>NC_090440.1:831058879-831687213 GCF_031143425.1 Pleurodeles waltl | reverse complement strand
ACTGCTGGATTATTGGACCTGAATACCTGCAAAGGAAGGGGACCAAGTCCAGAAGTCGAAAGAAGTTCCAGGAAGGACAGGAGCCCCTGTCAACCCAGAAGAGGGTGCAAAAGAAGAGTCCCTGTTTAGTAGAAGACTGCAGAAATGCACTCTAGGAAGATGCCAGCGGGTTCCTGCATGATGCAAAAGATGTCCCACAGTGTGAAAATCGTTGCAGATGAGATTTCGTGTTGGAAGGCGCCAACAAGCCTTGGCTACAACAAAAGTATGTTTTTCATCAAAATTATGCTGGATGGACCCAGGAGGGACCTGTGGGCTTCAACTCTGTGTGAGGAGGAAGAGGGCGCTCTCAGCGCTTTAGAGGGCCCTCAGAATGCCAGCCACCACCACCAGAAGCTGCAGGATCCGGGTTCAAAGGAGGTGCAAAATGCAGTTGATGCAGCTCAACAAAATAATTTCCCATACCACCGGAGAACAACTCAGCGAGTTGAGCGTCGCAGGGTGGAGTGCTGGGGACGTGGGACAGGATGTGCACAAAGGAATTCTGCAAAGAGTGCACAGAGGTCTCAGGAGGCGAAGAAGACACAATACACAGGGGTACTGTTGTTCTCGGGGAAGACAAGGTCTTACCTCCTCCAAATTGCGTCAGCAGGACCACAAGGCAGTCTGTCGATGATGTCCACCCTCTGTGTCCTTAGGAGCACACTTGTCGCCATGAGAGGAGTCCCAGTGTACTGGTCGTCGCCTTGGAAGGTGCCTGCCTGGAGCAGGGGAGTGACTCCGTCACTCTACGGGAGATTTCTTCAGTCCTTCTGGTGCAGGATGAAGCCAGGGAGTCCCCAGAGCATGCACACCGTGGAAACTGTTGCAGTTGCTGACTTGGAGCTGAGGTTGCTGAAGAAAAGTGTCTCTTAAAGACAATTTGTTGCAGTTACAGCATTTCTTGGAGCAGGCTGCGGTTGATCCGAGGTCAGAGGATGCTGAAGTTGTTGCAGAGGATTCCTGAAGGAAACTTGCAAGCAGACTCTGAAGAGAACCCACAGGAGTGACTCTAAAAAGCCCTGAGAGGTCGATAGGTCCATACCTGATAAGGTTGCCAATCAGGAGGGGTCTCTGATGTCACCTGCTGGCACTGGCCACTCAGAGCCCTCCAGAGTGCCCTCACACCTTGCAAAGCAAAATGGCTGACCTCTGGGACACACTGAAGGAGCTCTGGGCCCCCTCCTTGTCAAGTTTCCTGCCAGAGCAGGGGAGAAGGGGTCCCTGAACCGGTGTAGACTGGTTTATGCAAGGAGGGCACCATCTGTGCCCTTCAAAGCATTTCCAGAGGCTGGGGAGGCTACCCCTCCCCAGCCTGTAACACCTATTTCAAAAGGGAGAGAGTGTAACACCCTGCTCTCAGAGGATATTTTTTGTTCTGCCTTACTGGGACTGGGCTAGACAGACCCCAGGAGGACAGAACCCTGTCTGTGAGGTGGCAGCAGCTGTAGCTTCAGTGCAAGCCTGGTTTGGCAGTACTAGGGGTCCATATTGGAGCTCCCAGGATGCATGGAATTGGCTCCCCAATACCAGATTTGGAATGGGGGGACAATTCCATGATCTTAGACATGTTCTGGTTTCCTGGGACTGGGCTGCCCAGACCCCAGGAGGGCAGAACCCTGTCTGTGGGGTGGCAGCAACTGTAGCTGCAGAGAAACCCCAGAGAGCTGGTTTGGCAGTACTGGAGGTCCATAGTGGAGCCCCCAGGATGCATGGAATTGGCTCCCCAATACCAGAATTGGAATGGGGGGACAATTCCATGATCTTAGACATGTTAAATGGCCGTATTCTGAGTTACCATTGTGAAGTTACATATAGGTATTGACCTATATGTAGTGCATGTGTATAATGGTGTCCCCGCACTCACAAGGTCCGGGGAAATGGCCCTGAACTATGTGGGGGCACCTTTGCTAGTGCAAGGGTGCCCTCACACTTAAGTAACTTATAAGTCACCTATATGTCTAACCCTCACTTAGTGAAGGTTAGGTGCAAAGTTACTAAGTGCAGGGAAAATGGCTGTGAAATAACGTGTGCGTTATTTCACGCAGGCTGCAATAGCAGTCCTGTGTAAGGGTTTGTCTGAGCTCCCTATTGGTGGCAAAAGAAATGCTGTAGCCCATATGGATCTCCTGGAACCCCAATGCCCTGGGTACCATATACTAGGGACTTATAAGGGGGGTCCAGTATGTCAATTGGAATTGGTAAAAGTAGTCCCTAGCCTATAGTGACACATTTAAAGGTAGAGAGAGCATGAGCACTGAGGTTCTGATTAGCAGAGTCTCAGTGACAGTTAGGCACTACACAGGCATACACATTTAGGCCACAAACTATAAGCACTGGGGTCCTGGCTAACAGGATCCCATTGAGACAGGCAAAAACATACTGACATACATGTAAAATTGGGGGTAGCATGCCAAGAAAGATGGTACTTTCCTACAAGGGTTGTTTAGGGTCTCTCTGTGAGAAAGTAGCCTCTTTCTAGCATGGTTACCCCCATTTTTGGCCTGTTTGTCAGTGTGTTTTTACTGCGTCACTGGGATCCTGCTAGTCAGGACCCCAGTGCTCATGGTTTGTGCCCTACATGTCAGTCTGTTTCACTGTTTCAGTATGCTTGACTGTGTCACTGGAGTACTGCTAATCAGAACTTCAGGCCTTCTGCTCTTTCTGTTTCTAAATTTTTACTTACATACTGGTAACCCAACATTTCACTCCAAATAGGCATATTCAACCCCCCCTTATAAGTCCCTAGTATATGATACCTAGGTACCCAGGGCATTGGCGTTCCAGGGGATCCTTATGGGCTGCATCATTTCTTTTGCCACACATAAGGAGCCCATACAAAGGCTTCTACAGGACTGCCATTGCAGCCTGGGTGAAATAGTGCATGGGGTTTTTCACAGCTATTTTCACTGCACCAGGTCACTTATAAGTCACCTATATGTCAGGCCTTCAGACCCTGAAGGCTGGGTGCAAAGTACCTGTGTGTGAGGGCACCCCTGCATTAGCAGAGGTGCCCCCATGTTGTCCAGGCCCATTTTCCCAGACTTCGTGAGTGCGGGGATGCCATTTTAAGTGTGCACTGTACATAGGTCAATACCTATGTACAGCTTCACAATGGAAACTCTGAATATGCTATGTAAGGTGTGTAACAACTGGGAATTGTACCCCAATACTGATTCCAGTATTGGTTGCACAATACCCTGCACTCCGGGTCCTCCACAGTGGACCCCCAGTACTGCTATACTAGCATTCTGAGGATTTCACTGCAGTCCCAGCTGCTGCCACCTCACAGACAGGCTTCTGCCCTACTGGGGCTTGAGCAGCACAATCCCAGGAAGGCAGAACAATGCATTTCCTTTAGGAGAGGGGTGTTACACCCTCTCCCTTCAGAAATAGGTGTTACACGCATGGGAGGGGTATCCTCCAGAGCCTCTGGAAATGCTTTGAAGGGCACAGATAGTGCCCTCCATGCATAATCCAATCTACACTGGGTTAGAGGCCCCCAGTCCCTGCTCTGGCGCAAAACTGGATGAAGGAAAGGGGAGTGACCACTCCCCTGTCCATCACTACCCTAGGGGTGGTGCCCGGAGCTCCTCCAGAGTGTCCCTGGGTATTGCCATCTTGGATTCCAAGGTGGTGGGGCACTCTGGGAGCATCTGAGTGGCCAGTGCCAGCAGATGACATCAGAGCCCTCCCCTGATAGGATCTTACCTGGTTAGGTGACCAGTCCCCCCTTTCAGGGCTCTTTAGGGTCTCTCCTCTGGGTGTTTCTTCAGATTTGGATTGCAAGACTCCAGCAGGAATCATATGCATCCTTTACTTCATCTTCTACCAATAGAACCACAGCTGAACCCTCCAGGAACTCTACAAAACTGCAACAAAGAAGCTAAGACGACTTCTGCAACATTGGATCTTCAGCTCCTGCCAGCAACTGCAAGAGTTTCCAGGTCATGCATTCTCTGAGGACTGCCTGTCTTCAGCCTGCACCAGAAGAACCGAAGGAATCTCCTGTGGAGTGACAGAGTCACTTCCCTGTTTCAGCAGCCACCTCTCTGCAGCTATGACTGGTGGCTTGGGCCTCCTCTCCTGAAGAAGTGCATGGATCCAGCATCATGGGTGGTAGACTGAAGTGGTCCGTCGGTCGTGACATCCAACTTTGGTGGAGGTAAGAGCTTGCCTTCCCACGCAAGACAGTACCACTGTGCACCGCATGTTTTACAGTTGCCAAGGCTTGTTGGCGTCCTTCCATTAAGTTCTTTGTGCACCATGCAGCTCCGGCCCCCAGCACTCCTTCATGCGATGCACAGCCTCCTGCGTGGTTTTCCGGCGGCGTGGGAATCCTTTGTGTAGGGCTGCATGGGCCTCCCTTTGCACTTTCTTTGTCCCTATGCTGTGGGACTCCTGTGCGCGCAGCTTGGACTTCTGAGGGGTCTCTGAGTTCCTGAGAGCCTCCTCTGTCTCCCCCTTATGTGTAGAAGCCACCAGGTCCCTGCTGGTCCTGGGCAGTGCCATCTTTTGGTAACTGCGAGCTTTGCGTGTGCGAAGGCTTGTTGGCAGAATCCAGCAACGCAAACGAGACAGCAAGCATCCATTTGGTGTGGGACATCATCTGCACCAACCAGAACCAAGCATCCATCTTCTTGGGTGCAGTACTGACTGTTCTTCTTCACCGGTGGTTCTTCTTTTGCACCTTCACCTGGGTTAGCAGGGGCTCCTGTTCTCCCTGGACTCTTCAGTGCTTCTTGGACTTGGTCCTCTTCTTCCACAGGTCTTCAGGTCCAGGAATTCATCGTTTAGCAGTCCCTTCTGGTTCTTGCATAATCTTCTATCACAACTTCTTGTGTGTTCTAGGAAACTTACTGTGATTTACTCCTGCTTTCCTGGGCTCTGGGGTGGGTTCTTTTACTAATCTTTGGTGTTGTCTTACACTCTCAGCACTCCTCTACACACTACACTTGCTTAGGTGGGAAACCGACTTTCACATTCCACTATTTTAGTATATGGTTCGTGTTTCCCCAAGCCGATTTCTAAGTATTGTGATTTTCACTATTCGCACTGTTTTCTTACTGTTTTTTGCAGCTATTACTGCATTCTGGTGTATATACTTTGTATATTACTTACCTCCTAAGGGCGTATAGTCTCTAAGGTATTTTTGGCATTTGTGTCACCAAAATAAAGTACCTTTATTTTTGCAACACTGAGTATTTTCTTTCTTGTGTAAGTACCTTGTGACTACAGTGGTATTGCATGAGCTGTGCATGACTCCTAGTTAGGCCTTGGCTGCTCGCCCACACTACCCCTAGAGAGCCTGGCTTCCAGACACTGACTACACTTCACTAATAAGGGATAACTGGACCTGGTATAAGGTGTAAGTACCTTAGGTACCCACTACAAACCAGGCAAGCCTCCTACAACAACTCACAAATAGGCATGATACATAGCAAAAAAACCTTGAGCGGCCCGATGGGCCATTTGCGACCCGTAAAAGAGCTGGATACATCTATCCCCAAAAAAGACAAAAATAAACTAACGGAAATTACAGGAGATCAGTTTCAAAATCAAAAGGGTGTTAATTGCTATAGCAATGTCATTGTTCATAAACATTTGTCAAAGTGCAGCTGAAAGGTTGATGTATATGCTACAGTATTACTTCTTTCACTGATGGTAAGTATAACATCAAATAAAGTGTATCACTCTGCTACTGGAATGAAAGATGTGGTAGATGTCTATATAGTTGCTGTTCAGTGTTCTATCAATCAACAGCAAGATGGTCAAGAATTCTGTATGGGTGTTCTACAAATAGTAGCTAATGAAACTCAACTGAATGCTGATCTCTTTAGTGTAAGCTACTCTAGGGAACATGAACACATCAATTGCCTACATTCAAGCTCCCCTCCTACACAGTTTAAATGGAATTGATTTACAATAAAGTATTAGTATATACACAAATCTTTCAAACATTTAATATCAAAGGTCGAACAAAAAAACTTTTCTTCTTATGTACAGTTTGAACAAATGTCACCCCTTCAGTTAACAATGGTAACAAAAGATTTAATTTTGATGACTCAGTGATGTAGTGTCAATAAAGAATTTGAGAAGCATTAGAGTCAGAAATGAACCTATTGATATTTCTGACCACAGTTTTACTACTATTACTTTTACATTTCATCATAAAGAAACTACAGCATCAAGATACTGTACAGTCTGTAGGAGGCTGGCCTGGCTTGTAGTAGGTACCTTGGATACTTACACCTTATACCAGGTCCAGTTATCTCTTATTAGTGAAATATAGTGGTGTTCTAGCAGCTTAGGCTGATAGAGGTAGCTATAGCAGAGCTGCTTAGGCTGAACTAGGAGACATGCAAAGCTCCTGCAATACCACTTATATTCACACAGTACTTATACAAAAGTAAAGACAATACTCAGTGTTACCTATTTTAGTGACACAAGACCACAAATATCTTAGAGGCAATACTCCTTCTGGAGGTAAGTATTATACACAATATATACACTAGATACAAAAATAAGGTAAGTACATAGTTATAGGATAGTGCAAACAATAGAAAATACTTTAGAATGTAATAGGAAGAAATAGGTCTAGGGGCAACGCAAACCATATACTAAAAGTGGAATGTGAATCACAAATTCCCCCTAGACGAGTGTAGTGTGTAGAGGGTTGCTGGGAGTGTAAGCAAACCACAAAGGTGAGTAAAATACCCCAGGAAAGTAGGAGTAAAGTACTTCAAATTTCCTCAGGACACACTACAAGTCGGGATTAGAGTTATTACAAGAACCAAGCAAGACTGCAAACAACAAATGGTGGATTCCTCGACCTGAAGACCTGTAAAAAGAAAAGACGAAGTTGCAGAAGATTCCAGGAAGGACAGGAGCCCCTGCCAACCTAGAAGATGGTGCGAAAGAGGATTTTCCGGTTGGAAGAAGTCTGCAGAAGAGCATCAAAGGAGATGACTGCGGGTTCCTGCATGATGCAAAGGATGTCCCACGTGGAGATGGTGGATGCAGGCGAACTGCAGCACTGGATTCGTCCAACAAACCTTGGTTCAAGCAATGTTGCGGATTGCGTCAAAATGGTGCTGCCAGGACCCAGGAGGGACCTGAGGGCCTCAACTCAGACTGAGGAGGCAGAGAGGTCTCCCAACTTGGAGGGAACCCACAGATGACCAGGCAGCACCCACGGAGGTCCCAGGACACTGGGAAAAAGAAGGTGCAAATTGCGGTTGCTGCAGCACTACAAAAGAAGGTCCCACACCGCCGGAGAAAAACTCAGTGAGTTGAGCATCACAGGATAGAGTGCTGGGGACCTGGGCCAGGCTGTGCACAAAGGATTCTTGCAAATAGCGCACAGGAGGTGAAGATGATGCGGTGTACAGGGGTAATGTTGCAAACGGGGAAGGCAAGGTCTTACCTCCTCCAAATTTGGACAGCTGGACCTTAGGACACTCTTTGTCGAAGGGGTGCACCACCTGTGTTCCAAGGAGTACGCTCGTTGCCAGGAGAGGTGTCCAAGAGAACCTGTCATTGTCTAGAAGGTGCCTGCTGGAGCAGGGAAGTGACTCCGTCACTCCACAGGAGATTTCTTTGGTCATTCTGGTGCAGGGTGAAGACAGGGAGTCCCCTGAGCATGCACACCATAGAAAATGTTGCAGTTGCTGGCTGGAGCTGAAGTTGCAGAGTCTAAGTAGCCCTTCTGGATACTTTGTTGCAGTTACAGTGGTTCCTAGAGCAGTCTGCGGTTGATCCGAGGTCAGAGGACGAAGCAGGAGTTGCAGAGGATTCCTGGTGGAAACTTGCAAGCCAAATCAGAGACCCTAAATAGCCATGAGAGGGGGATTGGCTATCTAACCAGGTATGCACCTATCAGGAGGGGTCCCTGATGTCACCTGCTGGCACTGGACACTCACATCTACAGTGTCCCCACACCTTGGAAAACAAGATGGCTAATGCCAGGGACACACTGGAGGAGATCCACCCCTGGGATGGTGATGGACAGGGGAGTGGTCACTCCCCTTTCCTTTGTCCAGTTTCGTGCCAGAGCAGGGACTGGGGTCCCTGAACCGGTGTAGACTGGCTTATGCAAGGAGGGCACCATCTGTGCCAGTCAAAGCATTTCCAAAAGCTCTGGGAGGCTACCCGTCCCAGGCCTGAAACACCTATTTCTGAAGGGAGAGGGTGTAACACCCTCCTCCCAAAGGAAATGCTTAGTTCTGCCTTCCTGGGTCTGAGCTTCTCAAACCCCAGGAGGGCAGAACCCTGTCTGTGAGGTGGCAGCAGCTGTAGCTGCAGTGCAAGCCTTGTACTGCCAAACCAGCTCTCTAAGGGGTCCATGGTGGAGCCCCAGGATGCATGGAATTGGCTCCCCCAAACCAGATTTGGAATAGGGGGATGATTCCACGATCTTAGACACCTTACATGGCTGTATTCGGAGTTACCATTGTAAAGCTACATATAGGTATTGACCTATATGTAGTGCACATGTGTAATGGTGTCCCCACACTCACAAAGTCTGGGGATTTGGCCCTGGACAGCGTGGGGGCACCTTTGCTAGTGCAAGGGTGCCCTCACACTTAGTAACTTTGCTCCTAGCCTTCAGTAAATGAAGGTTAAACCCATAGGTGACTTATAAGTTACCTGGTGCAATGAAAAATGGCTATGAAATAGTGTGTGCACTATTTCACGCAGGCTGCAGTGGCAGTCCTGAAGAAAGGTTTGTATGAGCTCCTTATGGGTGGCAAAAGAAATGCTGCAGCCCATAAGGATCTCCTGGAACCCCAGTGCCCTGGGTACCTAGGTACCATATACTAGGGACTTATAAGGGGGTCCAGTGTGCCAATCAGAATTTAAATATGGAGTCACTAAACTGTAGTGACAAATTTGGTAAGTAGAGAGAGCATAAGCACTGGAGTTCTGGTTAGCAGAACTTCAGTGACACAGTCAAGTATACTGACAACACACATAGGCCACAAACTATGAGCACTGGGGTCCTGGCTAGCAGGATCCCAGTGAGACAGGCAAAACACACTGACAAATAGGTGTTTAAACTATGAGTGCTGGGGTCCTGGCTAACAGAATCCCAGTGAGACCGTAAAAACATATTGACAAACACTCACAAACAGGCCAAAAATGGGGGTAACAATGCTAGGAAGAGGCTACTTTCTCACAGTCGCAGATCTACATTTTTTAACCCGCCAGGCCTTTGAGGGCAGGGTATCCTTACCCTACCCCCTATATGTTTTATGAACTTTCTTTTAGGACATGGGATTGAGTCCCTGAGTTCTAAAATGGCTGCTGCCACATCCTTGATTGACTGCCACCACATCAACAGATAATATAGTTTGATCTGTTAGATCCGTGGAACCTCCCTGTCATGAAATAACATACATTTTGAAACAAATATTCTCTAAACCCAGTGAATAGATTCACACCAAATCACAAAAGCACAGTTTCTGGACTAAGGGCCTGATTACGATTTGGAGGGACAGGCTACTCTGTCACAAATGTGACGGGTATCATGTCTGCTGTATTGCAAGTTCAATAGGATATAATGGAACTTGTAATACGGGGAACGGGATATCTGTCACATTTGTAACGGAGTATCCCATCCGCCAAGATCATTATCAGGCCCTAAGGTGTAGCTTTCTGCCAAATTCAATATTAATTCTGTTCTTCTGAGACCCCCTCTTTTTCTCACCCCTCGCTTGACTGGTTACCCTGAAGCTTTCCAGGAAGGAGCTGAAATAGATACCTTTTTTTTTTTTTAAGAAAGTTTCATGAACCTTCGTCAAATGGGACCAATGTTATAAGCAAAACAAAAACTGCTTTTCTTATGGGAACTGTTCTGGTTTACTGGGATATATATATTTATATGTATATACATATATAAGTGAGTAGTTTATTCATGCAGATTGTTGGTGGGATGAATGTGTGAGTTATAGGGGATAGAGTGGTATTTTATACATATATATATATATATATATATATATATATATATATATATATATATTTATTTTTTTGCAGGGCTCCTGATTGTCTGGTATTTTTTTTAACAGTTCCATCTATGTATCCATATTTATTTTGTATTATAAGATTAAATGAAGTTGGGAAATTATCAGTAAAATAAATGTGGAAATATATAAACATTCAATCATACCTTGATGTCTGTACTGTTTTAGTAAACATTAGCACTATTAGCAGATAAATATATATTAGTAGTTTACTGCTAATATGTACCTCTGGGTGTAATATTTTGTGTTAACATATGCGGGTCTTTAAGGAACCTTCATGCTTTTATTTTAACTCGCCATGCTGTCTGTCAGCTCGGCTGTAGGCCTGGGAGTCATGGAGAGACCCTCAGAAGAGGCACTATTTTTTTTGTATTTTTTACTTTTGAAAATAAATTCAGACAGAAAACACACTGTGCCCTGTCTTTATATATCTGTAAAAATCAGTAAAAAACGGAAAACTGATGTTTACAGAGAAACTGATTCGTAAGGTGGTAGGTCTGGTATACTTACCACAGTTAAAGAGAAACCGAGATATGGCTGTTATGGAATTATGAGTAGGATAAGGCAAAACGTAGAACTGCCATGCTCGCAGTACCCAAAAAGCATCAAATATTAGACGTGCTAATAGCTTGCTGTGTAGGTGGGCATACTGATTTTTCTGGCGGCTGAAGAAGAAGGCATACAAATACACTGGACCAGGGAGAGAAGCTGTTCCTTCCGTAGACTGCAATTCATAGTGCTGCTTGTGTAAAAACCAGGACACTTCAATTATCACGCATGACAAGTCTCCACTGGCATCCTTGTGCGTACATTAACAACAGGCAAACAAACAAAAAAAGCGGACACGCGAATGAAAACAGTGAACTACATCAGGCAAGAAATATTCCTGCCTCGGAATGTGCGCGCGCAATTCGTGCGCTTTTGTTCGTTTCTCGCAGAATCTCCATGACGGGTGGATAAGGCCGCCTGCAGAGTCCGCCCCACCCTCGGCCAAACAGTATCACAATCCGACATTGCTTGTGTCTCACCGGCGTCCGACACTCTCATCGATGGCATCCTAAACCTTGTTTCTGTTTCTACACGGTTGTGTGAACATTCATTGACACATGAAGCTAGTACATTCGAAAACCTATGTTGCTAGTACCACATTCATAAGTTTCCTTCTGCAAATAGCCCCGACCCCCGACTAACGTCTTGGTTAGAAATCATTATTTTACCTGCATAACGTAAACAGAAGACGAGAAAGCAGAGCCTCAGGTGTGCCATGGTTACTGTGCCCCAGCGCCCCCTGAGCAGCGACGCCAGAAATCGCTACATTTCATGCTGCTGGATCGAGGTTCCGAGTGAGAACTTTGATCAAGACCTTGGCGAGAACGCAGCTTAAGTTTCACTTTCTCTTCTGTGTCAGTCTTTCCTTGCTATAACTAACCGGTTATGTGGCACAGTGAGAGCCGGGCAACGCACCAGAACCGGTAAAGTGGCATTCAGACAGCCAGGCGATGTTCTGCACATAACTACTCACAAGCAGCTGCATATTTTTGTACAGCGGGTCTATTTCACTCACTTTCCCCGTGCTCGGCGGGATCACAAGGGAGGTTTACAAAAAGCGTGCAGTGCAGAGCGTTGGGCGCTTTTTAGGTCTGCAGTTAGCCATTAACTTTTGATTTTATAAAAATTATATGTATACAATATTTACTTGAATGAGCTTGCTGCCACCTCTCTTAATCCATTGATCTGTTCGGTCATTAACATTTTGCTTCCACCCACTACATCATAGTGCATGGGGCAATGGGTCAGCCTAGTTCAGCTACTGGTTAACCTTTAGTGACTGCATTTTGCTCTTCCAAAATGAGCACATCTATACACAAGGGTGTTCACTTCACTGCTAGTCTTTTTATTTTTTACTCTGTAATCGCTTATGTGTTTTACCTTTTTGTTTAGAGCCTGAGATAAAAGCAGGACTTTTCAACCAGATGTCAGCACGGCCACATTCAATGCATGATAAGTTGTACATTTTGTTTCAACACCTGGAAGACTGGGGCTCCTAAGAGGACCCCCAGCATTGCTACCACCAGAGTGCATGGAATCATACTTCCAATACTGGCAACAGTATTGGGGTATGATTCCGACATGTTTAATACCAAACATGCCTAGGTTCAGAGTTGCCTTTATGTAGCTGGACATAGGTAGCGACCTATGTCCAGTACATGTATAAAATGGCGTCCCCGCACTCACGAAGTCCAGGAAAATAGAACTTGAGTTCGTGGGGGAACCTCTGCTGGTGCAGAGGTGCCCTCACACACAGGTACTTGCACCTTGCCCTCTGGGCTAGGAGGGCCTGCCATAGGGGTGACTTACAGTGACCTGGTAGTGAAAGGGTGCATGCACCCTTTCACGCAGGCTGCAATGGCAGTCCTGCAGAACACTTTGCATGGTCTCCCTATGGGTGGCATAATACATGCTGCAGCCCATAGGGATCTCCTGGTACTGCAATGCCCTGGGTACCTATGTACCATATACTAGGGGCGTACATAGGGGTACCAGAATGCCAAATGTGCAGTGAAAATGGTACAAGTTACCAAGGTAGAAGAGAGAGAGAGCATAATCACTGGGGTCCTGGTTAGCAGGATCCCAGAGAACACAGTCAAACACACTGATGAACAGGCAAAACGTGGGGGTAACCATGCTAGAAAAAGGGATACTTTCCTACATAACCCCGCCCCCAACAAAGAACAATAAGACTAACCTTGGCCAGTTGAGACATTTTTGTCTAATTGGTGATAAGTGGAAAGTAGCTGTGCAGTATAGTGGTTACTCCCAGTATCATCCACTATGTGGCCCCCCCTCCCTGTGGGGAGGTGGACCACCCTGTTTCTTTGAGATTTTTCCCTGAGGTATATTAAACATAGGGAACCACGGGGCCCGCAGTTTAAAGGTGTGGAAAAAGTGATAGAGCCCCAGGGACAGTCATCCTACCCTGTTCTATGTTAGGACAGGGTTGCTGTCCTAAGGGTTGTAAAGCAAGAGAGGGGAGGGCTAGGGAAGAATAAGTGTCCTAAAGGCTCTAAAGGAGGATAGGGTTGCTGTCCAAACGGGGTAGAGCAGGACAGGGTCGCTGTCTTAAGTTGTCGGGGGTAGTGCAGGGTTGCTGCACCAAAGTTTCCCTGGAAGGGCAGGAGGGCTGCTCCAAGTCCTTTAAGACACAGTAGGTTTGCTGTTCTGTCTTAGGTTCCTTCCAGAGGGGTTCGTTTACCCCTGGGAGCTCAGCTCTGATAGCTTTCGGCTTTTGTGGTACAGGCTCCACCCTGGGAGTGGTGCCCTCCCTCAGAGAAGTGGTATCCTTAGTGGGAGGGTGGGCAAGGGATAATTTTGTATCCTGCTTGCCTGTGTTTTTAGGAGTGTTCTGGGCCATTATGCCAGGCTCCAGGGCTCATTCCCTGATTTGATCTTTAGTCTGCTTAGAAAGTAAAGGGAGCAAATGTTTGGGGATGCCCATTATGGCTACATGGACAAGGACTCTACCTCAGCCCAATCTGAGATCTCCAGGTAATTTCCTAGGAGGCTCTCAACAGGTAGGTTATGAGAGACTACCACTTGTTTAGGGCCAGTAACTCCACCCCAGCTAAAATCAACTATAGCTAAGGGGAGGTACTGAGTGGAGTCATTCACATCAGTGACTTGGTACTTGTGACCAAGTAGGTGTTGTGCAGGTGACATTAATTTTTCAGTTACTATGGTGACACTGGTACCTGTGTCCCTGTAGGCCTCAGCCTCAACACCATTTACCAGCATGTGCTGCTTGTACTTACCAATATTAAGGGGACAAGCAGCTAGGGTGGCAAGGCCAGTGCCACCCGGGAGACAAAAGCTGTCTTAGGGGTTTCTATACCTCACCCAGATCCCACTATAGACCCAAAGGTGAACCCAACTACACTTTTTGGCTGACTACTGCCAGTAGTCCCACCACCACTACTACAAGGGGCACTAAGAATGGAAATGGGGCTTGTAGTGGTTCTGCACACAAAGCACCAAGGCTATTTAACATGTGCAGAGAAGGAAGATGTTTTAGTCCCACCCCCAGAGGAGTTTTGTGGGCCTGATGGGGATGTAGGAGGCAGGCCCTCTATGTAGGGTGCAAAACTAGGCACACTGTGCAGGAGGTCCAGGCAACCACACATTGGTTCCCAGAGGTAAAAATTAGACCACCTAATGCTCCAATTTTTAAGGTAGCTAGTCGACCAGTTAGCACATCTCCTGGGTCAGCCTAAGTATTTGCTGTACTCACAAATCGAATCATGCACTACACACACTTGATGAATAACTCGAGACCAGAATTTATAAAAATACTTCAGACTTTTATATATATTTTAAGACCAAGATTTTTAAGATGCGTTAAGTACTTTTTGAGATGACTTTTCAAAGTTTTAATAAAGTTAGTCTTTCTGTGCCTAATTACGCACCATAAGAATCAATAGGCAGCCACTTTGGTAACTCAACAGTATGAATTTGAATGCAGTTTTAAGTCTCTTCTTTTGCTGGGTGGTCGAAGTAGTCGGTAGGCACACTCCCGGTTCCGGCGGGAGCAGTGTTGGAAAGTCTCTTGGCACAGGGCCACGTGGAGGGGCCACTTGGAAAAGGAGCTGGTTTGCAGATTTAAAAATTGTGCCTTGGGGTCCCTTTGAGCTGTTGAGGTCTCAAGGGGTTGGGGACCCGAGGCACACAGCAGATCTTGCGACGCAATGCTCAGGGCAGCCGTGTGCAGGGCGATTTGAAGGACTTGGATGCTGTGCACAAAGGGACCCTTTGGAGCTGGAGGTAAGTCTTCTCCCCAGACATCCTGCAAGGCCCACGAAAGGTCTGGGGTGTCACTGAAGTCCCTCGACTGGGGCTTCCTCCTGGTCCTCCGGGTGAGCTGTTTTTGTGGCTGTCTGACGTGCACTGACCAGTACCTGGGGTATTGGCACAATTCGGCCACAGGAGGGCACTGTGTCACCAAAGTTGGCACACTTGCAGGTCTGACCCAGGCTGTCGGTGTGTCATCGGGTCCAGCTGCGACTTCGGTTGCGGAGATATCATCCGGTCAGTGGAGTGACCCTCAACAGTTTACTGGTTCCTTGTAGGTTTCTTTAGTTTCTTGAGTGGTGCCTCCACTCAGGAGGGAGTTCTCAGGATATTTACGAAGCCTGGAGGTCCTCGGGGCCTTTTGAGGTTGGTCCAGTGGTCAGCTCTTCCACAGAGACGATTGTTGGGACTCTGGTGCAGCAAGCAGGGGGCTTGGAGCCTCTTGTGGTACTGCAGGTCCTCTGTTCTCATCATGTCGGGTTCTTTGGTGCTGTCTTCTTTTCTTCCTGATGAATCTAATTTCTAGGGGAGCCCACTAAATACTGAATTTAGTGGGTGTTTTAGGGGGAACCTGGTAGTGTCCAATGAAACACTTACCCTTGAGTGGTCCTGAGGGAAGGGTCACTTCCCTCAACCTCTTTGGATATTTTCCTGCCATCCAACATGGAGGAAAATGAATTGGGGGGTCCATTTCGCCTGCAAGCCCATAGGGGTGGTACATGCTCAGTGAGACCTCTCCTCCTACTCTTTGTGCGGTTTCCCTCCTTTGCTCCTGCCAAAAGTGGGGGTTAACAAAGGGGGAAGCCATGTGCTGCTAGTAGCAGGCAGGGGGACTCGAGTTTCAAGGGCAGTAGCCCTTTGAAGCTCACCTCCAGGGGAGTGCACATTCCTGAACGAAGGGGTTTTAGCTCCTCCACCCAGGAAGGGCATTGTTTTACAAACCAGAGAGCCATGGCTCTCCCTCAGGTTTGTAAATTGGCTGTCTAGAAGTGGCAGGCTGGATGGAACCAGTCAGCAACTATGCCAGTTAGGTTAGCTTTTGCAGGTGACATCTCTAAGGCGATCCCAGGGGCTCTTTTGGGGTTAAATCCAGTAGAGGTACCAGTTTGGATTTATCATCCTAAGCTGTTTGATACTGTAGGAAAGGACCCTTTTTTTGCCATGGTTACCCCCATTTTCTGCCTGATGTCAGTGTGCTTGACTGTGTTCACTGGGATCCTGCTAACCAGGACCCGAGTGATTATGTTCTCTCTCCTCTAAATTTTGTTGTTGCATACTGGTAACTCAGTATTTCACCCAACATTGGCATATTGTTCCCCCTAATAAGTCCCTAGTATACAGTACTTAAGTACCCAGGGCATTGGGGTTCCAGGCAATCCCTATGGGCTGCAGCATGTCTTTTGCCACAAATAGGGACACCCATGAAAAGGCTTCTTCAGGACTGCCATTGCAGCCTGTCTGAAAAGGTGCACGCACTCTTTCACTGCCATTTACACTGCACCAGGTCACTTATAAGTTACCCCTTAGCAGGCCCTCCAGCCATGAGGGCAGGGTGCAGGGTACCTGTGTGTGAGGGCACCCTGCTCTAGCAGAGGTGCCCCCACTACCTCCAGGACCACTTTCCCGGAGTTTCTAAGAGCGGGGACGCCATTTTACGCGTGTGCTGGACATAGGTCACTACCTATGCCCAGCTACATAATGGTAACTCCGAAAATAGGCATGTTTGGTATCAAACATGTTGGAATCATACCCCAATCATACCCCAAGGGTTTTTCAAGCACTAGTTGTATTATTCCATACACTCTGGGGGCTCCTTAGAGGACCCCAGTACTGCCATTCCATTCTTCTGAGGTTTTCCAGGCAGCCCCAGCTGCTGCCACCTCTCAGACAGGTTTCTGCTTGGCTGTTGCTTGAAAAGCTTAAGCCCAGGAAGGCAGAACAAAGGATTTCATTTGGGAGAGGGGTGTTACACACTCTCCCTTTGGAAATAAGTATTACAAGCTTGGGAGGGGTAGCCTCCCCAAGCCAATGTAAATGCTTTGAAGGGCACATTTTGTGTCCTTGCATAATCCAGTCTACAGCCATTTACTGAAAGCTAGGTGCAAAGTTACTGTGTGTGAGGGCAACCTTGCACTAGCAAAGTTGCCCCCACGTTGTCCAGGACCAATTCCCCGGACTTCGTGAGTGGGGGGACACCATTAGAAGCGTGCACTACATATATGTCAATACATATATGTAGGTTCACAATGGTAACTCCGAATATGGCCATGTGAGGTGTCTAAGATCATGGAATTGACCCCCCCAATCCAAATCTTTTATTGGGGGGCCCAATCCCATGCACCCTGGGGGCTCCACCCTGGACCCCCAGTACTGCCAAACCAGCTCTCCAAGGTTTCCACTGCAGCTCCCGCTGCTGCCATCTCGCAGACAGGTTTCTGCCCTTCTGGGGACTGATTAGCTCAATCCCAGGAAGGCAGAACAATGCATTTCCTTTGGGAGGAGGGTGTTACGCCCGCTCCCTTTGGAAATAGGTGTTACAGTCTTGGGAAATGCTTTGAAGGGCACAAACAGTGCCCTCCTTGCATAATCCAGTCTACACCGGTTCAGGGACCCCAGTCCCTGCTCTGGCGCGAAACTGGACAAAGGAAAGGTGAGTGACCACTCCCCTTTCCATCACCACCCCAGGGGTGGTGCCCAGAACTCCTCCAAAGTGTCTGTGGCGTTAGCCATCTTGGATTCCAAGGTGTGGGGAACCTCTTGAGGCTTCTGAGTGGCCAGTACCTGCAGGTGATGTCAGAAACCCCTCCTGATAGGTGCATACCTGGGTAGTTAGGCAATCCCCCTCTGAGGGCTATTTAGGGTCTCTCCTCTGGGTATTTCCTCAGATTCGGTTTGCAAGACTCCTCCAGGACTCCTCTGCTTCAGCTTCCGACTGTCAGATCACCCACAGACTGTTGCAGTTACAGCTGTTCCTGGAGCAAAGTATCCAGGAAGGCTACTGTGACCTGTAACTTCAGCTCCAGCCAGCATTTGCAACAGTTTCCAAGGTGTGCACGCTCTGAGGACTACCTGTCTTCATCCTGCACCAGAAGAACCGAAGGAATCTCCAGTGGAGTGACTGAGTCACTTCCCTGCTTCAGCAGGCACCCTTCTGCGACAACCGATACTCTGGAACTCCTCTCCTGGTGACGAGTGCGATCCCTGGAACGCAGGTGGTGGACTGAAGTGACCCAGACTGTCCAAAGGCCCAGATGTCCAAATTCGGTGGAGGTAAGAGTTTGCCTTCCCGTGCTGCGACAGTACCCCTGTTCTCCATGTCTTCTGCAGCTCCTTGGGCTTCTGTGCACTTCTTCCATTCCTTTGTGCACAGCGTAGCCCAGGTCCCTAGCACTCTATCCTGTGATGCTTAACTCCCTGAGTTGTTCTCCGGCGGCATGGGACCTTCTAGTGTAGTGCTGCAACAACCGCATTTTGCATCTTCTTTGTCCCCGTGTCCTGGGACTCCCGTGGGTGCTGCCTGGTCTTCTGAGGGCTCTCTAAAGTGCTGAAAGCCCCTTCTGTCTCCTCAGTCTGAGTTGCGCCCCCAGGTCCCTCCTGGGCCCAGGCAGCGCCATTTTGATGCAAACCGCGAACTTGCTTGAACCAAGGCTTGTTGGAGGAATCCAGCGCCGAAAACTGCCTGTATCCAACGACTCGATGTGGGACATCTCTTGCACCAAGCAGGAACCCACAGCTATCTTCTTAGGTGCAATTCTTCACTTCTCTTCCAACCGGAGAATCCACTTTTGCACCTTCTTCCAGGTTGGCAGAGGCTACTGTTCTTCCTGCAATTTTTGGACTTGTTCTCCTCTCTTCACAGGTGTTCAGGTCCAGGAATCCATCACTGGTTTCTTGCAGTTTTGCATCGTCCTTGCAAAATCCTTTATCACGACTTGTAGTGTGCCCTGAGGAAACATTGTACTTTACTCCTGTGTTCCTGGGCTCTGTGGTGGGGTATTTTACTTACCTTTGGTGTTTTCCTACACTCCCAGCGCCCCTCTACACACTACACTTGCCTAGGGGGGAATTCGTGAATCTCATTCTACTATTTTAGCATATGGTTTGTGTTGCCCTGAGGCCTGTTGCATTCTATTGTATTTTCTACTGTTTGCTTTATTTTATGACTATTTACTTACCTGATTTTGGTCTCTAGTGTATCTATTGTGTATAATAATACTTACCTCCAGAAGGAGTATTGTCTCTAAGATATTTTTGGCCTTGTGTCACTAAAATAAAGTACCTTTATTTTTGGTAACACTGAGTATTGTCTTTTATTGTGTATAAGTACTGTGTAACTATAGTGATATTGCAGGAGCTTTGCATGTCTCCTAGTTCAGCCTAAGCTGCTCTGTTACAGCTACCTCTATCAGCCTAAGCTGCTAGAACACTACTATATTTCACTAATAAGGCATAACTGGACCTGGTATAAGGTGTAAGTGCCCATGGTACCCACTACAAACCAGGCCAGCCTCCTACATACACACTCCGTACACACCCACCAACAGCACTATAAAACACCCCTCCACACAACCCACAATCCTTTGCAAACACGAAAAACTGACTACACCTTGCCAGAAAAAGATAATACAAAAACTGCACACACAAACCACAGCTACCTATTTACCTTTCACGCACACACCATACCCCAACAAATCACACACTGCAGAACACACACACTATGCTCACCACACAATAGGCATGTCCCCACAGAAGAATCCCCGTTTCACAGATGAGGAGTTGCGGGTGATGGTGTAGGAAATCGTCAGGGTTGAGCCACAGCTGTTCGGTGCACAGGTCCAGCAGATATTCATTACCAGGGAGATGGAGCTATGGTAGAGGATCGTGGACAAGGTGAACTCCGTGGGAACATATCAACGCACAAGGGATGACATTCGCAAGAGGTGGAAATACCTACGGGGAAAGGTGCGTGCAGTGGCCCCCAGGCACCAAGTTGCCATCATGAAGACTGGCAGTGGACCCCTATCTCCTCCCCCACAGTTGACACCATGCCAGTTGTCAATCCTGCATCCTAATGGCCTCATTGGAGTCACTGGAGGGCTGGACACTGGTAAGTCACCATTACTACCCTACCACCACTGATACCTGCATGGTATGTGTTTTGCTTTCCTTATCTTATGACCGAGCTTACAAAACTTCTCTGGAATGCACTTCTAGTTTAAAGAAGACATTCATTATTATTACTTCACCACGAGGTTCCTGAGAGACGAGAGTAGTAGGTTGGAAGCACACGTTTAAAAGTAGTCACAGCAATGTAAGCAAAATATATCAAAGTACTTCTTGATTGCAATGTACACAGCAAATACATGTGATTATATTATAGCATAACTTTAAAGCAAAGAATAAAAGTCAAAATTGCATCACCGTAGGGTCTATCGCTGCTTGTAATCTTTCTCTTGCCAGCTAGTTGATGACTCCTGTTCAACTGCGAGAAAGAGATTTTCCACCCAAACGGGAGGCCAGGCAGCTGACGTCCGCTCCTGACTGAAGTCCTGGAAAATATTTCCCTTGCTGCTGCCCAGGGACACCGTTAAAAAGCTTGCCCCCTTCCTCTCAGAGTTGGGAAATAAACAAGCCATTGGAGATTGGCCAGATCTCCCAAGCCTCTCCTCTTCCCAAGGCTGAGTAGAAAAGAAAACACAAAATATACGCTCTCTTATCACGTTAGGGTTTGTGTGAATTAAATTTGAAGAACACAGCTTGGTCTACCATGAGGAAAAACACAGACATTGCAGTGGAGACATTGCAGATGAGCTAACTCCGCCAATAGGCAGCTAACCTAAATACCAAATGTAATGTCTAATGCCATGTTAAAGCCAATAGGCAGCTAAACTGAATACAGAATTTAATGCGCTCCTGACGAACATTGACCAATGACTTTGTGTTTCACGACTGCGCATATTAGTTGTTCAAACACAATTAATAGCATGACAGCATGTCACCCCCTCACCCTGGCTCCCTTCACCCCACTCCATCCCATACAGTGAACCACCCCCATAACCACCCTCAGTTGTGTACCCCTGCATGCCCTACCCACTGCAAGCACAGCCCTCCCAGCTCTGCATGCATACACAACAGTAATGCCTGGGCAGCATGTAGTACTACCAATCCCACAATCCACAGGCATAAACTAACCAAAGCTGGGAGGATAACACCCAACCCATGGAGAAAGCCAGAAATGCTGAATATGTGACAGACAATGACTGTAACAAATCTTTCAAATGTCCACAGGTACCCCAGCCAATGTCAGCGGCGAGCATGTACCACAGCAACCCAGTCCCCCACCAGAAGATGCTCTCAGTGATGACAGCAACTCTGGATGTTCCAGTCTGGATGATCTCCCTGGCCCATCTGGCACCAGTGGTCAATCGGCTTCCACAACATACACCCAGTCCACCACAGGGCCCTCCCAACCAACTCCAACACCACAGCAGTCACCCAGCATCGCCAAACCTCTGTCCCCAGGACACCTCGCTCTCTTTTGTGACCACTGTAGGAAAGTACCATCTTGCCTGGCATGTTACCCCATTTGTACGTGTATGTCAGTTTGTTTTTGCCTGTCTCATTGGGATCCTGCTAGCCAGGACCCCAGTGCTCATAGTTTGTGGCCTGAATGTGTATACCTGTGTAGTGACTGTGTCACTGACGCTCTGCTAACCAGAACCTCAGTGCTTATGCTCTCTCTGCCTTTAAATTTGTCACTATAGGTTAGTGACCACTTTTAATAATTTAAATTGGCACACTGGAAAACCCTTATAATTCCCTAGTATATGGTACCTAGGTACCCCGGGTATTGGTGTTCCAGGAGATCCCCATGGGCTGCAGCATTTCTTTTGCCACCCATAGGGAGCTCAGACAAACCTTAATACAGGACTGCCATTGCAGCCTGAGTGAAATAACGCACACGTTATTTCCCAGCAATATTCACTGCACTTAAGTAACTTGTAAGTCACCTATATGTCTAACCTTCATCTGCTGAAGGTTAGGTGCAAAGTTACTAAGTGTAAGGGCACCCTTGCACTAGCAAAGGTGTCCCCACATAGTTCAGGGCCATTTTCCCAGACTTTTTGAGTGTGGGGACACCATTACACGCGTGCACTACATATGGGTCAATACCTATATGTACCTTCACAATGGTAACTCCGAATACGGACATGTAACATGTCTAAGATCATGGAATTGTCCCCCCATTGCAAATCTGGTATTGGGGTGACAATTCCATGCATCCCCGGCGATCCACTGTAGGAGGCTGGCCTGCCTTATAGTGGGTACCTGCTGGTACTTACACCTTGTGCCAGGTCCAGTTATCCCTTATTAGTAGATTAGTAGTGATCTAGCAGCTTAGGCTGATAGAGGTAGCTATAGCAGAGCAGCTTAGGCTGAACTAGAAGACATGCAAAGCTCCTACTATGCCACTTATATCATATAGGTACTATTATTTAAGAAACACAATACTCAGGGTTACTAAAAATAAATGTCACTAAAATAAAGTACCATGTGCCAAAAATATTTCAGAGGATATATTCCCTTAGGAGGTAAGTAAAATACACAAAATATACACACAAACCAAAATCAGGTAAGTGCACTATTTTTCTAATGGTTTAAACACTGTAGAATACAATAGGATGCAATAGGCCTAGGGGGCAACACAAACCATATACTATGAAAGTGGAATGCGAACCATGAATGGACCCCTAGGCTAGTGTAGTGTGTAGAGGGTCACTGGGAGTGTAAGAAAACACTAAGGGTGTTCAAGATACCTGTAGGAGGCTGACCTGGCTTATAGTGGGTACCTTGTGATACTTACACTTTGTGCCAGGTCCAGTAATCCCTTACTAGTAGATTAGTAGTGTTCTAGCAGCTTAGGCAGATCGAGGTAGCTATAGCAGAGCAGCTTAGGCAGATCGAGGAGACATGCAAAGCTCCTACTATACCACTTATATCATAGAGCACTATAGGGGTCATTACAACATTGGCGGTAAAAGCCGCTTACCGCCGTGCAGAAGACCGCCAACACGCAGCCGCAGAATTCCACCACAGTCATTATGACCCACAGCTCGGAATCCGCCAAAATCCAGACACCCACACAAGTCCGCCCCACCAAAGGTCAGTGATAAACTGCCGAAAACAAAACCTCCACAGTCACGCCAACAGGAATACGCCCACACTATCACGACCCACGAATCCACGCGGCAGTCTTTCAACCGCGGTATTCCATTGGTGGTACACACCGCCACGCTCAAAATACACACACATTTACAAAACACAGCCACATTGGACAATTCCAAATACACACACCTGATACACATACACACACCACTCCCACACACTCAATACAATATAAAACACACACCCACATCACCCACAAACCCCTATGACAAAAATCCCGAAAGAAGGCCAGAGAGAGACACTACAATCTACAAACAAGAATCCACAGGCACACACCATCACCCACATAACATCCTGCACCCCACACAACAAACCACTAAATATCACCCCACATATCACAACACACTTTCCCCACTCATCACCCACACCACCCCATGGCATGGCAAAGACACCCCAGGTTCTCTGAGGAGGATCTCAGGGTCATGGTGGAGGAAATCATCCGGGTAGAGCCACAGCTATTCGGATCACATGTGCAGCACACCTCCATAGCTAGGAAGATGGAGCAGTGGCGAAGAATAGTGGACAGGGTCAACGCAGTGGGACAGCACCCAAGAAATAGGGATGACATCAGGAAGAGGTGGAACGACCTACGGGGGAAGGTGCGTTGCGTGGTATCCAGACACCACATAGCGGTACAGAGGACTGGCGGCGGCCCCCCACCTCCTCCCCCACAACTAACAACATGGGAGGAGCAAGTCTTGGCGATTCTGCATCCTGAGGACCTCGAAGGAGTAGCTGGAGGAATGGACTCTGGTAAGTCAAACCTTAACTACCTTATCCCCCACCCTACCTGCATGCTATCACATACCCCCACCCTCGCCCTCACCCCCATCACTCCAACTCCTCACAAATGCCCCAATATCACAAACCACACATCCCAACACCAAGCCCTGCATGCAACAACAAAGCATGGCCACCCATCACCAATGCATGGCCACGACACATACCCATACACCCCCTAAACCATCATCACACAAGGTCCCACACAGGAATGCAAGCACTGGGGTACACGGTCAACCACCCATTGCACACCATGGTACACACAGATGCACTAATCATGCTTTTACACCCCTGCAGGACCCCTACCCAACGTCACCGGACAGGAGGGTCCAGACATGTCCACACCACCAACAGAAGAGGCCCACAGTGATGACAGCAGCTCTGTCCAACTGGATCTAGATGACGAGCCCGGCCCATCTGGGACCTCGGGACAGTCGGTTCCCCTCACACAGTCACAGGCCACCACAGAGCCCCCCCCCCCTCAGGTAACACCAGCACAGCACACACCCAGCGGGCCCATACCTCTGTCCCCAGGACACGTTAATCAGCTGTGTGTCCACCACTACAGGGAACCCGGGCTAACCCACCACCCCAACAACAACAGGGACCTGGGAGCAGTGGTAGTGGGCACACCGTTCAGGGGACAGAGGCCCAGGAACACAGGGGAACTGGGAGGGCTGCTGTGCGACCGGGGGAGGACAGGCCCAGGGAACCCACTCTCCACGAGTCCCTCTCCTCCCTCATGGGAGCCTACCACCCCTCCCAGGAGACGATGGCAACGGTACTGGCCAAGTTTCAGGAGACCCTGCGGCTGCAGGAGGAACAGTATTTGGGCTTCAGGGAGGAACTCAAATCCATCAATTCCACCCTGGGCACAATCGTACGGGTGCTGAAGGAAGTCCTCAACACCAGGAGGGACACTGTGGCACAACAAGGGGCCCTGACACTAGCCTGGATGATGAACTGCCCACCACCTCCGCCGGCGCTAGTGGACAGGAGGCACCGCCACAGGACCACCGCACCAGCACCCCACCCCCTGCAGAGGGAGAACCACCCCGCAAATGGTCCCTGAGATCCAGGACAAAGACAGAGAATGATGCCAAGACCCCCGCCAAGAAATTAGACTGCCCTGAATGTCATCCTTTTGTCCCACCTTGTCACCCTGTCCATCCTCAAACTGCCCCAGCTCCACTTCCTATGCCCCTTTGGACAATGCACCTGTGAAACAAATAGACTGGACTCTGCCATGGACATTCCTCCACCATCACCCCTTACCATTTTACAGCATTCTCCAATATTGAGCACTAAAATAAACACCCTTAAAGCACAAAACAATCTAGAGTCTGTCTGTGATTTCCGAATAGTGTATTAGCAAATACAGTGACAAAATGCTCTTTCAATTGTAATGTCAACATAACTATGTCACACAGCTCTAGTCCATGAGGAAACAAAGCAGATGTCACACAGCGGGACCCACATCTGTGAAATCATAAGGGAAAGTGAAAACTCAGTGACCATACACTGGGTGAAAAGGACAGGCATTAGAGAGGAAGTAGTGTTAAATTACATGTAGTAGGCAGGTTTGTCTTCTTACCTGTGTCTCACTGGAAGTATTGCAGGATAACCGAGTTCCTGTTGTCGATGTCCTCTTCTTCTGCTTCCTCGTCTTCACTGTCCACAGCTGTCATAACACCTCCACCTGGACCATCCTCCTGCAGAAAAGGCACCTGTCATTGCAAAGCTAAGTTGTGAAGCATACAGCAGGCCACGATGATCTGGCATACCTTCTTTGGTGAGTAGAATAGGCAATTACCTGTCATATGGAGGCACCTGAACCTGGCCTTCAGGAGGCCGAAGGTCCGCTCTATAATCCTCCTAGTTTGCCCATGGGCCTCATTGTAGCGTTCCTCTGCCCTTGTCCTGGGATTCCTCACTGGGGTCAGTAGCCATGACAGCTTGGGGTAACCAGAGTCACCTGAAAAAGGCGAGGGACAACTATTAGACACACACTAACCTGTAGGGATATCCCCAGACCCAGACAACTATTCCCACTGATTTGGTTCCAGGTGCTCACCTAATAGCCACACGCAGTGCCTCTGGAGTTGCCCCATTACATAAGGGATGCTGCTATTCCGCAGGATGTAAGCGTCATGCACTGAGCCAGGGAATTTGGCATTGACATGGGAGATGTACTGGTCTGCCAAACACACCACCTGCACATTCATCGAATGATAGCTCTTCCGGTTTCTCTACACCTGTTCACTCCTGCGGGGGGACCAAGGCCACATGTGTCCCATCAATGGCACCTATGATGTTGGGGATATGTCCCAGGGCATAGAAGTCACCTTTCACTGTAGGCAAATCCTCCACCTGAGGGAAAACGATGTAGCTCTGCATGTGTTTCAGCAGGGCAGAAGACACTCTGGACAAAACGTTGGAAAACATAGGCTGGGACATCCCTGATGCTATGGCCACTGTTGTTTGAAAAGACCCACTTGCAAGGAAATGGAGTACTGACAGCACCTGCACTGGAGGGGGGATTCCTGTGGGATGGCCGATAGCTGACATCAGGTCTGGCTCCAACTGGCCACACAGTTCCAGGATTGTGGCACGATCAAGCCTGTAGGTGATGATTACATGTCTTTCCTCCATTGTCGACAGGTCCACCAGCGGTGTGTACACCGGAGGATGCCACCATCTCCTCACATGTCCCAGCGGACGGTGCCTATGAAGGACAACAGCGAGCACAGAGTCAACCAACTCAGAGGTACGTACACACAGCTTACACAGAACACGATTCAAAATCCGAAATTAGCATGTATGAGTGTTGAGGCAAGGCCTAGGTATGTCTGACGCAGTTAAAAATAGAGCCATGTGGGCCCCTGAAATGGCGGCTGCCTGACCTGTAAAGTGGGACAATGGGATATGAGGTAACTCTGCTGGCGTTGTAGGCGGTCGAAGACCGCAGCGCAATTCTGCATTGGTTAACATTGGACCCTATGGGTCCTAGGAGCCAATGACGATGTACGCCGGTGGTGACAGTACACACCGCCGTGGACGTGACTGCCATTTTCTATCTGTTCAATCACTCGATACATGATCTTCGACAGGAGAGGACCTACACTGCAAGTGCTGCTGTGACCTCAGTCTGGAAGAGACAATGGCTCGAGTGTCTGGGGAAAGGGCCCCTGCCTTCACATCGGAGGAGTTGGAGAAACTCGTGGATGGGGTCCTCCCCCATTACACGCTACTTTACGGTCCTCCAGACAAACAGGTAAGTATGCTGGGAGCATGCTGTATTAGCTATGCCTGTGTGGAGTGGAGTGGATGAAAGATAGGGGGGGGGATGAGCCGTGCATGAAACGACGGTGAGTGCCTGTGCCACATGGCAAGGGTAGGGATGCGGGTCAATGTCTGTGACGGTGCAGTTGGTAATAACTTCTCTTTTTCCCCTGTACAATTCCTGTAGGTCAGCATCCACCAGAAGAAGGATATTTGGCGTGACATTGCCAAGGACGTCCGGACCCTGGGGGTCTATCACAGACGGAGCACCCACTGGCGTAAGAGATGAGAGGACATTCGCCGCTGGAGCAAGAAGACGGCGGAGGCCCAGCTGGGGATGGTGTAGGAGGCTGGCCTGGCTTGTAGTGGGTACCAAGGGGTACTTACACCTTGCACCAGGTCCAGGTATCCCTTATTAGTGTAGAGGGGTGTCTAGCTGCTTAGGCTGATAGAAAAGGTAGCTTAGCAGAGCAGTTTAGGCTTAACTAGGAGACGTGTGAAGCTCCTACTATACCACTGGTGTCACATGCACAATATCATAAGAAAACACAATACACAGATATACTAAAAATAAAGGTACTTTATTTTTATGACAATATGCCAAAAGTATCTCAGTGAGTACCCTCAGTATGAGGATAGCAAATATACACAAGATATATGTACACAATACCAAAATATGCAGTGATAGCAATAGAAAACAGTGCAAACAATGTATAGTCACAATAGAATGCAATGGGAGCACATAGGGATAGGGGCAACACAAACCATATACTCTAGAAGTGGAATGCGAACCACGAATGGACCCCAAACCTATGTGAGCTTGTAGAGTGTCGCTGGGACTGTAAGAAAACAGTGAGGGTTAGAAAAATAGCCCACCCCAAGACCCTGAAAAGTGGGTGCAAAGTGCACCTAAGTTCCCCGGAGAGCACATAAGTTGTGATAGGGGAATTCTGCAAGGAAGACCAACACCAGAAATGCAACAACGATGGATTTCCTGACGAGAGTACCTGTGGAACAAGGGGACAAGTCCAAGAGTCACAATCAAGTCGGGAGTGGGCAGATGCCCAGGAAATGCCAGCTGTGGGTGCAAAGAAGCTGCCACCGGATGGTAGAAGCTGTGAATTCTGCAAGAACGACAAGGGCTAGAAACTTCCCCTTTGGAGGATGGATGTCCCACGTCGTGAAGAAGCTTGCAGAGGTGTTTCCGTGCAGAAAGACCGCAAACAAGCCTTGCTAGCTGCAAGGGTTGTGGTTAGGGTTTTTGGTTGCTGCTGTGGCCCAGGAGGGACCAGGAGGTCGCCAATTGCGTGAGGAGACAGAGGGGGTGCCCAGCAAGACAAGGAGCCCACTCAGAAGCAAGCAGCACCCGCAGAAGTGCCGGAACAGGCACTACAAAGTGGAGTGAACCGGAGCTCACCCGAAGTCACAAAGGAAGGTCCCACACCGCCAGAGGACTACTCAGGAGGTCGTGCACTGCAGGTTAGAGTGCCGGGGACCCAGGCTTGGCTGTGCACAAAGGAAATCCTGGAAGAGTGCACAGGAGCCGGATCAGCTGCAAATCATGCGGTACCCAGCAATGCAGTGTAGCGTGGGGAGGCAAGTACTTACCTCCACCAAACGTGGACTGAAGAGTCACTGGACTGTGGGAGTCACTTGGACAGAGTTGCTGAGTTCAAGGGACCTCGCTCGTCGTACTGAGAGGAGACCCAGAGGACCGGTGATGCAGTTCTTTGGTGCCTGCAGTTGCAGTGGGAAGATTCCGTCGACCCACGGGAGATTTCTTCGGAGCTTCTAGTGCAGAGAGGAGGCAGACTACACCCACAGCATGCACTACCAGGAAAACAGTTGAGAAAGCGGCAGGATCAGCGTTACAAGGTCGCAGTAGTCGTCTTTGCTACTTTGTTGCAGTTTTGCAGGCTTCCAGCGCAGTCAGCAGTCGATTCCTTGGCAGAAGGTGAAGAGAGAGATGCAGAGGAACTCTGAGGAGCTCTTGCATTAGTTATCTAAAGAATTCCCCAAAGCAGAGACCCTAAATAGCCAGAAAAGGAGGTTTGGCTCCTTAGGAGAGAGGATAGGCTAGCAACACCTGGAGGAGCCTATCGGAAGGAGTCTCTGACGCCACCTGCTGGCCCTGGCCACTCAGAGCAGTCCAGTGTGCCAGCAGCACCTCTGTTTCCAAGATGGCAGAGGCCTGGAGCACACTGGAGGAGCTCTGGGCACCTCCCAGGGGAGGTGCAGGTCAGGGGAGTGGTCACTCCCCTTTCCTTTGTCCAGTTTCGCGCCAGAGCAGGGCTGGGGGATCCCTGAACCGGTGTAGACTGGCTTTGATGGGCACTGATGGTGCCCATCTCTGCATAAGCATTTCCAGAGGCTGGGGGAGGCTACTTCTCCCCAGCCCTGACACCTTATTCCAAAGGGAGTGGGTGTAACACCCTCTCTCTGAGGAAGTCCTTTGTTCTGCCTTCCTGGGCCAAGCCAGGCTGGACCCCAGGAGGGCAGAAACCTGTCTGAGGGGTTGGCAGCAGCAGCAGCTGCAGTGAAACCCCGGGAAAGGTAGTTTGGCAGTACCCGGGTCTGTGCTAGAGACCCGTAGGATCATGGGATTGTCTCACCAATGCCAGGATGGCATTGGGGGGGCAATTCTATGATCTTCGAATATGGCCATTTAACATGTCTGAGTTACCATTGTGAAGCTATACATAGGTAGTGACCTATGTATAGTGCATGCGTGTAATGGTGTCCCCGCACTCACAAAGTCCGGGGAATTTGCCCTGAACAATGTGGGGGCACCTTGGCTAGTGCCAGGGTGCCCACACACTAAGTAACTTAGCACCCAACCTTTACCAGGTAAAGGTTAGACATATAGATGACTTATAAGTTACTTAAGTGCAGTGGTAAATGGCTGTGAAATAACGTGGACGTTATTTCACCTTGGCTGCAGTGGCAGGCCTGTGTAAGAATTGTCAGAGCTCCCTATGGGTGGCACAAGAAATGCTGCAGCCCATAGGGATCTCCTGGAACCCCAATACCCTGGGTACCTCAGTACCATATACTAGGGAATTATAAGGGTGTTCCAGTTTGCCAATGTAAATTGGTGAAATTGGTCACTAGCCTGTTAGTGACAATTTTGGAAAGGAATGAGAGAGCATAACCACTGAGGTTCTGGATAGCAGAGCCTCAGTGAGACAATTAGTCATAACACAGGTAACACATACAGGGCACACGTATGAGCACTGGGGCCCTGGCTGGCAGGGTCCCAGTGACACATAAAACTAAAACAACATATATACAGTGAAATATGGGGGTAACATGCCAGGCAAGATGGTACTTTCCTACAGATGGCCTCCCAACGTGGGAGGGGTGCCCATCGCACCATGACTCCCCTGATGTTCAGGATCCTGGTGGTGGCGTACCCGGAGTTGGATGGGCGCTTGAGGGCATCACAGCAGCAACAAGGGGGTGAGTACACTCTCATTCTGCTGATTCAGCGCGCAGTGGAGGTGTCTGGGTGGGGGAGGTGGTCTGTGGGTTCCCCTAGGCCAGGGCGAGTGTGCTAGTTAGGTCCCCTTTTACAGGCAGGCCCTGTGGCACCCCACCCCACCTGGGCACAGTGCCAACTACACCTAGTCAGGCTCCTGTGACATCCATGTGTGCAGATGTCACTCATAGCCTTGTAGGCCATGTCCCAGGGATTGCATAGTCGACCCCATGTGTGCGGCGTAGTGCAGGGGGCTTATGTGTCTGTCGTGTCCGCCAACGGTAGCGGTAATGCATGTACTCAACATGTCTTTCTTCTGTCGTCCCCTCCCTTTTTGTGGTCTCCCTGTTATTGTGTGCATTAGCATCATCAGGCGGAGGAGCAGTGGCACCAGAGCAGGAGGGAGCTGCATCCCACATGGCCCTGGAGGGCGACACTACGGAGTCTGATTTCACCAGTGGGACGGAGGGCGAGGGGAGCTCCACGGCGGGGACAGGAGCTGACACCAGTGACACGGACTTGCCCTCTGATGGGAGCTCCCTTGTGGTGGCGGGCCCATCTGTGCCCCCCCCATCAACAGGTACAGCCACCACTCCCCCTTCCAGCACCGCCCTCCCAGCAGCCCCTCAGCCTTTGCCCTGTGCCCGCTCACCCAGGAGGGTGGGCATTTCCTTCGCCCCAGGCACCTCAGGCCCTGCCCCAGTCACCCCAGCTGCCCTCAGTGAGGAGGCCATTGACCTCCTCAGGTCCCTCACTGTTGGGCAGTCTACCATTTTTAATGCCATCCAGGGTGTAGGAGAGGCAGTTGCAACAAACAAATGCATTCCTGGAGGGCATTCATTCTGGTCAGGCATCCCTTCAGCGAGCTTTTCAGACTCTGGCCTCAGCACTGATGGCAGCCATTGTCCCTGTCTCTAGCCTCCCCCCTCCAACTTCCTCCACCCAGACCCAATCCCTGGTACCTCAGCCTACCCCAAGCACACCATCAGACCAGCATGCACACACCCCAACACACAAAGGAAGCTCAGGCAAACATAAGCACCACACATCCCACAGGCACTCACGCAAACATCACACACATGCAGACATAGCAACATCCACTGCCTCCACTGTGTCCCCCTCCTCCTCAACCCCGTCCTCCTTCCCACTCTCGTCTTCCTCCTCCCTCCCAGTCTCGTCTCCACTCACACCTGCATGCACTACAGCTACAGCCACTACTTCCATCACCAGCACACACACCACCACATCCCGCTCATGTGCAGTCACCACCCCAACTACCATTCACACATCCCCTGTGTCCTCTCCCAGTGTGTCTGTGACGCCACCTCCCAAGGTACACAAACGCAGGCACACACCCACCCAACAGCCATCCACCTCACGACAGCCTCCAGCGCATACACCTTCACCCAAAGTCACCAAACGTACACCTCCTACAACCACAACCTCTTCCTCCACTCCCAAACCCCCTCCAGCTACCAGTCCCAGTGTTCCCAAGAAACTTTTCCTGTCCACCCTTGACCTCTTTCCCTCACCTCCCCCAACCCGTCAGTCTCCTAGGGCTCGACTCTCCAGGTCCCAACCTAGCACCTCAGCCATGACATCGGCAGGATCAGTGGTGCCAGTAGTCACCAGATTCTGGAGTGCACTAGGCAGCAGGGCAGCCAGTGTGGCAAGGAGGCACAGCACGGACAGTCCCCCACCTGTCAAGCATCAAACGTTGGCCAGTGCCCAGCGGGAGGGGGGGAAGACACCAGCCACCAAAGCCGCTCCCAGGGGTACAGGTGGGAGTGTGGAGTCAGCTGCGACACCTTCCAAGGTGGGGAAGGGGCACAAGAAACCCGGCAAGTCTGGGAAGATTGGCACTGCGGAGAAGTCCGCCATCAGCCCCACTGCCCAGGAGGTGACCGCCATCAGCCCCACTGCCCAGGAGGTGACCGCCATCAGCCTCGCTGCCCAGGAGGCGACCGCCATCAGCCTCGCTACCCAGGAGGCGACCGCCATCAGCCCCGCTGCCCAGGAGGTGAGGTGACTGCCATCAGCCCCGCTGCCCAGGAGGTGAGGTGACCGCCATCAGCCCCACTGCCCAGGAGGTGACCGCCATCAGCCCCGCTGCCCAGGAGGTCAGGTGACCGCCATCAGCCCCGCTGCCCAGGAGGTCAGGTGACCGCCATCAGCCCCGCTGCCCAGGAGGCGACCGCCATCAGCCCCACTTCCCAAGGAGGTGACCGTCATCAGCCCCACTTCCCAAGGAGGTGACCGTCATCAGCCCCGCTGCCCAGGAGGCGACCGCCATCAGCCCCGCTACCCAGGAGGCGACTGCCATCAGTCCCGCTGGCCCAGACAGGACTGCCAGCACCAGCCCTGCTGGCCCAGATAGGACCGCCAGCACCAGCCCCGCTGGCCCAGACAGGACCGCCAGCACCAGCCCCACTGGCCCAGACAGGAACGCCAGCACCAGCCCCGCAGGCCCAGACAGGAACGCCAGCACCAGCCCCGCAGGCCCAGACAGGACCGCCAGCAGCAGCCCCGCAGGCCCAGACAGGACTGCCAGCACCAGCCCCGCTGACCAGGAGGCGACCGCCAGCAGCAGCCCCACAGGCTCTGACAGGACTGCCAGCACCAGCCCCGTTGGCCCAGACAGGACCGCCAGCAGCTTAGTCGCTGCAAAGGAAACCGCCGCTACAAGCACCGCTGCCAAGGACACCGCTGCCACAAGCACCGCTGCCAAGGACACCGCTGCCACAAGCACCGCTGCCAAGGACACTTCCGCTACAAGCACCGCTGCCAAGGACACCGCCGCCACAAGCACTGCTGCAAAGGACACCACCGCCACAAGCACCGCTGCAAAGGACACCGCCGCCACAAGCACCGCAGGCCCATGAGCGCCAAGAGCACTGACGCTACTGAGTACGCCACGAGCAGGATCAAGCACTCTGGGCACCAAGCCCTGTCCAGAACCAGTGGAGTATCACATCCACTACCTCAGTCTTGGCAGGATGAAGCACTCTGGGCACAAAACCCCCTCCAGAACCAGTGGAGACATGCATCCACTCACCCTATCCTTGGCAGGATGAAGCACACTGGGCACAAAGCCCCCTTTAGAACCAGTGGAGACTGTCATCCATTTGAGAGACTGTGGCTTTGCACTCCCCAGGATTGAACAGTGGGCAAACCACCCACTGTAGAGACTTGAGAGACTGTGGCTTTGCACTCCCCAGGTTTGAACAGTGGGCAAACCACCCACTGTAGAGACTTGAGAGACTGTGGCTTTGCACTCCCCAGGATAAAGCAGTGGGCAAACCACCCACTGTAGAGACTTGAGAGACTGTGGCTTTGCACTCCCCAGGATTGAACAGTGGGCAAACCACCCACTTGAGAGACTTGAGAGACTGTGGCTTTGCACTCCCCAGGATAAAGCAGTGGGCAAACCACCCACTGTAGAGACTTGAGAGACTGTGGCTTTGCACTCCCCAGGATTGAACAGTGGGCAAACCACCCACTTGAGAGACTTGAGAGACTGTGGCTTTGCACTCCCCAGGATTGAACAGTGGGCAAATCACCCACTTGAGAGACTGTGGGTTTGCACTCCCCAGGATAAAGCATTGGGCAAACCACCCACTTGAGAGACTGTGGCTTTGCACTCCCCAGGATTGAACAGTGGGCATGGGGCCCCCTCGTGGATTTGGCGTCATGCACTCAACCAGCTGAGGTGCCCCCCTTTCCCTTCCCCCTGAGGTGCCTGTTTTATTTCTATCTGATGCCCCTGCAATGTTCTCTCTGTCATGTTCGGGTACCTTGTGTGGGCCTCGACCTTTTCCCTCCCGCTCCCCTGTGTCGTAGGTGCAGTACTCACTGTGGTCTTCGCCGCCGGCGTTCATGCTCCTGGTAGAGGAGCAAGAAGATAAAGACTGGGAAAATGTGAAGCTCTGGCTCCATGGTGTCCTGGTTCCTCGTGGGGTGTGTAGAGGTGAGCGTTTTCCCTTCGAAGTCCAGTTTCCGCCGGAAAAGGTGGCGCATTGGTAGGTTGTGATACTATGGGCGGTACATTGTCCTCCGCCTGTCTGTTGGCGGTGACCGCCGCGCTGTTAGTTTGTACCGCCATGGCGGTCGGAGTGTTAAAGTGGCTGTCTTTGTTGGCGGTTTAGGCTGAACTAGGAGACATGCAAAGCTCCTACTATACCACTTATATCACTTAGCACTAAATCATAAGAAAACACAATACTCAAAGTACCTTTATTTTTAGTAACTCTATTCAGTGACAATATGCCAAAAGTATCTCAGAGGATATACTCCCTTAGGAGGTAAGTAAAATACACAAAATATATACACAAACCAAAATCAGGTAAGTAAACAGTTAGAAAAGTAGTGCAAACACTGTAGAATACAATAGGATGCAATAGGCCTAGGGGCAACACAAACCATATACTCCAAAAGTGGAATGCGAACCACGAATGGACCCCAGGCCTAGTGTAGTGTATAGAGGGTTGCTGGGAGTGTAAGAAAACACTAAGGGTGTCCAAGATACCCCACCCCAAGACCCTGAAAAGTAGGAGTAAAGTTACCCTTCTACCCCAGAAAGACAGTAAAGTCGAGATAGGGGATTCTGCAAAGACAACAACTGACTGCAAAGCGCCGAAGATGGATTCCTGGACCTGAGGGCCTGCAAAGGAAGGGGACCAAGTCCAATAGTCACGCAAGTGTCGAAGGGGGAAGGAGACCTCTAAACCCCAGATGAAGGTGGAAAAGGGCTGGCTCCCGGTGGAAGAAGCCGAAGATTCTGCAACAACGGAAGGGGCCAGGAACTTCTCCTTTGGTCAGAAGATGTACCACGGCGTGCTGGAGGATGCAGAGTTGTTTCCACACAGAAAGACCACAAACAAGCCTTGCTAGCTGCAAGAGTCGCGGTTGAGGATTTTGGGTGCTGCCAGGGCCCAGGAAGGACCAGGAGGTAGCCCCTTGGAGGAGGAGACAGAGGGGGCGCTCAGCAACACAGAGAGCCCACGCAGAAGCAGGCAGCACCCGCAGAAGCACCTGAACAGGCATTCAGAAGATCTGAGCACGGCGGTCATCTCAGCACAACAAAAGGGAGTCCCACAAAGTCGAAGTCCAACTCAGCGAGTTGGGCAATACAGGACAGAGTGCTGGGGACCTGGTCTAGGCTGTGCACAAAGGAAGTCTTGAAAAAGTGCACAGAAGCCCTAGCAGCTGCAGTTCACGCAGTACACAGGATTACTGTCTGGCGTGGGGAGGCAAGGACTAATCTCCACCAAATTTTTACAGAAGGGCCACTGGACTGTCGGGGACACCTGGATCCAGCTCCTGTGTTCCAGGGACCACGCTCATCAAGATGAGGGGACCCAGAGGACCGGTGATGCAGAAGTTTGGTGCCTGCGTTGGCAGGGGGAGATTCCGTCGACCCATGGGAGATTTCTTCTTGGCTTCCAGTGCAGGGTGAAGGCAGACAGCCCTCAGAGCATGCACCACCAGGAAACAGTCGAGAAAGCCGGCAGGATGAGGCGCTACAATGTTGCTGGTAGTCTTCTTGCTACTTTGTTGTGGTTTTGCAGGCGTCCTGGAGCAGTCAGCGGGCGATCCTTGGCAGAAGTCGAAGAGGGAAGTGCAGAAGAACTCTGGTGAATTCTTGCAAGTCGTTATCTGCGGAAAAGCCCACAGGAGAGACCCTAAATAGCCCTCAGAGGAGGATTGGCCACCTTGTCATGTAAGCACCTATCAGGAGGGGTCTCTGACATCAGCTGCTGGCTCTGGACACTCTGAGGCCTCCAGAGTGCCCTCACACCTCTGGATCCAAGATGGCAGAGGTCTGGGACACACTGGAGGAGCTCTGGGCACCACCCCTGGGGTGGTGATGGACAGGGGAGTCGTCACTCCCCTTTCCTTTGTCCAGTTTTGCACCAGAGCAGGGACTGGGGGTGCCCTGAACTGGTGTAGACTGGCTTATGCAAGGAGGGCAACATTTGTGCCCTTCAAAGCATTTCCAGATGCTGGGAGAGGCCACTCCTCCCCAGCCCTTAACACCTATTTCGAAAGGGAGAGGGTGTAACACCCTCTCAGAGGAACTTCGTTGTTCTGCCTTCCTGGGACTGGGCTGCCCAGACCCCAGGAGGGCAAAACCCTGTCTGGTGGGGGGGGGGGGGGGGCAGCAGCGGTAGCTGCAGAGAAAACACCAGAGAGCTGGTTTAGCAGTAGCCGGGGTCCATAGTGGAGCATGGGGGATGCATAGGATTGGCACCCTAATACCAAATTTGGCATGGGGGGGCAATTTCATGATCTTAGACATGTTACATGGCCATATTTGGAGTTACCATTGTGAAGCTACATATAGGTATTGACCTATGTGTAGTGCACGCGTGTAATGGCATCTCCACACTCACAAAGTCCGGGGAAATGGCCTTGAACTATGTGGGGGCACCTTTGCTAGTGCAAGTGTGCCCTCACACTTAGTAACTTTGCACCTAACCTTCCGCAAGTGAAGGTTAGACATATAGGTGACTTATAAGTTACTTAAGTGCAGTGAAAAATGGCTGTGAAATAACGTGTGCTTTATTTTACTCAAGCTGCAGTGGCAGTCCTGTGTAAGATTTGTCTGGGCTCCCTATCGATGGCAAAATAAATGCTGCAGCCCATAGGGATCTCCTGGAACCCCACTACCCTGGGTACCTAGGTACCATGTACTAGGGAATTATAAGGGTGTTCCAGTGTGCCAATTAGAATTGGTAAAAATGGTCACTAGCCTATAGTGACAATTTTAAAGGCAGAGTGAGAATAAGCACTGAGGTTCTGATTAGCAGAGCCTCGGTGACACAGTTAGTCACTACACAGGTATACACATTCAGTCCACAAACGTATGAGCATTGGGGTCCTGGCTATCAGGATCCCAGTGAGACAGGCAATAACAAACTTACATTCATGTAAAAATGGGGGTAACATGCCAGGCAAGATGGTACTTTCCTACACAACCCCCCCCCCCCACAAACGATACCCAGGTCTGTGTTCCGCTGTATAGTACATTCCCTGTCGGGAGATGGACAACTTCAACAATTTTGGGTTTTCACCTTTCATTTGTTTAAGCCATAATAGAGGTTTGTGGTCTGTCTGAACAATAAAGTGAATACCAAACAGGTATGGTCTCAACCTTTTCAGGGCCCAGACCATAGCAAAGGCCTCGCTCTCTATGGCAGACCAACACTTTTCTCTAGGGGTCAACCTCCTGCTGATAAAAGCAACAGGTTGATCCTGGCCCTCAGTGTTAAGCTGTGATAGAACTCCCCTACCCCTAATTCAGAGGCATCAGTCTGGACTATGAATTTCTTGGAGTAACAAGGGCTTTTTAGGACAGGTGCAGAGCACATGGCCTGTTTGAGCTCATCAACAGCCTTTTGACAGCTAGCTGTCCATAATACTTTTTTAGGCATCTTTTTGGATGTGAGGTCATTAAGAGGGGCAGCTATGGTGCCATAGTTCTTAATGAACCTCCTATAGTACCCTGTGAGGCCTAAGAAGGTTCTCACAAGGGTTTGAGTTGTAGGGGGAGCCCATTCCATAATGGTCTGGATCTTCCCCTGCAGTGGTGCAATCTGTTCCCCACGTACCAGGTGGCCCAGATAAACCATTTTCCCCTGCCCTATCCGGCACTTTGAGACTTTGATAGTGAGGCCTGCCTTTTGCAGGGTGTAACGGGCGAGGTGCCGAATGCGGATCCGAAGCACCTGTCGGGGAAGGAACCCGATGGCCCCGGGGCACGCGAGGGAACCTCCCTACCATGACGTATGACGCTGAGGGCGTCATAAACAGCAGAAGAGAAGACGGACAAGGAGAAACGACGGAAAGGAAGGAGGAGCCGAGAACGCGGAGAAGCCGGAGTGAGGAGACCGCCATCGGAGAGCCGGAGGAAGAGAGAGAGGTCGCCGGGACCGGAGAGCCGACGACCAAAAGGGAAACCGCCAGCATCTGGGAGCTGGAAGAAGAGAAAGACACCGCCGAGGCAGGAGAGTCGGTAGCAGCGAGGGGAAACACCGCCATCAGAGTGCCCGAGACGGAGGAAGAGACCCGGAAGTCGGGACGCCTTGAAGAAGGGAAGAACCACTGGGCGACTCCCGGCCCAGACGAAGAGAAACCGGGAGACCACCCACGTGCCGGCCGCGCCCCTGGAGGGACGTGGCCCTCCCAGGTACGTTTGTTCCCTGCCTGGCAGACTCTGTCAGGTTGGCTGACAGGGAAAAGAGGGAGGTGGGGGGAGAAAAGGGAGGACGGGGAGACCTCGTTAAAGAAGGGGAATTAGCAGGAAAGGAGAGGGGAACCCAAATTGCTTTAACCCACGGACAGGGACACCACCCGAGAAACCCTAGAAAAGGGAAAAGAAAGGGGTCTTCTTGGAGAAAAAAGGAAAGAAGGGCACAATAACCAAGGAGAGAAACCCATCACCACCAGCACCGCCCCCCTACCTATTCCACACCACCCTACTAACCCCTATCTGAACCATTGCCTTACCCCTACTTTATTCACTTACCTGATTATTTTTATTTTTCCTTTTCTTTTGGGAACACGGGCGACCGGAGGACGGGAAAACCAGACCGCCTTAAGACGGAGCCAAGATACCACCAGAGTCTGTAAAAGACAAGAAAGGCTTTGAGGAAGTAGAAAATAGGGCTAATCTTGTGGAAAGGAACAAGAGAGAATTGGCCAACATTAAATAAAACAGTTATTATTCCCTCAAATAGTGGTGCCTGTCGCATTCTTCCAATATCTTACGTACGTCAGATAACGAACCCATTACAGTGGTGTCAGAAGGGGGATATTGGAACAGGCGACAGGAGAATTCTAGAAAATGGAGGGTACACCCACAATGGCCGATATGATGCAGCAACTAGCTGAGGGGCAACGCCATCTGCAAATTGTATGGGAGGAGCAACAGAAGGCAGCCAAGGTGGAAAGGGAGGCTCTGCAAAATGCGCTTAAAAGTCAGGCCACTATCATGGCCAACAATCAGTTGGTACATGACAACGCGATAAAAACTTTGACTGATACCATTGCAGAAACTCGGGTACATCCAAATGCACCTAGTTCCGTTTTGCAGAGATATCAAGAAGGCGAAGACCCCGACGCCTTCTTTACTAACTTTGAACGCGTCGCCATTTCAGCCACCTGGCCGCAGGATAGATGGGGTCAATATATCGCTCCCTTGTTAACCGGGACACTCCAAGCAGCATATCAAGCGGTTAACCCGGGAGGAACAACGCCCTATCCGGACATCAAGAAGAGCATCCTAGAAAGGGTCGGCTTTGATACAGAACACTATCGGGTTCGCTTCAGGAAGGCCAAGTGGGGGCCCTCTGAGAACCCTCGAGCCTTATATTTTCGGGTCAAAGATTTAGGTCTCAAATGGCTTGGACCCATAGGGACGAATAGGGAAGATGTGATTGAGGCCGTCCTCCTAGAACAATATCTAGACGCCCTACCCACCAATACTCGCCATTGGATCAAGCAGCACCCAAACCCAGACACAAATACTACCATTGAGCTGGCCTGTGTTTTCCACCGCTCCCTCGAATTCAAAACACCCCTCCCGCGGTTGTTACCTCAACCAGTTAGGCAAAATCCGGGACAATCCGCAGCCACGGGGAAAAGGCCGATAGAGGAACCAGGAAGGTAACGAGGGATGGAGAAGCCCTATGGGCAGCAGCCCCAATGTTTTAGTTGTGGGGAATGGGGACACATTGCCCGCTTTTGTCCGTTGAAGTCCGGAAAACCCGAACCCATGGAAATAGGGGTTACGAGAGGCCGGGTATTCTACACGGGGGGGAAAGAAACCCAATACAAAAAGGTACTGTCCATTAATGGAAGGGATACGGTAGCGCTCATCGACTCCGGATGTAGTCAGTCCGTAATTAGAGCGGATCTGATTGCCGAGCTTACACTTAACCCGGGTTTCACAGTATCCATATGCTGCATTCACGTGGAAACAAGAGAATATCCCCTAATATGGACTACCCTTTTTTGGGAAGGAAAGGAGACCCCCATACGGCTGGGGGTAGTTGAACGTTTGGTGGAAGAGGCCATCATAGGAACAGACTTTAAAGACTTTCCGATCCTCTTAGACAGCACACAGAGCAAGAATGACCTGGATGCCTGGTTGGGAAGCGCCCCTTTTTCTGAATTACCCATACCAGCCCCGGTGATCCGCTATAAACCCACTAAAAGAGAAAAACGAGAAGCCAGGAAGTCCTATGGAAGAGGGGATACGAACCACGATAGACTTAATGCACAGGTACTCGCCCTCGTTGGTCTTCCGCCCTTCCGATGTAGTCAAAGAGACGATCCCAGTTTGATCCACGCCTGGAAAAGTGCCAAACCTCGAAACATAGATGATAAGGGTCCCTCCTTTATGATAAATAAAAATCTGCTATATCGAATCACCAGTAACGGGAGAGGGGAAAAGAAACAGTTACTGGTTCCCGAACCCTATAGGCAGCAGGTGTTGCATCTAGCCCATAATCAGCCGGGGGGTGGTCATTACGGGAGAGAAAAAACAGAGGAGTACCTATTAAGGAAGTTCTACTGCCCTGGGGTTTTTTCCCATATCAGAAGGTTCTGTCAGCAATGCCCTAGATGTCAGTTGATCGATCCCGGACCCAAGAAAAAAGCCCCCCTACATCCTCTTCCCATTATTGACGTACCTTTCTCTAGAATAGGAATGGATCTAGTCGGGCCCCTTCTACCGTCTTCCAAGGGATACCGTTATATTCTAGTATTGGTCGATTACGCCTCTAGGTATCCTGAAGCTATCCCCCTAACCAGTATTAGCACCAAAAGTGTCGCCAACGCCATGATAGGCTTCTTCTCACGAATAGGGTTTCCCCGAGAAATATTGACGGACCAAGGGACCCAGTTTATGTCCAACTTAATGGCTCAGATTTGTCAATTATTAGGGATACGACAGCTAAGGACAGCAGTTTATCATCCCCAGACAGACGGATTAGTAGAAAGGTATAATCGCACCCTGAAAACCCTCCTAAGAAAGTCGATTTCCGAGTCAGGTAAAGATTGGGACAAGAAACTTCCCCTAGTATTATATGCGGTCAGAACCCATGAACAAGCCTCTACAGGACATAGTCCATTCGAACTGCTGTTTGGGCGATAGCCTAGAACCTTATTGGACATGGCAGCTGAGTTATGGGAGGAAGACGAAAACGGAGAAAAACCTCTCCTAGAGTACACTAGTGAGTTAAAGTCCCGACTACAAACAATATGGGAAGATGTGAGAGGACACATGGAAAAAGCTCAGGAGAAACAGAAGCGATATTATGATAGGAACACTCAAATGCGATCTTTTGTAGAGGGAGACCGAGTATTAGTGCTTTTACCCAGTTCAGACAATAAACTTTTGGCAAAATGGCAAGGCTCATATAAAATAATAGAAGCAGTAACTCCTGTTACCTATAAACTACAACTCGCGACTAATCCCAACCGATTTCAGATCTTTCATGTTAACTTACTGAAAAGGTGGGAGGAATCCCAGGTAGACCAAAATATAAACTGTTTAGTGAATACAGTAAAAGAGCTAGAAATAGGGTGGTGCCCCACGGACCCCCCCTCAAAGGGCGATGTACCCCTCCGAAATGCAGAGTTAACAGTGCAACAGAACCAACAACTAAACCAACTCCTTAATACGTGCCCCCACGTGTTTTCCCCAATTCCAGGTAAAACAGAGCTAATCCACCACCAGATTATAACCCAGCTGGGTAAAATAATCCGGTTACGTCCCTATCGCATTCCCGAAGCCAGGAAGGTCATAGTTGAAGAGGAGGTAAAAAAGATGTTAGATTTGGGGATTATAGAGCCGTCCCAAAGCCCCTGGTGCTCCCCGGTGGTATTAGTGCCAAAACCGGACGGATCTATACGCTTTTGTATCGACTTTAGACAAGTCAATGCCGTGTCCCAATTTGATACGTATCCTCTTCCCAGAGTAGACGAACTTCTAGAACGGCTTGGTAAAGCTAAATACATGTCTACCCTGGACCTAACAAAAGGGTACTGGCAGATTCCTTTAGCTAAAGCAGATAAAGAAAAAACGGCGTTCTCCACCTCTTCCGGTCTATATCACTTTAAGGTACTCCCCTTTGGACTGCATGGGGCCCCGCCACTTTTCAGAGACTCATCAATACTATATTACGACCACATACCAGATACGCAGCCGCCTATCTGGATGACATCGTTATTCATAGCGAAACCTGGGAAGACCATTTAACCCATTTAGAACAGATCATTAAAGCACTGTCGGCGGCCGGATTGACCGCCAATCCTTCCAAGAGCCGGCTGGCCTTCAATGAAATACCCTATCTGGGTTATCATATTGGGAAGGGGAATATTAGGCCCCAAATGAGTAAAATTGAAGCCATTTTACGTATAAGCGCACCCACCACAAAAAAAGAGATCCGTTCCTTCCTCGGACTAGTGGGATATTATCGAAGATTCATACCCCACTACTCTACAGTGGCCGCCCCTCTCACTGACCTCTTGAGGAAGGGTCAACCCAAGAACATCACAAGTTTAACTGTTCTACAATCACATAGCTATCGTACCTTGCAACGGTGTCTAACTACGCAACCAGTATTAAAATGCCCTGAGTTCAGTCGTCCCTTCCACCTCCAAACGGATGCCTCGGACGTAGGCCTGGGTGCAGTACTTTTCCAAAAAGATGAAAATGATATAAGCCATCCAGTGGTCTTCATTAGTCATAAGCTATTTCCACGGGAACAGAACTATCCCATAATAGAGCGTGAGTGCCTGGCCATTAAATGGGCTGTTGAAAGTCTTCAATATTACCTCCTAGGGAGGTCCTTCCTTTTATACACCGACCACGCCCCTCTTACCTGGCTCTCGAGGTATAAAGATACCAACGTTCGCATTTTAAGATGGTTTATGGAGCTTCAACCTTTCTCCTTCCAGGTTTGCCATCTCCCTGGGGACCTTATGGGACAAGCGGACTATTTGTCTCGATTTCCGGGACCTGGGGGGCTCGAACAGCCCCATCCAAGGGAGGGGATGTGTAACGGGCGAGGTGCCGAATGCGGATCCGAAGCACCTGTCGGGGAAGGAACCCGATGGCCCCGGGGCACGCGAGGGAACCTCCCTACCATGACGTGTGACGCTGAGGGCGTCATAAACAGCAGAAGAGAAGACGGACAAGGAGAAACGACGGAAAGGAAGGAGGAGCCGAGAGCGCGGAGAAGCCGGAGTGAAGAGACTGCCATCGGAGAGCCGGAGGAAGAGAGAGAGGTCGCCGGGACCGGAGAGCCGACGACCAAAAGGGAAACCGCCAGCATCCGGGAGCTGGAAGAAGAGAAAGACACCGCCGAGGCAGGAGAGTCGGTAGCAGCGAGGGGAAACACCGCCATCAGAGTGCCCGAGACGGAGGTAGAGACCCGGAAGTCGGGACGCCTCGAAGAAGGGAAGAACCACTGGGCGACTCCCGGCCCAGACGAAGAGAAACCGGGAGACCACCCACGTGCCGGCCGCGCCCCTGGAGGGACGTGGCCCTCCCAGGTACGTTTGTACCCTGCCTGGCCGACTCTGTCAGGTTGGCTGACAGGGAAAAGAGGGAGGTGGGGGGAGAAAAGGGAGGACGGGGAGACCTCGTTAAAGAAGGGGAATTAGCAGGAAAGGAGAGGGGAACCCAAATTGCTTTAACCCACGGACAGGGACACCACCCGAGAAACCCTAGAAAAGGGAAAAGAAAGGGGTCTTCTTGGAGAAAAAAGGAAAGAAGGGCACAATAACCAAGGAGAGAAACCCATCACCACCAGCACCGCCCCCCTACCTATTCCACACCACCCTACTAACCCCTATCTGAACCATTGCCTTACCCCTACTTTATTCACTTACCTGATTATTTTTATTTTTCCTTTTCTTTTGGGAACACGGGCGACCGGAGGACGGGAAAACCAGACCGCCTCAAGACGGAGCCAAGACACCACCAGAGCCTGTAAAATACAAGAAAGGCTTTGAGGAAGTAGAAAATAGGGCTAATCTTGTGGAAAGGAACAAGAGAGAATTGGCCAACATTAAATAAAACAATTATTATTCCCTCAAATAGTGGTGCCTGTCGCATTCTTCCAATATCTTACATACGTCAGATAACGAACCCATTACACAGGGCCTCCAAAACTTTCCACAGGTGGACCAGGTGATCATCCCAGGTGGAGCTAAAGACAGCGATATCATCTAGATATGCTGCACTAAAGGCTTCCAATACTCGGAGGACTGTATTCACCAACCTCTGAAAAGTGGCAGGTTCATTTTTCAATCCAAAGGGCATAACAGTGAACTGATAGTGCCCTCCAATAGTTCAAAATGCTGTTATGGGTTTTGCATCTTCTGACAACTTAATCTGCCAATACCCTGCAGTTAACTCAAAAGTGCTTAGATAGTTGGCAGAAGCCAGTGTATCTATCAGCTCATCTGCCCTGGGTATAGGGTGAGCATCAGTTTTGGTTATTTCATTGAGACCTCTATAGTCCACACAAAACCTCCTTTCCTTTTTACCACCTTTTTGGGGACAAGGACCACTGGGCTAGCCCAGGGACTTTCAGAAAGTTCAATCACTCCCATATCAAACGTTTTCTGTACCTCTTGTTTAATGCAGTCTCTGACATGGTCAGGCTGCCTATAAATCTTACTTTTGATAGGTAAACTGTCTCCAGTGTTGATCATGCGCTCACACCAGGTAGTTGTACCTGGGATCAGTGAGAAGAGGTCAGAGAACTGATCAAGGAGATTTATGCAGTTGCCTTACTGCTGAGCAGAAGGACAATCTGCAAGCACAACTCCCTCCACTAAGCCATCAGCTTCAGTGGTGAAGAAGAGGTCAGGGAGAGGGTCACTCTCTTCCTCCTGCTCATCAGTGGCCATGAGTAGGGTTAAGTCAGCCCTGTCATAATAAGGTTTCAGGCGGTTGACATGAAGCACCCTAAGGGGACGTCTGGCAGTACCCAGGTCTACCAAATAGGTGACCTCACCTTTTTTCTCCACTATGAGATGGGGTCCACTACATTTGTCCTGGAGTGCTCTTGGGGCCACACGCTCCAATACCCACACCTTCTGTCCTGGGTGGTACTGAGTCAGGACAGCCTTCTGGTCATGCCATTGCTTTTGGAGCTCTTGGCTGGCCTGAAGGTTTTTACTGCCCTTTTTCATGTACTCAGCCATTCTTGATCTAAGGCTAAGTACATAATCCACAGTGTCTTCCTTGGGAGCTTTTAAAGGTTGTTCACAATCCTCCTTTACAAGAGCAACGGGACCTCTTACAGGGTGCCCAAAGAGGAGTTCAAATAGGCTAACGCCCACTCCTTTTTGGGGTACCTCCCTAGAAGCAAAAAGGAGGCATGGCAACAGGACATCCCATCTCCTCCTGAGTTTTTCAGGGAGTCCCATGATCATGCCTTTGAGAGTTTTATTAAACCTCTCAATTGGACCATTTGTCTGTGGATGATAAGGAGTAGTGAACTTTTAAGCTACACCACCCTCCTTCCACATAGGTTTGAGGTATACAGACATAAAGTTACTACCTCTGTCTGACACCACTTCTTTAGGGAAACCCACTCTGGAAAATATTCCCAGGAGGGCTTTTGCCACTGCAGGAGCTGTAGTGGTCCTTAAGGGTATAGCTTCAGGATACCTAGTGGCATGGTCCACTACCACAAGGATAAACCTATTGCCTGAAGCTGTTGGAGGGCAGTGGTGGCTGGTGAAGTTTATGAGTGATGGGGCTGAACTGGGGGGTAGGGCTGAGGCGGGCCATTGAGGGTTCACGTTAAGAGGCACAACATTTTTTGGGAGCTGTCACTATAGTTGATGGCACACAGTTATTAAACATGAAATGATGACTGATTCAGCTCTGTTGTCATTTGAACCGCTGACGTGCAGGCAGCACATGTGCTTCACCAATGTCCTCATTCATTTGGTCCCGTAACACTTACCCAAATACTGCCAAAAAGCTGCACCAGGCTGCTACACCCTTGCCATTACAGAACACACCAATCTCAGACTAAGCACCATTCTCCCCCTCAGCCCCTTGCAATATCCCTCGCCTGCTTGCACATACAAACGTCAGGGCCCATCGCAAACTTTCAGTGCCAAGTTGTCACTGAAGGTTTGTGATGGGGTCTGATAGTATCTAGGTGTTATCAATTGGAGATGCTTTTTGGCCCCTTCTTTCTGATTCGCATGCACTTCCTGTTATATCAAAACTCCAGGAAAATACACAACACCGTGCCTGGCAGACCAAGCAGGTTTGTCTCAATGCTACTGGCTTAACTATAGGATAGCTGAGGGTGTCATAGCACCTAGTTGTCAGGTTCGAGCTTTCCCAGAACACTGGAGCATTTGATCTCTTTTGACTGCAGTAGTTATGTAAGCTACAGACTTGAACGAAACTCCGTGTTTTTAAATAGCAATCCTCTCGAAAACATCGCCGATGAATTCCCTTCCACAAAATAAACGTGGTAATTAAGAGCCAGGACCTTATCACTGATCGCCGCTACCTTGCTAAAAGACATTAGTTTCAAAAGATTACCTTTTGGTTTTAGTTTTTGCAGTTTTATGTAGCGCAAGGTATTTCAGCGCTTTACATGAGTACCAGTTACATTTTGGTTTAAAGCACAGATGAAATGATTAGGCTAGATCTGCTTCTTACTTAGATCAGGCCCAGTGCAGCTGCTACGTTTTTTACTTACCTCACACGGTTGGGATCGTGGGGCACCGTCTGGACTGGAGGGAAGCTCGTTCAACGAAAAAGTTTAACCAGACGAATGTACCACCTTCTCTGTATGACATGAGTGTTCTAGCTGGCAATTAATCATCGAAGATTAATGGCGTCCTATATTCACTGTAGTGTGGGAAGCATACACCTAGAGTCTGCGCAGTGTATCTTCCTGCCTGCAGCCTCTACCCCACCCCTACCCAACTCGTCACAGGGCAGGACCCTGTCAGGAGTTGAGAAAGGGTCGGGTGAGCATGCTCTCCACTCACTGAATGACATGAAGCCCCGGCGCTACAGGGCTTCAGACTAATACGCCCGGGGCTAATTGTAAACCCATGTCGTCAGGGGGTGGAGACTGGCACTCAAAGCTATGTCTTTGCCGAGCTGATGACCTCACAGGCCTCAGGGCTGTGAGAATGTCAGCCCGGCAAATATTATAGCTTTTGGGGGTGCAGTTTTAATGAATGCCAGCGTCACTACAACAAAAAGCACAGTTAATGGCACTGTGGAGAAGGCTGCAGCCTCCGCCCCCAGCAAGACAAATAAAATGTGTAAATGTGTTTTTGAATCATTTGTTACCCTCACAATTACTTTCATTTGGTACATGCCCTGTTAGGGGAGTTGAAAGTAAAGGGGGCGGAGCCCTGACGCCCTCTATAAGAAACCGCCACTGTTGGAGGGTCAAGGGGGTCAACAATGTCAATCCCAACCACTGGAAGTAGCATTAAGGGGGCCTTAGGTGTGCCACCAGTCGTGCCACTGGCTTGCAGGTCACACAGGAGCGACAAAACTCCTTGGTGTCCTCTGACATGTGAGGCCAGTGAAACAAGGGAACAAGTCTGTCCCCAGTTTTACTCTGGCCCAAATGACCTGCCAAGGCAATATCATGAGCCAATGTCAGAAGAAACTCCCTATACTGCAAAGGGATGACCAATCTCCTGGCAGCTCCAGGTTTAGGGTCCCTTGTCTCAGTGTAGAGGAGGTTATCTTCCCAATAGACTTTATGGCTATCAGTGATATCCCCATTCTGTTGTTTGACAGCTTGCTGTCTTAAACCCTCTAGTGTGGGACAGGTCTGCTGTGCCACGCTCAGCTCTTCCCTAGCAGTCCCCCCTGCACCCAAAAGGTCAGCAGTGTCTGCTGCCAGCTCCTCTGGTTTAGGTTCTGCACAGGGAGAGAATTCCTCTTCCTCAAAAGGGGAATCTTCTGGAGAGGGAGGGATAGTGGGCAAGGATTTACCCTTTCTACCCCTAGCTTTTAGGAGCACTTAGTCCATTTTTCCAGCATCCAAGTTTCCCTGTCCTCCTTGCTTCTGGGCCTGAGCCCTTTGAGAGCAAAGATATGCCCTGGAATGCCCAGCATTGCTGCATGAGCCTCCAACTCCACTTCAGCCCAAGCTGATGTCTCCAAATAATTGCCTAGTAAGCTGTCTACAGGTAAATCAGTGGCTACCACAACTTTCTTTGGACCTGTAAACCCTCCCCCCCAGTTGAGATTCACAACAACCACGGGGTGGCTAAGAGTGTTGTTATGAGCATCAGTCACTTGGTACTGTTGATCAAGTAGGTGTTGTTCAGGGGCGACCAGTTTCTCAATCAACATAGTGACACTGGCTCCTGTATCCCTGTAGGCCTCAACACCATTTATTAGGGGAAGTTGCTTATACTTAACCATATTAAGGGGACAAGCAACCAAGGTGGCAAAATCAATACCACCATCAGAGACTAAAACAGCATCTGCGGTCTCCCTAACAAGACCAACTCCAACTACATTACCAATGGTGAGCCAAGCTACGCCCTTTGAATGGCTATTTGTAGTTACCACCACCAATGCTATTACTAGGGGCACTAGAGGACACAGTTGGGGTTGTGGGAGTCTTGGTGTTTTTCTTTGAACAAGTGGAATCACTTGCCCAATGGCCTTTACTTTTACATAAATAACACCATGGCTTCTTTTGATTGTTTGAAGAGGATTTGGACCCACCTCCCACAGAGGATTTTTGTGGGCCTGATGACGACTCAGAATGTTTTTTATCTTTGTCGCCACCCTTGTCAGAAGACTTACCATACTTCTTCTTGCCATCCTTGTCAGCACCTGTATGAGCTTTTCTGCTCCCTCTTGTTCTGACCCATTTGTCTGCCTTCTTTCCCAATTCTTGGGAAGAGGTCAGATCTGAGTCTACCAAGTACTGATGTAAAAAATCATACACACAATTATTCAAAATATGATCTCTCAAAATAGGTTTATATAGGCTTTGATGATCAGTCACATTACTGCCATGTAACCATACCTCCAAAGCCTTCACTGAATAGTCTACAAAGTCTGTCCAGTATTGAGAGGACTCTTTTCTGGTATCTCTGAACTTTATCATTTATTGTTCAGTGGTTAAGCCAAATCCATCTAAGAGGGCATCTTTCAAAACTTTGTAGTTGTTGGCATCACTCTCCCTGACAGTAAGGAGCCTATCCCTACCTTTGCCAGTGAAAGATAGCCACAAGATAGCAGCCCACTGCCTTTGCGGGACCAACTGTACCATACAGCCCCTCTAAAGTACAGAAAACCACGTGTTTCTGTCATCCCCCCTCCTTGTAAGGGGAGGGGGGAATCTTATTCAGGCTTCTTGAATCTGTTTCTCTAACAGGATGACTATCAAGAATGCTGCTGCTGACACCATGGGGAACTTACCACAACTTCTGTCTTTCCCTCTCTACATCTAGAGACTCCCTGTTTAAGACCAACTGCTGCTGTCTCAGCTTCAGTCTGGCCTCTTCCAACCTCAGCTTTCCGATTTCCTGGTCTATGGTGTTATCCTCAGGGTGGGAGGCTTGGGAATTCTGAGACACAGAGGTAATGTGGGAATGGGCAAAAGTGGACCTATTTCTAACTACGTGGACTCTAGTTACCTGGCCTTTTGGAGTGAAATGTGCCCTAATGGTGTGTGACCCCCCTCCCACTACGAGCTTCACTAGATGGCCTGTTAGTTGAAAGGTCATTGGAAGTACCCTCCCCAGAGTCCTCAGGGCCCTCCCCTGATTCTAACTGGGTACCCTCCTCCTCTACCTCTTGATTGATCTTGGGTTTGACCAGTCTGGTTCTGGTCACTTTCAAGCAGAAGGCTAAGAAGGAGATCTTTTGTAGGGTGCTTACCAATCCCTAAAATCCTTTCTATACAGAGACCCCTCAAACTTTTAAAGTTTTAATTGTTATACATTGTCTGCACAACTTTGGGAGTGGCCTCTACTACAGACATAGTTGAAAGAAAGAGTTTAGGGGAGAGAGAAAAAGTTTAGAAAACTTTCAAAGAAAAGAGAAAAACATTTTCAAACTTTTCTGAAACTTCTTAGAAAGTTTTTAGAAAGAGAGTTAGACTGTTTAGGTTAACTGTGTATATTTCTAAGTATTTAGAATATGGTTTTCTTATGAAAACCACCAATGACAAAGTGATAAAGCAGTTACAAGTACTTATCCCATCGCTGCTGCCAATGTAGAAGGCTGGCCTGGCTTATAGTGGGTACCTGATAGTACTTACACCTTGTGACAGGTCCAGTTATCCCTTATTAGTAGATTAGTAGTGTTCTAGAAGCTTATGCTGATAGAGGTAGCTATAGCAGATCAGCTTAGGCTGAACTAGGAGACATGCAAAGCTTCTACTATACCACTTATATCATATAGGTACTATAGCATAAGAAACACAGTGCTCAGGGTTACTAAAAATAAAGGTACTTTATTTTAGTGACAATGTGCCAAAAATATCTCAGAGGATACACTCCCTTAGGAGGTAAGTAAAATACACAAATTATACACACAAACCAAAATTAGGTAAGTAAACAGTTAGAAAAATAGTGCAAACACTGTAGAATACAATAGGATGCAATAGGCCTAGGGGCAACACAAGCCATATACTATGAAGTGGAATGCGAACCACGAATGGACCCCTAGGCTAGTGTAGTGTGTAGAGGTTCACTGGGAGTGTAAGAAAACACTAAGGGTGTCCAAGATACCCCACCCCAAGACCCTGGAAAGTAGGAGTAAAGTACTACTATTTCCCCAGAAACACACTAAACTTGTGATAGAGGATTTTGCAAAGGCCACAACAGACTGCAATGCACTGAAGATGGATTCCTGGACCTGAGGACCTGCAAAGGAAGGGGACCAAGTCCAAGAGACTTGAAAGTGTCCAGGGGGGGGGGCAGGAGTCCACTAAACACCGGGTGAAGGTGCAAAATAGCTGCCTCCAGATGGAAGAAGCTGAAGATTCTGCAACAATGAAAGATGCTAGGAACTTCTCCTTCATGCAGAAGATGTCACACGGAGTGCTGGAAGATGCAGAGTTGCTTCTTTAGCAAAAGACCGCAAACAAGCCTTGCTAGCTGCAAGAGTCACAGTTGAAGAAAAAGGGTGTTGCCTGGGCCCTGAAGGACCAGGATGTCGCCATTTGGGAGAGGAGACAGAGGGGGCCCTCAGCAATGTAGAGAGCCCACACACAAGAAGGTAGCACCCACAGAAGTACTTGAACATGGGTTCAAGAAGTCTGAACATGGTGGTCGTCTCAACACTACAAAAGAGGGTCCCACGAAGCCGGAGGTCAACTCAGGGAGTTGAACAATGCAGGGCAGAGTGCTGGGGACCTGGGCTTGGCTGTGCACAAAGGATTCTGTGGAAAGGTGCACAGAAGCCCTAGCAGCTACAGTTCACGCGGTGCACAGGATTAGTGTCTGGAGAGGGGAGGCAAGGACTTACCTCCTCCAAATTTGTACAGTTGGACCACTGGACAGTCTGGGTCACTTTGGTCTACCACCTGTGATCCAGGGGCCAGGCTCATCAGGATGAGAGGGGTCCCAGAGCACCGGTGATGCTGAAGCATGCACCACCAGGAAACAGTTGAGAAAGCAGGCAGGATTAGGCTTTACAATGTCACTGGTAGTCTTCTTGCTACTTTGTTGCAGTTTTGCAGGTGTCATGGAGCAGTCAGCGGTCTATCCTTGGCAGAAGTCAAAGAGAGAGCTGCAGAGGAACTCTGGTGAATTCTTGCTAGTCGTTATCTGCGGAAAAGCCCACAGGAGAGACCATAAATAGCCCTCTGAGGAGGATAGTGCACCACTGCACAAAGTCAGTAAAGTCCAGTAACACAACATTATCTTTTAAAAATCTTCATTTTTTATTATTGCTTTTTCTTGAACAAACGAGCATTCAGCCAACTCGTTTCGGCCTACACAAAAGGACTTCTTCAGGGCTGAAATGTAACACAAAAAGAATGTATATATCACACCAGGACAGAAAAGACACAATAAATACAAAAATAATTTAACAACAAAAAGAAAATGTACACAAACATACAAAAAATATATACAAAAAATAACCTCTAATACACATACTTATGGTCATAAAGAACTCATAATCATAAGAGACAAGGGACACATGCTACCAGGAATGTTATATTAACCCCTTCGCTGCCAGGCCTTTTCCCCCTCCTGTGCCAGGCCTTTTTTTGCCTATTTGGGGCAGTTCACGCTTAGGCCCTCATAACTTTTTGTCCACATAAGCTAACCAAGCCAAATTTGCGTTCTTTTTTTCCAACATCCTAGGGATTCTAGAGGTACCCAGACTTTGTGGGTTCCCCTGAAGGAGGCCAAGAAATTGGCCAAAATACAGTGAAAATTTCGTTTTTTTCAAACAAATTGGAAAAAGTGGCTGCAGAAGAAGGCTTGTGTTTTTTCCCCTGAAAATGGCATCAACAAAGGGTTTGCAGTGCTAAACTCAGCAGCTTCCCAGCTTTAAGGAACAGGCAGACTTGAATCAGAAAACCCAATTTTTCAACACAATTTTGGCATTTTACTGGGGCATACCCCATTTTTGCAATTTTTTGTTCTTTCAGCCTCCTTCCAGTCAGTGACAGAAATGGGCATGAAACCAATGCTGGATCCCAGAGACATTCTGAAAAGTAGACAAAATTCTGAATTCAGCAAGGGGTCATTTGTGTAGATCCTACAAGGGTTTCCTACAGAAAATAACAGCTGAAAAAGAAAAATATTGAAATTGAGGTGAAAAAACCATCAATTTTTCTCTACGTTTTACTCTCTAACTTTTCCCTGCAATGTCAGATTATCGAAAGCAATATACAGTTACGTCTGCTGGACTCCTCTGGTTGCAGGGATATATAGGGCTTGTAGGTTCATCAAGAACCCGAGGAACCCAGAGCCAATAAATGAGCTGCACCCTGCAGTGCGTTTTCATTCTATACCGGGTATACAGCAATTCATTTGCTGAAATATAAAGAGTAAAAAATTGCTATCAAGAAAACCTTTGTATTTCCAAAAAGGGCACAAGATAAGGTGTTGAGGAGCAGTGGTTATTTGCACATCGATGAATTCCGGGGTGACCATACTAGCATGTGAATTACAGGGCATTTCTCAAATAGATGTCTTTTTTACACACTGTTTTATATTTGGAAGGACAAAATGTAGAGAAAGACAAGGGGCAATAGCACTTGTTTTGCTAATCTATATTCCCCCAAGTCTCCCGATAAAAATGATACCTCACTTGTGTGGGTAGGCCTAGCGCCCGCGACAGGAAACGCCCCAAAGCGCAACGTGGACACATCCAAATTTTTGAAAGAAAACAGAGGTGTTTTTTGTGAAGTGCCTACCTGTAGATTTTGGCCTCTAGCTCAGCCGGCACCTAGGGAAACCTACCAAACCTGTGCATTTCTGAAAACTAGAGACCTAGGGGAATCCAAGATGGGGTGACTTGCGGGGCTCGGACCAGGTTCTGTTACCCAGAATCCTTTGCAAACCTCAAAATTTGGCTACAAAAACACATGTTCCTCACATTTCTGTGGCAGAAAGTTCTGGAATCTGAGAGGAGCCACAAATTTCCTTCCACCCAGCGTTCCCCCAAGACTCCCGATAAAAATGATACCTCACTTGTGTGGGTAGGCCTAGCGCCCGCGACAGGAAACGCCCCAAAGCGCAACATGGACACATCTACATTTTTGAAAGAAAACAGAGGTGTTTTTGCGAAGTACCTACCTGCAGATTTTGTCCTCTAGCTCAGCCGGCACCTAGGGAAACCTACCAAACCTGTGCATTTCTGAAAACTAGATACCTAGGGGAATCCAAGATGGGGTGACTTGCGGGGCTCGGACCAGGTTCTGTTACCCAGAATCCTTTGCAAACCTCACAATTTGGCTAAAAAAACACATGTTCCTCACATTTCTGTGGCAGAAAGTTCTGGAATCTGAGAGGAGCCACAAATTTCCTTCCACCCAGCGTTCCCCCACGTCTCCCGATAAAAATGATACCTCACTTGTGTGGGTAGGCCTAGCGCCCGCGACAGGAAACGCCCCAAAGCGCAACGTGGACACATCCCATTTTTTGAAAGAAAACAGTGACTACCTGTGGATTTTGGCCTGTAGCTCAGCTGGCACCTAGGGAAACCTACCAACCCTGTGCATTTTTGAAAACTAAAGACCTTGGGGAATCCAAGATGGGGTGACTTGTGGGGCTCGGACCAGGTTCTGTTACCCAGAATCCTTTGCAACCCTCAAAATTTGGGTAAAAAAACACCCTTTCCTCTCATTTCGGTGACAGAAAGTTCTGGAATCTGAGAGGAGCTACAAATTTCCTTCCACCCAGCATTCCCCCAAGTCTCCCGATAAAAATGATACCTCACTTGTGTGGGTGGGCCAGGTGCCTGCAACAGAATAAGGCCCAAAACTTGAAGAGATAGAAGGGATAGCACAGCGAGTTTATAAGGGCATATTGTTTTATACATCTTTAGACGGACTCTGCTTTGGGGACCCACATAAGTGAGGTGTCATTTTACTTGGGAGACTGAGGGGAAAACTGGGGAGTAGGAATTTTGTGCTGGAGCGGTGATCCTACTAAGAAAAGTCAGGAAAATATGCTTTTTTATGCAAAATTTGAGGTTTACAGAGGAGTCTGGGTAAGAAAATGTTGGGGGAGCCACGCAAGCCACACCTCCCTGGACTCCTTGGGGTGTCTAGTTTTAAAAAGTTTCTGGGTTTTGTAGGTTTCCCTAGATGAAGGCCGCACCCAGGACCAAAAACATAGGTGGGCCCTCCCCCCCAAACACAGGTATTTTTGCAATATATCATTTTGATGTGTGCACATACGTCCGTGATGTGCCAAACACTAAAATTGTGAAAAGAAACACACTTAGGTTATGTGAAGAAGACCCCTCACCCACCAACCAAGTTGGTGGCATGCTTCATCATCGGGGTCCCACCCGAGGCACCTAGCGTGTCACAGGTGTGCTGCGACGCCTGATTACAGCGGAGCAGGTTTTGTCATTTTTTAGCACACATACTGATTGGATTTGGCACGAGGGTGAGTGATGGTTCAGTGGATCAAATTTTATTAACAAGAGATTTCACAAAAATGAAATGCACTGCTAATAACTGAAAGGCAAAAAAGTGAACCAATGACTCACAGCTCGTGAGCTGTAAAGCCGCGACAAGGCACCAACCGCTTTACAGTCCATTCACACACCTTTCATACATGACACGCACAAGACCATTCACACCGCCAGCCACGGGCCCAGCACATTACAACACTCACATCGACAGACCGCGCCACTCAAGGGCCCATCACTTACATACGCCCACATGCCTGATACAAGAATCACACCAGCTGATGGGAGTGTGGACTGCTGTTTGGGAGCCAAGCGCCACCCCACGCACACCGCCAGCCAAGCGCCACCCCACGCACACCGCCAGCCAAGCTCCACCCCAAGCACACCGCCAGCCAAGCGCCACCCCACGCACACCGCCAGCCAAGCGCCACCCCACGCACACCGGCAGCCAAGCGCCACCCCACGCACACCGCCAGCCAAGCGCCACCCCAAGCACACCGCCAGCCAAGCGCCACCCCAAGCACACCGCCAGCCAAGCGCCACCCCCAAGCACACCGCCAGCCAAGTGCCACGCACACCGCCAGCCAAGCGCCACCCCACGCACACCGCCAGCCAAGCGCCACCCCACCGCCCGCCAAGCGCCACCCCACGCACACCGCCAGCCAAGTGCCACCCCACGCACACCGCAATCACTTTTTTTTATTTATAAACAACAAAGAAACTACTAATTATAAAATAAGCACAAAACTACAAACACAAAAGCTCTAACTAAATACACGACAGAGATGCCAACCGTGAAACATATGAAAATATAAAACAGACAGCTTACGCTCACGGTATTTCCCAAACTTTTTTCCTTGTGCAGTAACTTCTAAAACAGCTGGGCACACAAAGCCCAGGCTTTGAAGGGCATTCAGGGCAGTACATCCGGCTCTCCCTCCGGATTGATCTCCGGGCACATACTCTACATTTCTTTGTGGGCATGTCTTTTTTGGGAGTGGGAGGAATGTGATCTGGAAAGTGCTGATCTTTCAATCTAGCCACATCCTCCACCACTTCTAATCTAGGAACTCTTGCCGGTTCCACCACAATAAGGCTTTCTATCACCGACTCCTGAAATTTAACAAATGTCATCCTTGACTCAGGTGAACAATCCTTGTATACAATAAAGGCATTAAAAGTTGCCAAATGAAATAAATGTAGGGCCAACTTTTTATACCACACAAAGACTTACGAAGAGCAGTGTAAGGTTCCAACCTCTGATCTACTCTATCAACACCACCCATGTGCCTATTGTAGTCCAAAATGCACGCAGGTTTGCGCACTTCCGCAACCTGACCCCAAACAGCCACAGGGGAAGTACTTTCATCATGGATGGTCGATAGCATGTACACATCCCTCCTCTCTGAAAATTTCAGAGCTAGCAGCTCATTATTCCGCAAGGCACTGCACTGTCCCCTCTCAAGTTGTTTACAGACAAGCTCCCTTGGATAGCCTTTCCGGTTAGAACGCGTGCCACAAGCAACAGTGTCCACCCTAAACAACTCCTTGAACAACTGCACTCCAGTGTAGAAAGTATCTACGTACAAATGGTGACCTTTGTTAAACAGCCATCTAGCAAGTTCCCACACAATTTTTTCGCTAACTCCAAAAGTGGCCGGACAACCAGGAGGGTCAATACTGGAATCCCTACCAGTGTAGACCCGGAAATTATACACATATCCTGTACTGCTTTCTGACAGCAGAAACAATTTAATCCCATACCGTGCCCTCTTACTAGGAATGTACTGCTTAAAAACTAAACGCCCCTTGAAAAGGACCAAAGACTCGTCCACACTTATCTCTTTGCCTGGAACATAGACCTCTGAAAACCGATCCACAAAATGATCAAGGACAGGCCTAATCTTAAAAAGGCGGTCACAATCAGGGTGATCTCGTGGCAAGGCAAAAGCATTGTCTACAAAATGCAGCATACGAAGAAGAAGCAAATACCGATTACGTGTCATAGTTGCAGGAAAAATAGCAGTTGCCATCAAGGGACTAGTAGACCAATAAGAAGCCAGTGACGGCTTCCTGATCAACCCCATCAAAAAAGACAAACCTAAAAACCTTTTCATCTCTTCCAGATATGTGGGAACCCAATGAGTAGCTCTAGACTGAGGCTTAAGTCTGGCAGCGTTGTCCTGCAAATATTGCTCTGCATACACATTTGTCTGCTCCACAATCTCTTCCAAAAATACATCGTCCATAAACAAGTGAAAGAAATGGACAGGCAGAAAGTTTTCCGTATTAACTCTACACCCTGGGAGACCAGTAAATGCAGGTAACTGTGGCTGCTCCATGTTTGGGGCAATCCAGGTGTCATGTCTTCCAATGGGAAACCCTTCAGCCCCAGGCTGCTGCACTCTTGGCACATCAATGTGCTCCTCTAACACAGGCCCTTCATCTGCACTGAGAGTAGCTTCCTCATCAGAAGAATACTCTCGGACAGAAAACTCACTTCCAGAATCTCCTGCTTCCTCCTCTGCCTCAGATGCAGAGTCAGTGTCGTAATCATGGTCTGAAGACGACTCAAAGAGCATGCAAACAACCTGCTGAGCGGTCACTTTGCGGCTAGCCATGATCCTAACAACAAATGGATTGCCAACAACAACTAGCACTAAAATAAGTAATAAACAAAGTGTAGCTTTATCACAAAGAGTTATGTACTACAAAAAACTATACCACTCAGTTGCCTGAAATAGCTACTCACCAAGCAACTACTCTGCACAGACACAGCAATCACCAATGATATCCCACTAAAAAGAAAAAAGCAAATTAGACATATGACAACACAAACATCACTGTGCTCAAATCTAAGGACAATGTCAAACACACAATACTGCATTTAGTACACCACCTACAAACATGTCATTCATGCATGTCAACAATACTCCTTTGGAGTAAATTGCTTTCACTTACCTAAAACATGCAACTATGCAAACCACAGGACAACTACTGCCAAAACCGCAAAGATCCACAGCAAAGGAAGCAAAAGCGTTGAACTAGAAGAAAAAGAAGAAATAAATTGTTATAATCACAAATACAAATACTTTGCCAGTTGACAAACACCCCACCACCAAGACACCACCAAGAACTTGGAAGTTGTCCCTGGTACCTAAGTGGATCCTGCCCCCCTCGGGGGTAGATGGGCGTAAATAAATTGGCCAATCTGCCCCCAAGGGGGGCAGAAATGGGCAACACCTCTGTGCCCCCTTTCAGGGGGCGACCCTTCCCAAAGGGGGCACCCCCAGCACAACACAAAATAAAACAAAAAAATCCCTGCCGTATTGGTGGTTTCAGCCCTCCTTGGGGGCAGATGGGCCTACAAAATTAGGGGCAGAGATGGCCAATACGAATTTTCCCCACCTTAGGGGGGGCGACCGTTGCCCAAGGGGTGCCCCCAAACACACACACCACACACACACACACACACACACCACACAATCCCTGGCGCCTAGTGTGCTTCCACCCCCCGGGGGCCAGATCGTCCAAAAAATGGCTGGTCTGCCATCGGGGGGGCCGAAACAGAAAAAAAAAAATAGCTCCCCAGGGGAGCGACCCTTGCCCAAGGGGTTGCCCCCAAAATAAACAATAAAAACAAAATCCCTGATGTCTAGTGGATTTCGCCCCCCCCGCGGCAGATCAGCCCAAAAATTGGCAATCTGCCCCCGGGGGGGGCGAAATACTAAAAAAATAGCCCCCCAGTGGGGCGCCCCTTGCCCAAGGGATCGCCCCCCCAAAAAACTTTACAATAAAAATAAATCCCTGGTGTCTAGTGGTTTTCGCCCCCCCTGGGGGCAGATCCGCCGAAAAATCGGCGGATCTGCCCCCAGGGGGGGGCCAAGTACAAAAAAAAAATTGCCCCCGGGGGGGGGGGGGTTGCGACCCTTGCCCAAGGGGTCGCCCCCAAAATACACACAAATAATAAAATCCCTGGTGTCTAGTGGTTTTCGCCCCCCCTGGGGGCAGATCCACCGAAAAATCGTCAGATCTGCCCCCAGGGGTTGCGAAATACAAAAAATTATTGCCCCGGGGGGGCGACCCTTGCCCAAGGGGTCACCCCAAAATACACATAAAAAATAACATCCCTGGTGTCTAGTGGTTTTCGCCCCCCCGGGGGCAGATCCGCCGAAAAATCGGCGGATCTGCCCCCAGGGGGGGGGCAAAATACTAAAAACAATTGCCCAAGGGGTCGCCCCCTAAATAAACAAAAAAGAAAATCCCTGGTGTCCTAGTGGAGATTCCTGCTCCACGATCGCGGGCCCTGCCTTTCCCCCCGTGTCTGTTTTCACCACCCCCGCCCCCCAAAAACGGAAAGGACTCACCTGTTGGGTCCTTCTCCGAAGACGCGCTGGAAGCAAATGGCTTCCAGCGCGCCCGGCAACACTAGACGCGCGCTGATGTCATCGAATTGCCATGGGGGGGGCGGGGTGGAAGGGGAAGGAGATCATCTCCTCCAAGGCATAGAAGCGGTTAATATATATGTCTTCATCGACTATATGTGTGAATATCACATGACACATATTACTAATATTTACAAAGACAAAATACAAAAAACAAAATATAAACACCAGTTTTTTTTTTAAAAAGGATATAATCTACATAGTTCTAAAGATTTTTATAATATCGCCATCATTCTGTAATTTTTAACAATATATTTATTGAAAAGAAAAAATAATAATACATTTTTTATATAGAGAGAAATAAATATGATATCAAACACATCATACCTTATATTTGCATGGTCTTTAAATTGATTGTCTTTCCATATTATTGGAATTAAATGTCCAACCTATTATTACTAAAAAGAATGACAACACTATGTAATATCCCACGGATTGAGAAACGAGTAACAACCAAAATTATCGACTACCCACACATGAATTTAATATTTTCAAAATTTTCAAAATATGGAGAATTTAAAAAGAGGTCAACAAACTCCATTAACAAATAGCCCTACATAAATGGCCAAAAATGCCACAAAGAAAGACCACCAAAAGAGCCTATAATATAATTTTAAAAAAACACGAGAAATTGCACTCTAAAGATAATAACCAAAGATTTTAAGAATAAATATATAAATATAGCTATTTCTATTTTACAAAAACCCACAGCCCACAAACCCACAAGTGCTTAGACAAAAACATATATTTATAAATTCTACCACCACACATGTACTAATATGCTATTAATTTGTGTTATTACTAAAAAACAATCCCAATGAGAGAGGAAATTAATAGGCATACTACAAAACAGCTTTCCACAGGATGACATTTACAAAGAAAAGGCATTTGCGGTATATTTAAATTTAAATGCCAAGTCATCGATAATACTGCCTGAAAGGTCCGTGAAGCACATTAAATTGCAATCAATTAGTAACCGCCTAACCCATAACATAAGGGATCACCCATGTCTGTCCCGGTCGGCAAAGAAAGTAAACTGAGCCCAGCTTGGCATCTGCTTTTAAACCCTGTGAAATCTAGATAACAAGTTTATTTGACACAGGTGGCATACTCATTGCTATGCGACCGTTCTGGAATAAGAATAGTCGCCATCTTAGGTAAACAGATAGGCCATTTTTGAATGGTGTCATCCTTTCTATAAACAGATGTATAGGATCCATCTAGCATTATACGGGCTTAACAGGAGTTTTCATAGAGCCCTAAAAAGTAAAAAGAAACTGATACTCTATACTAAACAGGACCCAAGATGCATATAAGTTGCTATAGCGACTATTATACGATAAAATTACTCTTCATATCGCATAAATACTTCAGACATTTTGAACTGGTGTCAACTATACTGAGAACCATGGGAGCCTAAGACATTCTTATAATAAAGCCCTAAAGTATAAAGCTTACAGACTATGCCATGTTATATTAACATGACATAGGAAGAGCCACGAAAAACTGATCATTTTAAAATGGGGTGTCAGCCATCTTAAAAGGATGTAATCAATAACGTAGATGGTGGCAAAACAAGGAGGAATATAGATAAGACATTGTTGGGACTTGAAAACGATTTTAATAAAGCCCTACAAGATAAGAAGAGAAAGATAATCTGTGATGAATGACACACAGGAAACATACCCGTCGCTATAGCGACCATAGTACCATTGAAATATTCGCCGTAATGGATAAAGGCGTCGGCCATTTTGAACTGGTGTCAATTATACTAAATGTATATAGATTATATGATCATTATGGCCCATCATCTATTGGGGGTTAGTATCCAATTCAGAAAACCCTAAAATTGTGAAATTCTAAAAAGAAATTAGCCAACAGGGGAAAAAAGAGAGAACAGAGACCTAACAAGCGATGCCTATTTAAAGGAAATAATGGAATTTTTCATCTGTATTTTGGCCCATACTCACGGTGTGTAGGCGGCATATCCATGCTGCCTATCTGCGCCGCAGGGTCAATTCTGTGTCACCCCCTCTTCTGTTTGGTGGTACCGTATCAATCCCATGAAACCAGATCTTATTGTCATCTGTATGTTGTTCCAACATATACAGTGACAGAGGATATCTAATGTCTTTATTCTTAATTGCACAGACATGTTCTTGTATACGGAGTATGAGAGGCCTTATAGTGCTGCCAACATAGGTTTTACCACATCCATATCGTACAATGTAACTGGAACTGTTTGATTTCATAGCTTTTACGAGAATTGTAGCACAACGTTTTGATCTTATCAATACCAAAGCTACAGATGTTGCACTCATGACATAAAGAAACCTAGTGGACCCATAGGTAGCCAAGTAGATGATTTATTTGTAGCAATATAACTAGGGCACAATTGATCCCTAAGGGTTCTACCCCTTCAATAGATTATCTGAGGTTTTTCAAGATACAATTACGAATATTAGGTTTTTCCAATAGTAAATGCCAATGCTTCCTAATGGTCTTATATATGTCATTACTTGATGTAGAGAATTGGGTAACAAATCTCACAAGGGTCTGCTCCTATTTCCAAAGGGAGAGGGTGTGCCCAGACCCCAGGAGGGCAGAACCCTGTCTGTGGGGTGACAGCAGCAGTAGCTGCAGAGAAAACCCCAGAGAGCTGGTTTGGCAGGGGAAATAGGGGTTGAAGGCTCGGGAGGGGTAGCCTCCCACAGACTCTGGAAATGCTTTGAAGGGCACACATGGTGCTCTCCTTTTATAAGCCAGTCTACACCGGTTCAGGGAACCCCCAGTCCCTGCTGTGGCGCGAAAGGGGACAAAGGAAAGGGGAGTGACCACTCCCCTGTCCATCACCACCCCAGGGTTGGTGCCCAGAGCTCCTCCAGTGTGTCCCAGACCTCTGCCATCTTGGATCCAGAGGTATGAGGGCACTCTGGAGGCCTCCGAGTGGCTAGTACCAGCAGGTGACGTCAGACACCCCTCCTGATAGGTGCTTACTTGACTAGGTGGCCAATCCTCCTCTGAGGACTATTTAGGGTCTCTCCTGTATGCTTTTCCTCAGATAACGACTTGCAAGAATTCACCAGAGTTCCTCTGCACCTCTCTCTGTTTCCTGGTGGTGCATGCTTTGGGGGCTGCCTGCCTTCATCCTGCACTGGAAGCCACAAAGAAATCTCTTGTGGGTCAACGTAATCTTCCCCCTGCTCCAGCAGGCACCAAACGTCAGCGGCACTGGTACTTTGGGACCCCTCTCATCCTGACGAGTGTGGCCTCTGGAACACAGGTGGTGGACCCAAGTGACCGAGACTTTCCAGTGGTCCAACTGTACAAATTTAGAGGAGGTATGTCCTTGCCTCCCTTCTCCAGACACTAATCCTGTGCACCGCATGAACTGCAGCTACAAGGGCTTCTGTGCACATTTCCACAAAATCCTTCATGCACAGCCAAGCCCAGGTCCCCAGCACTCTGTCCTGCGATGCTCAGCTCCCTGAGTTGGTCTCTGGCTTCGTAGGACCTTCTTTTGCAGTGTTGAGACAACCGCCGTGTTCAGACTTCTTGAACCCGTGTTCAAGTACTTATGCGGGTTCTACCTTCTTGTGCATGGGCTCTCTACTTTGCTGAGGGCCCCCTCTGTCTCCTCTCCAAAGTGGCAATATCTTGGTCCTTCCTGGGCCCAGACAGCACCCTATTTCTTTAAGAGCGACTCTTGCAGCTAGCAAGGCTTGTTTTTGGTATTTTGCCAAGGAAACAACTCTGCATCCTCCAGCACTCCGTGAGACAACTTTTGCACAAAGGAGAAGTTCCTAGCACCTTTCGTTGTTGCAGAATCTTCAGCTTCTTCCATCCGCAGGCAGTCATTTTGCACCTTCATCCGGGTTTAGTGGGCTCCTGCCTCCCCCCCCCCCCCCACCCCGGACACTTTTGCAACTCTTGGACTTGGTCCCGTTCTTTTGCAGGTCCTTAGGTACAGGAATCCTTCTCCAGTGCTTTGCAGTCTGTTGTGGTCTTTGCAAAATCCTTCATCACGACTTTAGTGGGTTTCTGGGAAAATAGCAGAACTTTACTCCTACTTTCCAGGGTCTTGGTGTGGGGTATCTTGGACAACGTTAGTGTTTTCTTATACTCCCAGCAACCCTCTACACACTACACTAGCCTAGGGGTCCATTTGTAGTTCGCATTCCACTTTCTTAGTATATGGTTTGTGTTGCCCCTAGGCCCATTGCATCCTATTGTATTCTACAGTGTTTGCAGTACTTTCTGACTGTTTTACTTACCTGATTTTGGTTTCTGTGTATATTTTGTGTATTTTACTTAACTCCTAAGGGAGTATATCCTCTGAGATATTTTTAGAACATTGTCACTAAAATAAAATACCTTTATTTATAGTAACTCTGAGTATTGTCTTTCTTATGATATAGTACCTATATGATATACGTGGTGCAGGAAGGTAGCCTTGTTAACCCCACTTTTGGCCTGTTTGTGAGTATATGTCAGGGTGTTTTTACTGTCTCACTGGGATCCTGCTATCCAGGGCCCAGTGCTCATAGTGAAAACCCTATGTTGTCAGTGTGTTTGACATGTCATTGGGATCCTGCTAGCCAGGACCCCAGTGCTCTTAGGTTTGTGGCCTATATGTGTTCCCTGTGTGGTGCCTAACTGTATCACTGAGGCTCTGCTAACCAGAGCCTCAGTGTTTATGCTCTCTCTGCTTTTAAAATTGTCACTGCATGCTTGTGACTAATTTTACCAATTCAGATTGGCACACTGGAACACCCTTACAATTCCCTAGTATATGGTACCTAGGTACCCAGGGAATTGGGGTTCCAGGAGATCCCTATGGGCTGCAGCATTTCTTTGGCCACCCGTAGGGAGCTCAGACAATTCTTACACAGGACTGCAACTGCAGCCTGAGTGAAATAACGTCCACGTTATTTCACAGCCATTTTACACTGCACTTAAGTAACGTATAAGTCTCCTATATATCTAACCCTCACTTAGTGAAGGTTGGGTGCAACGTTACTTAGTGTGAGGGCACCCTGGCACTAGCCAAGGTGCCCCCACATTGTTCAGGGCAAATTCCCTGGACTTTGTGAGTGCAGGGACACCATTACACACGTGCACTACATATAGGTCAATACCTATATGTAGCGTCACCATGGTAACTCCGAACATGGCCATGTAACATGTCTAGGATCATGGAATTGTCACCCCATTACCATTCTGGTATTGGGGGGACAATTCCATGCATTCCCGTGGCTCCAGCATAGAGCCCGGGCACTGGCAAACTAACTTTCTGGGGTTTTCTCTGCAGCTACCGCTGCTGCCAACCCTCAGACAGGTTTCTGCCCCCCTGGGGCCTGGGCAGCCCAGTCCCAGGAAGGCAGAACAAAGGATTTCCACTGAGAGAGGGTGTTACACCCTCTCCCTTTGGAAATAGGTGTGAAGGGCCTGGGAGAAGTAGCCTCTCCTGGCCTCTGGAAATGCTTTGGAGGGCACAGTTGGTGCCCTCCTTGCATAAGCCAGTCTACACTGGTTCAGGGATCCCCCAGCCCTGCTCTGGCGCGAAACTGGACAAAGGAAAGGGGAGTGACCACTCCCCTGATCAGCACCTCCGAAGGGGAGGTGCCCAGAGATCCTCCAGTGTGTTCCAGACCTCTGCCATCTTGGATGCAGAGGTGTGAGGGCACAATGGACACCTCTGAGTGGCCAGTGCCAGCAGGTGATGTCAGAGACTCCTGCTTACCTTTCTCTGTAGCCAATCCTCCTCTGAGGGCTATTTAGAGTCTCTCCTGTGGGTATCTCACCAGATAACGAATGCAAGAGCTCACCAGAGTTCCTCTGCACTTCTCTCTTCGACTTCTGCCAAGGATCGACCGCTGACTGCTCCAGGACACCTGCAAAACCGCAACAAAGTACAAACCATATACTAAGTAAGTGGAATGCGAATCACGAATTCCCCCCTAGGCAAGTGTAGTGTGTAGAGGGGCACTGGAAGTGTAAGAAAACAACAGAGGTAAATAAAACACCCCACCCCAGAGCCCAGAAAAGTAGGAGTAAGGTACTGCAAGTTTCCTCAGGACACACTACAAGTTGTGATAAGAGATTTTGCAAGAACCAAGCAAGACTGCAATCAACAACTGGTGGATTCCTGGACGTGAAGACCTGTGAAGAGAGGAGTACAAGTCCAGAAGTCGCAGAGGATTTCAGGAAGGACAGGAGCCCCTGCCAACCTAGAAGATGGTGCAAAAGTGGATTCTCCGGTAAGAAGAAGAGCACCAAAGAAGATGGCTGCAGGTTCCGGCATGGTGCAGGAGATGTCCCACACCCAGTTGGTGGATGCAGGCAGTTTGCGGTGCTGGATTCATCCAACAAGCCTTGGTTCAAGCAAGTTTGCAGGTTGCATCAAAAAGGCAGTGTCCCGGCCCAGGAGAGATCAAGGGGTCTCAACTCAGACTGAGGAGACATAGGGGGCTCTTAGCACTTCAGAGAGCCCTCTGAAGACCAAGCAGCACCCACAGGAGTCCCAGGACATGCTGACAAAGAAGATGCAAAATGCGGTTGTTGCAGCACTACAAAAGAAGGACCCATGCCGCTGGAGGACAATTCAGCGAGTGGAGTGCTGGGGACCAGGGCTACACTGTGCATGAAGGAATCTTGGATGAAGTGCACAGAAGCCCAAGGAGCTGAAGAAGACGGAGTGAACAGGGGTACTGTCGCAGCACGAGGAGGCAAGCTCTTACCTCTGCCAAATTTGGACAGCTGGACCTTAGGACAGTCTGGGTCACGTTGGTCCACCACCTGTGTTCCAGGGAGCAGGCTCATCGTCGGGAGAGGAGTCCCAGAGTACTGGTCGTCATCGTAGAAGGGTGCCTGCAGAAACAGGGAAGTGACTCAGTCACTCCATGGGAGATTCCTTCGGTTCGTCTGGTGCAGGATGAAGACAGGCAGTCCACAGAGCATGCACACCTTGGAAACTGTTGCAAATGCTGGCTGGAGCTGAAATTGCAGGCTACAGTAGCCTTCCTGGATACTTTGTTGCAGTTACAGCGGTTCCTGGAGCAGTCTACGGTTGATCTGATGGTCAGAAGCTGAAGCAGAGGTTGCAGAGGATTCCTGGAGGAGTCTTGCAAGCTGAATCTGAGGAAACACCCATATGAGAGACCCTAAATAGCCCTGAGAGGGGGATTGGCTACCTACCCAGGTATGCACCTATCAGGAGGGGCCTCTGACGTTACCTGCTGGCACTGGCCACTCAGAGGCCTCCAGAGTTATCTCACACCTTGGAAAACAATATGGCTAACGCCAGGGACAAACTGGAGTAGCTCTGGGCACCACCCCGGGGGTGGAGTTGGACAGGGGAGCACTCACTCCTCTTTACTTTGTCCAGTTTCACGTCAGAGCAGGGACTAGGGGTCCCTGAACTGGTGTAGGCTGGTTTATGCAAGTAGGGCACAGTTTGTGCCCTTTCAAAGCATTCTGCCTTTCTGGGATTGAGTTGCTCAGTTCCCAGGCGGGCAGAAACCTGTCTGTAAGGTGGCAGCAGCTGTGGCTGCAATGGAAACCTAGGGGAGCTGGGTTGGCGGTACTGAGGGTCCATGGTGGAGCCCCCAGGATCAATTGGATTGGCCCCCCAATACCAGATTTGGAATGGGGGACAATTCCATGATCTTAGACACCTCACATGGCCACATACGGAGTTACCATTGTGAAGCTACATATATGTCTTGACATATACGTAGTGCACACATGTGATGGTATCCCTGCACTCACAAAGTCTGGGGAATTGGCCCTGGACAAGATGGGGGCACCTTTGCTAGTGCAAGGGTGTCCTCACACTTAGTAACTTTGCACCTCGCCTTCAGGAAATGAAGGTTAGACATATAGGGTTTTTACCTTTCATCTGTTTTAACTATAAGAGAAGTTTGTGGTCTGTCTGAAAAATGAAGTGAGTCTCAAACAAGTATGGTCACAACTTCTTCAGCGCCTAGACCACAGCAAAGGCCTCCCTCTCAATGGCTGACCAACGCTTTTCTCTAGGGGTCAACCTCCTACTTATAAAAGTAACAGGTTGATCCTGGCCCTCTGAGTCCAGTTGTGATAACACTGCCCCAACCCCTAGTTCAGAAGCATCTGTCTAGACAATGTTTTTTTTGGAGTAATTTGGGCTTACACATAGCCTGCTTAAGCTCCTCAAAAGCTTTCTGACAGCTGGCTGTCCACAATACCTTTTTAGGCATCTTTTTGGAAGTGAGGTCATTAAGAGGGGCAACAATAGACCATAGTTCTTAATGAATATCCTGTAATACTCAGTGAGGCATAGAAAGGCTCTTACCTGGGTCTGAGTAGTAGGGGGAGCCCAGTCCATAATTGTCTCGATCTTCCCCTGCAGTAGTTCAATATGTTCTCCACCTACCAGGTGGCCCAGGTAAACCATTTTCCCCTGCCCTATCTGGCATTTTGAAGCCTTGACAGTGAGGCCTGCCTTTTGCAGTGCCTCCAAAACTTTCCAAAGGTGGACAAGGTGTAGGAGGCTGGCCTGGCTTATAGTGGGTACCTTGTGGTACTTACACATTGTGCCAGGTCCAGTTATCCCTTATTAGTAGATTAGAGATGTTCTAGCAGCTTAGGCTGAGAGAGGTAGCTATAGCAGAGCAGCTTAGCCTAAACTAGGAGACATGCAGAGCTCCTACCATACCAACTATATCACTTAGCACTATATTATAAGAAACACAATACTCCGAGTTACCAAAAATAAAGGTACTTTATTTTAGTGACAATATGCCAAAAGTATCTCAGAGGATATACTCCCTTAGGAGGTAAGTAATATACCAAAAATATACACACAAACCAGAATCAGGTAAGTAAACAGTTAGAAAAGTAGTGCAAACACTGGAGAACACTATAGAATGCAATAGGGGACAATAGGCCTAGGGGCAACACAAACCATATACTCCAAAAGTGGAATGCGAACCAGGAATGGACCCCAGGCCTAGTGTAGTGTGTAGAGGGTCGCTGGGAGTGTAGGAAAACACTAAGGGTGTCCAAGATGCCCCACCCCAAGACCCTGAAAAGTAGGAGTAAAGTTACCCTACTTCCCCAGAAAGACAGTAAAGTCGAGAGAAGGGGATTCTGCAAAGACAACAACTGACTGCAAAGCACTGAAGACGGATTCTTGGACCTGAGGACCTAAAAAGGAAGGGGACCAAGTCCAAAAGTCACGCAAGTGTCCGGGGGGGCAGGAGCCCACTAAACCCTGGATGAAGGTGCAAAAGGGCTGCCTCTGAGTGGAAGAAGCCAAAGATTCTGCAAAAACGGAAGGTGCCAGGAACTTCTTCTTTGGTCAGAAGATGTCCCACGGCGTGCTGGAGGATGCAGAGTTGTTTACACGCAGAAAGACCACAAACAAGCCTTGCTAGCAGCAGGAGTCGTGGTTGAGGATTGTGGGTGCTGCCAGGGCCCAGGAAGGACCAGGAGGTTGCTCCTTGGAGGAGGAGACAGAGGGGGCACTCAGCAACACAGAGAGCCAACACAGAAGCAAGCGTCTCCCGCAGAAGCACCTGAACAGGCATTCAGAAGATCTGAGCATGACGGTCGTCTCAGCACAACAAAAGAGGGTCCCACGGAGTCGGAGTCCAACTCAGAGTGACAGAGAGCTGGGGACCTGGGCTATGCTGTGCATAAATGAAGTCTTGCAAAAGTGCACAGAAGCATTAGCAGCTGCAGTTCTCGGGGTACACAGGATTACTGTCTGGCGTGGGGAGGCAAGGACTTACCTCCACCAAATTTGGACAGAAGGGCCACTGGACTGTCGGGGACACGTGGATCCAGTTCCTGTGTTCCAGGGACCACGCTTGTCAAGATGAGAGGGGACCCAGAGGACTGGTGATGCAGAGGTTTGGTGCCTGCGTTACAAGGGGGAAGATTCCGTCGACCCACAGGAGATTTCTTCTTGGCTTCCATTGCAGGGTGAAGGCAGACAGCCCTCAGAGCATGCACCACCAGGAAACATTCGTGAAAGCCGGCAGGATGAGGCTCTACAATGTTGCTGGTAGTCTTCTTGCTACTTTTTTGTGGTTTTGCAGGTGTCCTGGAGCAGTCAGCGGTCGATCCTTGGCAGAAGTCAAAGAGAGAAGCGCAGATGAACTCTGGTGAGCTCTTGTATCTGTTATCTGGTGAGAAACCCACAGGAGAGACCCTAATTAGCCCTCAGAGGAGGATTGGCTACAGAGAGAGGTAAGCACCTATCAGGAGGAGTCTCTGACGTCACCTGCTGGCACTGGCCACTCAGAGGTCTCCATTGTGCCCTCACACCTCTGCATCCAAGATGGCAGAGGTCTAGGACACACTGGAGGAGCTCTGGGCACCTCCCCTTGGGAGGTGCTGATCAAGGGGAGGGGGGATCCCTGAACCTGGTGTAGACTGGCTTAGGCAAAGAGGGCACCATTTGTGCCCTTCAAAGCATTTCCAGAGGCTACTCCTCCCAGGCCCTTCACACCTATTTCCAAAGGGAGAGGGTGTAACACCCTCTCTCAGAGGAAATCCTTTGTTCTGCCTTCCTGGGACTGGGCTGCCCAGGCCGCAGGGGGGCAGAAACCTTTCTGAGGGTAGCAGCACCGGTAGCTGCAGAGAAAACCCCAGAGAGTTAGTTTGGCAGTACCAGTGCTCTATGCTGGAGCCACGGGGATGCATGGAATTGTCCCCGCAATACCAGAATGGTATTGGGGTGACAATTCAATGATCCTAGACATGTTACATGGCCATGTTAGGAGTTACCATTGTGACGCTACATATAGGTATTGACCTATATCAGTGCTCCCCAAACCCCGGGCAGGCGGACCAGTGCCGGTCCGCGGATCAATCGGCACCGGGCCGCCGGAGGTCTTCAAATCTTGAAGGCATGTTTAAATACAATTAAATTAAAATTATTAAATCAAAACAAGCGGGCCACGGAAAAATTATCAAACATTTACCGGTCCGCGGCGATAAAAAGGTTGGGATTCACTGACCTATATGAAGTTCACGCTTGTAATGGTGTCCCCGCATTCACAAAGCCTGGGAAAATTGCCCTGAACAATGTGGGGGCACCTTAGATAGTGCCAGGGTACCCTCACACTTAGTGAAGGTTAGGTGCAAAGTTACTAAGTGAGGGTTAGACATATAGGTGACTTATAAGTTACTTAAGTGCAGTGTAAAATGGCTGTGAAATAACGTGGACATTATTTCACTCAGGCTGCAGTAGCAGTCCTGTGTAAGAATTGTCTGAGCAAAAGAAATGCTGCAGCCCATAGGGATCTCCAGGAACCACAATACCCTGGGTACCTAGGTACCACATACTAGGGAATTATAAGGGTATTCCAGTGTGCCAATAAGAATTGGTAAAATTATTCACTAGCCTGCAGTGACAAATTTAAAAGCAGAGAGAGCATAAACACGGAGGTTCTGGTTAGCATAGCCTCAGTGATACAGTTAGGCACCACACAGGGAACACATACAGGGCACACTTTATGAGCACTGGGGTCCTGGCTAGCAAGATCCCAGTGACACAGACAAAAACAAACATACATATCAGTAAAAATGGGGGTAACATGCCAGGCAAGATGGTACTTTCCTACACAACCTTCGCCCCCTCCCCCCCCCCCCCCAAACGAGGGACAATAAGGCTAACCTTGCCCAGATGAGTCTTCATTGTCTAAGTGGAAATATCTGGAGAGTCCATCTGCATTGGAGTAGGTACTCCCAGGTCTATGTTCCACTGTATAGTCCATTCCCTGTAGGGATATGGACCACCTCAACAATTTAGGGTTTTCACCTTTCATTTGTTTTAGCCAAAGTAGACGTTTGTGGTCTGTCTGAACAATAAAGTGAGTACCAAACAGGTATGGTCTCAACTTTTTCAGTGCCCAGACCACAGCAAAGGCCTCCCTCTCTATGGTAGACCAACGCTTTTCTCAAGGGGTCAACCTCCTGCTGATAAAAGCAACAGGTTGATCCTGGCACTCAGTATTAAGCTGTGATAGCACTCCCCCAACCCCCAATTCAGAAGTATCAATCTGGACTATGAACTTTTTGGAGTAGTGAGGGCTTTTTAGGACAGGTGCAGAGCACATGACCTGTTTGAGCTCATCAAAAGCTTTTTGACAGCTGGCTGTCCACAATACCTTTTTAGGCATTTTCTTACTAGAGAGGTCATTAAGAGGAGCTGCAATGGAGCCATAATTCTTAATAAACCTCCTATAGTACCCTGTGAGAACTAAAAAGGCTCTCACCTGGGTTTGAGTTATAGGGGGAGCCCATTCCATAATGGTCTGGATCTTTCCCTGCAGTGGTGCAATCTGTTCCCCAACTACCAGGTGGCCCAGATAAACCACTTTCCCCCTGCCCTATCTGGCACTTTGAGGCCTTGATAGTGAGGCCTGCCTTTTGCAGGGCCTCCAAAACTCTCCACAGGTGGACCAGGTGATCATCCCAGGTGGAGCTAAAGACAGCTATATCATCTAGAAATGCTGCACTAAAAGCTTCCCACCCTTGCAGGACTGTGTTTCACCAACCTTTGAAAAGTGGCAGGTGCATTCTTCAGACCAAAGAGCATCACAGTGAATTGAAAATGCTGTTTTGGGTTTAGCATTTTCTGATAATTGAATCTGTTAATACCCTGCAGTTAAATCAAAAGTGCTCAGATACTTGGCAGAAGCCAGTGTATCAATCAACTCATCTGCCCTGAGTATAAGGGGAGCATCTGTCTTGGTTACTTGGTTGAGCCCTCTATAGTCAACACAAAACCTCATCTCTCTTTTTCCATCCTTAATGTGAGGTTTTGGGACAAGCAGCACTGGGCTAGCCCATGGGCTTTCTGAAGGCTCAATCACTCCTAAGTCTAACATTTTCTGCACCTCTTGTTTAATGCAGTCCAAGGCATGGTCAGGCTGCCTATATATCTTACTTTTGACAGGTAAACTGTCTCCAGTATTGATTGTATGCTCACACCAAGTAGTGGTACCTGGTATCAGTGAGAAGAGTTCAGAAAACTGACTTAAGAGGTTTACACAGTTCCATTTCTGCTCAGCAATAAGACAATCTGCCAGTACTACTCCCTCCACTAAGCCATCAGCTTCAGTGGTGGAGAAGAGATCAGGGAGGGGGTCACTCTCTTCTTCCTGTCTCTCATCAGTTGCCATGAGCAGGGTGAGATCAGCCCTGTCATAGTAGGGTTTTAGGCGGTTGACATGGAGCACCCTAAGGGGACTCCTGGCAGTGCCCAGGTCTACCAAGTAGGTAACCTCACCCTTTTTCTCTACAATTCGATGGGGTCCACTCCATTTCTCCTGGAGTGCTCTTGGGGCCACAGGCTCCAATACCCACACCTTCTGTCCTGGGTGGTACTGGGCCGGGACAGCCTTCTGGTCATGCAATTGCTTTTGCAGCTCCTGGCTGGCCTGAAGGTTTTTACTGGCCTTTTTCATGTACTCAGCCATTCTTGATCTTAGGCCAAGTACATAATCCACAATGTCTTGTTTAGGAGCTTTTAAAGGTTGTTCCCAACCCTCCTTAACAAGTGCAAGGGGACCTCTCACAGGGTGCCCAAAGAGGAGTTCAAAGGGGCTAAAGCCCACTCCTTTTTGGGGTACCTCCCTGAAAGCAAAAAGGAGGCAAGGTAACAGGACATCCCATCTCCTTCTGAGTTTTTCAGGGGGTCCCATTATCATACCTATTTCAACCAGGCCATTTGTTTGTGGATGATAAGGAGTAGTGAACTTGTATGTTACACCACACTCCTTCCACATTGCCTTGAGGTATGCAGACATGAAGTTACTACCTCTGTCTGACACCACTTCCTTAGGGAAACCCACCCTGGAAAAGATTCCTAGGAGGGCCTTTGCCACTGCAAGAGCTGTGGTGGTCCTTAAAGGGATTGCTTCAGGGTACCTAGTGGCATGGTCCACTACCAGTAGGATAAACCTATTGCCTCAAGCTGTTGGAGGGTCAAGGGGGCCAACTATGTCTACCTCCACCCTTTCCAAGGGCACCCCAACCACAGGAAGTGGAATTAAGGGGGCCTTTGGAGTCCACCAGTCTTGTCACTGGGTTGGCAGGTCACATAAGAGCGACAAAACTCTTAGGTGTCCTCTGACACTGGTATGAGGCCAGTGAAACAGGGGAACAAGCCTGTCCCAAGTTTTACTTCGGCCAAAATGCCCAGCCAAGGGACCGTCATATGCCAAGGTAAGAAGAAACTCTCTTTATTGCAAATGGATGACCAATCTCCTGGCAGCTCCAGGTTTAGGGTCCCTTGACTCAGTATATAGGAGGTTGTCTTCCCAGTACACCTTATGGCTATCACTGACATCCCCATTCTGCTGCTTGACAGCTTGCTGTCTCAAACCCTCTAGTGTGGGATAGGTCTGCTGTGCCACACTCAGCTATTCCCTAGCAGGCCCCCCCACACCCAAAGGCTCAGCATTGTCTGCTGCCAGCTCATCTGGTGTAGGTTCTGCACATGGAGAGGATTCCTCTTCCTCAAAAGGGGAATCTTCTGGAGAGGGAGGGATAGTGGGCAGGAATATACCCTTCCTACCACTAGCTTTTGGGAGCACTTGGTCCATTGTTCCAGGATCCAAGTTTCCCTGTCCTTTTTGCTTTTTGGCCTGAGCCCTTGTCAAAGCAAACATATGCCCAGGAATGCCCAGCATTGCTGCATGAGCCTCCAACTCCACTTCAGCCCAAGCTGATGTCTCCAAATCATTGCTTAGTAAGCAATCTACAGGTAATTCAGTGGCTACCACAACTTTCTTTGGACCAGTAATCCCCCCCGCCCCCAGTCGAGAATCACAACAGCCATGGGGTGGCTAAGTGTGTTATTGTGAGCATCAGTCACTTGGTACTGCTGACCAAGTAGGTGTTGATCAGGGTGAACCAGTTTCTCTATAACCATAGTTAAACTGGCTCCTGTGTCCCTGGAGGCCTCAACCTCAACACCATTAATTAGGGGTAGTTGCTTGTACTTACCCATATTAAGAGGACAAGCAACCAAGGTGGCAAAGTCAATGCCACCATCAGAGACTAAAACAGCCTCTGTGGTCTCCCTAACAAGACCAACCCCAACTACACTGCCAATAGTGAGCCCAGCTACACCCTTGGATTGGCTATTTGTAGTAGACTTCCCACCACCACTGCTATTACTAGGGGCACTATATAGAGTTCTTTATTTCGGCTAAAAGCCATAAAAGCATCCGTATAAGAATAATATAATATATTTACACAATGGTCATTAAAAATCAGGTAAAAAAAGGTGCCACACAATACAATAAATATCCCTGCCCCACTCTAAAAAGTTAGACTAATATAAACATATATACATTGAATAAAAGCCCATTAAAACACTCAATAGAATTAGACAATTGTAGCCTTTCTGCTTAGGTCCCTTAAGTTAATCTGCATTTGACCAGGTGTTTTTGTGTGTTTGCAGATCAGTCAGAGAGGTATTCTCTTGATCTTACCACCCATGCACAATGGAGATACCACACAACTGCAAAGACTACCTTATCACTTGTGTCACTTGTCAATATGCGAAGAGATGCCTTTTAATTTCTTATCCCAAGAGATGTACATAAAGGGATAATCCACTTTTTCCTAGGGACCAAGTATCTAGGGCACAAAAATACAAAATGTGCAAGGGTCTCAGGTTGCATGGGGCAAAAATGACAGAAACTCGAATTGCTGTCATCTTTGCTCCAACTCGTGGTAAATGTCTTTAACAGCAAAGTCGCTAATCTAAATTTAATAAAAAGGCTTTTAATGTAAGGAGGTTTTACATTGTCCATATAGGTTTCAAACTTTGGGGAACATTTATGATCTAGAAACTGTATTGTCCTACTGCCTTGCCCCTGTTTGGACCAAATCTGCATCAGAACCATTTTCCAATAGCATCACTTTATACATAGTTTCACTTCCTTGGTTAAGCTGCAGGGATCTCTCCACACCTCCTCCATTTTAATACGTTGGCACATATCTCTAACACATTTAAACCAAGGAATTGGCATTGCACTCTCGAGAGTTAGTAACTCTGCAGCAGCTACTTGGAAGGAAACCAAATGGTCAGATGATCAGAGGCACACACAATACAAAAGTGGTTTCAAAGCAATTTCATTATGGATCTCATTAAGTGCTGGATCAAATCTAAGGGGGATAAGAGGTGTGCTCATCGGCAAACGCATCAAATTGCGTATGAATCAGTTTTCAACCAATGTCAGACTCCTGGAGTTACAGTGGCCCCAGAGCTCGGCACCATAGTTTGAGGCTGCCGCGGCCTTATATACAGTGATTGCTGGCGAGATTTCCCCCTCTAAAGAGTTTTAATTTTTTTTCCCTTTCACTGCTGACCTCTGCCGAAGGACAGAGGCACTCTTTCCAATTTGTGCCGACCATTGTTGGTCATCCGCTAATCTAATCCCCAGATAGTCGAACTGGCTGACTCGTTCTATCAGTTGGCCACCTATGGTCATTTTCCCCCTGAATTTCTTGCGAGTTGAAAACCTTAAATTTAGACTTATCTGGGTTTATTTAAAGGCCCCTCTTCTCACAGAACATAGAGAAAGCATCCAATTCGTTTTGGAGACCCATTGGGGTTCTTGAGATCAGTAGAGTGTCATCCGCAAACATTAAAATAGGGACCGGGGCTCCTACTAACTTAGGTGCATCGTGATTACATCTCATCAGCTGATCTACTGCACCGTTGATAAAGAGGCTGAACAGGGTAGGGGCTAGTACACAACCTTGCCTGACCCCTTTTGCAATGGGTATAGCTTCTGTCAAGTCGCCAACATATGACTATCGGACCTGGGCATAAGTACCCTCGTGAAGGTGTTTTATCAATCTCAGTATTTCGCTGTTGATATTGTAGGACTCCAGGACATTCCACAGCAAGTCACGTGGGACCAGATCGAAAGCAGTCTTTAAATTGATGAAAGCTACGTACAAATGGTCCTTTTTTAAGTTCAGATATTTCCAGCAAAGGAGAATACATCTAAATACCTGGTCTATTGTGCCAACTCCTTTCCTGAATCCTGTTTGGAAATCAGAGAGGACCTGAATATCCTCCATCCATGTCTGCAGTCTGGTCAATACTTGCTTACAGAATACCTTTTTGCTCACATCGATTAAACTTATTGGTCTAAAATTGGCTGGTGATTTCCTGTCTCCCTTTTTGTAAATGGGGGACTATTATTGCTCCTCGCCATGTAGAGGGGAACTCGCCACCCCTCTGAATCTAAACACACTTAGCAATGCGATCCTAAGACCAGATTCTAGGTCGCGATAAGTACAAGTCGCCTGGGAAACCATCGGGGCCAGGGGCCTTCCCTTTACATAGTGTTTGAAGAGCCAGAGTAGTTTCTTTCAATGAGAAAAAACCCAGATCAAAACTTGACGGGTTAACTTTCCCAGGAGATAGAGTATGGGGGATACAGAGCCCTTCAGGTGTAAGAAGGTGTTCATTGGTCAGTTGTTCGAGTCCGCCCTATAAAGATTTCAAAATGTGACACCCAAATTGCTGGCAGAATTGTTGGATAACTCTCTGCTTTTTGAGGATTTTCCTTTCCTACCACCAATTTCCAGAACAATTCTGTATCCCCCTCTTGAAGAGTGCCTACCAGGACATTCCATTCTTTAATTTCCCACTCTTTTTTGGCATTTTTCAACACAATTTTGTAGGAAGACCTTGCTGCTCTTATCTCCCGACAATTTCCTTTCTGTAATGCTCCCAACAGCTGTGATTTGGCCTGTCGGCAAGAACTAGAGAACCATCTCAATGATCTATCTGTGGTTTTCTCCTGTTTTCTTACTACCAGAAAAAGAGGTCTCAGCTGATTGACCAAGCAGCAATGCAAGTTAGTCAGGTCCTCCAATGAAAAGTCAGTGTACCTCAGGGGAAGTAGAGTCGTTTTAACTGCTTCGTAAATTGAAATCTGGAACGTTATATCATCTGCCACCGCTTCCCATCTTACATTCTTATAGTTGTTAGACACTATTAGATTATTGCCCATCACCCATTTGGTTAGATTACTGCTGTTGAATGCAGAGGGTGAAAAAGCTGTGCAGAGAGCTTGGTGGTCACTATCGACCCTAGGAGTGACAGTCATATCAATAAGGGAATGCCAAAGGATACCATCAACTAAGATATAATCTAGGTGACTCGTATATGATCCTTTTTTGTACGTGGGCATTGCCGAAGTGTCCGACTTCGTTTTCCCATTTACTACTCTCAATCCTGTGGTGTTTATTAAATTCTCAAATATGGTTACTGCTTCCTCAGATTTCTTTGCTATGTCTTGTACCGGGCCCGACTTGTCCCAAGGGTCTGCAAACTGAATTCCTTCTTGTAAATAATCATCCTTGCAGCTTAACTGCATATTACAGTCCCCTGCAATAATTATGCCCTGTCCCCCTGACCACTGGTTCAGGGGGTCCGTAAGATGGTTCAACATAGCAATCTGAGTGTTTCATGAACCAGGTCTAATATAAATATTTATGATCACTATATGGGTGTGGCCCTTTGAATTACTAGATTTGATCTTCACTGCTAGTATGTCTCTAGTGGGGCACATTAGTTCCTTCACCTTGGGAAACAGATCTTGTTTCAGCCAGATTATTAGCCCTCCTGAAGCCTTCCTAGATGATGATGGGAGTGCAACCTTCTGGAAGGACCAATAACCTGGTCTGTGGGTCGTTGAAGTTGCCCATGTCTCCTGAAGGAGGATGATGTGATGTTGATCTATAAAGCTACTCCACTCCGGGATAGTTGTTTTAGATTGCACACCTGCCACATTCCAGGATAATAATTTAATTAGGGAATCATTACAATCCCCTGTATTCGGCCACCCCTCCATTGCCCTTACTGGAGGTACAGCTTCTTCCCAGTCCCACCCATCTTCATGGCCCCTAGAAACTTTACAGAGCACTACTTCCTCTGTTTCCAGACTGCCCACGGGCGAGCTGTCTGAGACACAAGGTTCCAGAGCTGGTTTAATTGGCTGACCATTTCTCGCTTCTCTGGTGTTGGGGCTTTAAGTCAATCCACAGTTGAAGTTGCACTCCTTGGGCCCTGACCAGGAGTGCATGTATTTAAGCGAGGTGTATTGCTTAGACTTCCTCTGGAAAACAAATTGATCATTGTGGAGGGAAGTGTTTGGGTCAGAATAACTTGGGACTGAATGCCGGGTCTCAATCTTTGCTCAAGCGCTAATAATCCCTTCATTTGAGACTGGCTATTCAATTTCAGCCCTGTGAAGTCCGATTCTAGACCTTTATTTGAATATCTCTGGACATTAACTATGTCTTCACGTATAACTAACCTACATTTCTTTACTCTCCTTATCCAGTGTATCACTTTATTTTTAAGTGAGTCCCTTTGTTCTTTGTGGCCATTACTTAACTTTGGAATATTCAACATGTATATATCATGCTGACTGGGCATGATCTGGGTCTGCAAAGTTTCCCATGTGGTATCCCTATTCCTAAATTCGAGGTTACACCCCTCGATTTGCCCCTCTCATTGAGTTAATTTCACACGGTCTTAAATTGGTCTCTTCAGATAGCACACAAACTTTCTCAAGACAATTCTGTGAGGCCATTCCATCCCTCTTTCTATTACATTCCCTTGCGGTGAAGGTTTCACTTGTCTGGGTTTGCTCGGGCTCAAGGGTGAATTTCCTTATATTCCCAATTACGGCAGTTATGCCATCCAGTTTCTCGTGTATCATACTACTCAAGGATGTCATATATCCTCTCAAATTCACTATCTCATCTCTCAACTTTGTTAGCTGGACCTCGACAGGGCGTTCCCCCTGGGTAGCTGGCTGTGTTAATACCCCCTCAGGTCCCTTGGATGCGCTCTCATCATTACTAGTAGCTGTCAGAGATACTAGTAGTGTAAAACGGTTAAAACATTCAATAAGAGGAGGGGTAATCTCCTGTGGGATGAGTGCTCTCACTTGGGGACAGTCTGTGGGGGAAACGGGAACTTCTGATGTAATGGGCTCTGAGCGACTCTCCCTTGGGGATTTTGCCTGGGGTCCTCTACTCACGGGGGTAAAATAGGACTTTATGTCCTTAATTACAGCACCATTTCCCCTCTTCGCAGACTTGGAAGGTTTAGGGGCAAGAAGACTCTCTACTTCCTCAATTAAGTCATCAATTTGGTCCAGTGTACAATTCTCAGCTGAGTGTCTGGGCAGCTTTCTTGTCCCTCCCTGCCTTGTGTGGTTACCACTACCTTTCCTCTTTCCCATCCCACTTATTCAGATGTAACTTCAAGGGGTATCAAAGATATAGTACTATTGACTCCACTTGGGCGATTCCAGGGTTAATCGACTGGCTAAAAGAATAAGCCCTGCCCTGACTCTTCCTGGAGTGGAAGGATGCAGACGGTGCGGGGGGGTAGCAGCACTTTTGTAACCCTGGTGATCACTTGGCCCCGCCCCCGTATGCCACAGGGTCTTCTGGAACTTGCTGTCCTTTCTGTCTCACAACAAGTGTCTGCTGCTGCTGTAGTTAACTTAATTACCAGATGCTTGTGCAGCGCATAAAACAACTGTCGTGTCACATAAAGTTAGCAATGCTTACTGTTAGTAACAACACTCTCACTTGGGCCAGGTACGAAAGTACAATTTGTTTGCCAAGAGTTCAATGTGCATTTGAATGCCTTAAACTAGTTCTGCACTCAAGCTTTAATGCCAAAGTTACGTAGAACCTCGTTGGAATGAACACTGCCTGTTCAAGAGGTAAGTGCGCGGAAAAAGAACCTTCCCGGAGGGTTGCGTTGTATTCCTTGAAATTCCAGTAATCCAGTAATCCAGTAATTCGAGAGCGACTTCCCTCGACTTCCCTCTAGCGCTGGTTTCTAGTGCAGGTTTCTAGCTCCTGCGTCATCCCTCAGCTTCAAAGTGTTTGAGCAGTACCAGGGAAGGCTGTAGAGTGATAGATGTAAAGTACTTCCCTCAATCCTCTGAGACGGTCGGCACATAGGATGGTGAAGTCCTGCAAGTCTCACTCACCGTCCTTATTGTGGCTCCACGTGGCGCTAGAGGTTGCAGTTGGGGGTTGTGGTGGTGGGAGCCTTGGTGTTTTTCTTTGGACAAGTGGCATCACTTTCCCAATGGCCTTTTACTTTACATAAATAACACCATGGTGTAGGAAAGTACCATCTTGCCTGGCATGTTACCCACATATTTCACTGTATATATGTTGTATTAGTTGTATGTGTCACTGGGACTCTGCCAGCCAGGGCCCCAGTGCTCATAAGTGTGCCCTGTATGTGTTACCTGTGTTATGACTAACTGTCTCACTGAGGCTCTGCTATTCAGAACCTCAGTGGTTATGCTCTCATTTCTTGCCAAATTGTCACTAACAGGCTAGTGACCAATTTCACCAATTTACATTGGCATACTGGAACACCCTTATAATTCCCTAGTATATGGTACTGAGGTACCCAGGGTATTGAGGTTCCAGGAGATCCCTATGGGCTGCAGCATTTCTTGTGCCACCCATAGGGAGATCTGACAATTCTTACACAGGCCTGCCAGTTCAGCCTGAGTGAAATAACGTCAACGTTATTTCACAGCCATTTACCACTGCACTTAAGTAACTTATAAGTCACCTATATGTCTAACCTTTACCTGGTAAAGGTTGGGTGCTAAGTTACTTAGTGTGCGGGCACCCTGGCACTAGCCAAGGTGCTGCCACATTGTTCAGGGTAAATTCCCCGGACTTTGTGAGTGCGGGGACACCATTACACGCGTGCACTTTACATATGTCACGACATATAGGTAGCGTCACAATGGTAACTCCGAAGATGGCCATGTAACATGTCTAGGATCATGGAATTGTCACCCCAATGCCATTCTGGCATTGGGGAGACAATTCCATGATCCCCGAGTCTCTAGCTCAGACCCGGGTACTGCCAAACTACCTTTCCCGGGGTTTCACTGCAGCTGCTGCTGCTGCCAACCCCTCAGACAGGATTCTTCCCTCCTGGGGTCCAGCCAGGCTTGGCCCAGGAAGGCAGAACAAAGGACTTCCTCAGAGAGAGGGTGTTACACCCTCTCCCTTTGGAAAAAGGTGTCAGGGCTGGGGAGGAGTAGCCTCCCCCGGCCTCTGGAAATGCTTTCATAGGCACAGATGGTGCCCATCTCTGCATAAGCCAGTCTGCACCGGTTCAGGGATCCCTCAGCCCTGCTCTGGCGCGAAACTGGACAAAGGAAAGGGGAGTGACCACTCCCCTGACCTGCACCTCCCCTGGGAGGTGCCCAGAGCTCCTCCAGTGTGCTCCAGACCTCTGCCATCTTGGAAACAAAGGTGCTGCTGGCACACTGGACTGCTCTGAGTGGCCAGTGCCAGCAGGTGACGTCAGAGACTCTTTCTGATAGGCTCTTTCAGGTGTTGTTAGCCTATCCTCTCTCCTAGGTAGCCAAACCTCCTTTTCTGGCTATTTAGGGTCTCTGCTTTGGGGAATTCCTTAGATAACGAATGCAAGAGCTCATCAGAGTTCCTCTGCATCTCTCTCTTCACCTTCTGCCAAGGAATCGACTGCTGACTGCGCTGGAAGCCTGCAAAACTGCAACAAAGTAGCAAAGACGACTACTACTGCGACCTTGTAACGCTGATCCTGCCGCCTTCTCGACTGTTTTCCTGGTGGTGCATGCTGTGGGGGTAGTCTGCCTCCTCTCTGCACTAGAAGCTCCGAAGAAATCTCCCGTGGGTCGACGGAATCTTCCCCCTGCAACCGCAGGCAGCAAAGAACTGCATCACTGGTCCTCTGGGTCTCCTCTCAGCACGACGAGCGAGGTCCCTTGACCTCAGCAACTCTGTCCAAGTGACTCCCACAGTCCAGTGACTCTTCAGTCCAAGTTTGGTGGAGGTAAGTCCTTGCCTCCCCACGCTAGACTGCATTGCTGGGAACCGTGTGTTTTGCAGCTACTCCGGCTCCTGTGCACTCTTCCAGGATTTCCTTTGTGCACAGCCAAGCCTGGATCCCCGGCACTCTAACCTGCATTGCATGACCTCCTGAGTTGTCCTCCGGCTTCGTGGGACCCTCTTGTGCAACTTCGGGTGAGCTCTGGGTCACTTCACTTTGTAGTGCCTGTTCCGGCACTTCTGCGGGTGCTGCTTGCTTCTGATTGGGCTCTTTGTCTTGCTGGACGCCCCCTCTGTCTCCTCACACAATTGGTGACATCCTGGTCCGTCCTGGGCCACAGCAGCATCCAAAAACCCTAACCGCGACCTTTGCAGCTAGCAAGGCTTGTTGGTGGTCTTTCTGCATAAAAACACCTCTGCATGACTCCTCACGACGTGAGACATCCGTCCTCCAAAGGGGAAGTTTCTAACCCTTGTCGTTCTTGCAGAATCCACAGCTTCTACCATCCAGTGGCAGCTTCTTTGCACCCACAGCTGGCATATCCTGGGCATCTGCCCACTCCCAACTTGATTGTGACTTTTGGACTTGGTCCCCTTGTTCCACAGGTACTCTCGTCAGGAAATCCATTGTTGTTGCATTGCTGGTGTTGGTCTTTTCTGCAGAATTCACCTATCACGACTTCTGTGCTCTTTGGGGAACTTAGGTGCACTTTGCACCCACTTTTCAGGGTCTTGGGGTGGGCTATTTTTCTAACCCTCACTGTTTCCTTACAGTCCCAGCGACCCTCTACAAGGTCACATAGGTTTGGGGTCCATTCGTGGTTCGCATACCACTTCTAGAATATATGGTTTGTGTTGGCCCTATCCCTATGTGCCCCCATTGCATTCTATTGTGACTATACATTGTTTGCACTGTTTTCTATTGCTATTACTGCATATTTTGGTATTGTGTACATATATCTTGTGTATATTTGCTATCCTCATACTGAGGGTACTCACTGAGATACTTTGGCATATTGTCATAAAAATAAAGTACCTTTATTTTTAGTATATCTGTGTATTGTGTTTTCTTATGATATTGTGCATATGACACTAGTGGTACTGTAGGAGCTTCACTCGTCTCCTAGTTCAGCCTAAGCTGCTCTGCTAAGCTACCTTTTCTATCAGCCTAAGCTGCTAGACACCCCTCTACACTAATAAGGGATACCTGGGCCTGGTGCAAGGTGTAAGTACCCCTTGGTACTCGCTACAAGACAGTCCATCCTCCTACACACGGCTTTTTCTGATTGTGAGAAGAGGATTTGGACCCACCACCCCCAGAGGATTTTTGTGGGCCTGATGATGTCCCCACCCTTGTCAGAAGACTTACCATCCTTCTTCTTGCCATCCTTGTCACCCCCGGTATGAACTTTTCTGTTCACTCTTGTTCTGACCCATTTGTCTGCCTTCTTTCCCAATTCTTGGGGAGAGGTCAGATCTGAGTCTACCAAGTATTGGTGCAACAAATCAGACACACAATTGTTCAAAATATGCTCTCTCAGGATTAGATTATACAGGCTTTCATAGTCAGTCACCTTACTGCCATGTAACCAACCCTCCAAGGCCTTCACTGAACAGCCTACAAAGTCTGTCCAGTCTTGAGAGGACTCTTTTCTGGTGTCTCTGAACTTAATCCTGTATTGTATTGTTCAGTGGTTAAGCCAAATCCACCCAAGAGTGCATCCTTCAAAACTTTGTAGTTATTAGTATCTCTTTCTCTGACAGTAAGGAGCCTATCCCTACCCTTACCAGTGAAAGATAGCCACAAGATAGCAGACCACTGCCTTTGAGGGACCAACTGTACCATACAGGCCCTCTCAAGTGCAGCACACCACTGAGTAATGTCATCCCCTTCCTTGTAAGGGGGGACTATCTTATGCAGGTTTCTGGAATCTTGCTCTCTAACAAGATTACTATCAGAAACACTGCTGCTGCCACCATGGGGAACTAACCCCAACCTCTGCTTTTACCTTTCCACATCCAGAGATTCCCTGTCTAACGCCAGCTGCTGCTGTTTAAGCTTCAGCCTGGCCTCTTCCAACCTCAGCTTTCTGAGTTCCCTTTCTATTAAGTTATCCTCAGGGTGGGAGGCTTGGGAATTGTGAGACACAGAAGTAATCTGGGAATTGGCAGAGTTGGACCTGTCCCCAACTGACTGGACTCTAGTAACCTGGCCTTTAGGTGAGAAAGGTGCCCTACCAATGTGTGACCCCCTCCCACTACCACTGTCACTAGATGGCCTGTTAGCTGACAGGTCCTTGGAAGAACTCTCCCCAGCAACCTCAGGGGACTGCTCTGAGTCTGACTGGGTACCCCCTCATCTACCTCCTGATCCTGGGATGGGCCAGACTGGTTCTGGTCACTTTCTAAGAGAAGGCTAAGTAGAAGTTCGTTTGTAGGATTCTTACCAATTGCTAAACCTCATTTTATGCAGAGACCTCTGAAACTTTTAAAGTTTAGATTCCCATATGTTGCTTGGACAACTGTGGGAGTAAGCTCTACTGCAGACATGATAGAAAGGGTTTAGGACAGAGAGAGAAATAAAGAACAGAACAGAGAAAAACTTTTTTGCAAACTTTTCAGAAACTTTTTAGAAAGTTTTAGAGAAGGAAAGTTAAACTGTTTTGGTTGCTGTGTATATTCTGAAGTCTTTGGTATATGTTTTTCTTATGAAAAGCACCAATGACAAAGTGGTAAAGCAGTTACAAGTACTTATCCCGCCGCTGCACCACCAATGTAGGAGGCTGGCCTGGCTTATAGTGGGTACCTTGTGGTACTTATACCTTGTGCCAGGTCCAGTTATCCATTATTAGTAGAGTAGTAGTGTTCTAGCAGCTTAGGCTGAGAGAGGTAGCTATAGCAGAGCAGCTTAGCCTAAACTAGGAGACATGCAAAGCTCCTACCATACCACTTATATCACTTAGCACTATAACATAAGAAAACACAATACTCAGAGTTACAAAAAATAAAGGTACTTTATTTTAGAGACAATATGCCAAAAGTATCTCAGAGGATATATTCACTTAGGAGGTAAGTAATATACACAAAATATACACACAAACCAAAATCAGATAAGTAAACAGTTAGAAAAGTAGTGCAAACACTGTAGAACACAATAGAATGCAATAGGGGACAATAGGCCTAAGGGGCAACACAAAACATATACTCCAAAAGTAGAATGTGAACCACGAATGGACCCCAGGCCTAGTGTAGTGTGTAGAGGGTCACTGGGAGTGTAAGAAAACACTAAGGGTGTCCAAGATACCCCACCCCAAGACCCTGAAAATTGGAGTAAAGTTACCCTACTACCCCAGAAAGACAGTAAAGTTGAAAGTTGAGATAGGGGATTCTGCAAAGACAACAACTGACTGCAAAGCACTGAAGACGGATTCCTGGACCTGAGGACCAGCAAAGGAAGGGGACCAAGTCCAAAAGTCACGCAAGTGTCCGGGGGGGCAGGAGCCCACTAAACCCCAGATGAAGGTGCGAAAGGGCTGCCTCTGGGTGGAAGAAACTGAAGATTCTGCAAAAATGGAAGGTGCCAGGAACTTCTCCTTTGGTCAGAAGATGTCCCATGGCGTGCTGGAGGATGTAGAGTTGTTTCCACGCAGAAGGACTGCAAACAAGCCTTGCTAGCTGCATGAGTTGCAGTTGAGGATTTTGGGTGCTGCCAGGGCCCAGGAAGAACCAGGAGGATGCCCCTTGGAGGAGGAGACAGAGGCGGCGCTCAGCAACACAGAGAACCCACACAGAAGCAGGCAGCACCCGCAGAAGCACCTGTCAGGCGTTCAGAATATCTGAGCACAACGGTCGTCTCAGCACAACAAAAGAGGCAGAGGCCCGTGTATCTATGAGCTTATCTGCCCTGGATATAGGGTGAGCACCTGTTTTAGTTACAGTATTGAGTCCTCTATAGTCCACACAAAACCACATTTTTCTCTTTCCTTCTTTGCAATGAGGTTTCGGGACAAGCACCACTGGGCTGGCCCAGGGGCTATCAGAGGGCTCAATAACTCCTAGGTCCAACATTTTCTGCACCTCAGACTTAATAAAGTCTCTGACATGGCCAGGCTGCCTATACATCTTACTTTTGAATGGTTAACTGTCTTCTGTATCAATGGTTTGCTCACACCAAGTAGTGGTACCCGGTATGAGTGAAAAGAGGTCAGAAAATTGGCCTAGTAGGTTTTTGAAGACCTCCCTCTGCTCTGAGGCAGTCTGCAAGCACCACTCCATCCACTAAGCCATCGGCTTCAGTGTTGGAAAAGAGGTCAGGGAGAGGGTCACTCTCTTCCTCCTGCCCTTCATCTGTGGCCATGAGTAGGGTTAAATCTGCCCTATCTTAGTAAGGTTTAAGGCGGTTGACATTAAGTACCCTAAGGGGACTTCTGGCAGTTCCAAGGTCTACCAGATAGGTGACCTCCCCGTTTTTTCTCAAACAGTGAGATGGGGTCCACTCCATTTGTCCTGGTGTGCTCTTGGGGCCACAGGCTCCAAAACCCACACCTTCTGTCCTAGGTCGTACTGTGTCAGGACAGCCTTCTGGTCATGCCATTGCTTTTGAAGCTCTTGGCTGGCCTGAAGGTTCTTAGTGGCCTTTCTCATGTACTCAGCCATTCTGGATCTTAGGCCAAGTACATAGTCCACAATGTCTTGTTTATGGGGCTTCAATGGTTTTTCTCACCCCTCTTTCACAAGAGCAAGGGTACCCCAAACAGGGTGCCCAAAGAGGAGTTCAAAGGGGCTGTAGCCCACTCCTTTCTGGGGTACCTCCCTATAGGCAAAAAGGAGGCATGGCAAGACGACATCCTATCCCCTACTGAGTTTTTCAGAGAGTCCTATGATCATGCCTTTGAGAGCTTTGTTAACTCTCTCAACCAGTCCATTTGTTTGTGGATGATAGGGTGTGGTGAATTTGTAAGTTACCCCCACACTCCTTCCACATAGCTTTTAAGTATGAAGACATGAAGTTACTACCTCTGTCTGATACTACTTCCTTAGGAAAGCCCACCCCGGTAAATATTCCCAGGAGGGCCTTTCCCACTACAAGTGCTGTAGTGGTCCTTAAGGGGCTAGCTTCTGGGTATCTTGTGACATGGTCTACTATCACAAGGATGAACCTATTACCAGAAGCAGTTGGAGGGTCAAGGGGGCCAACTATGTCAACCCCTACCCTCTCAAAGGGCACCGCAACCACTGGCAGTGGGATTAAGCGGGGCTTTGGGGATGCCACCAGTCTTGCCACTGGCTTAGCAGGTCACACAGGAGTGACTAAACTTTTTTTTGTCCTCTGACATATGAGGCCAGTGAAAGTGTGGAAGAAGTCTGTCCCAGGTTTTACTTTGCCCCAAAAGTCCAGCCAAGGGAATATCATGTGCCAGAGTTTGGTCATCCCTTTTCAGTATAGGGAATTCCTCCTGTCTTCTGGTAGCACCACGTTTAGGGTCCCTTGCCTCAGTATAAAGGTGATTGTTCTCCCAGTAAACTCTGTGTGAGTCACTGATATCCCCATTTTGCTGTTTGACAGCTTGCTGTCTTAGACCCTCTAGTGTGGGACAGGTCTGCTGTGCCACATTCAGTTCCTCCCCCTGCACCCAAGAGCTCAGCTGTGTCAGCTTGAAACTCCTCTGGTGTAGATTCTGCACAGGGATTTGGTTCCTCCTCATCAAAAGGGGAATCTTCTGGAGAGGGAGGGATAGTGGACAAGGGGTTGCCCTTTCTACCCCTAGTTTTTGGGAGCACTTGGTCCATTGTTCCAGGATCCAGGTTTCCCTGACCTATTTGCTTCTTGGCCTGAGCCCTGGTAAGAGCAAAGATATGCCCTGGAATGCCTAGTATGGCTGCATGGGCCTCCAACTGCACTTCAGCCCAAGCTGACGTTTCCAAATCATTGCCTAAGAGACACTCTACAGGTAGGTCAGTGGATACCACAACCTTTTTAGGAGCAGAACCCCCCCCCCCCCAGTTGAGATTCACAACAGCTATGGGGTGGCTAACAGTGTTGTTATGGGTGTCAGTAACTTGGTACTGATGACCAAGTAGGTGTTGCTCAGGGGCAACCAGTTTCTCCATCACCATAGTGACACTGGCACCTGTGTCCCTGTAGGCCTCAACCTGAACACCATTTATTAGGGGTAGTTGCTTGTACTTATCCATATTAAGGGGACAAACAACTAAGGTGGCTAGGTCAATGCCACCCTCAGAGACTAAAACAGCCTCAGTGGTCTCCCTAACTAGACCAACCCCCACTACATTACCAAAAATGAGCCCAGCTACACCCTTTGTTTGGCTATTAGTAGAGTTTTTCCCACCACCACTGCTATTCCTAGGGGCACTAGTGGATGCAGTGGGGGTTGTGGTGGTGGGAGGCATGGTGTTTCTCTTGGGACAAGTGGGGTCACTTGCCCAATGGCCTTTGTTCTTACACAAATGACACCAAGGCTTTCTCTGATGATTAGAAGATAATTTGGACTCACCACCCCCAGAGGATTTTTGTGGGCCTGATGAAGACTCTGATGATTTTTTATCTCTGTCCCCACCCTTGTCATGAGACTTACCATCCTTGCTGCCCTTGTCACCCACTGTATGAGTTTTTCTGCTCACCTTTTGTTCTGACCCATTTGTCTGCCTTCTTTCCCAATTCTTGGGGAGATGTCAGATCTGAGTCCACAAGATATTGGTGAAACAAATCAGAAGGTTGGTTAAATGGCAGTAAGGTGACTGACTTTGAAAGCTTATACAATCTGATTCTGAGAGAGCATATTCTTAACAATTGTATGTCTAAGGCAGTGGTTCCCAACCTGTGGTCCGGGGACCCCTGGGGGTCCGTGAAGCCTTCTCAGGGGGTCCGCGAGAGCCTAGAAAATTAAAAAATATTAACAAATATTGACAAATTAGGTCCCTAGCTTCCAGTAATGACTCAGGCGGGGGTCCCTGGATTCCCATGATGATACAGTGGGGGTCCCTGGGTTCTATTAATGTTAAAGTGGGGGTCCACAGAAATCGAAAGGTTGGGAACCACTGTTCTAAGGCCTTCTTTGAGCAGTCTACAAAGTCTACCCAATCATGCGAAGACTCTTTTCTGGTTTCTCTGAACTTGATTCTATATTGTTCAGTGGTTAAGCCTAATCCATTCAAGAGAGCACTTTTCAGAACATGGTAGTTGTCTGAGTCATCTTCCCTGACAATAAGGTGTCTGTCTCTCCTCTTACCAGTGAAAGACAATCACAGAATTGCAGCCCACTGTGCTTGAGGGACCCTCTGAACTTTACAGGCCCTCTCCAGTGCAGCAAACCACTTGTAAATGTTATCCCCATCCTTGTAGGGGGGGGGGGACAAAACTTGTGCAGGTTTCTGGAATCAAATGTATGTTCTCGAACACTGTGGTCCAGAAACTACTGCTGCTGCCACCATGGGGAACTAACCCCAACCCCTGCCTTTCCCTTTCCACGGACAGGGATTCCGTGTCTAAGGCCAACTGTTGCTGCTGTAGCCTCAGTCTGGCCTCTTCCAACCTCAGCTTTCTGGGTTCCCTATCTAGGGACTGGTCCTCAGGGTTGGATGCATGTGACACCTCTGAGACAGAAGTGACATGGGAATTAGCAGAGGAAGATCTTTCCCTCACTTGAGTAACCCTAGTTACCTGACCTCTAAGGGTGAAGCGGGCCGTACCTGTATGTGATCCCTTCCCACTAACAGCTACACTAGGAGTTTTGTTCATGGAAAGATCTGTGGAGGGACCCTCACCTGCATCTTCCGAATGGTCTCTTGAATCTACCTGGGTGGAATCTCCCTCTACCTCCCCCTCTGACTGTACCTGACCAGTAGGATGTTCCTGGTCATCTTGCAGGAGGAGGTTCAAGAGAAATTCCTTGTTGGGGTTCTTCCCAATCCCTAAACGTCTTTCTAAGCAGAGACCCCTCAAACCTTTGAAATTCAACCTTTCATAAGTTGTCTTTACAACCCTGGGGGTAGCCTCTACAACAGACATAGTGAAAGAAAGAGGTTAGGGAGAAGAGTAAACATTTAGCAAACTATTTGGCCTAACTTTTTAGAGAAAACATAAACTTTTCAAAGGTTTGAAAACTTTTAGAAAGTTTTAAAGAACTTTTTAGAAAGTGAAAAATGACTGCTAGGTACAGTTGTATATAGCTCTAAGTATTGGGGTACACTTTTCCTGAGAAAAGCACTAGTAACAAAGTGGTAAAGCAATTGCAAGTACTTATCCCACCGCTGCACCACCAATGTAGGAGGCTGGCCTGGTTTGTAGTGGGTACCTAAGGTACTTATATCTTATACCAGGTCCAGTTATCCCTTATTAGTGAAATGTAGGAAGTATTCTAGCAGCTTAGGCTGTGTAGAGTTGGCTGTAGCAGAGGTTAGGCTGAACTAAGAGACATGCAAAGCTCCTGCAATACCACTATAGTTATACAGTACTTGTACACAATAAAAAACAATATTCAGTGTTTCCGAAAATAAAGGTACTTTATTTTAGTGACACAAGGCCAAAAATATCTTAGAGGCAATACTTCTTCTGTAGGTAAGTATTATACACAATATATACTCTAGTAACCAAAATCAGGTAAGTACACAGTAAAAAAACAAAATGCAAACAGTAGAAAATACAATAGAATGCAATAGGCCTAGGGTCAACACAAACCATATACTAAGAAAGTGGAATGCGAATCACAAATTCCCTCCTAGGCAAGTGTAGTGTGTAGAGAGTGTAAGAGGCTGGCCTGGTTTGTAGTGGGTACCTTGGGTACTTACACCTTATACCAGGTCCAGTTATCCCTTATTAGTGAAGTAGTAGTGTTCTAGCAGCTTAGGCTGATAGAGGTAGCTATAGCAGAGCAGCTTAGGCTGAACTAGGAGACATGCAAAGCTCCTGCAATGCCACTTATAGTTACACAGTACTTATACACAAGTAAAGACAATACTCAGTGTTACCAAAAATAAAGGTATTTATTTGGGTGACACAGTACCAAAAATATCTTAGAGACAATACTCCTTCTGGAGGTAAGTATTATACACAATATATACACTAGACACCAAAATTAGACAAGTAAATAGTCATAGAACAATGCAAACAATAGGAAATGCTATAGAATGCAATGGGAGAAAATAGGTCCAGGGGCAACACAAACCATACACTAAGAAAGTGGAATGCAAATCACGAATTCCCCCCTAGACAAGTGTACTGTGTGCAGAATCGCTGGGAGAGCAAGAATACAGTAAAGGTAAGTAAATTACCCCACCCCAGAGCCCCGAAAAGCTGGAGTAAAGTACTGCAAGTTTCCTTAGGACACACTACACCTCGTGATTGGGATTTTTCAGTAACCAACCAAGGCTGCGTACAACAACTGATGGATTCCTGGACCTGAAGACCAGCAAAGGAAGGGGAGCAAGTCCAGAAGTTGAAAGAAGTTCCAGGAAGGACAAGAGCCTCTGCCAACCCAGAAGAGGGTGCAAAAGAAGAGTCCCAGGTTAGTCGAAGACAGCAGGAATGCACCCTAGGAAGATGCCAGCGGGTTCATGCATGATGCAAAGGATGTGACACGACATGCAGATAGTTGCAGGCGTGATTTCGTGTTGGAAGTCGCCAACAAGCCTTGGCTATGAAAAAAGTGTGTTTTGCGTCAAAATGGTGCTGGATGGACCCAGTGTGAGGAGGAAGAGGGGGCTCTCAGCACTTTAGAGAGCCCTCAGGATGCCAGCCAGCACCCCCGGGAGTCGCAGGATCTGGGGACAAAGGAGGTGCAAAATGCAAGTTGATGCAGCACAACAAAAGAAGGTCCCACGCTGCCAGAGAACAACTCAGCGAGTTGAGGGTCAAAGGATGGAGTGGTGGGGACCTGGGCCAGGCTGTGCATGAAGGAATTTTGAAAATAGTGCACAGAGGTGTCAGGAAGTGAAGAAGACACAGCACACAGGGGTACTGTCGCTGTTAGGGAAGGCAAGGTCTTACCTCCTCCAAATTGTGTCAGCAGGACCTCAGGACAGTCTATGTCGATGATGTCCACCGTCTGTGTCCTTAGGAGCACGCTCGTCACTGAGAGAGGAGTCCAAAGGTACCGGTCATCGTCTTGAAAGGTGCCTGCTGGAGCAGGGGAGTGACTCCGTCACTCCACAGGAGATTTCTTCGGCCCTTCTGGTGCAGGATGAAGACAGGGAGTCCCCAGAGCATGCACACCGTGGAAACTGTTGCAGTTGCTGACTTGGAGCTGAGGTTGCTGAAGAAAAGTGTCTCTTGTAGACACTTTGTTGCAGTTACAGCGTTTCTTGGAGCAGGCTGCGGTTGATCCGAGGTAAGAGGATGCTAAAGTAGTTGCAGAGGTTTCCTGAAGGAAACTTACAAGCAGAATCTGAAGAGAACCCACAGAAGAGACCCTAAATAGCCCTGAGAGAGGGATTGGCTACCTTATCAGGTAAGGACCTATCAGGAGGGGTTTCTGACGTCACCTGCTGGCACTGGCCACTTGGAGCCCTCCAGAGTGCCCCCACACCTTACAAAGCAAGATGGCTGAAGTCTGGGACACACTGGAGGAGCTCTGGGCACCACCTCTTGGGTGGTGATGGACAGGGGAGTGGTCACTCCCCTTTCCTTTGTCCAGTTTTGCACCAGAGCAGGGAACAAGGGGTCCCTGAACCAGTGTAGACTGGTTTATGCAAGGAAGGCATCATCTGTGCCCTTCAAAGCATTTCCAAAGGCTGGTTTGGCAGTACCCGGAGTCCATAGTGGAGCCCCGGGGATGCATGGGATTGGCACCCCAATACCATATTTGGAATGGAGGGGCAATTCCATGATCTTAGACACCTCACATGGCCAAATTCAGAGTTACCATTGTGAAGCTACATATAGGTATTGACCTATATGTAGTGCACGCGTGTAATGGCGTCCCCGCACTCACACAGTCCAAGGAATTGGCCCTGGACAAAAGTACTTAATGTATCTTAAAGATCTTGGTCATAAATTTATATAAAAGACTGAGGTATTTCTATAAATTCTGGTCTCGTGTTATTCAATGAGTATGTGTGGTGCCTGATTGGATTTGTGATACAGCAAATACTTAGCACATCTCCTGGATTAGCCTAACTGCTCGACCAGCTACTTTAAAATTGGAGCATTAGGTGGTCTAATTTTTATCACTGGAAACCAATGCGTGGTTGCCTGGCCACCTGCACAGTGTGCCTAGGTTTGCACACTACAATGAGGACCAGCCTCCTACATTTTTGCGTTTCAACGGTGGGATAAAGACTTTGCATGTGCTGATACCACATTTTCAATTGTGTGAACACATGGAAAACTCTCTAAATTGTATTTAGATCATTGTTTTTGATTTTTCTAATGGACTAACAATTTTTACAAATTTCTAAACATAACTGTTAGGGTCCTGGTTAGGTCCCTGCAACTTTAGAAAAAGATTTTAAAGAGTCATTGCTTTAGTTGGTTATCCAAAAAAGGGGAATTCTAAATTTCTAAAAAGTACCCAACTTTAGTAAATTAAGTATGTCTGATTCAGAGTCCAGAAACCAGGAGCTCAACCTGGAACCTTATGAGGCATATAGCTATGACTAATTAAGGAAACTCTGCAGACTGTACAAACTGGAAGAAGCCCCAAAACAGAGAAACTTAGGTTTCTGGTGTCCAGTATGAAAGAGATCATCCCCCAGCTGATGATGATGTACCGTCTGAGGTGGATGAAGATCCTGTGGACAGTGGGATTGAGGGTAGCTCTGCTTCTCATACAAGCTCTAGAGCATCCACAGACACAGACCTGGATATTGCCAGGCTGACCAAAAGACTGTTTTTCTATCTCCAAAAGCTGACTTTCTAAAGCCAAAGAAAAGAGTTGGACTTGGCACCAATCTCTGGTGGCAACAAACAAGTGTTTAAAAAAAAACCTTTCAACATCAAACTCCCAAAAGGAGTTGTCCCTCCTTTCACTGAAGGGGATGATATAGTGAAATGGTTTACTGCCTTCGAAAGAGCCTGTATGGGTGGGACATTGAAAAGAAACACTGGGGCACACTTATGTAAGAGTTATTCTCAGGCAAGTGCAGGGATAGGCTCCTGACACTGAATGAGGCAGATCAGATTATAAATCCTATGACCTCATGAACGGTACCCTGATTGAGGGCTTTGGGTTTACAACCGAAGAGTACTGGATAAAGTTCAGGGAGGCTTGAGAATCCCAGAGCCAGACCTGGGTTGACTTTGTGGACTATTCAATAAAAATGCTGGGTGGTTGGTTAGCTGTGAACACGGTACAAGATTATGATGGGCTGTACAATGTGTTTGTGAAAGAGCACTTATTGAGTAATAGTTCCAATGATAGGCTATATCAACATCTGGTCGACCTGGGCCCACTTTCCCCTCAAGAGTTGGGGAGGAAGGCAGACCATTGGGTCAAAACAAGGGTGACCTAAACTACTACTTGTGGGGGAGACCAAAACAATAAGGCCAATCTCCCCCCCCCAGGGAAAAATGGGAGCCAGGGTAAAAACAACAAAGAGTCTTCTCAAGGTCCCCAAAAATCTGCACGAGAGGGTGGGCCCAGAGACTACTCACAGTCCAGTGGAGGGTACAAGGAGAAACACTTTGACCCTAACAAGGCTTGGTGCCAAGATTGTAGAAACAAAGGGTACCAAACTGGAGACTCTGGCTATAAAAACAAAAACAATGTATTTAGTCAACCTACAGTAAATGCAGTTGTCAATATCCAGATGGGGGCAGATGTGTGATCTGACAATGTCAGTGTCCCCACAGAGGCAACATTAGTCACTGAGGGTGGGGTGGATTTATCCTGTGCAGCCTGGCCAAGTAACATGAACACATACAGCCAGCACCCTGTGAGTAATGGGGGTTAAACAGAAGCTTTGAGGGATACAGGGGCTAGTGTCACCATGGTATGTCAGCACCTGGTTCCCTCAACTCAGTTCCTGGTAGGGAGGTCTTATCTATCACCAATGCTGACAATGGGACCAAGTTCCACCCCTTGACTATAGTAAACTTTGAATGGGGATGAGTAGCAGGGCATAAAGAAGTGGTTGTGTCCTCATCCATCCCTGTAGATTGCCTACTTGGTAATGACCTGGAGCATTTTCCCTGGGCTAAGGAAGAGCTAAAGACCCATGCAGCAATGCTTTGAATCCCTGAGCGGGCTTGTGTCAAGACTAGGGCACAGAGCAAACTTCAGAGAGAAAAAGGAGAGCTAGATCCTAAAATAGTGGACCAGCCTCCCAAGAAAAAAGGCAAGAAGACTGGGGGACCAGCTTCAAAACAGATCCCAAGACAGGACCCCTTTTCTCAGGAGGAACAGTCACCCGCCTTAGAGGGAACTGAACCTGAAGAGCTTGGGCCTTAACACTCAGAGCTCTTGGGACCAGGGGGACCCTCTAGGGATGATCTATGCCAGGGACAAAGGGAGTGTTCCACTCTTGAAGGCCTGAGACAGGAAGATGCTCAGGAGGAGCTAGGAAATGTAATTGGTACCCACATGGTCTACTGGAACGAGGGGCTCCTTTTCACTGAGGCCAGAGACCTCAAGCCTGGTGCAACCAAGGAGGGTGATAGTGTCACAGAAGTTCAGGGACTTCCATCTCATGCAGCCCATGACATCCCACTAGCAGGGCATCGGGCCAGAACAAGACATGGAGTAGATTGGTTAACCACTTCTACTGGCCAGGTATGTCACAAAACGTCAAGGTCTTTTATCAGTCCTGCCTCTCTTGCCAAGTAAGTGGCAAGGCAGGTGGGTACTTAAAGGTCCCCTTAATTCTACTACCTGTGGATGGGGGTTCTCTTGGAAAGGGTCGAGGTTGGCATTGTTGCCCCCCTTGACCCTCCAACAGCATCAAGATATAGATATATCTTAGTGGTAGTGGATTATGCCACTAGGTATCCTGAGGCTATTCCCCTTAGGACAATCACTGCACCTGCGGTTGCCAAAGCCCTCCTGGGTATCTTTACCAGAGTTGGATTCCCTAAAGAGGTTGTATCAGACAGCAGGTCAAACTTTGTCTGCATACTTAAAACACATGTGGCAGGAATGTGGCGCGACATATAAATTCACTACCCCATACCATCCACAAACCAATGGGCTTGTAGAAAGATTTAATGAGACCCTAAAAGGCATGATTGGACGTCTCGCTGAAAAACTCAGAAGGAGATAGGATGTTCTACTTCCTTGCCTGCTGTTTGCCTACAGGGAAGTGCCACAAAAGGTAGTAGGTTTTTCTCATTTAAACTTTTGTTTGGGCACCCTGTTAAGGGACCACTAAGTCTTCTAAGGGAAGGCTGGGAGAGACCTCTCAGAGAGCCCAAACAGGATATTGTGGACTGTGTGCTTGGCCTGTATTCTAGAATGGATGAGTACATGGAGAAGGCCAGCAAAAATCTTAAGGCCAGCCAAGAGCTTCAAAAGCTTCGAAATGACTAAAAAGCTGCTAGGTGGCATTCCAAACAGGACAGAAAGTTTGCGTGTTGCAGCCTCTTGCTCCCAGGGCCCTCCAGGACAAATGGTCTGGGCCCTATCCCATTCTTGGAAGAAAAGGGGAGGTCACTTATCTAGTGGACCTAGGCAGTTGCAAGAACCCCAAGAGAATCATACATGTTAATCGCTTAAAACCCTTTTATGACAGAGCTAATGTGACCATGCTCATGGTTACAGATGGGGGGACAGGAAAATGAGTGAACCTCTCCCTGATCTCCTCTCCAGCAATCCCCAAGGTGGTTCTGTAGGTGGAGTGGTCTTGTCAGACACCCTCTCAAGGCAACAGCAGACTGATTGCAGGAAAGTCTTCAACCCGTATGCTGGGCTCTTTTCTCTGAGCCCTGGAAAGACAAACTGGTGTACCCATGATGTGGACACTGCTGACAGCCTGCCTGTCAAAACCAAAATTTATAGACAGTCTGACCATGTCAGAGAAAGCATAGAAGCTGAAGTCAAGAAAATGTTGGATTTGGGTGCCATTGAACCCTCAGCGAGCACCTGGGCTAGCCCACTAGTTTTGGTCCCCAAACCTCACTCCAAGTGTGACAAGAAAGAAATTAGATTTTATGACTACAGAGGCCTCAACTCAGTGAACAAAACAGATGTACACCCAATCCCAAGAGCTGATGAGCTCATTGACAGAAGAGGGACAGCCACGTATCTGAGTACTTTTGATTTAACCTGAGGGTACTGGCAGATTGGCCTGACCTCAGGAGCAAAAGAGAGGTCAGAATGTCTTCCCCTCGTGGGCATTATCAGTTCACTGTTATGCCCTTTGGACTCAAAAATGCACCTGCCACCTTCCAAAGGTTGATGAACCAAGTCCTTGCTGGAAACTGTTAGTGCAGCTTACTTAGAGGTCATAGCTGTTCATTTTTCCACCTTGCACAATCACCTGATCCACCTTCGTGAGGTCCTTGAGGCTCTGCAGAAGTCAGACCTCACTATCAAGGCCATTAAGTGCCAGATAGGGCAGGGAAAAGTTGTGTACCTGGGCAACCTAGTTGGTAGAGGCCAAGTACAACCTCTGCAACCCAAGATTCAGAATATTCTGGCTTGGGAAACTACCACAACACAGACACAAGTCAGAGCAGTCCTTGGATATTACAGGAGGTTTGTGAAGGATTATGGCACAATAGCTGCCCCCTCACAGAACTCGCCTCCAAAAAGATGCAGAGAAAGATCAACTGGACAGTGAGTTTTCAAGAGGCCTTTGATACTCTGAAGAAAACTATGTGCTCTGCTCCAGTCCTACAAGCACCAGACTACGCTAGGGAATTCATAGTCCACACAGATGCTTTCAAGATGGGAATAGGAGCACTGCTCTCCCAAAGGAATGATGATGGACATGACCAGCCAGTTGCATTTATTAGCAAAAAGCTACTCCCTAGGGATCAAAAATGGAGTGCCATAAAGAGGGAAGCCATTGCTGTGGTTGGTGCTCTGAAAAAGTTGAGGCCATACTTGTTTGGCTCTCACTTCGTTGTTCAGACTGACCACAGGCCTCTCAGATGGCTATAACAAATGAAAGGTGGGAACCCCAAACTACTTAGGTGGTCCATTTCCCTACAGGGGATGGACTTTAAAGTGGAACACAGACCTGGGATTGGCCATGCCTGCAGATGGCCTCTCCAGGTTCGTCCACTTAGAAGATGAAGACTCACTAGGGTAAGGGTAGTCTCAGCCTCTTTCATTAGGGGGGTGTAGTGTCAGAGGAGTACTCTTTTTTGCATAGTTGGCCCCCACTTTTTGCCTGACGTTGATGGGTCTTAGAAGTTCTAGTACCCAGGGCCCCTGCTATCCAAGTTATTTGGGCCAGAGCTCTTTCCCTAAATCTGTTGTGATGCTTGGCTCAATTGGATACACTCTTAAATATCACTGTAAGACCCTAGTAAATGGTTACCTGTAGGAAAGTACCATCTTTCTTGGCATCTTACCCCCATTTTTGCCTGTATGTCAGTATGTTTTTGCCTGTCTCACTGGGATCCTGCTGGTCAGGGCCCCAGTGCTCATAGTATATGCCATAATATGTGTATGTGTGTGTATAGTGCTGAACTGTGTCACTGAGGCTCTGCTAACCAGAACCTCAGTGCTTATGCTCTCTCTGCTTTTACATTTGTCACTATAGTCACTTCATTTACCAATTTCAATTGGCACACTGGACCCCCTTTATAAGTCCCTAGTATGTGGTACATAGGTACCCAGGGCATTGGGGCTCCAGGAGATCTTTATGGGCTGCAGCATTTCTTTTGCCATCCATAAGGAGTTCAGACAAACCCTTTCATAGGACTGCCAATGCAGCCTGCGTGAAATAGTGCACACATTATTTCACAGCCATTTTCACTGCACTTAAGTACCTTATAAGTCACCTATATGTCTAACCTTCAGTTAATGAAGGCTAGGTGCAAAGTTACTAAGTATGAGGGCACCCTTGCACTAGCAAAGGTGCCCCCACATAGTTCAGGGCCAATTCCCGGAACTTCGTGAGTGCGGGGACGCCATTACACACGTGCACTACATATAGGTCAATACCTATATGTAGCTTCACAAGTATAACTCCGAATATGGTCATGTAAGGTGTCTAAGATCATGGAATTGTCCCCCATTCCAAATCTGGTATTGGGGAACAAGTCCATGCATCCTGGGGGCTCCACCTTGGACCCCCCAGTACTGCCAAAGCAGCTCTCTGAGGCTTGCAATGCAGCTACAGCTGCTGCCACCTCACAGACAGGCTTCTGCCCTCCTGGGGTCTGAGCAGCTCAGTCCAAGGAAGGCAGAACAAAGCATTTCCTTTGGTAGCAGGGTGTTACACCCTCTCCCTTTGGAAATAGGTGTTACAGGCTGGGGAGGGGTATCCTCCCCCAGCCTCTGGAAATGCTTTGAAGGGCACAGATGGTGCCCTCCTTGCATAAGCCAGTCTACACTGGTTCAGGGACCCCTTGTCCCTGCTTTGGCGCGAAACTTAACAAACGAAAGGGGAGTGACCACTCCCCTCTTCCTCACCACCCTAGGGGTGGTGCCCAGAGCTCCTCCAGTGTGTCCCAGACTTCAGCCATCTTGCTTTCCAAGGTTTGGGGACACTCTGGAGGCCTCTGAGTGGCCAGTGCCAGCAGGTGACATCAGAGACTCACTCCTGATAGGTACATACCTGATAAGGCAGCCAATCCCCCCTCTCAGGGCGGCTATTTAGGGTCTCTCCTGTGGGTTCTCTTCAGATTCTATTTGCAAGTTTCCAGCAGGAATCCTCTGCAACTACTACTTCATCCTCTGACCTCGGATCAACCGCAGACTGTCCCAGGAACCGCTGTAACAGCAACAAAGTATCCATAAGGGCTACTTTTCCTTTGCAACTTCAGCTCTAGCCAGCAACTGCAGCAGTTTCCACGGTGTGCACGCTCTGAGGACTCCCTATCTTCACCCTGCACCAGAAGGACCGAAGGAATCTCCTGTGAAGTTTTGGAGTCCCTTCCCTGCTGAAGCAGGCACCTTCTAAGTCGACGACCGGTTCTCTTGGACTACTCTCCTGGCGATGAGTGTGCTCCTTGGAACACAGAGGGTGAACCCCATCGACATAGACTGTCCTGAAGTCCTGCTGTCCCAATTTGGAGGAGGTAAGACCTTGCCTTCCCTGAGAACAACAGTACCCCTGTGCACCGTGTCTTCTTCACCTCTTGAGGCCTCTGTACACCATTTGCAAAATTCCTTCATGCACAGCCTGACCCAGATCCCCAGCACTCTATCCTGCGACGCTCAACTCGCTGAGTTGTTCTCCAGCGGCGTGGGACCTTCCTTTGTAGTGCTGCACCAACCGCATTTTGCACCTTCTTTGTCCCCAGGTTCTGGGACTCCCTTGGGTGCTATCTGGTGTCCTGGGGGCTCTCTGAAGTGCTGAGAGCCCCCTCTTCCTCCTCACACAGAGTTGAGGCCCTCAGGTCCCTCCTGGGTCCAGACAGCGCCAAAACTCGCCTGCATCCAACTTCTCTCCGTGCGACATCCAGTGCATTATGCAGGAACCCATTTACATCTTCCTTGGGTGCATTTCTGCAGTATTCGTCCAACCGGGGGTCTCTTCTTTTGCACCCTCTTCTTGGTTGGCAGGGGCCCCTGTCCTTCCTGGAACTTCTTCTGACTTCTGGACTTGGTCTCCTTCCTTTGCAGGTCTTCAGGTCCAGGAATCCACCATTTGTTGTTTGCAGTCTTGCTTGGTTCTTGCAATAACTCTAATCACTACTTGTAGTGTGTCCTATTGAAACTTGCAGTACTTTACTTCTGCATTTCTGGGCTCTGGGGTGGGGTAATTTACTTACCTTTACTGTATTCTTACTCACCCAGCAATTCTCTACACACTACACTTGTCCAGGGGGGAATTTGTTATTCACATTCCACTTTTTTAGTATATGGTTTGTGTTGCGCCTAGACCTATTTTCCCCCATTGTAGTCTATAGCATTTCCTATTGTTTGCACTATCCTATGTCTAATTACTTACCTTATTTTGGCGTCTAGTGTATATTCTGTGTATAATGCTTACCTCCAGAAGGAGTATTGCCTCGTGGTTTTTTGGCCTTGTGTTACCCAAATAAACTACCTTTATTTTTGGTAACACTGAGTATTGTCTTTGCTTATGTATAAGTACTGTGTAACCATAAGTGGTATTGCAGGAGCTTTGCATGTCTCCTAGTTCAGCCCAAGCTGCTCTGCTATAGCTACCTCTATCAGCCTAAGCTGCTAGAACACTACTACATTTCACTAAAAAGGGATAACTGGACCTGGTGTAAGTACCCAAGGTACCCACTACAAACCAGGCCAGCCTCCTACAGTACACCATTACCCAGGGCATGAGATAGTATGAGTAGGCCCCTGAGGGCAGCAGCACTGATTGTGCCACTCTCAAGGGCCCTACACCCAGATGCACCCAGCACTGCCAGTGCAGGCTGAGTGTAATGGAGCAAACCTAAAATGGAGAGTCGACACAACACACTCCATGTGTGTCCTGTCTACCCTACACTGCATATGTTATGGGTAAGCCACTAAGGCAGGGTGCACTATACTATATGTGAGGGCATAATTGCATGAGCAATATGCCCCCACTGTGTCCTTGCCAAACCTGGAACATAGTGAGTGAACAGAGCAGCCATTTTAAGTGATTGTACTGGACACTGGTCAAACACGAGTTCCTCAGCTACATGATGGCCACTCTGATACCAAACAACCCAGGGTGCAAACAGCTCAGGATGATGAATCCAAACTGGTACCAGTATTGGATTTAACCCCAAAAGTACCCAGGGGACACCTTAGAGGTGCCCCCTGCAAAAGCTAACCCAACTGGCATAGTTTCTGACTGGTTCCATCCAGCCTGCCACTTCCAGACAGCCAATATACAAACCTGGGGGAGAGCCATGGCTCTCTGGTTTGTATACCAATGCCCTTTCTGGGTGGAGGAGCTAACAACCCCTTTCTCAGGAATGTTCCCTCCCCTGGCGATGAGCTTCAAAGGGCTACTTTCCTTGAAACTCGAGCCCCCAGGCCTGGTGCTAGTAGCAGATCGCTTCCCCCTTTGTCAACTCCCACTTTTGGTGGGAGCAAAGGTGGGAAACCACACAAAGGGTAGGAGGAGGGGGTCTCACTGAGCATTCACCACCCCTACAGGCTTGCAGGCGAAGTGGAGCCCCCATTTCATTTTCCTCTATGTTGGATGGCAGGAAAATATCCAATGAGGTTTAGGGAAGTGACCCTTCCCACAGGAAATTGTCACTGCAGCGGGTGTAGCCACCCAAGGTTAAGTGTCATATTGGACACTACCAGTATCCCCCTAAAACACCCACTAAATTCAGTATTTAGTTGGCTCCCATAGACCAAGAAATTAGATTCATCTGGAAGAAAATAAGACAGCACCAAAGAACCCGACAGGACGAGAACAGCGGACCTGCTGCACCAGAAGAGGCTTCAAGACCACTGCTTGCTGCACCAGAGTCCTAACAATCACCGCTGTGGAGGAGCTGACCACTGGACCGCCCTCAGAAGACCCCAAGGACCTCCAGACTTCGCAAATACCCCAAGAACTCCTTCTTGAGTGGAGACACCACTCAAGAAACTAAAGAAACCTACAAGGAACCAGCAAACCAGTGAGGGTCACTTCACCGACTGTACGATATTTCTGCAACCAGAAGTCACAGCAAGACCCGACGACAAACCAACGATGGTCCGAATGAGACCTGCAAGTGTACCAACTTTGGTAGCACTGCACCCTCCTGTGGCTGAGTTGTGCCAATACCCCAGGTACTGGTCAGTGCGCTTCAGAACAACCCCAAAAACAGCTCACCCAGAACTGCAACAGGACCAGGAGGAAGCCCAGTTGAGGGACTTCGGTGACACCCTGGACTTCCCACCAGAGCACCCAGGACGTCCTGCAAAGCCCCCGGAGAAACACTTACCTCCAGCTCCAAAGGGTCCCTTTGTGCACAGCATCCAAGTAGTCAAATCGCTCTGCACCCGGCCACCCTGAGGCTTGCATCATGGGATCTGCTGTGTGCCCCGGGTCCCCAACCCCTTGCGACTTCAACAGCCCAAGGGGACTCCATGGCACCATCTTTAAATTTGCAAACCAGCTCCTTTTCCAAGTGGCCCCTCTAGGTGGCCTGTGCCAAGAGACTTTCCAACACTGCTTCTGCCGGAACCTGGAGCCGCCTGAGGTTCTCCATCTGGCACAGTGTTCCCACCGACTACTTCAACTACCCAACAAAAGAAGAGATGGTAGTTCAACTTTACGATTTTTAATGCATTTTTAAAAGTTACTGCCTATTGATTCCTATTGTGCTTAATTACGCACAGAAAGACTAACTTTATTAAAACTTTGAAAAGTCATATCTCAAAAAGTCCTTAACGTATCTTAAATCTCTCGGTCTTAAAATTTATATAAAATCTTGAGGTATTTCTATAAATTCTGGTCTCGAATTATTCATTGAGTGTGTGTGGTGCATGATTGGATTTGTGAGTACAGCAAATACTTAGCACATCTCTTGGATTAGCCTAACTGCTCGACCAGCTACCTTAAAAATTGTAGCACTTGGTGGTCTAATTTTTACCTCTGGAAACCAATGTGTGGTTGCCTGGGCCCCCCTGCACAGTGTGCCCAGGTTTGCACACTACAATGAGGGCCAGCCCCCTACATTTGGTGTATCAGCGGGGCAATGAGAACTTTGCATTTGCTGATACCACTTTTTCAATTGTGTGAACACATGAATAACTCTTAACTTGTATTTAGATAATTGTTTTTGATTTTTCTAATTGACTAATGTATGAAGGTGGCTTTCTTCTAGCATGGTTAGCCCCATTTTTGGCCTGTTTGTCAGTGTGTTTTTACTCTCTCACTGAGCTAGTCAGGACCCCAGTGCTCATAGTTTGTGGCCTACATGTCAGTATGTTTTACTGTTTTTTCAGTATGCATGACTGTCTCTCTGGCGTTCTGCTAACCAGAACTCTAGTGCTTATGCTCTCTCTGATTCCAAATTTGTACTTACATACTGGTAAACCCAGGATTCCACTCCAAATTGGCATACTGGACCCCACCTTATAAGTCCCTAGTATAGGGTACCTGGGTACCCAGGGCATTGGGGTTCCAGGAGATCCTTATGGGCTGCAGCATTTCTTTTGCCACCTGTAAGGTGCTCATACAAACACTTCTTCAGGTCTGCCATTGCAGTCTGAGTGAAATAGCACAAGCACTATTTCACAGCCATTTTCACTGCACCAGGTATCTTATAAGTCACTAAATGTCTAACCATCAGTTCCTGAAGGCTAGGTGCAAAGTTACTGTGTATGAGGGCACCCCTGCACTAGCACAGGTGCCCCCACATTGTTCAGGACCTATTTCCCGGACTTTGTGAGTGCGGGGACACCATTATAAGTGTGCACTACATATAGGTCAATACATAAATGTAGTTTCTCAATGGTAACCCCGAATATGGCCGTGTGAGGTGTCTAGGATTGAGAAATTGTACCCCCAATCTGATTATTGGGGGGTCAATTCCATGCACCCTGGGGGCTCCACCATGGATCCCCAGTACTGCCATACCAGTCTTCCGAGGTTTTCACTACAGCCCCAGCTGCTGCCACCTCACAGATAGGCTTCTGCCCTCCTGGGGATTGAGCAGCTCAATCCCAGGAGGGTAGAACAATGCATTTCTTTTGGGACAGGGGTGTCGCCAGCCTCTCCCTTTGGAAACAGGTGTTACAGGCATTTGATGGGTAGCCTCCCAGAGCCTCTAGAAGTGCTTTGAAGGGCAAAAAAGGTGCCCTGCTTGCATAATCCAGTCTACACCGGTCCGGGAACCCCCAGTTCCTGCTCTGACATGAAACTGGACAAAGGAAAGGGGAGTGACCACTCCCCTGTCCATCACCACCCCAGTGGTGGTGCCCAGAGCTCCTCCAGAGTGTCCCAGGGTTTGGCCATCTTGGATTGCAAGGTGTTGGGATACTCTGGGAGCATCTGAGTGACCAGTGCCAGCATGTGACGTCAGAGACCCCTACTGATAGATTCATACGTGGTTAGGTAGCCAATCCCTCTCTCAGGGCTATTTAGGGTCTCTCCTCTGGGTGTTTCCTCAGATTCAGATTTCAAGACTCCAGCACAACTCCTCTGCATCCTCTGCTTCAGCTTCTACCATCGGATCCACTGCAGAACTGCTCCAGGAACTCTACAACTGCAACAAAGTATCTAAGAATGCTACTGCAACTCTGTAACTTTAGCTCCTGCCAGCAGCTGCAACAGTTTCCAGGTTGTGCATCCTCAGAAGGCTCCATGTCTTCAGCCTGCACTGGAAGAGTCAAAGTAATCTCCCTTGGAGTGACGGAGTCACTTCCCTGCTTGAGCAGGCACTCTTCTGCAGCTACAACCAGTGCTCTGGGTCCCCTCTCATCTCAACAAGCATGATCCCTGGAACACAGGTGGTGGAATGAAGTGACTCTGACTGTCCAAAGGTCCAACTGTCCAAATTTGGTGGAGGTAAGAGCTTGCTTCCCCGTGCCAGACGGTACCCCTGTGCTCTGCGAGTTTTGTAGCTCCTAGGGCTTTTGTGCACTTTTTCCAGACATCCTTCATTCACAGTGTAGCCCAGGTCCCCAGAACTCTATCCTACGCTGCTCAGCTCCCTGAGTTGTTCTCTGGCATCGTGGGATCCCTTTGTGTAGTGCTGTGACGATCGCCATTTGCAACTCCTTTGCCCCATGTTCTGGGACTCCTGTGCCTGCTGCCTAGTCTTCTGAGGGTTCTCTGAAGTGCTGTGAGCCCCCTCTCTCTCCTGATCCTGAGTTGAGACACCCAGATCCCTCCTGGGCCTGGGCAGTGCCTTTTCCCACCAAACGCGTTTCTTGCGTGAGCCAAGACTTGTTGGTGGAATCCAATGACGAAAACCAGCCTGCCTTCTTCTACTCGACATGTGGCATCCCTTGCACCAGCAGGAACCTGCGGCTGTCTTCTTTGGTGCATTTCTGACTTTTTCTTCTAACTGGAGAATCCACTTTTGCACCTTCATCTGGTTTAGCAGGGGCTCCTGTTCTTCCTGGACTCTTCATCGACTTCTGGACTTGGTCTCCTCTCTCCACAGGTCTTCAGGTCCAGGAATCCATCGTTGGTGTCTTGCAGTCTTGCTTTGTTTTGCATAATTCCTTATCACAACTTCTAGTGTGTTCTGAGGAAACTTACTCCTACTTTCCTGGGCTCTAGGGTGTGGCCTTTTGTGTTTTCATACACTCCCAGTGCCCCTCTACACACTACACTTGCCTAGCTGGGAAACCGACATTTGCATTCCACTATTTTAGTATATGGTTTGTGTTCCCCCTAGGCCCATTGCAACTTATGGTGTTTTTCACTGTTTGCACTATTTTATGACTGTTTACTTACTTGATCTGGGTTACTAGTGTATATTTTGTGTATAATACTTACCTCTAAGATAATTTTTGCATTGTGTCACTAAAATAAAGTACCTTTATTTTTTATAACACTGAGTATTGTCTTTCTTGTGTGTGAGTACTGTGTGACTAAGGTGGTGGTATTGCAAGAGCTTTGCATGTCTCCTAGTTCAGCCTTAGCTGCTCAGCTACAGCTACCACTAGACAGCCTAAGCTGCTAGACACAGCCTACATTTCACTAATAAGGGATAACTGGACCTGGTATAAGGTGTTAAGTACCTTAGGTACCCACTACAAACCAGGCCAGCCTCCTACATTGGTGGTGCAGCGGTGGGATAAGTACTTGCAATTGCCTTATCACTGTGTCACTGGTGCTTTCCACAAGAAAGTGTACTCTAATACTTAGAGCTAATACAAGTGTACCTAGCAGTCTCACTTTTACTCTAAAACATTTTCTTTTTCTCTAAAAGTTAGATAAAGTAGGTCTGTTTACTCCTTTCACTGTACTCTAACTTGTCTATCACTATGTCTTCTATTGAGGCTACTGCTAGGGCTATCAAGACAACTTATGAAAGGACTTTGCCTAGAAAGAAGCTTAGGGATTGGGAAGAACCCCATTAAGGATTTCCTCTTAAATCTCCTCTTGCAAGATGATCAGGAGCGATCTGATAATCATGTCGATTCAGAAGGGGAGGTAGAGGGGATTCTAACCAGGTAGATTCAGGAGAGGGTCCTGAAAATGCAGGGAGGGTCCTTCCGCAGATCTTTCCTTTAACAGGTCTGCTATTGTAGCTGGTAGTGGGAAGGGGTCACACACAGGTAGGGCACACTTCACTCCTAGAGGCCAGGTCAATAGTGTTACACAAGTTAGGGAAAGATAAACCTCTGCTCATTCCCATGTCACTTCTGTCACAGAGGTGTCCCACACATCCAACCCTGCGGACAGGGAACTCAGAAAGCTGAGGCTGGAGGATGCCAGACTGAGGCTACAACAGCAACAGTTGGCCTTAGATAGGGAATCCTTAGCTGTAGAAAGGGAAAGACAGGGGTTGGGGTTAGTTCCCCATGGTGGCAGCAACAACAGTAGTTTTAAGAGTTATCAGGTCGGGGAAAACAACATTAAATCCAGAAATGTGCACAAGATTGTTCCCCCTTATAAGGAGGCGGATGATATCAAGAAGTGGTTTGCTGCACTTGAGAGAGCCTGTAAGGTTTAGAGGGTCCCTCGTGGGCAGTGGGCTGCTATTGTTTGGTTGTCCTTCTCTGATAAAGGGAGGGACAGACTCCTCATTGTTAGGGAGGAGGATGCAGACAACTACAACATTTTAAAAAATGCACTCAGTGATGGTTTTGGGCTCACCACAGAGCAATACAGAATAAAGTTCTGTATTGTAAACCAAGAAAGAATCTTCACAAGTTTGGTATGATTTTGTGGACTGTTCTGTCAAAAGCTTTAGAAGGTTGGTTACATGGCAGTAAAGTGTCTGATTACCAGGGTCTATATAATCTGATTTTGAGAGAACATATATTGAATAATTGTGTGTCTGATTTGTTTCACCAATGCCTAGTGGACTCAGATCTGACCTCTCCCCAAGAATTGGGTAAGAAAGCAGACAAATAGGTCAGAACAAGGGTGAGCAGAAAAGCTCATACAGGGTGAGACAAAGAAAAGAAGAAAGATGGTGAGAAGTCTCAGGGCAAGCATGGGGATAAAAGTAAACACAAAGATCCTTCTTCAGGTCCACAACACTCCTCTGGTGGTGGGGATAAATCATCTTCCTCTTCTTCTCACTCTACACACAATAAAAAGCCCTGGTGCTATGTGTGCAGATGTAAAGGCCATAGGCCAGGGGATAAGTCCTGCCCAGGTAAAGCAAACAAAAGGTGTAGTTGGGTTCACTTTTGGGTCCATCATAGAAACTGGGGTAGGTATAGAAACTCCCATGACAGTTTCTGTCACATCTGGGTGCATTGGTCTTGCCACCTTGGCTGCTTGTCCCCTTAATATGGACAAGTACAAGCAGTCAATTTTAATAAATGGTGTTGAGGCCCAGGCCTACAGGGACACAGGTGCCAGTATCACTTTGGTGACTGAAAACCTGGTGTCACCTGCACAACACCTCCTTGGACAGAAGTACAAGGTTACTGATGTCAACTCCACTCAGTATCTCCCCTTAGCTGTAGTGAAACTTAGTTGGGGTGGAGTTACTGGCCCAAAGCAGGTGGTGGTATCCCCTAGCTTGCCTGTAGACTGTCTCTTAGGTAATGACCTAGAGGCCTCGGGTTGGGCTGAGGTAGCGTTTAGGGCCCATCCTTCTATGCTGGGTATCCCTGAGGAATTGCTTCCTCTCATTTCAGGTGAAATGCAAAAGGAAAGAAGAGAAAGAGCCCTAAAGCCTCAGGATCCTTCTCATCCAACAGGTAAAAAGAGTATCAAAGTATCCCTTCCCCACTCTACCAATAGGGATACCATTCCTGTGGTGGGAGACCCTTCTTCCGGGGTGGAACCTGTACCAAGGGAGCCCACAGCTATCACAGCTGAACTCCCAGGGGTGAAAGTACCTCTCTGTGGAACCACTAAACCAGATATGCAAAATTGCACTGTTTTAGCAAATCTTGAGCAACGCTCGAGCCCTCCCAGAGACACTTTAGTGCAGCAACCCTGCACTACCTCTGAACACATGGGACAGCAACCCTGTCCTTGTGTGGAGCTTATAGGATAGTAGCCCAGCCCTGCTCCAACCCAAGAGAAACAGCAACCATGTTAACTCTTACCGCCATATGGACAAACTTTTTGCCCAGCTATGGCCTTGCTGAGACAGCATCCCTGTCTAGCATTCCTATCCTTAAGACAGCAGCCCTGTCTTGACATAGGATTGTAGTGAAATATGTGTTTTTGACCACTGAGTTTGTGTTACACCACTTTGCACTTGGATTAGCTGTCTAGTGTTCACCAGTTGCAGACTACATTTTGTTTTCAGTTTAGCTGCCTATTGACTTCATCGTAGCATTAGTCACTGCCATGTTAAATCTGCTTGTATTTTTCCACATTGTAAACTATGCTTGTTTTTGTGCTTTTTCTCACCAAGGGCTTTGGTTGATAAGGATATACTCGGACGGCAGGGAACGGCCTTATTTTGATTTGAAACCTTGGCCAAACCCCAAATTGGTATTTTCAAAGCAGACCTAAACTAGTCAGCATGTTTGAATTGCTAAATGAGGGTTTTTTTTCCAGAAAGCTCCTTCTGTTTTTTTTAAGATATAGAAAGACCTAGTGCGACAGTGAGATTGATAGTGGCCTCAATCAGGATTCTTGACGTCGGATGCCTGATATCTGTCCCATGAGGTTGGAAATCTCTTTCTTGCAGTCAAACGGGGTCATCGTCTTGCTGGCATGAGAAAGATGAAGAGCTTGGCAGGCCCTACGGTGATGAAGTTTTACTTCATTATTTGCTTTGCAATTATAATATAATATACATATATTTTCTGTGTACATTGCAGTGGAAAATCATTTTGGTATATTTTCCTTTCATTGCTGTGACTTTTTTTTTAAATGTGTGCTTTCAACATGCTAATCGATTTTTAGGAACCTCGTGGTGAAATAATAATAAATGTCTTCTTTGAACTGAGAAGTACATTCCAGAGATTTTTGTCAGCTCGGTCATTAGTGAAAGCAAAACATTTTGGTGTAGATCAGACAGTCTTAAAAACCCCCAACCTCTCTTTTTTTAAAGTGTAAATATGTTTTTATTCAGAGAGTTAAAGGAAGCACCGCAAACCATGTTTGAAAATGCATGTGAAATTAAAATGCCTTATGATGTCTTGGCAAATGTGTTTTCTTGTTTATCAGGACTTTCTATGTTTTGGGATGCGTGCTTGGATAAAACAAGAGTACTGAATGTTTTTTCATGTTTAGAAAAGGTGCTTTTTGAACGGAATGATGTCTCTTTTGTTCTTGACAGAAGGGTTCGGAAACTTTTGTCTGATTACAGAAAAATGCATACGAGATGTAAACAATAAGAATATGAAAATAAGGATCTGAGACAACAGCTTGATCAAAATAAATTATTCCAAGATAAAGCTGAAATCTACCAAGCTATTACAGGAAAATCTGATTTTTCACATTCCAGTAATGAGGAGGATAAAAAAGGCAGGGGCCAGTGTGAGCTGCATGAGCAGAACTTAGTTTGTACGCAGAGTAACCCACAGCTTTTGGCAGGAGTTGAAATGCATTCTTTAAAAGATTACACACAGCAAGAAGTTGACGATGTTACTGGTATATTCAGACAACTTTTGTAGAGTACGATGTGTACAATTAATTCAGACAAGACACAGGTACTGTTGCAAAATGTGCAGTTTATAGGAATTCAGTAGAATCCAGAGCATAGAGAGATGTTAGGGGTAAAACAAAAGATTTTGGAGTTTGCTACTCCTGGCACTAAGCAGAAAACGCAGAATTTCATGGGATTGTTTGATTTTTAGAAACAGTATGACCCTCATCTGAGTTAAATCTTAACCCTTTGGTACAAAGTAACCAGGAAAAAACATGAGTCTGAGTGGAGGGAAGAACAGCTGTGTACTTTTGATTTGGAAAATGAAATAAGTCAACAGACTATAGACTTGTGGCCAGTGCAAGAGGGAGACATTGAGTTACATGTAACTGTTCAGGGACAATATGCAAATTGGAGTATGTGGCAGAAGCAGGGGAGGACGAGGGTGCCCCTAGGATTTTGAACTAGAAAACTACCTGACTTTGGGGAGCGCTTTACTCCTTTTGAAAAACAGCTTTAGGTCTGTTATTGGGCTCTAGTGGATACTGAGCAAATAACACTAGGTCATACTGTAATTCTGAGACCTGAAATACCAGTCTTGCAGTGGGTGATGAGTTCACATAAATCTCACCGTATAGGACATGCACAAGAGGCTAGTATCATACATTGGATCTGGAACATACAAGACTAGGCTCGAGTAGGACCGGCAGGCACTGCAGCCCTACATGAACAGGTGTCACAAGCCCCTGTACAGGATGAGGAGAGGGTGCAGGAGGTACCACAGGTAATAGAGTCACCAGTGAAATAGGGTGTGCCATTTGAATCTTTGTCCCCAGAGGATAGGAAGCATGTTTGGTTCACAAATGGTTCATTCAAATATGTGGGTACCAAAAGACATTGGAAAGCAGTGTCATAAAATCCAGTTATTGAAAAGTTGTTGACCACCAAAGGAAAAGGAAAAAGTAGCCAATATGCAGAGTTGTACACTGTGTGTCAGGCTCTAAAGCAAGAGCTGCCTAGGACTTGCCATTTTTACACTGATTCTTGGTCCACTGCCAATGGATTAGCCATTTGGCTTCCCACATGGCATGCAAATAACTGGTTCATTCATTCAAAGGAGGTGTGTGGCAAGGAGTTGTGGCAGAAAATTTTGGAAATGTTAGAACAGAGTAAAGTCATAGATGCTCATTGTCCCATTGACTCACTAGAACGCTGGTTCAATTCCCTTGCAGATGACAAAGACAAAAGTTCAGAGGCAGAAGTGTCAATCCAGAATTCTGACTTGGTGGGGATGGCAAAGTGGGCGCACCAGAAATGTGGACACCTGGGAGAAAAAGCCATCTACAGGTGGGCAGAGATTAGAGGAATGCACATTCCCCTAGATTTGATAAAAACTGTGATTTTGCAATATCCTATTTGTGGGACAGATCTCTGTTGTGTGTGCTGACAAACAGTCAAGGATCAATTGAGGAGAGGAAAGTTACCAGAACAGATAGAAATCAAAGCTATTCTGTTAAATAGTGGAAACGCCGATTTATTCATACAGATTGGAGACAGAATTGTCCAACTTGTCATAAGTTCAGTATATGGAGGATTGGTAAGGAAGGGGACTGTCCAGCCCTTCGGACAGTGCAAGGAAAGGGAAGTTCAGCAGATAAAAACCTCAGTGCTAAGATGTGGGTTGAATCCCCAAATGGCCCTCCAGAACCTACAGAAATTAGATCAAAGGGCTCCAATAACGTCCTGCTGATTGTAAAAGAAGGAAAGGAAACATTGGAGAACATTTCACATGACAAATGTTATTTGCAAAAAAAATCATACTTGTTTCTATTACAGATCCTACTACGGCTTGCCATTGACCATGGGTGTGCTGTGTGGTCTCCTTTTGGGCATTTGCGTGTGGGGTCGGGGAAGGGACTGCACCCCCTACTTGAACCTGACTGATCACCATATGCAACGCTCCTGCTGCTTTTAAAGTACAAAACCTATGGATCCATTTAGCGCTAATTGTGCTTCACAGATCAAAGTTCTGCATGGGATCAATGCAGAGTACCATGGATGTTCTGTCAACCTGTTTGATTACATTTTCCACTCTAACTAACCCATGGATTGTTATCATCTGATGACTGCTGCCAGTCTCATTAAGCAAAGACTATTCTTGTATGGGAACACTTATATTCCAGCAAACCTTACAGGTGGACTGTGTACCTTTATATGACTAGAACACATTATGTTTCCATCTAATTCTTTACCAACTTGCTATCTTAGAGACACTATTCAATCAGTTATTATCCCAGTCAGAATATATAAGCTTCAGTTTTTTCATTGTAGGTGTGTCTGGTTTAAATGTTTAGCAGATAAATAAGTTAATCCACTTCCATTGCTTTATAGTGATTGCTTTTATCATTTCATTATGTTGCTTATGTACAATGGCTTATAATGTTTTTTTTTTAAGAGAAAAAAAAAAAAAAAGAAGTACACAAAGTCATTGATCAAAGGGTGGAATGTAGTGAAATATGTGTTTCTGACCGCTGACTCTGTGTTGCACCACTTTTCACCTGGATTAGCTGTCTAGTGTTCAACAGTTGCAGACTACATTTTGTATTCTGTTAGCTGCCCACTGACTTTATCGTACCATTAAACACTGCCATGTTAAATCTGCTTGTATTTTTCCACATTGTAAACTGTGCTTGTTTTCGTGCTTTTTCTCACCAAGGGCTTTGGTTGATAAGGATGTACTCAAACTGCAGGGAACGGCCTTGTTTTGATTTGATACCTTGGGATTGTGGCCAAACCCCAACTTGTTATTTTCAAAGCAGACCTAAACTAGCCAGCATGTTTGAATTGCTAAATGAGGGGGGGTTTCCAGAAAGTTCCTTCTGCTTTTTTAAGATATAAAAAGACCCAGTGCGTCAGTGAGAGTGCCCTCAATCAGGAATCTTGACATCAGATGCCTGATATCTGTCCCATGAGGGTGGAAATCTCTTTCTTGCAGTCGAACGGGGTCATCGTCTTACTGGCATGAGAAAGATGAAGAGCTTGGCACGCCCTACGGTGATTAATTTTTACTTCATTATTTGCTTTGCAATTATAATATATAAGCACATATATTTGCTGTGTACATTGCAGTGGAGAATCATTTTGGTATATTTTCCTTTCATTGCTGTGACTGTTTTTAAATGTGTGCTTTCAACATGCTAATCTCCTTTTAGGAACCTTGTGGTGAAATTATAATAAATGTCTTCTTTGAACTGAGAAGTGCATTCCAGAGATTTTTGTCAGCTCGTTTATTAGTCAAAGCAAAACATAGGATCAGTGGTACAGTCACACTGCACCACTTTAAACCCCTTAAAACTTACAAATAGAGAATCTCAGAGTATGCTCCTGCACTGTTTTCTAGGCAAAAATCTCCAAAGAGGGTGGTTTACCTCCCCACAGGTAAGAAACCAGACAGTAGATAATAAATGGAGTAGCCACTCTATTGCAGAGCCACATTACATGTATCACCACTTTGACAATACAGTCTCAACTGGCCAAGGTTAGCCTTATTTTCCTTTCTTTGGGAGGGGGGAGTTGTGTAGGAAGGTGGCATTCTTTTAGCATGATTACCCCCATTTGTGGCTTGTTTGTCAGTGTATTTTTACTGTCTCACTGAAATCCTGCTAGTCAGGACCCCAGTGCTCATAGTTTGTGGCCTACATGTCAGTATCTTTTACTGTTTTGTCAGTATGCTTGACTCTGTCCCTGGAGTTCTGCTAACCAGAACTCCAGTGCTTATGCTCTCTCCGATTCCAAATTTGTACTTACATACTGGTACCCCAGTATGCCACTCCAAATTGGTATACTGGACCCCCCTTATAAGTCCCTAATATATGGTACATAGGTGCCCAGGGCATTGGTGTAGGAAGATAGCCTCTTTCTAGCCCTGTTACCCCCACTTTTGGCCTGTTTGTGAGTATATGGCAGGGTGTTTTTTCTGTCTCACTGGGATCCTCCTAGCCAGGGCCCAGTGCTCATAGTGAAAACCCTATGTTGTCAGTATGTTTGTTATGTGTCACTGGGATCCTGCTAGCCAGGACCCCAGTGCTCATACATTTGTGGCCTATATGTGTTCCCTGTGTGGTGCCTAACTGTATCACTGAGGCTCTGCTTACCAGAACCTCAGTGTTTATGCTCTCTCTGCTTTTAAAATTGTCAATGCAGACTAGTGACTAATTTTACAAATTCTTATTGGCACACTGGAACACCCTTATAATTCCCTAGTATGTGGTACCTAGGTACCCAGTGTATTGGGGTTCCAGGAGATCCCTATGGGCTGCAGCATTTCTTTTGCCACCCATAGGGAGCTCAGACAATTCTTACACAGGACTTCCACTGCAGCCTGCGTGAAATAACATCCACGTTATTTCACAACCATTTTCACTGCACTTAAGTAACTTATAAGTCACCTATATGTCCAACCCTCACCTGGTGAAGGTTAGGTGCAAAGTTACTAAGTGTGAGGGCACCCTGGCACTAGCCAAGGTGCCCCCACATCGTTCAGGGCAATTTCCGCGAACTTTGTGAGTGCGTGGGACACCATTACACACGTGCACTACATATAGGTCAATACCTATATGTAGCGTTACAATGGTAACTCCGAACATGGCCATGTAACTTGTCTAGGATCATGGAATTGTCACCCCAATACCATCCTGGTATTGGGGGGACAATTTCATGCATCCCCGGGGCTCTAGCATAGAACTCGGGTACTGCCAAACTAGCTCTCTGGGGTTTTCCGGGCAGCTGCAGCTGCTGGCAAACCTCAGACAGGTTTCTGCCCTCCTGGGGTCTGGGCAGCCCAGTCCCAGGAAGGAAGAAAAAAGAATTTCCTCTGAGAGAGGGTGTTACACCCTCTCCCTTTGGAAATAGGTGTGAAGGGCTGGGGAGGAGTAGCCTCCCCCAGCCTCTGGAAATGCTTTGATGGGCACAGATGGTGCCCTCCTTGCATAAGCCAGTCTACACCGGTTCAGGGATCCCCCCAGCCCTGCTCTGGCATGAAACTGGACAAAGGAAAGGGGAGTGACCACCCCCGCACCTGCACCTCCCCAGGGGAGGTGCCCAGAGCTCCTCCAGTGTGTCCCAGACCTCTGCCATCTTGGATGCACAATGGACAGCTCTGAGTGGCCAGTGCCAGCAGGTGACGTCAGAGACCCCTCCTGATAGGTGCTCACCTCTCTCTGTAGCCATTCCTCCTCTGAGGGCTATTTAGGGTCTCTCCTGTGGGTTTCTCTTCAGATTATGAATGCAAAAGCTCACCAGAGTTCCTCTGCACTTCTCTCTTCAACTTCTGCCAAGGATCGACAGCTGACTGCTCCAAGACACATGCATAACTGCAACAAAGTAGCAAGAAGACTACCAGCAACATTGTAGCGCCTAATCCTGCCGGCTTTCTCGACTGCTTCCTGGTGGTGCATGCTCTGAGGGCTGTCTGCCTTCACCCTGCACTGGAAATCCCGAAGAAATCTCCTGTGGGTTGACAGAGTCTTCCCCCTGCTACCGCAGGCACCAAACTTCTGCATCACCGATCCAAGTGACCCCCACAGTCCAGTGGTCCTTCTGTCCAAATTTGGTAGAGGTAAGTCCTTGCCTCCCCACGTCAGACAGTAATCCTGTGTACTGCATGAACTGCAGCTGCAAGGCTTCTGTGAACTCTTGCAAGGATTCCTTCGTGCACAGCCTAGCCCAGGTCCTCAGCACTCTATCCTGCATTGCCCAACTTGCTGAGTTGAACTCGGGCTTCGTGGGACCTTCCTTTTTGTTGCTGAGTCGACCGTCGTGTTCAGCTTTCTTGAACACCTGTTCAAGTGCTTCTGCTGTGGCTGCCTGCTTCTGCGTGGGCTCCCCGTGTTGCTTCGCGCCCCCTCTGCCTCCTCTTCCAAGTGGCGACCTCCTGGTCCATCCTGGGCCTTGGCAGCACTATTTATCCTCAACCGCGACTCTTGCAGCTAGCAAGGTGTGTTTGCGGTCCTTCTGTATAGAAACAACTCTGCATCTTCCAGCACGCCGTGGGACATCTTCTGACCAAGGGAGAAGTTCCTGTCACCTTCCGTTGTTGCAGAATCTTCGGCTTCTTCTACCCGGAGGCAGCCCTTTTGCACCTTCATGCAGGGTTTAGTGGGCTCCTGCCCCTGACACTTTTGTGACTTTTGGACTTGGTCCCCTTCCTTTACAGGTCCTCAGGTCCAGGAATCCGTCTTCAGTGCTTTGCAGTCAGTTGTTATCTTTGCAGAATCCCCTATCTCGACTTTACTGTCTTTCTGGGGTAGTAGGGTAAATGTACTCCTACTTTTCAGGGTCTTGGGGTGGGGTATCTTGGACATCCTTAGTGTTTTCTTACACTCCAGTGACCCCCTACACACTACACTAGGCCTGGGGTCCATTCGTGGTTCGCATTCCACTTTTGGAGTATATGGTTTGTGTTGCCCCTAGGCCTATTGTCTCCTATTGCATACTATTGTGTTCTACAGTGTTTGCTCTAACTTTCTAAGTGTGTTACTTACCTGATTTTGGCCTGTGTATATATATTTTTTGTATTTTACTTACCTCCTAAGGGAGTATATCCTCTAAGATACTTTTGGTATATTGTCACTGAAATAAAGTACCTTTATTTTCAGTAACTTTGAGTATTGTGTTTGTTATGATATAGTACTAAGTGATATAAGTGTTATAGTAGGAGCTTTGCATGTCTCCTAGTTCAGCCTAAGCTGCTCTGCTATAGCTACCTCTATCAGCCTAAGCTGCTAGAACATCTCTAATCTACTAATAAGGGATAACTGGACCTGGCACGAGGTGTAAGTACCACAAGGTGCCCACTATAAGCCAGGTCAGCCTCCTACAATTGGGGTTCCAGGAGATCCTTATGGGCTGCAGCATTTATTTGGCCACCAATAAGTAGCTCATACAAACACTTCTTCAGGACTGCTATTGCAGCCTGAGTGAAATAGAGCAAGCACTATTTCACAGCCATTTTCAATGCACCATGTAACTTATAAGTCACCTATATGTGTAACCTTCAGTTCCTGAAGGCTAGGTGGAAAGTTACTGTGTGTGGGCACCCCTGCACTAGCAGAGGTGGCCCCAGGTTTTCCAGGACCTATTTCTCGACTTTGTGAGTGTGGGGACACCATTATAAGGGTGCATTTCATATAGGTCAATACATATCTGTAGCTTCACAATGGTAACCCCGAATATGGCCATGTAAGTGTCTAGGATAGAGATATTGTACCCCCAATCTGATTCTGGTATTGGGGGGCCAATTCCGTGCACCCTGGGGGGCTCCACCATGGATCCTCAGTACTGCCATACCAGTCTTCTGAGGTTTTCACTGCAGCCCCAGCTCCTGCCCCCTTACAGACAGGCTTCTTCCCTCTTGTGGATTGAGCAGCTCAATTCCAGGAGGGCAGAACAATGCATTTCCTTTGGCACAGGGGTGTTGCCCCCTCTCCCTTCGGAAAAAGGTGTTAGAGGCATGGGAGGGGGTAGCCTCCCAGAGCCTCTGGGAGTGCTTTGAAGGGCACAAATGCTGTCCTCCCTGCATAATCCGGTCTACACTGGTTCAGGGACCCCCCAGTCCCTGCTCTGGCATGAAACTGGACGAAGGAAAGGGGAGAGACCACTCCCCTGTCTATCTCCACCCCAGGGGTGGTGCCCAGAGCTCCTCGAGAGTGCCCAGGGTTTGGCCATCTTGGATTCTAAGGTGTTGGGATACTCTGGGAGCATCTGAGTGGCCAGTGCCAGCAGGTAACGTCAGAGACCCCTACTGATACGTTCATACGTGGTTAGGTAGCCAATCCCCCTCTCGGGGCTATTTAGGTCTCTCTTCTGGGTGTTTCCTTAGATTCTGATTGCAAGACTCCAGCAGGACTCCTCTGCATCCTCTGCTTCATCTTCTACCATTGGATCAACCACAGAACTGCTCCAGGAACCCTACAATTACAAAAAAGTATCCAAGAAGGCTACTGCAACTTCAATCAATCAATCAAAGTTTTTTTTTATATAGCGTGCTACTCACCCTTGAGGGTCTCAAGGCGCTTGGTGGGCATGAGGGTCACTGTTCGAGCAGCCATGTTTTGAGGTTTTTTCTGAAGAGCAGGATGTCTTTGGTTTTGCGGAGGTGGGTGGGGTGGGAGTTCCTGGTTTTGGGGGTGAGGTAGGAGAAGGTCTTGCCTCCTGTGGTGGTGCGTTGGATGCGGGGGACTGTGGCTAGGGCGAGGTTGGCTGATCAGAGGATGCGGGTGGGAATGTGAAAGTTCACTCTTTCGTTGAGGTATGTCGGGCCGGTGTTGTGGAGGGATTTGTGTGCGTGGATGAGGATCTTGAATGTGATTCTCTTGTTTATGGGGAGCCAGTGAAGGGTTTTGAGGTGTGGTGAGATTCTTTTGTGGCGGGGAAGGCCAAGGACCAGGCATGCGGCTGTGTTCGGGATTCTCTGGAATTTACGTGTGAGTTTGAGTGTGGTGCCGGCATAGAAGGCGTTACCGTAGTCTAGTCTGCTGCTGATGAGTGCATGGGTGACTGTCTTCCTGGTCTCTGGGGGAATCCATTTGAAGGATTTTTTTTAGAGTGCAGAGTGTGAGGAAGCAGGAGGAGGTAAGAGCATTGTTTTGCTGTGTCATGGAGAGGGAGGGGTCCAGGATGATGCAGAGGTTGCGTGCATGGTTTGCGGGGGTGGGTGCGGGTCCTAGGGCGGTGGGCCACCAGGAGTCATCCCATATGGTTTTGTTGGGGCCGAAGATGATGATCTCGGTTTTGTTGGAGTTAAGCTTTAGGTGATTAGTTGTCATCCAGTTGGCGGTGTCGAGGAGAGCTGCGTGTAGGTTGGTTTTGGCAGTGGTGGGGTTGCGGGTGAGGGAGAGGATGCGTTGGGTGTCATCTGCGTAGGAGAGGATAGTGATTCCGTGTGATCAGAGGATGTTGGCTAGGGGGATCACGTAAGTGTTGAAGAGTGTGGGGCTGAGAGAGGATCCTTGGGGGACTCCGCAGATGATCTTGGTGGTGGTGGAGTGGAAAGGTGGGAGGCGGCTTCTCTGGGTCTGGTCAGTGAGGAAGGAGGTGAGCCAGTCTAAGGCTTTGTGGCGAATTCCTATGTTGTGGAGGCGTGTGCGGAGTGTGTGGTGGCAGACAGTGTCAAAGGCTGCGGAGAGGTCTAGAAGGATGAGTGCGACGGTCTCGCCTTTGTCGACTTTGGTCCTAATGTCGTCTGTGCATACGATGAGGGCGTTTTCCGTGCTGTGGTTCTTGAGGAACCTGTAATGTGAGGGGTCAAGTGTTGTTTTCTTCGAGGTAGTGGGATAGGCGGGTGTTGACTAGTTTCTCGGCGACCTTGGCGGGGAAGGGGAGGAGGGAGATGGGGCGATAGATGGGGAGGATCTCTGGGTCGGCTTTGTTTTTTTTTTTTTAGGAGAGCAGTGATTTCTGCGTGCTTCCAGGGGTCTGGGTAGGTGGCGTCGTCGAAGGAGTTGATTATGTCGCGGAGTATGGGGGCCGATGGTTGGGATGGCTTTGTTGTAGATGCGATGTGGGCAGGGGTCGGAGGGGGATCCGGAGCGAATGGACTTCATGTTTTTTTTTATTTCTTCGTGTGTGATGGGGGCCCTGGTGGTGAGTGTGGTGGGGGGTCATGAGTGGGGGTTGTTTTGGGTGAGTGACAGGTGTGTGTGGTGGGTGTGTGTGGTATGAAGCTGTTGTGGATGTCCAGGATTTTGTGGTGGAAGTGGTTGGAGAGGGCGTCACATAGGTGCTGTGTGTGTGAAGGGACTATGTTGCTGGCTTTGGGTTTGGCTAGTTCATTAATGATGGTGAAGAGTTCTTTGCTGTTTTGAGAGTTGTTGTCAAGGCATGTCTTGTAGTGGTCTCTTTTGGCGGTGCGTATGAGTTGTTGATGGGTGCGAATGGTGTCTTTGAGGGTGGAGAAGTTGGTTGTGGAGGGTTCTTGTCGCCATATTTTCTCTGCTTGGTGGCATTTGCGCTTGGAGTTCGGGGGTGAACCATGGGGCGTTCTTGATGTTGCGGGTGGCAATGTGTTTTCTGAGGGGGGCTAGTGTGTCTGCGCAGGTGGTGATCCATTTTGAGAGGTTGTGGGCTCCTGCGTTAAGGTTGTTGGTGTGGAGGGGGGGTTGTGAGCCAGTTGGGAGTTCAGGCGTTCTGTGGGGATCTTGTCCCACATGCGGTAGGGTGTGGTGTGTTGATGGTGGTGTATGGGGGGTTTGGCGAAGGAGAAGTGGACGCAGTGGTGGTCAGTCCAGAGGAGTTTGATGGTGTGGGTGTAGGCTTGAGGTGAAAATTGCGTTGAGCGTGTGTCCTGCTGAGTGGGTGGGTGCGGTGATTAGTTTTTGAGCCCGAGGTTGGTGAGGTTGTCTATGAGGGATGATGAGTTGTGGTTTTGTAGGTTCTCCAAGTGAAAGTTGAAATCACCCAGGAGGATGTAGTCTGTGGAGGTGAGGGTGTGCGAGCTGATGGTGTCGCAGAAGGCAGGGCGTGCTCCTGGTGGTCTGTAGATTAGTGTACCTCTGAGGGTGGAGTTGTTGTTAATGTGGATTAGGACGTGCATGTGTTCTGTGTTGTCAGTAGTGTCTTGGGAGCTGGTGGTGACTTTGATGGTGTCCCTGTGTAGGATGGCGATGCCACCACCTGGCCTGTTGAGGCGGTCTTTGCGTTGGAGTTTGTATCCCTTGGGTGTGGCGATGGCTATGTCGGGTTCCGAGGAGGGGTTGGTCCAGGTTTCCGTGAGAAAGGCGATGGCAGGTGAGTGTGATGTGATGAGGTCCCAGAGTTCTATGGCATGTTTGTGATGGGAGCGGGTGTTGAGGAGCAGGCAGTTGAGGCGGTTGTGGTGGGTGGCATTGGTGAGGTGCATGAGGGTGTTGTTGCGGGGTGTGTTCTGGTTGTGGGGTGGTGTGCTGCGGGGCTGCCAGCTCCTGCCAGCAACTGCAGCAGTTTCCAGGTTGTGCATCCTCAGAAGGTGTAGGAGGCTGGCCTGGCTTATAGTGGGTACCTTGTGGTACTTACACCCTGTGCCAGGTCAAGTTATCCCTTATTAGTAGAATAGAGGTGTTTCTAGCAGCTTAGGCTGATAGAGGGTAGCTATAGCAGAGCAGCTTAGGCTGAACTAGGAGACATGCAAAGGTCCTACTATACCACTTATTTCATATAGCACAATATCATAAGAAAACAAAATACTCAGAGTTACTAAAAATAAAGGTACTTTATTTTTATGACAATATGCCAAAAGTATCTCAGTGAGTACCCTCAGTTAGAAGGTAAGTAATATACACAAGTTATATGTACACAAACCCAAAACAGGTAAGTAGGAGTAAGAAAAGTAATGCAAACAGTGTAGAATTACCATAGGATGCAATAGGCAAACATAGGTCTAGGGGCAACACAAACCATATACTCCAAAAGTGGAATGCAAATCAGGAATGGACCCCAGACCTATGGGAGCTTGTAGAGGATCGCTGGGACTGTAAGAAAACAGTCAGGGTGTCCGAGATACCCCACCCCAAGACCCTGAAAAGTAGGAGTAAAGTACCCCTACTGCCCCAATAAGACACAATAGTCGTGATAGGGGGATTCTGCAAGAACCACACACCAGCAAAGCACTGAAGATGGATTCCTGGACCTGAGGACCTACAAGGGAAGGGGACCAAGTCCAAGAGTCGCGATAGTGTCCGGGGGGGGCAGGAGCCCAGGAAACCCCGGATGAAGGTGCTAGGAAGCTGCCTCTGGATGGAAGAAGCTTAGGATTATGCAGCAACAAAAAGAGCTAGGAACTTCTCCTTTGGAGGGAAGATGTCCCACAACATGCTGGAAATTTCTGAAGTGTTTCCACGCAGAAATACTACAAACAAGCCTTGCTAGCTGCAAGGGTCGCAGTAGAGGTTTTTGGGTGCTGCTGGGGACCAGGAAGGACCAGGATGTCGTCCCTTGGAGGAGGAGACGGAAAGGGTGTTCAGCAACTCAGAGAGCCCCCGCAGAAGAAGGCAGCACCCACATAAGTACCGGAGCAGGCATTTAGAAGATTTGTGAACAGGAGCTGGCTCAGAGTCACAAAGGAGAGTCCCACGACGTCGGAGGCCAACTCAGAGGGATGAGCACTGCAGGACGGAGTGCTAGGGACCCAGGCTAGGCTGTGCACAAAGGAATCCTTGGAGAAGTGCACAGAAGCCGGAGCAGCTGCAAATCACGCAGTACACAGGTTTGCAGTCTAGCGTGGGGAGGCAAGGACTTACCTCCACCAAACTTGGACTGAAGGATTACTGGACTGTGGGAGTCACTTGGATAGAGTTCCTGTGTTCCAGGGACCACGTTCCGCAGGATGAGAGGGGACCCAGAAGACCGGTGATGCAGTCTTTTGATGCCTGCGTTAGCAGGAGGATGGTTCCGTCGACCCACGGGAGATTTCTTCTTTGCTTCCAGTGCAGGGTGAAGGCAGAGAGCCCTCAGAGCATGCACCACCAGGAAACATTGGAGAAAGCTGGCAGGATGACGCGCATGCTGGTAGTCGTCTTGCTACTTTGTTGCGGTTTTGCAGGCGCCCTGGAGCAGTCAGCGGTCGATCCTTGGCAGAAGGTGAAGAGGGAAGTGCAGAGGAACTCTGGTGAGCTCTTGCATTCGTTATCTGAAGAATTCCCCACAGGAGAGACCCTAAATAGCCAGAAAAGGAGGTTTGGCTACCAAGAAAGGAGGATTGGCTACCAAGAAAGGAGGATTGGCTACCAAGAAAGGTAAGAGCCTATCAGAGGGGGTCTCTGATGTCACCGGCTGGCACTGGCCACTCAGGGCAGTCCAGTGTGCCCCCAACACCTCTGTTTCCAAGACGGCAGAGGTCTGGGACACACTGGAGGAGCTCTGGGCACCTCTCCTGGAAGGTACTGGTCAGAGAAGTGGTCACTCCCCTTTCCTTTGTCCAGTTTTGCACCAGAGCAGGGCTGGGGGATCCCTCAACCGGTGTTGACTGGCTTATGCAGAGATGGGCAGTATCTGTGCCCATCAAAGCATTTCCAGAGGCTGGGGGAGGCTACTCCTCCCCAGCCCTTCAAACCTATTTCCAAAGGGAGAGGGTGTAACACCCTCTCTCAGAGGAACTCCTTTGTTCTGCATTCCTGGGCTGGGGCTGCCCAGACCCCAGGAGGGCAGAATCCTGTCTGAAGGGTTGGCAGCAGCAGCAGCTGCAGTGAAACCCCAGAAAGGCAGTATGGCAGTACCCGGGTTCTGTGCTAGAGACCCGGGGGATCATGGAATTGTCCCCTCAATACCAGAATGGTATTGGGGTTACAATTCCATGATCATAGACATGTTACATGGCCATGTTCGGAGTTACCATTGTGACGCTATACATAGGTAGTGACCTATGTATAGTGCATGCATGCGTGTAATGGTGTCCCCGCACTCACAAAGTCCAGGGAATTTGCCCTGAACAATGTGGGGGCACCTTGGCTAGTGCCAGGGTGCCCACACACTAAGTAACTTTGCACCTACCCTTCACCAAGTGAGGGTTAGACATATAGGTGACTTAGTAGTTACTTATGTGCAGTGTAAAATGGCTGTGAAATAACGTGGATGTTATTTCACTCAGGCTGCAGTAGCAGTCCTATGTAAGAATTGTCTGAGCTTCCTATGGGTGGCAAAAGAAATGCTGCAGCCCATAGGGATCTCCTGGAACCCCAATACCCTGGGTACCTGGGTACCATATACTAGGGAATTAGAAGGGTGTTCCAGTGTGCCAATCAAAATTGATAAAATTAGTCACTAGCCTGCAGTGACAATTTTAAAAGTAGCGAGAGCATAAACACTGAGGTTCTGGTTAGCACAGCCTCAGTGATACAGTTAGGCACCACACAGGGAACACATATAGGCCACAAACTTATGAGCACTGGGGTCCTGGCTTGCAGGATCCCAGTGACACATATCAAACACACTGACAACATATGGTTTTCACTATGACCACTGGGCCCTGGCTAGCAAGATCCCAGTGAGACAGCAAAAACACCCTGAGATAAACTCACAAACAGGCTAAACATGGGGGTAACAAGGCTAGAAAGAGGCTACCTTCCTACAGAAGGCTACCTGTCTTCAGCCTGCACTGGAAGAGTCAAAGTAATCTCCCGTGAAGTGTCACTTTCCTGCTTCAGCAGGCACCCTTCTGCAGTGACAACCGGTACTCTGGGTCCACTCTCATCTCGACGAGCATGATCCCTTCAACACAGGTGGTGGACTGAAGTGACCCTGACTGTCCAAAGGTCGGGCTGTCCAAATTTGGTGGAAGTAAGAGCTTGCCTCCCTGTTCCAGACAGTATCCCTGTGCACTGTGTGTTTTGCAGCTCCTAGGGCTTCTGTGCACTTCTTCCAGAAATCCTTCATGCACAGTGTAGCCCAGGTCACTATCCTGTGATGCTCAGCTCCCTGGGTTGTTCTCCGGCGGTGTGGAATCGCTTTGTGTAGTGCTGCAATGACAGCCATTTGCAACTCTTTTGTCCTGGGACTCCTGTGGGTGCTGCCTGGTCTTCTTAGGGCTCTCTGAAATGCTGAGAGCCCCCTCTTTCTCCTCATCCTGAGTTGAGACACCCAGATCCCTCCTGGGCCCGGGCAGTGCCTTTTCCCGCCAAATGCGTTTCTTGCATGAGCCAAGGCTTGTTGGTGGAATCCAATGACGAAAACCAGCCTGCATTCTTCTACTCGACGTGGGACATCTCTTGCACCAAGCAGTCACCCAAAGCTGTCTTCTTTGGTGCATTTCTGACTTTTCCTTCTAACCGGAGAATCCACTTTTGCACCTTCATCCAGGTTAGCACGGGCTCCTGTTCTTCCTGGACTCTTCATCGACTTCTGGACTTGGTCTCCTCTCTCCACAGGTCTTCAGGTCCAGGAATCCATCGTTGGTGTCTTGCAGTCTTGCGTGGTTTTTGCATAATTCTTTAGCACGACTTCTAGTGTGTTCTGAGGAAACTTGCTGTACTTTACTCCTACTTTCTTGAGTCACATGTTGGGGTCAGGGTGGCCTGACAATGTCAGTGTCCTCACAGAGACAACATTAGTCACTGAGGGTGGGGTAGATTTATCCTGTGCTGCCTGGCCAAGTAACATGAATGAATACAGGGACCACCCTTCGATTAATGGGGAGAAAACAGAAGCTTTGAGGGTTACAGGGGCTAGTATAACCATTGTATCTCACCACCTGGTTACCTTATCTCAGTTCCTGGTAGGGAGGTCTTATCATGTCACCAATGCTGACAATGAGACCAAGTTCCACCCCATGGCTATGGTAAACTTTGAATGGGGAGGAGTAGCAGGGCAGAAAGAAGTGTTTGTGACCTCATCCAACCCTGTAGATTGACTACTTGGTAATGACCTGGAGCATTCCCCCTGGGCTGAGGTAGAGCTAAAGACCCATGCAGCAATGCTTGGAATCCCTGAGTGGGCCTGTGTCAAGACTAGGACACAGAGTAAACTTCAGAGAGAAAAAGGAGAGCTGGACCCTGAAATAGTGGACCAGCCTCTCAAGAGAAAAGGCAAGAAGACTGGGGGGGACCAACTTCAAAAGAGATCCCAAGACAGGACCCCTCTTCGCAAAAGGAGGAGTCACCCGCCTTAGAGGGAATTGAACCTGAAGAGCTTGGGCCTTGCCACCCAGAGCTCTTGGGCTCAGGGGGACCCTCTAGGGAAGATCTGTGCAATGGACAAAGGGAGTGTCTGTAGGAAAGTACCCTCTTTTTGCCTTCATTACCCCCATTTTCTGCCTGATGTCAGTGTGCTTGACTGTGTTCACTGGGATCCTGCTAACCAGGACTCTGGTGATTATGCTCTCTCTAAGTTTTTTTGTAGTATACCGGTAATCCTGTATTTCACCCAAAAGTAGCCTAATGATGCCCCCTTATAAGTCCCTAGTATGTGGTACCTAGGTCCCCACGGCACTGGAGTTCCAGGGGATCCCGATGGGCTGCAGCACATCATTTGCCACCCATAGGGAGCCCGTGCAAAGGCTTCTGCAGGACTGCCATTGCAGCCTGCGTGAAAAGGTGCATGCACCCTTTCACTGCCATTTACACTGCACCAGGTCACTTATAAGTCACCACTATAGCAGGCTCTCCAGACCTGAGGTCAGAGTGCAGAGTACCTATGTGTGAGGGCACCCCTGCACTAGCAGAGGTGCCCCCACGACCTCCAGGACCATTTTCCCGGACTTTGTGAATGCGGGGACACCATTTTACACCTATACTGGACATAGGTCACTACCTATGTCCAGCTACATAATGATATCAAACATGTTGGAATCATACCAAAGGTTTTTGTAAACATTGGTTGTATGAGGACCCCCAGTACTGCCATTCCAGTCCTCTGAGGTTTTCCAGGCAGCCCCAGCTGCTGTCACCTCTCTGATAGGTTTCTGCCCTCCTGTTGCTTGAGCAGCTCAAGCCCAGGAAGGCAGAACAAAGGATTTCCTTTGGGAGAGGGGTGTTACACCCTCTCCCTTTGGAAATAGGTGGTACAGGTTTGGGAGGGGTGTTCTCCCCAAGCCACTGGAAATGCTTTAAAGGATACATTTGGTGCCCTCCTTGAATGATCCAGTCTACACCAGTTCAGGGACCCGCAGTCCCTGGTCTGGCACGAAACTGGACAAAGGAAAGGAGAGTGGCCACTCCCCTGTCCATCACCACCCCAGGGGTGGTGCTCAGAGCTCCTCCGGAGGGTCCCTGGGTTTTTGCCATCTTGGATTCAGGGCAGTGCCAGCAGGTGACGTCAGAGCCCTCTCCTGATAGGTGCTTACCTGTTTAGCTGACCAATCCCCCTTTCAGGGCTATTTAGGGTCTCTCTCTGCATCTGGGCCCTCCAGGATCTCTACAAACTGCAACAAAGAAGCAAAGATGACTTCTGCAACATTGTATCGTCAGCTCCTGCCAGCAACTGCAACTGTTTCCCAGTCCTGCATCCTCTTAGGACAGCCTGTCTTCAGCTTGCACAAGAAGAGCGAAGGAATCTCCCTTGGAGTGAAGGAGTCACACCCCTGCTTCAGCAGGCACCTCTCTGCATCGACGACTGGCTGCAGGGATCCCCTCTACTGATGAGCTCTGTGGATCCTGCATCACGGGTGGTAGACTGAAGTGGTCCCGATGGGCCTGACGTCCTACTGTCCGACTTTGGTGGAGGTAAGAGCTTGCCTCCCCAAGCAAGACAATAACACTGTGCACTGAATGTTTTACACTTCCCAAGGCTTGATGGCATCCTTCCATGAAATTCTTCAGGCACCGTGCAGCTCCGGCCCCCAGCACTCCATCCTGCGATGCACATCTTCCTGAGTGGTTCTCCGGCGGCGTGGGAGCCTTTGTCGAAGTGATGTCTCCTTTTGCACCTCCTTTGTTTCCATGGTGTGGGACTCCTATGCATGTTGCCTGGTCTTCTGTGGGCTCTCTGATTTGCTGCGAGCCCCCTCCAGCTCCCCCTCCTGAGTAGAGTCCACCAGGACCCTCCTGGTCCCGGGCAACTCCATTTTCCGCTAACTGCAAGCTTTGCATGTGCCAAGGATTGTTGGCGGAATCCAGCGACGCAAACAAGACTGCAATCATCCATCTGGCGTGGGACATCACCTGCACCAAAACAGATGCATACCCAATCCCAAGAGCTGATGAGCTCATTGACAGACTAGGGGCAGCCAAGTATCTGAGTACTATTGATTTAACATCAGGATACTGGCAGATTGGCCTGACCCCGTGAGCTAAAGAGACGTCAGCATTTTTTACTCCTAGTATGCATTATCATTTCACTGTTATGCCCTTTGGACTCAAAAATGCTTCTGCCACCTTCCAAAGGTTGGTGAACCAAGTCCTTGCTGGATTGGAAACTTTTAGTGCATCTTACTTATTAGACATAGCTGTCTAAAGTTCCACCTTGCAGGATCACCTGATCCACCTTGGCAAGGTCCTTGAGGCTCTGCAGAAGGCAGGCCTCACTATCAAGGCCCCTTAAGTGTAAGATAGGACAGGTAAAGGTTGTGTACCTGAGCCACCTAGTTGGTGGAGGACAAGTACAACCTCTACAACCCAAGATTCAGACTATTCTGGCTTGGGAAGCTCCCACAACACAGACACAAGTCAGGGCATTCCTTGGCTTAACTGGATATTACAAGAGGTTTGTGAAGGTTTATGGCAAAATAGTTGTCCCCCTCACAGAACTCACCTCCAAAAAGATGCCCAGAAGGATCAACTGAACAGTGAGTTGTCAAGAGGCCTTTGACACTCTGAAGAAAGCTATGTGCTCTGCTCCAGTCCTACAAGCACCAGACTATGCCAGGGAATTCATAGTCCACACAGATGCTTCAGAGATGGGAATAGGAGCAGTCCTCTCCCAAAGAAATGATGATGGTCATGACCCGCCTGTTGCTTTTATTAACAAAAAGCTACTCCCTAGGGAACAAAAATGGAGTGCCATAGAGAGGGAATCCTTTGCTGTGTTTTGGGGTCTGAAAAAGTTGAGGCCATACTTGTTTGGCTCTCACTTCACTGTTCAGACTGACCACAGGTGAGAACCCCAAACTGCTTAGGTGGTCCATTTCCCTACAGGGGCTGGACTTGAAAGTGGAACACAGACCTGGGACTGTCCATGCCAATGCAAGTGGTTTCTCCATGTTCTTCCACTTAAAAGATGAAGACTCACTAGGGAAAGGGTAGTCTCATCCTCTTTCATCTGGGGGGACTAGTGTGAGTGGAGGCCTCTTTTTGCATGGTTAGCCCCCACATTTTGCCTGAGGTTGATGTGTCCTAGAAATTGTAGTGCCCAGGGCCCCTGCTAACCAGGTTCCCTGGGCCAGAGCTCTTTCCCTAAATCTGTTGTGATGCTTGGCACAATTGGATACACTTTTATCACTGTAAGACACTAGTAAATGGGTACTCCAGTACCAAGTGCATGGGATAGTATGAGCAGGCCCGACGGCAACAGCACTGATTGTGCCACCCTCTAGGGCCCTGCCCCCAGATTCACCCAGCACTACCAGTGCAGGCTGAGTGTACTGGGGCAAACCTAAAAAGGCAAACTCGACATGACACACTCCCTGTGTGCCCTGTCCACCCTACACTGCATATGATATGGGTAAGTCAGCCTTCTGGTAGGCCTTACAGCCCTAAGGCAGGGTGCACCATACTATATGTGAGGGCATAAGTGCATGAGCAATATGCCTCCACTGTGTCCTTGCCAAACCCAGGACAAAGTGAGTGAACAGAGCAGTGCATATACTGGATACTTGATACTGGTCAAACAAGAGTTCCCCAGCTACATGATAACCACTCTGCCCCCTGGGTTGTTTGGTGTCAAACAGCTCAGGATGATAAATCCAAACTGGTACCAGTATTGGATTTAACCCCAAAAGTGCCCAGGGATCGCCTTAGAAGTGCCCCCTGGAAAAACTAAGTAACTAGTATAGTTGCTGACTGATTCCATGCAGCCTGACACTTTCAGACAGCCAATATACAAACCTGGGGGAGAGCCATGGCTATCTGGTTTGTAAAACAATACCCTTCATGGTGGAGGACACCCCCTACCTCAGGAATGTGCACTCTCCTGGTGGTGAGCTTCAAAGGGCTACTGTCCTTGAAACTCCAGCCCCAAGGCCTGCTGCTAGCAGCAGATGGCTTCCCCCTTTGTCAACCCCCACTTTTGGTGGGAGCAAAGGTGGAAAACCACACAAAGGGTAGGAGGAGGTGGTCTCACTGAGCGTGCACCACCCCTAGGGGCTTGCAGGCAAAGTAAACCACCCATTTAATTTTCCTCCATGTTGGATGGCAGGAAAATATCCAATGAGGTTTAGGGAAGTGACCCTTCCCACAGGAGGTGGTCACTGTAGTGGGTATGGCCACCCAAGGGTAAGTGTCCCATTGGACACTACCAGGTTCCCCCTTAAAATGCCCATTAAATTCAGTATTTAGCGGGCTCCATTAGACCAAGAAATTAGATTCATCTGAAAGAAAAGACAACGGCACCAAAGAACCCGACAGGACGAGAACAGAGGACCTACTGCACCAGAAGAGTCTGCAAGTCCCTGCATGCTGCACCAGAGTTGCGACAATCGCCGCTGCGGAGAAGCTGACCACAGGACCGACCTCAAAAGACCCCGAGGGCCTCCAGGCTTTGCAAATAGCCAGAGAACTGAGTGGAGACACTGCTCAAGAAACTAAGAAACCTACAAGGAACCAGCAAACCGGTGAGGGTCACTATACTGACCGGACGATATCTCCACAACCGGAAGTCACAGCCAGACCTGACAACACACTGACGACAGCCCGGATGAGACCTGCAAGTGTACCAACTTTGGTGGCATAGCGCCCTCCCGTGGCTGAGTTGTGCCAATACCCCAGGTACTGGTCCGTGCACATCGGACTACCCCAAAAACAGTTCACCCAGAGCTGCAACTGGACCAAGAGGAAGCCCCCGTCGAGGGACTTCAGTGACACCCTGGACCTCCCACGATGTCCTGCAAGGCCCATGGAAGAAGACTTACCTCCAGCTCTAAAGGGTCCCTTTGCGCACAGCATCAAAGTCCTTCAAATCGCCCTGCACCCGCCCAGCCTGAGCCTTGCATCACAGGATCTGCTGTGTGCCCCAGGTCCCCAACCCCTTGTGACCTCAACAGCCCAAGGAGACCCCAAGGCACCTTCTTTAAATTTGCAAAGCAGCTCCTTCTCCAAGGGGCCCCTCCAGGTGACCCTGTGCCAAGACACTCTCCAATGCTGCTCCCACTGGAACCAGGAGCCGTCCAAGGCTCTCCAGCTGACACAGTGTGCCCACCGACTACTTTGACCACAGTGCAAAAAAAGAGGCTGGTAACTCGACTGTATGATTTTAATGCGTTTTTAAAAGTGACTGCCTATTGATTCCTATGGTGCATAATTACGCACAGAAAGACTAACTTTTTTAAAAATTTGAAAAGTCATATCTCAGAAAGTACTTAAAGTATCTTAAAGATCTTGGTCTTAAAATTTATATAAAAGTCTGAAGTATTTTTATAAATTCTGGTCTCGAGTTATTCATTGAGTGTGTGTGGTGCATGATTGGATTTGTGATACTTAGCACATCTCCTGGATTAGACTAACTGCTCAACAAGCTACCTCTGGAAACCAACATGTGGTTGCCTGGACCCCCTGCTCAGTGTGCCTAGTTGTGCACACTACATAGAGGGTGTTCCTAACTACTCTAATTTAGCCTCACTACAGAGGTTTGGAGCAAGGGCTATGCCATATCCCTAGCTTACCTAAACTTAGGAGACTAGATCCCTGATACCAAGTATAGTGTGTACTCGTAGTTAGTAAATGGTCTTTCCTGTGGAAAGTACCAAGTGACAGAGCGGTAAGGCAATTTCAAGTGCTTATCCCACTTTTACATCTCCAGTGTAGGAAGCTGGCCTGGTGTGTGGTGAGTACCTATGGTATTATCACCTCACACCAGGTATCCCTTATCAGTGAAGTGTAGGCAGTGTCTTGAAGCCAGGCTCTCTAGAGTTAGCTGTGGATGAGCAGCCAAGACTTGTCTAGGAGACATGAAAAGCTTATGCAATACCACTGTAGTCACACATTACTTACACACATGAAAGAACCACACAGTGTTACAAAAAATAAAGGTACTTTATTTTAGTGACACAAATACTAAAAATCCTAGATATGCAATACTCCAATAGGAGGTAACTAAACCCACTATTTATGAATTGGTGTAAAAACAATAGAAAACAGTGAAAAGCAATAGGTATTAGTGAAGGCCTGGGGGGGACCAAACCATATACTAAGAAAGTGAAATGCAAAAGTCGGGTCCCCACCCAAGGAAGTGGAATTGGTAGAGGGGAGCTGGAGGAACTAGGAAGCCCACAAGGTAAGTACCAGAGTGCCCCCCAGCGACGAGGAGAGAAGAAGTAAGTTACTTGTTCTACCCAAACCAACCCAAACGACTTAAGAGAAGGGTTTTGCAAGACCCAGACAAGACTGCAAGAAACCAAAGATGGATCCTGGAAGAGGAAGACCTGGAAAAAAGGGGACCAAGTCCAGATGATGTTGGAGTGTTCGGTGGCGGTAGGAGCCACTACCCACCCGTCTGTGGATGCAGGAGTTGGTCAACGGTGAGACGAAGACTGAAGAGTTCCTGGATGATGCAGTTGACGTCCTATGCTGGACAAAGGATTGCAGTCAGTCTGTGGTGTGGAAAACCCACCAACAAGCATTGGGAAAGGCAAATGTCGCAGTTGGTGGAAAAGTGGAGCTGCTGGGGACCAGAAAAGGTCCAGAGGGACTCAACCCATGGAGGAGAGTCCCAGGCGACCCTTAGCAGTGCAGAGAGTCCAAAGAGGAAGAGGCAGCCCCCACAGAAGACCCATAGGCAAGGAGCCCAGGAGTTGCAGGGAGGCCCACGAAGCACACCTGAAGAGAGGTCCCATGTCACAGACGAAGCATGCAGAGGGCTATGTGTCACAGGGAAGAGGGGTGGGGCTACACAGAGCCTGAAGATTCCTTGGAGGATATGAGCCAGAGGAGAGCGAATCCATTCAGTCGGCCGTCATTGCAGTTGGTGCCTGTGCATGCAGGGAAGTGACTCCCTTGGAAATGGGTGTTACATGGCTTGGGAGGGGTAGCCTCCCTAAGCCACCGGTATGCTTTTAAGGGCACATTTGGTGCCCTACTTACATAATCCAGTGCCTGCTCTGGAGCAAAACAAGACAATGGAAAGGGGAGTAACCACTCCCTTGTCCATCACCACCCCAGGGGTGGTGCCCAGAGCTCCACCAGATGGCCCCTTGTTTCTGCCATCTTGAATCCAAGGTGGGCAGATGCCTCTGGGAGCATCTGAGCCGCCAGGTCAGGCAGGTGACATCACAGCCCCCTCCTTATAGGTGGTCACCTGGCTAGGTGACCAATCCCCCTTCCAGGGCTATTTGGGGTCTCCCTCTTGGGGGGGTCCTCAGATTCGATGTGCAAGACTCCAGGAGGACTCCTCTGCATTGTTTACTTCAACTTCTGGCCACTGGAACCGCACTGGACACGACAGGAACTTGCAATCTGCAGCTACAGCGATGACTCTGCTCTGCAACATTGTTTCTCCGGCTCCTTCCAGCAACTGAAACATTTCCCCGCCTGTGCACTTGCCTTCCCACGCAGGACAGCACCCCTGTGCACTGCGACTTTTACAGCTACCAAGGCTTGTTTGTTCCTCCTCCAAGAGATCTTCAGGCTCCATCTAGCCCCGGTCCCCAGCACTTCTTCCTGCAATGTAGAGTCTCCTGTCTGCTGCTCCAGCGACATGGGACCCTCCTCCAGGTGCGCTGAGTGGGCCTCACTGCGACTCCTGTGTCTGCTGGCCATGGGTCACCTGTGGGGGCTGCCTCCTCCTCCTCTTCTTGTGATTCTCTTAACTGCTGAGGGCCACCCCTGACTCCCCTCCTTGGGTCGAGTTCCCTGGACCTTGCTGGTCCACTTCAGCCTTGCTAAACCTTCTTCTCCAACTCTTGCATTGGCCAAGGCTTGTTGGTGGTAATCAAGCTCCACTGGCTGACTGCATCACAACTGCCGGTTTGGGACATCACTTGCATCACTTCTGAAATTCCTCTTCTGCTCCTGTGCTGCATCCACAGAAGGGTGGGTAGTGGCTCCTGCCACAACCAGACATTATAACCTGAACTGGAATTGGTTCCCTTCCTTTGCAGGTCCTCTTCTGTCAGGATCCACCTTTGGAAAAGATTTGAGAAAGACCCAGACAAGACTGGAAGAAACCAAAGTCCTCCTGTTGGTTTTGGAGAAAACCAGGTTCTTACCTCTGCTCTCCTGGTCGCTGGGGGTCACTCTGGTAATCACCTCTTGGGGTTCCTAGTTCCTCCAGCTCCCCTCTACTGATTCAACTTCCTTTGGGGGGGAGGGATGTCTTTCGCATTCCACTTTTTTTTTGTATATGGTTTGACCCTCCCCGAAGGCCCTCACTATTTGCTACTACCAATGCCTTATGCCTTCTATGATATTTACTGATTACTACCTCCCATTAAAACTAAATAGGATCCACTACACTCTCCGTTTTGCCGGAACAAGGATGGCGCCACGGTAATGACACCAGAGAAGGTGTATGAGTCCAAGCTAAAATGCTCTGAGCTCAAACAAGTTAAAATCTCATTTAAAAACTAGTTAAAACAGCTAAAAACATATAAAGAGATGAAAATGTCGATCATGACAAGCACAGCAGGCCAAATGGTAATCAAATCAATAAGGCAATTTGCCATTAAATTGTTAGCTTTTGAATAAGGCCAATGGTCAAATCAATTAGCAATAATCATGCTCTCGAAGAGTGTCTCCAAAGTCATCAAAAGGAAGTGCATCCAGGAATGACTCCACATAGTCTGATAGATTTCAGGATTGGCAGACATGTCCACGGAGCAGAAATGCGCAGCAGCCTCAAGCACAGGACACCCGCGAAGGCAGAACCATCCAAAGTGCCTGAAGGAGCCCGATAGTTGACAAGAGGTGTCTCATAGGTGGCCTCACGAATCAGCCTCAGTTCATGGGGCACAACTTTAAATTAACCTTCATCTGAAACACCAGCTACTCTTAGTCCACAGAAGGCACTGGCAGAACAGCAAGGCACACTGAAGGTAGACACTCAAAGAGGCACCAGGTGCACTGGAAACATGTTGCATGCACCATAGGATTAGCAGGAATGACAATGACCAATCATGCTCCAGTTCTTCTAGCAACAGAGCACCAAAGAACTATACCGTGCGATCACTGCACAGCGGGGCTGGTGGTAGTAGCTCTATCACTCCACTTAGCTAAGAAGACTCACCCACAGTGTATCAGGAAACGCACCATCAGTAACCTGCTAATCAATGCCAAAGTCACCAAAAAGGCACCAAACAAACTTGAAAATAGTGAATGGATTGTCAATGGAATGACTTTGGTTTGGATTTGTTTCCATCTTCCAGACTGTCTTCAAACAGCCTTAAAGAAGTGCACAATCCCTGTAGTGCTCAAGACATTGAATACTCTGGAAACCAGTTCGCCAAAGTACTTGAGGAAGATGGTATTTAATAGGGATTGTATCTCAGTCGATGATCTTGCTATCCAAAGAGCATACGTCTCTCTAGCCGATGTCAACACAACTTGATTCAGGAACAGTAGCACCTTTAGTCTGCTCAGCTTGTCATTATTTACTTTAGTAGTATCAATATGAGGCCACATTTCTGCTACTCTTATCTCTTGTGTGGCAGGGGAATAGAGCATGTCTGCAACAAGTTATAATCATAGGCAATTCCTTGTCTCATACCACAACTCTGTTAGTTCAGGACCACTAACTTACATTCGAAAGTATATGAAATATTGGTCTGTTTTCCAAAAGGTAGTCCATTCCCTTTGATTCTTCCAAGTTGTTCGCGACCCTCGCATTCCAAAGGCCATGAAGGGACAACTGTTTGCAAATCATTGAATGACTAACAGTTGTCTTGTATTCTCTTCCACTGAGAAAGACCTCTGTTTCGCCGTTCAAACACTTGTATTCAAAAGTCAACTTCCACTCTTCCTTTATATAGCTATCTGCTCGTATCTGCCCACACACAGATGTTTCAAGCATTTTGAAAAACGAAAGGTGGAAATGGGCAGATTTATAATGCCATGTACGAGCCATACTGTTGATGGACTTTCGGCAACCATGAAAGGCAGCTTTTCTAATGTTTATATATGAAGCAGTTGTTCCCTGGATAAATTCAAAGCAGCAAACAGGTGTAGGAAGCTGGGCTGGTGTGTGGTAAGCACCTATGGTATTATAACCTTATACCCTCCGGATACGGTAGCAGATCCGGAGGGTTCCTCGGAGGCTGAGGCCAAAGCCATAAGAACAAAATGTCACGGCACTCGTGTATTAATACTCAGTATTTAAGTAAATGTTTCCTGGTCCATATTAAATATCTGGTGCCAAAATATTATGATAAATTTCGTTGATGCACAGGAACTCATGAGTAAGTAGAATTCAATTTATTCTTTCAGAAGAACAGATCATTTCGGAAAACGAAAACGTTCATCGATTCAATATTCATGAATCAACAACAGCCATACGCCGATCATTTCGGAAAATGAAAACGTTCATCGATTCAATATTCATGAATCAACAACAGCCATACGCCAACACGTGTTTCGTCCAATAAGATAATAATCTTAAAGACTTCATCAGGGCTGAAATAAATGAAACAGTAACTATAGCTGTAGTATACATAATCCAATTTCGTTTGATTGACAAATAAAAGAATATTAGTTAACAAAGACGATCTAAGCCCTTCAGCCCGTGGGAATTGTGTAAACAAACTAATACAAGGTTAGTAACTCGAAAGTGGGAAAAATAAACGATTATAAGTTAAACAAAATAGGAGGTTTCCATAAACATCTACATGGAAGATTCAATATTACTTGGTCTCCTACTCAGAGTGTTGTGAAGACATAAGTGTGCAAGTCCAAAGAAGCCATTCGGCCCAAATAACCTATCACGTGAAAACACCACTGCATATTAAAAGAGGAAGTGCAAAACACCAAAAAGTGTCACTTAAAGAACCCACTAGTGAGGTGAAAAAAACAAAAAGTTTATAACCCTAAACCTATATAAAGTTCAACAGATCAACACACCTACCTTATTCAAAGTATTAATATAGCCGGAAAGTCCAATCCTTATATTATAGTAAATCTCTATAAATAATGAGAGATACCAATAAAACATCAGCTACCCTTACATATAATCAGATAAACCTAACCCAATTAAGTGGTCCAATTATAGTAAAATCTCAGACTAACCTCATTGTATCCATAGTGTACATCGTAATGTGTAATGAAGTATTGTACAAGTGATCCTGAATAGAAAACAAACACAAAATGCTGTCGAAATGGAAGTAAAAACAACATCATGTATCATAAACGAAATCACGCCCCCAGAGTGGTAGTCCCTGTCTGAAAAATATCAATATGCCCATGCAGTATAATCAGTGACTCACCTATCAAGTAAAATATTCAATCATCGTAATCCGCGTTCATATCCTTGCGCGGAGTTACGGAGTATCAGTAGGTATAAATAAACGCCGAGAAACTTGCGGCCGCCATATTTAAAGCGTCGTCCCGACGCACTAATAAAGAAAATAGAAAACGGACCAAGCTCACTTTCGCGGGCGCCATCTTTAAATAGTAGAAAGGAAAACATACCGAAGAGAGGGCAAAAACGGGTGAGTAATTTTAGCCGGTAATAGATATCGGAAGCACAAAGTAAAGGTAACTCTAACTAATTCAGGTCACAGGTTAAACTAGGACAGGCATATCTTTGCCCAACACAAATAGTCCACTAGTACAGAAAATAATTTTTTAAGATGTCAAAAGACTAAATAAATATATCAAACGGTAAAAAGGTAATCATACCGAAAAAAGGGCAAACCAGTTGTTTATAAGAATCAACAGCATATAATGGGAAGTAACCGTAACCAATTAAGGCCAATAGCTAAATTAGAGCATGGCACAGTTATGCCCAGCACAACAATCCGAATAGTACAGAGACGGCATAAGATAACACAAGGAGAAAGACCTTTCTTGACAATGTTTTCAACCGTTAAGTAACATATGAAAATCGAAATAAGATCAGACATATACAATAAAATAGAACAGATTATCATGTAAACAACAGTTCTTTAAAAAAAAAAAAAAATACCTGTTCCTTACATATATTGGAATTATCACTAAAACCACAGCATTGAGATGTATAAGAACTATAAACATGATGTGAACATCAAATGTTCCTTACGGTCAACATAGATATATACATCCATAAGTTAACAATCTCATAAGGTTGGTAATATACTGTACATAAATCCAACATCTGTATAGTTCTTCTATCTATCACCCAAAAAATATTCCATCTCAAAATTGGTATTAAGGCCCTCCTCCACCGCTCTAAGTTTCACAATCCAATAGCATTCCTTTTTCCTAAGGGCCAGCTCTCTGTTGCCCCCTCTGGGGTCCCTACCTACATAGTCAAATCCAAAAAATTCGAAACCACAGATGCGGTCTTGTTTCGGACACTGCCTCATGTGACTCACTATAGGATATCTAATATCCTCCTGTCTTAATGCTCTAAAATGTTCACTAGCCCTCACCTTTAATGGCCTAATAGTACTGCCCACATAGTATAGGCCGCATTTGCAAGTGATCATATAGATAACAAAATTACTGTCACATGTAATGTTATGGTTGATGTTAAAATGTGCTCCGGTAGAACTCTTAAAAGTGGAGATTCCTGATTTGGCCCATCTACACATGCCATAGTGTCCACATTTAAAGAAACCCTTGTTACGGCTGGTAAGCCAGTTTTCCTGGGTCAATTTAGTACGATAGCTGGGGCATAGCATATTCTTGAGGGTTTTGCCCCTTCTTAAGGTAAATACTGGGGTATCCGGGATCATCTTCTTGAGAACAGAGTCTGATGTTAATACATGCCAATGTCTCTTCATGCTTTTCCGCAATAAAATAGCTGTTTTGGTGTAGTTAGCTATACACCGAATATTACTATCCCCTGGCTTAGATTCCTGACTAAGTGTGTCTGATCTTTTCAAGTGCATAATCCTTTTACGTGCTTTGTTAATCACATTGGAGGGATACCCCCGTGAACTAAATCTATTACTCATGTCCTCAATACATTTCACAAAGTCATCCTTTAGACTGCAATTTCTCCTAGCTCGTACCATTTCCCCATAAGGTATGGAGTCAATTTGATGTTTAGGATGTGCACTCTGTGCATGTAAGGTAGAGTTACAAGAAGTACTTTTCCTATATTAGAGCATTGGAATGTTCAGAACTCCATTGAAGACAATGCAGCTCCAGAGATCTGTATTCACTGGTAAAGGCCCTCTCAGCTGAGTGTTCTAAACTCCACAAGCTGACACTAGCAATCCATTCTACGGTTTAAAGTGCAGTTAACCCAACAGTCAGAACCAGGTGAAGAGCTCAGCAGTAGCTATGGCAAATCCTCCAAGGAATGTTCTGTTTTTGGAAAAGCCTCAACACATTTCTTTCAATTTATTTGGACATATTTCCATTGAAGAATGGGTAAAAATATCAGCTGGAGTACTAAAAGAGAAGCCTGGAAAACGCCACCAAAACTTTGCTGCACATGAACTGGATGTACTTGAAGAGCAGAGGGCTGAAAGCAAGACTAGAACAGCAACAAAATGGGCAACTCAAATATTCAGAGACTGGTTGGTAGAAAATAGCCACGCACCTGATTTTGAGATGCAACCACTGCCTGAACTCTGCAGCCTTCTGAGACATTTTTATGCGGAGGTAAGAAATGCTAAAAGGGAATGCTATAGTAATCAAAGCCTAATATCAATAAGAGCTGGACTAAATAGACAAATTAATAATCCTCCTTTTAGCAGAGCTGTTAATATCATGCATGATGCTGTGTTTGCACCCGCTAACAATGTGTTAGTAGCAATTTTAAAAAAACAACGTAGAGAAGGCAAAGATGTCAGTGCTAGAAAAGAATTCATATCAGCACAGGACTTGTCACTGATAAAACACTGTGGTATTTTGAACTGTGATGAACCTATTTCACTTCAGTACAAAGTTTTTTTTGATACCCAACTTCACCTTGCAAGACGCGGCAGGGAAGGATTGCGAGAGTTGCCTAAAAATGCTTTCACATTCCTACTAGATGAACACAACCGAGAGTATGCAACGTTAACCTTCAATGAACCAACAAAAAACCATAATGAAGTAAATGGGAAACTTAGATATCAAAACAGAGGGCGCATTTATGCCCAACCAGACAGTGCAATGTGTCCTGTGAAATCTTTGAAATTGTACATTTCCAAATTGCCCAGAGAATGCAGTTGCTTCTATGTACAACCAAAGAAACTTACTGTGGCGGATGCTGCAAGTGCCTCTGTGTGGTATTTCAATAAGCCTCTTGGGAAAAATACAATTGGAGGACTAATGAAAGAAATCAAGCAGGATTAAGCCGTATTTACACAAACCATTGTCTGCGCGCTACAGCTGTGCAATTGCTTGCAGATAATGGTTTTGAAGCACATCAGATAATGGCAGTCACTGGCCACAAAAGCGAAATGAGTGTGCAAAATTACTGGAAAGCTTCATCTGAAGATAGAACTGTTTGGTCCACTGTACTAGCAAATGCTGGTGACAGTATCAAGAAAGATGGATCTGAAAAATACATAAATGGAGCACAACCCAGTGTAGAAATAGAAGACAGTTCTTCATTTAGAGTACCAGGGAGCAGCACAGATCACAATACGCAAAGAATTGTTTCCGATATTTTCTCACACTGTAACATCACATTTAACGGAAATGTGCAATTTTTACTGAAATGAAATCTTACAGGTACAGATGTGTCCTGATTGTTTTAATACATTGCAATGCTTGTTTTTCCTCAAACACATTAGTGAGCATGTTTAACTTGTGAATGTAAAACTTTTTATTTCATGATTTTAGTACTTTTATTGTAGAATGAAGTGTTAGTAATATAATAAAGGCCTTTTGTTCCCAGTTGGTTGCTGAAATTTAAAATGTGTTAAAAAGTCAGACATTTTTACGCTTCTTTCGATTCTTCCAATTATTTAGTCATATTTTCAAAATGAAACTGACATTTTACAAGCCTTGTTATTCTTCGTCAAAGTGTGCCTTACATATCTCATTTCTGGTAAAAACAGTACTGCTTTCTAGATTGCGTAGAGAACGAACATGGTGGGTGGGCTCTTCCTTATTTTCAGAATCTCCACTTCCGTTCTCAGAAGCGCATGCCCAGCAAAAGGACCCAATCTCTTTATTGAAAAAAAAAAAGAAGATGCTTGTTTCCCAGCAAGGTGGGTGAACCCTGGAAATTATTTAAATAGAGTGAAAAATGAACTCTGCAGCCCCTCGTCCAATTCCAGTTACAGAGTGTGAAAAGAGCCGTTACACTTAACGGCAGCCGCCATTGTTCTTTACGAGATGAAGGTATGTGTAAAAAAACGTTTATTTTTGTAATATATCTGCCAAGGTTTTTGAAAACGCTGTATGCGCTTTACAAAAAAGTAATTTAGTGAGCCAGACACATGTACAAATATATTTAGTTAAACATGGACCGGTTGCGCAACGTGTGCAGCCTGAGCTGCAACGGTATTGTTTTGAAAAGCCTCGTGCCTTTTCAAAACATGAGGCAATTGACCTCTGTGTGCAGAACCCATTAACCCACACTTCATAGACCCAGAGCCGTACATTCTTTTATTATTATTTTAACGTGAGTTCTGTATTTATTTCAACTTCAAGGTTTTTGTTTATTTTCCTGAAACGTAAAACTGCAGACGGTGGTGTTACGTTTCAGGAAAATAAACAAAAACCTCAAAGTTAAAATAAAGACAGAACTCACGTTTAAATAATTTAAAAAAGAATGAACGGCTCTGGGACTGAACAATTTGGCTCAGTCTATGACGCCTTCATGCTCTCACCTTATCTGTTCATGCTCTAATAGCCTTAGAACCCGCCGTAGCGGGCTCTACCGGCTATTAAAGTCCCTCTCCCTTGTTAAATGCCCTCGCCTTCGGCTCGGGCATTTAACGCGGGGAGCGGGCCTTTAATAGCCGGTAAAGCCCGCTATGGCGGGTTCTAAGGCTATATAAGCGACTCTCTACTCTGTTGTCCTGAATGAAAAGCTCCACATCAAGAAAGGCAATATTAGTAGTACTGTACTCAGAGGTAAACTGAATATTGAAGTTATTATTATTCAAGTAACCGATGAATTCATTCAGTTTTTGTAAGTCACCCGTCCAGATCATTAGACAATCATCTATGTAGCGCCCCCAGAAGAGTATATCTGAGACCCACGTGCCACCCTCCTTCTCCAAATCTTGTTTTGCTCAAAATAGCCCAGAAACAGGTTAGCATAGGATGGCGAGAATTTAGATCCCATTGCCACGCCTTGTTTTTGGCGGTACCATTCATTCTTGAATAGGAAAACATTGTTGTTTAAAATCAAGTCTACCATTTTTATTAACATGTTGGTGTGTTCATATAGACTCGCTGGTCTCCTATGAAGAAAGTAGCGCAAAGCATCTTTTCCCTGCTCATGATTGATGCTAGTGTATAAGGAAGTAACATCCAATGTTACCAGGATCATCCCTGGTTCCCAAATGATATCAGTCAATATACTTAAAATATGTTTAGTGTCTTTGATAAAGGAAGGTAAGTTTCCCACAAAGGGCTGTAAAAAAATATCTACAAACTCCGAGAGTCTCTCTGTAGGGCCATCAATGCCTGAGACAATCGGTCTGCCTGGTGGGGTTATGGGGTTTTTATGTATTTTAGGTAACACATAAATACATGGATTCCTAGGTCTTACAATACGTAGATACATATATTCATCTTCTTTAAGAAGTGAACGGTCTAAGCATTCATGTAAAAATCTATTGATTTTATTAGCAAGTGCAGGAATGGGATCTATAGGGACCTTCTCGTAACAGGTGACATCTCCAAGCTGTCTGTAAATTTCACGATCATAGTCTGCCGTATTCATAATCACGATGTTACCACCCTTATCCGCCTCCCTAACAACAATGTCCGTCTTGGTGCGTAATTTCCTCAAATTGATCCTCTCCTCTTGGCTTAAATTCTGATGCCACATATGTTGTTGGGTACTCTTGGTTAGTTCTAATCTGTTGTAGTCCCGCCAGACTAATTTGAAAAAAGTATCTATACAATTACCACTCATCAGAGTTGGTGTCCACTTCGATTTTGTCTTCAGACCACTACACAATGTATCTGCTGGGATGTCAAGGTCCAATAGAATATGTGAGATAGTAGTAGGATCTTGTTCACAGTCCGTAATGGACAATAGGGTGACCATGTCTTGGATATCCTTAATGGACAATTATATTTGTCAGAGAGGATGCTATTGTCCCTATTTTCAACATAATTAGCAAAATGTTTCTTGAGTTTCAAGCGTCTAATGAACTTAAAAAAGTCAATTTTAGTTTTCTGAAAGTCTCCAAAGTCTCCAGGACAAAATCCAAGACCTCTACTGAGTAATGTCAAGTCATGAGTAGTGAGTTCCATATCAGAGAGATTAATAACATTAATGGAACTATTATTGGATAGATCTATTTCTCCTTGTTCCATGATCTGGTTTTCATTCCTTTCTTTGCCTCTGTGTTTACCTCCTCTCCTACTGCGTCTTGTTTTCCTGGGTCTATCTTGCGTCGACCTGTCTCCCATTGACCTTGTCTTATTCTTTGAACTTCTGCTAAAAAAGAAGGAGCACCTTGTTGTATTGTGACGTCCTGTCTAGAGATGTTCGAAACCATACTTATATCACTGTTACTAGTGGAGACACTAGTCAATGAGGATGAGGAACCCACATCCTGATTCTGGGTATGTTCCACCCTTTTGATCAGATGGTCATATTTACGCGAGAATGTAAAAATTCTGCCGTTTTTATAATCTAATTCGTCACGTCTAAGTTTACGTGTTTTTCTTTGTGTGACGTCATTTTGATACTGCTCCATAATCTCATTCAGAATTTTATAATTCTTTGCAGTTGGTTCCTCTAGATTCATGTCTTTAATTTCTGTCTCTAGTTCAGATATTTGTACCACTAGGCAATTTACTTTTCTCTCAGAATTCTCTATTAGTATATCCATTAGTCTAAAAGAACTAGAAACTAATTCTTGCTCCCAACTATCCAACAGATCTGGATCTAGATCATCAAAAGTGGGAAAGATGTGCGATCTTAAACCCCTAGGTATCCTTTTAAGTTTTAAATACTGTTTTAAAGTGGCTCCATCCAACCACTTGGAAACCTCCTGTTTCTTTAACTTCTCTAGTTTGATAAATTTGTCACGTAAACCCATTTTGGCATGCTGTGTGTCAGTTATTAAAGATTTTGGTACAGATCCTGTCCGTTCTAGATTGCCAAATATATCTGCTGCTAATTTTTCCCGGTCCATGTTGCACGACAAAATTAGAAGAAAAAGAAATATATATCCTTTGAGAAATATAGAGTCTGGAGCAGCCCTCCCATAAACTACACATTAAGAGAGACATACACAAACTAGGAAGAATCACATAGGAAAAGGCGCTCACAGGAAATCTCCACATTTTTTAAATAACAAACATTGCAGGCACGGTGCTCATGGCAAGAGGATCTTCCTAACTCCTCTGATGTTTCCTAGGAAACTAATAACAATAAGAACAAAATGTCACGGCACTCGTGTATTAATACTCAGTATTTAAGTAAATGTTTCTTGGTCCATATTAAATATCTGGTGCCAAAATATTATGCTAAATTTCGTTGATGCACAGGAACTCATGAGTAAGTAGAATTCAATATATTCTTTCAGAAGAACAGATCATTTCGGAAAACGAAAACGTTCATCGATTCAATATTCATGAATCAACAACAGCCATCTATTACCGGCTAAAATTACTCACCCGTTTTTGCCCTCTCTTCGGTATGTTTTCCTTTCTACTATTTAAAGATGGCGCCTGCGAAAGCGAGCTTGGTCCGTTTTCTATTTTCTTTATTAGTGCGTCGGGACGACGCTTTAAATATGGCGGCCGCAAGTTTCTCGGCGTTTATTTATACCTACTGATACTCCGTAACTCCGCGCAAGGATATGAACGCGGATTGCGATGATTGAATATTTTACTTGATAGGTGAGTCACTGATTATACTGCATGGGCATATTGATATTTTTCAGACAGGGACTACCACTCTGGGGGCGTGATTTCGTTTATGATACATGATGTTGTTTTTACTTCCATTTTGACAGCATTTTGTGTTTGTTTTCTATTCAGGATCACTTGTACAATACTTCATTACACATTACGATGTACACTATGGATACAATGAGGTTAGTCTGAGATTTTACTATAATTGGACCACTTAATTGGGTTAGGTTTACCTGATTATATGTAAGGGTAGCTGATGTTTTATTGGTATCTCTCATTATTTATAGAGATTTACTATAATATAAGGATTGGACTTTCCGGCTATATTAATACTTTGAATAAGGTAGGCGTGTTGATCTGTTGAACTTTATATAGGTTTAGGGTTATAAACATTTTGTTTTTTTCACCTCACTAGTGGGTTCTTTAAGTGACACTTTTTGGTGTTTTGCACTTCCTCTTTTAATATACAGTGGTGTTTTCACGTGATAGGGTATTTGGGCCGAATGGCTTCTTTGGACTTGCGCACTTATGTCTTCACAACTCTCTGAGTAGGAGACCAACTAATATTGAATCTTCCATGTAGATGTTTATGGAAACCTCCTATTTTGTTTAACTTATAATCGTTTATTTTTCCCACTTTCGAGGTACTAACCTTGTATTAGTTTGTTTACACAATTGCCACGGGCTGAAGGGCTTAGATCGTCTTTGTTAACTAATATTCTTTTATTTGTCAATCAAACGAAATTGGATTATGTATACTACAGCTATAGTTACTGTTTCATTTATTTCAGCCCTGATGAAGTCTTTAAGATTATTATCTTATTGGACGAAACACGTGTTGGCGTATGGCTGTTGTTGATTCATGAATATTGAATCGATGAACGTTTTCGTTTTCCGAAATGATCTGTTCTTCTGAAAGAATATATTGAATTCTACTTACTCATGAGTTCCTGTGCATCAACGAAATTTAGCATAATATTTTGGCACCAGATATTTAATATGGACCAAGAAACATTTACTTAAATACTGAGTATTAATACACGAGTGCCGTGACATTTTGTTCTTATTGTTATTAGTTTCCTAGGAAACATCAGAGGAGTTAGGAAGATCCTCTTGCCATGAGCACCGTGCCTGCAATGTTTGTTATTTAAAAAATGTGGAGATTTCCTGTGAGCGCCTTTTCCTATGTGATTCTTCCTAGTTTGTGTATGTCTCTCTTACTGAGGCCAAAGCCACCAGCGAGGAACCCCAAGGGCCCCCAGCTGAACCCCCCAGGCCCAGACGGTGCTGCAGGGGGATCGGACTGCCCAAATATGAGACTCATAGAACTCTTTCAGTTGGGCAGGGGTCGCTCTGGCTCCCGGAAACTCCGGGAGGTACGGATTAGACCCAGTAGTAGGCTCTGTGGATGGCAGCCTGGAGCATCGACTGTCCTCCCGCGTCGTATCAGCCGAGTGACAGGGTGAAGTCGAAGAATGCCTAGCCTTCTTCAACTTCTTCTTCTTACCCGAGTGACCCGAAGACTTTGAAGAAGATGATTGGTGGTGACTCTGTGAGCAGCAGGGCGCCATGAACTTTAGGTACCGCTCCGTCAAAGCCTTCGGATGCATGGCCCGGCACTTGGAGCACGACTTTGGGTCGTGGTCACACTGCAAACACCATAAAAAGACCTGGTGCGGATCCGTCACCGACATCATGCGGTGACAGTCCTCACATCGTTTGAACCCAGTGTTCGGGGACATCCTCGACGCACCAAAAGTCACCAAAAAAGTCGACAAGAGTGTCAAAATTGGTCAAAAAATGTCAAGGTACCGCTCCCCGGATCAGCTTCTGGCGCTGAAAGAAAAGAACTGATGTCCCTGCACAACAGCAGAGCCTATATATGACCCCAACATCACCACCGTCAACAACGCATGCGGAGTCAACTGACGCCACCTGACGGCACGGCACACAAGGGTACTTCTGGAAGAGCAATCTCTTGATCCGGTCTGACACCTGGGGAAATTCTAAGGGAAATAATTTGCAACTAGAAGTCGGCAAAGACGTCAATGCCCCTTGACATCGGTTGGACCCACAATCAACATCGACCCAATACTTACCTCCAACAACCCAGAGCAGGAGCGACATCGCTCAACACCAGATCCCTCTTCGATGTAGCCTTCTCACCCCAGGTTGGATCCTGACCCCTTTTCTTATGCGTATGGGTACGAGGAAAGTTTGGAGGGCTCACTAGACCCTTTAGAAAGCCAGCTAGACTACCTGAAATGGACTGGGCACAGGAATTGGGTGACGTTAGTAATCTGGATACTTCTCCAGACTCTGGCGTGCTTTCTCCCCCTACCATGGCTACGGAGGAGAGAGCATCATATTCTATGGTGGTCAGAAGGGTAGCTGAGGTCCTCGGCTTCGGGCTACCTTGTTTGGCAGTCAGGACTAAAGTACTGACTGAGGTGCTTCAGCCTGGGACTTCCACTTCGGAACCCCTCTTACCTTACTGATGTCCTACTGGGTTTCTGGTCCAGACCCAGCACAGGGGCTCCTGTGAATAGAACAATCGCTCGCTGCCATTGGCCTGCCATGAACGACCCTAAATTGCTGTCCCAACACCCCAAGCCTGAGATCCTTGTCATACAGGCTTTCTCATCATCTGGTGCATTCCCATCTGCTTCTGCGGATAAGGAATCAAAGAGGCTGGACCAACTTTGGAAGAAGATGCTTTCTTCCTCCAGTCTGGCGTTGTGGTCAGTGAGCACTGCATACCTTTTGGACCGTTCTACCCACTCCTTGCGGGATACAGTCATGCAAGTCTTGCCGCAGATCCCGAAGGAGGCCTGGGCTACTGTCTCTCAAGCTGTTGCTGATGGGAGAGACACAGACAAGTTCACTATTCACTGTGGGCTGGACATGACAGCTCTCTAGGTAGATCGGTTGCGTCAACAGTGCCTTTGAGGTGCCATGCTTGGTTGAGGACATCTGGGTTTTGAGGGGATGTCCAACACTCCCTTTGATGGCAAACGTCTCTTCGGAGACAAGGCGGACTCGGGCTTGAGCGGTTCAAGGACTCCTGGGCTTCGTCTAGTTTCCTAGGCCTTTCGACTACCCGTTGCGTCCCTTTCCCAACCACTGTGCCACCCATGCTACTCAGCACCTGCGTGGCCAGGGATGCGGAATCCCATAGGCTCGTGGGACAGGGAACCATAGGTCTGCCCAGGCCACCCCCACCCCTGCTGCAGCCTCCAAGCCTTCCTAGTCCATCCCCCCATCTCAGACCAGTTGCAGGCAGGATTCGCTATCACCTGCCCCAATGGGAATCTATCACAACGGAGAGGTGGATTTTGCAGATCGTCCGAAGGGGCTACTCCCTTCCCTTTGAGTCTGCCCCGGCTGCCATGCCTCCATGTATTCCAGTATTGGTTATACAATTCCATGCACTCCGGGGGCTCCACAGTGGACCCCCAGTACTGCCATACCAGTCTTCTGAGGTTTTCCAGGTAGCTCCAGCTGCTCCCACCTCAAAGACAGGTTTCTGTCCTCCTGTTGCTTGAGCAGCCCAAGCCCAGGAAGGCAGAACAAAGCATTTCTTTGGGGAAGGGGTGTTACACCCTCTCCCTTTGAAAATAGGTGTTACAAGCATGGGAGGGATAGCCTCCCAGAGCCTCTGGAAATGCTTTGAAGGGCACAGATGGTGCCCTCCTTGCATAATGTAGTATACACCGGTTCAGCGACTCCCCAGTCCCTGCTCTGGCATGAAACTGGAGAAAGGAAAGGGGAGTGACCTCTACCCTGTCCAGCACCACCCCAGGGGTGGTGCCCAGAGCTCCTCCAGAGTGTCCCTGGGTTCTGCCATCTTGGATTTCAAGGTGGTGGGGCACTCTGGGAGCATCTGAGCAGCCAGTGCCAGCAGGTGATATCTGAGCTAGCCATTCCCCTTTCAAGGGGTCTCTCTACTGAGTGTTTCCTCTGGTTTGGATTACAAGACTGCAGCAGGAATCCTCTGCAACCTTTACTTCATCTTCTACTGACGTAACTACATCTGGACCCTCCAGGAACACTACAAACTGCAACAAAGAAGCCAAGATGACTTCTACACCATTGTATCTTCAGCTCCTGCCAGCAACTGCAACTATTTCCAGGTCGTGCATCCTCCGAGGACTGGCTGTATTCAGCCTGCACCAGAAGAACCGAAGGAATCTCCCGTGGAGTGATGGAGTCACTTCCCTGCTTCAGGAGGCACCTCTCTGCAGCGACGACCGGTGGCGTGGGTCCCCTCTCCAGACGACAAGCGTGGATCCAGCATCACGGGTGGTGGACTAAAGTGACCCCGACAGTCCCAGGCTCCAGCTGTCCAACGTTGGTGGAGGTAAGAGCTTGCCTCCCCTCGCAAGACAGTACCCCGTGCACTGGGTGACTTGCGGTTACGAAGGCTTGTGTGCGACGTCCAAAGAAGTTCTTCATGCTCAGCACTGCTTAGGCCCCCAGCACTCCATCCTGTGTCACACAGCTTCCTGAGTGGTTCTCCGGAGGTGTGGGATCCCTTTGTGTTGTGCTGCATGGGCCTCCATTTGCACCTTCTTAGTCCCCATGCTGTGAGACTCCTGTGTGCACTGCCTGGTCTTCTGAGGGCTCTCTGAGTTGCTGAGAGCCCCCTCTATCTACCCCTCCTGGGTAGAGGCCAGCAGGTCCCTCCTTGCCCCGGGCAGCACCATTTTCCGCTAATAGTGAGCTTTGTGTGTGCCAAGGCTTGTTGGCGGAATCCAGCGATTCAAACCAGACTGCAATCACCCATCCGATGTGGGACATCTTCTGCACCAACCAGGAGCCCGCATCTATCTTCTTGGGTGCATAATGACTTTGTCTTCTCACCAATGGTTCTTCTTTTGCATCTTCATCCTGGTTAGCAGGGGCTCCTGTTCTCCCTGGACTCTTCAGTGCTTCTTGGGCTTGGTCCCCTTCTTCCACAGGTCTTCAGGTCCAGGAATCCCTTGTTGGTGTCTTACAGTCTCTTCTGGTTCTTGCATAATCTTCTATCACGAATTGTGTGTTTCAGGAAACTTACTGTGACTTACTCCTGTTTTCCTGGGCTCTGGGGAGGGTGTTCTATTACTTACCTTTGGTGTTTTTTACATTCCCAGTCCCCCTCTACACACTACAATTGCCTAGGTGGGAAACCGCTTTCGCATTCTACTGTTTTAGCATATGGTGTGTATTCCCCCTAGGCCCATTGCAACCTATTGTGATTTTCACTATTTTCACTGTTTTCTAACTGTTTTTACAGCTGTTATGCATTCTAGTGTATATACTGTGCATATTACTTACCTCCTAAGGGAGTTATAAAGTACCTTCATTTTTGTAACACAGTATTTTCTTTCATGTGTGTGAGTACTGTGTGATTACAGTGGTATTGCAAGAGCTTTGCATGTCTCCTGGATCAGCCTTGGCTGCTAAGCTACGGCTACCGCTGGACAGCCTGGCTGATAGACACTGACTACATTTCATTAATAAGGGATAACTGGTCCTGGTATAAGGTGTAAGTATCTTTGGTACCCACTAAAAACCAGGCTAGCCTTCTACACTGGTGGTATAGCGGTGGGATAAGTACTTGCAATTGCCTTATCACTCAGTCACCGGTGCTTTCCACAGGAAAGTGTGCTCTATACTTAGAGCTATACAAACGTATACCTAGTGCAGGATCTAGTCTTTTCACTTTCTTTCTAAAAAGCCTAAGAGTTAGGTAAAGAAAGTATTTTTCTTTCATTTCACTTTACTCTAACTCACTACACTATGGGGGTCATTCCAACCTCGGCGGTAAAAGGCACTTACCGCCGTGCAGAAGGCCGCCAGAACACCGCCACGGTCGCGGTAAACCGCCACGGTCATTCTGACCCACAACAGGCAAACCGCCAAAATACAGACATCCACAAAAGTCTGCCACACCAAAGGGCAGCGAGAAACTGGCGATGACCAAACCTCCACTGTCACGCCAACAGAAATACGCCCACACTATCACGACACACGAATCCACGCGGCGGTCTTTTAACTGCGGTATTCCATTGGCGGTACACACCGCCGCGCTCGAAATACACACACTTGTACAAAACACTACTACAATGGACAAATCAAAATACACACACCACTCCCACACAATCAATACAATATAAAACACACATCACCCACAAACCTCCACTCCTAGAGATTCGTGAACACGCACCGAGAAAAGACATCCGAGCACCTAGACGCCCAATTCACTGTCACCCAGCAATAGTAGCACGCACTTCGCACAACACAACAATACACATCACCACACTTAGCACCACACAATCCACCCACACATCACCCACACCACCCCATGGCACCGCAAAGACACCCCAGGTTCTCTGATGATGAACTCAGGGTCATGGTGGAGGAAATTGTACGAGTAGAGCCACAGCTGTTCGGGACACAGGTGCAGCACACCACCATTGCCAGGAAGATGGAGCTATGGAGCAGAATAGTGGACAGGGTCAACGCTGTGGGACAGCACTCAAGAAATAGGGACGACATCAGAAAGAGATGGAACGACCTACGGGGGAAGGTGCGTTCCATGGTATCCAGGCACAACATCGCAGTGCAGCTGACTGGCGGCAGACCCCCACCTCCTCCCCCAGAATTTACAACATGGGAGGAGCAGGTCTTGAACATCCTCCATCCTGAGAGCCTCGCAGGAGTATCTGGAGGAATGGACTCTGGTAAGTCTCATCATCACTACTTCATCCCCCCCACCCCACCAGCATGCCTACTCAAACCCCCACCCTCACCCACACCCACACCCCCATCACACCTACTCCTTGAAAATGTCTCACCATCACAACCCAGCCTTCCCAACACCTAGCCCTGCATGCGTCCACAAAGCATGGACACCCATCACCTAAGCATGCCCACTGCACATACACATACACCCCCCCCCCAACCACCGTCACAACAGCCCCCACAAGGGAATGCCAGCACTGGGGTACACAGGCACCCACCCATTGCACGCTATGGCACACACAGAAGCAATAACCATAATTTTATACCCCTGCAGGACCCGAACGCCAGGTCACCGCGCAGGAGGGTCCACAAATGTCCACTCCACCCCCAGAAGAGGCCCACAGTGAGGACAGCAGCTCTGTCTCCCTGGATCTAGATGACCAGCCCGGTCCATCGGGGACCACGGGACAGTCGGTTCCCCTCAGACAGCCACAGGCCACAGCAGACCTTCCCCCCTCTGGGAACACCAGCACAGCACCCACCCAGCGGGCCCATACCTCTGTCCCCAGGACACGTCAATCAGCGGTGTGTCCACCACTACAGGGAACCCAGGCTAACCCACCACCCCAACAACAACAGGGACCTGGGGGCAGTGGTAGTGGGCACACGGTTCAGGGGACAGAGGCCCAGGGAAACAGGGGAACTGGGAGGGCTGCTGTGCGACAGGGGGGGGGACAGGCCCAGGGAACCCACTCTCCACGAGGCCCTATCCTCCATCATGGGAGCATACCACCACTCCCAGGAGACGATGGCCACGGTCCTGGCCAGGTTTCAGGAGATCCAGCTTCTGCAGGAGCAACAGTATATGGGGTTCCGGGAGGAACTAAGAAACATCAGTTCCGCCATGGGTACCATCATAGTGGCTCTGAATCAGGTAGTCACCACATTGCGGGACACTGTGGCACCTCAAAGGGCCCCTGTCACTAGCATGGACCAAGAACTGCCTACCACCTCCGCCGGCGCTAGTGGACAGGAGGCCCCGACACAAGACCAACTGGTCACCAGAACCCCACCCCCTGCACAAAGAGAACCACCCCGCAAGCGGGCCCTGAAACCCAGGAAGAAGACAGAGTAAGACGCCAAGACCCCCGCCAGCAAAGGATATCGCCCTGATTGTCATCCCACTGTCCCACATTGTCACCCTGACCAACCTTAAACTGCCCCTGCTCCACTTTCCACAGGCAATTGGACAATGCACCTGTGAGACTAATAGTCTGGATTCTGCCATGGACAATCCTCCACCATCACCCCTCCCCGTATTGCAACCACCCACCAATTTAGAGCACTTGAATAAACACACTAATTGCACAAAACAATCTGGAGTCAGGCTGTGATTTAGAACAAATGTATTAGACATGACCGTGCCAAAATGTTCAACTACATTGTGATGCCAGCATACCGCTGTCACACAGCTGTACTCCATGGGGAAACAAAGCAGATGTCATGCAGTGGGGGCCACATCTCTGAAAACGGAAGGGAAATTCACAACACAGTTACCATACACTGGGGGAAAAAGTCAGACAGTAGAGAGGTAGCAGTCTATAAGGAAATGTAATATGCCGGTGTGTACTCTTACCTGTGTGTCATTGAAAATACTGCTGTATTACTGTGTTCCTGTTCTCTATGTCGTCCTCTTCGGCTTCCTCCTCTTCACTCTCCACAGGCTCCACAGCTGCTACAACACCACCATCTGGACCATCCTCCTGCAGACAAGGCACCTGGCGTCGCAAAGCCAGGTTGTGAAGCATACAGCAGGCCACGATGATCTGGCACACCTTCTTTGGTGAGTACATTAGGGAACCACCTGTCATATGGAGGCACCTGAACCTGGCCTTCAGAAGGCCGAAGGTCCGCTCGATCACCCTCCTAGTCCGCCCATGGGCCTCATTGTACCGTTCCTCTGCCCTGGTCCTGGGATTCCTCACTGGGGTCAATAGCCAGGACAGGTTGGGGTAACCAGAGTCACCAATTAGCCACACACGGTGCCTCTGGAGTTGACCCATCACATACGGGATGCTGCTATTCCACAGGATGTAGGCGTCATGCACTGACCCAGGGAACTTGGCATTAACATGGGAGATGTACTGGTCAGCCAAACACACCATCTGTACATTCATCGAATGATAACTCTTTCGGTTCCTGTACACCTGTTCACTCCTGCTGGGGGGGACCAATGCAACATGTGTCCCATCAATGGCACCTATGATGTTGGGAATATGTCCAAGGGCATAGAAATCACCCTTCACTGTAGCCAAATCCCCACCTCAGGGAACACGATGTAGCTCTGCATGTGCTTCAGCAGGGCAGACAACACTCTGGACAACACCTTGGAAAACATGGGCTGGGACATCCCTGATGATATGGCCACTGTTGTTTGAAAGGAACCACTTGCAAAGAAATGGAGTACTGACAGCACCTGCACTAGAGGGGGATCCCTGTGGGTTGGCGGATGGGTGACATCAGGTCTGCCTCCAGCTGCGCACACAGTTCCTGTATAGTGGCTCAGTCAAGCCTGTATGTCAGTATGACATGTCGTTCCTCCATTGTCGACAGGTCCACCAGCAGTCTGTATACAGGAAGATTCCTCCATCTCCTCGCATGTTCCAGCGGACGGTGCCTATGAAGGACAACAGCGAGCACAGAGTCAATCAACCCACAGGTACGTAACTACAGCTTGCACATAACACGATCCCCAATGCATTGTATGGGTTGTATGGGTGTTGATGCAAGGCTTAGGTATGTGTGATGCAGTAGAAATTAAGCCATGTGGGCCCTTGAAATGGCGGCTGCCTGACCTGTGAAGTGCGACAATGGGAAGTGAGGTCAATGCGCTGGCGTGGCACACCGCAGCGGTAGGCGGTCGAAGACCGCGGCGCAAAGCAGCATTGGTTAACATTGAACCCTATGGGTTTCAGGAGCCAATGATGATGTGCGCTGGTGGTGACCGCCATTTTCTATCTGCTTAATCACTCGATACCTGATCTTCCACAGGAGAGGACCTATACTGCAAGTGCTGCTGTGACCTCGGTCTGGAAGAGACAATGGCTCATGCGACTGGGGAAAGGGCCCCTGCCTTCACTGCGGAGGAGTTGGAGAAACTTGTGGATGGGGTCCTCCCCCAGTATGCGCAACTCTACGGTCCTCCAGACCAACAGGTAAGTACACTGGGATGATGCTTTGGGGGCAATGCCTGTGTTGAGTGGGGTGGATGAAAGATGGTGGGGAGGGGAGCGATTGAGGCATGCATCAAACGACAGATGAGAGCATGTGCCACATGGCAAGGGTGGGGATGGGGGGCCCCTCACATGGAGCATGCAGAAGGTGATGATTATACTTCTCTCCCTGTACATGTCACATAGGTCAGCGCCCACCAGAAAATCGACAATTGGCGTGCCATCGCCAAGGACGTCCGGACCCTGGGGGTCCACAACAGACGGGGCACCCACTGCCGGAAGAGATGGGAGGACATCCGACGCTGGAGCAGGAAGACGGCGGAGGCTCAGCTGGGGATGGCCTCCCAACGTGGGAGGGGTGCCAGTCGTACTTTGACCCCCCTGATGTCCCGGATCCTGGCGGTGGCCTACCCCAATTTGGATGGGCGCGTGAGGACATCACAGCAGACACAAAGGGGTGAGTACACTCTCATCCTGGTGACTTTGCGCGCAGTGGAGGTGTCTGGGTGGGGGAGGAGGGCTGTGGGTATCCCTAGGCCAGGGTGAAACCTGTAGACTAGGCCCCTCCGTAAGACATGGCCCTGTGCCCCCGCCCCCCACCTCTGTAGGGTGCCAAGTACAGCTATTCATGGCCCTGTGTCATCTATGTTTGCAGTTGTCGTCCATAGGCTTATAGGCCATGTCCCACGGATTGAGTAGTGGACCCCAAATGCGCGGCGTAGTGCAGGGGGCTTTTGTGTCTGTCCTCTCCGCCAACGCATGCACTCAACATGTCTTTATTTCTCCCCCCCCCCTTTTTTTGTGGTCTTCCTGTTCATGTGTGCATTAGCATCATCAGGCAGAGGAGAAGTGGCATCGGAGCACGAGGGAGCTGCATCCCACATGGCCATGGAGGGCCATGCAACGGACTCCGAATATACCAGTGGGATGGAGGGCGAGGGGAGCTCCACAGCGGGGACCCATGCAGACATTAGTAACAGCGACTTGTCCTCTGAAGGGAGCTCCCTTGTGGTGGCGGCAACATCCGTGCCACCCGCAACAACAGGTACAGCCGCTACCCAGCGCACCAGCACCGCCCTCCCAGCAGCCCCTCAGTGTTTGCCCCGTGCCCGCTCACCCAGGAAGGTGGGCATCTCCTTCGCCCCAGGCACCTCAGGCCCTGCCCCAATCACCCCTGCTGCCCTCAGTGAGGAGGTCATTGACCTCCTGAGGACCATCATTGTTGGGCAGTCTACCCTTTTGAATGCCATCCAGGGTGTAGAAAGGGAGGTGCACCAGGTAATGCATACCTGGAGGGCATTCATTCTGGTCAGGCTGCCCATCAGCGATCGTTCAACACTCTGGCCTCAGCACTGATGGCAGCAATTGTCCCTGTCTCTAGCCTCCACCCTCCAACTTCCTCCACCCAGACCCTATCACCTGTACCTCTGCCTATCCCAGACACACCATCAGACCAGCCTGCACACACCTCAACACCCAAGGGAAGCTCATCCAGACATAAGCACCACACATCACACAAGCATTCACACAAGCAACATCCACATGCAGACATACCAACACTCACTGCCTCCACTGTGTCCCCCTCCTCCTCATCTCCCTCCTCCCTCCCTGTGACGTCTCCACTCACACCTGCATGCACAACATCTTCAGCCACTACGTCCATCACCAGCACACCCGCCAGAACCCACCGCACACGTGCAGTCACCACCCCCACTACCATTCACACATCCCCTGTGTCCTCTCCCAGTGTGTCAGTCACCCCCTCTTCCAAGCTACACAAACGCAGGCAGCCACCCACCCAACAGCCATCCACCTCACGACAGCCTCCAGCCCAGGCACCTGCACCCAAAGACACCAGACAGAAAACTCCTACAACCACAACCTCTTCCTCCACTCCCATACCTACTACACCTACCCTTCCCTCTCTTTCTAAACTTCTTTTCCTTTCCAAACTTGACATCTTTCCTACAACTCCCCCACCCCGTCCATCTAGCAAGACTCCAGTCAGCACCTCAGCCACCACAAAAGCGGGCCCTGTGAAGACAGTCTGCCATGGACTGTGGAGTCCCCCACCCTCAAGGTCTGCCAGCTCAGTAGGGAGCCAAGGCACGGGCAGCCCACCGCCGCAAAAACATGCAAAGATTGCCAGTGGCCGGCGCGAGAGGCCTAAGACACCTGGAACAAAAATCTCTACCATGGCTCCGGCAGGGAGTGTGGTGCCACCTGGCACACCGCCAAAGGTGGGGAAGGGCCACAGGCGACCAGGGAAGGCTGGGAAGGGTAGCACGCCCAACAAGACCGCCAGCAGCCCAGCTGTGCAGGAGGGCCCCGCATGCCCCATCCCAGGTGGGCAGGAGGACACCAATAGGCCCGGTACTGCAGCCCAGGAGGGCCCCACCAGGCCCATCCCAGGTGGGCAGGAAGGCGCAGCCAGCCACAGGTCAGATGGCGAATGACCTCCACGCTATGGGCTGATCCGCTGAACTGGGCACTCATCTCAAGCACCGCTGTGCTGGGCACCGCCGTCTCAAGCACCGCTCCGCTGGGCACCGCCGTCTCAAGCACCGCTCTGCTGGGCCCTTCATCTCAAGCACCGCCCCGCTGGGACCTTCATCTCAAGCACCGCTGCGCTGGGCCCTTCATCTCGAGCACCGCTCCGCTGGGCCCTTCATCTCAAGCACCGCTCCTCTGGGCACCGCCGTCTCAAGCACCGCTCCGCTGGGCCCTTCATCTCAAGCACCGCTGGGCCCTTCATCTCAAGCACCGCTGGGCCCTTCATCTCAAGCACCGCTACGCTGGGCCCTTCATCTCAAGCACCGCTGCGCTGGGCCCTTCATCTCAAGCACCGCTCTGCAGGGCACCGCCGTCTCAAGCACCACTGCGCTGGGCCCTTCATCTCAAGCACCGCTCCACTGGGCACCGCCGTCTCAAGCACCGCTGCGCTGGGCCCTTCATCTCAAGCACCGCTCCGCTGGGCACCGCCGTCTCAAGCACCGCTCCGCTGGGCCCTTCATCTCAAGCACCGCTCCGCTGGGCCCTTCATCTCAAGCACTGCTGCGCTGCGCCCTTCATCTCAAGCACCGCTCCGCTGGGCCCTTCATCTCAAGCACCGCTCCGCTGGGCCCTTCATCTCAAGCACCGCTCCGCTGGGCCCTTCATCTCAAGCACCGCTCCGCTGGGCACCGCCGTCTCAAGCACCGCTCCGCTGGGCCCTTCATCTCAAGCACCGCTCCGCTGGGCCCTTCATCTCAAGCACCGCTCCGCTGGGCACTGCCGTCTCAAGCACAGCTCCGCTGGGCCCTTCATCTCAAGCACCGCTCCGCTGGGCCCTTCATCTCAAGCACCGCTCCGCTGGGCCCTTCATCTCAAGCACTGCTGCGCTGGGCCCTTCATCTCAAGCACTGCTGCGCTGGGCCCTTCATCTCAAGCACCGCTCCGCTGGGCCCTTCATCTCAAGCACCGCTGCGCTGGGCCCTTCATCTCAAGCACCGCTGCGCTGGGCCCTTCATCTCAAGCACCGCTCCGTTGGGCCCTTCATCTCAAGCACCGCTCCGCTGGGCACCGCCGTCTCAAGCACCGCTCCGCTGGGCACCGCCGTCTCAAGCACCGCTCCGCTGGGCACCGCCGTCTCAAGCACCGCCCCGCTGGGACCTTCATCTCAAGCACCGCTGCGCTGGGCCCTTCATCTCAAGCACCGCTCCGCTGGGCCCTTCATCTCAAGCACGCTCCTCTGGGCACCGCCGTCTCAAGCACCGCTCCGCTGGGCCCTTCATCTCAAGCACCGCTGGGCCCTTCATCTCAAGCACCGCTGGGCCCTTCATCTCAAGCACCGCTACGCTGGGCCCTTCATCTCAAGCACCGCTGCGCTGGGCCCTTCATCTCAAGCACCGCTCTGCAGGGCACCGCCGTCTCAAGCACCACTGCGCTGGGCCCTTCATCTCAAGCACCGCTCCACTGGGCACCGCCGTCTCAAGCACCGCTGCGCTGGGCCCTTCATCTCAAGCACCGCTCCGCTGGGCACCGCCGTCTCAAGCACCGCTCCGCTGGGCCCTTCATCTCAAGCACCGCTCCGCTGGGCCCTTCATCTCAAGCACTGCTGCGCTGGGCCCTTCATCTCAAGCACCGCTCCGCTGGGCCCTTCATCTCAAGCACCGCTCCGCTGGGCCCTTCATCTCAAGCACCGCTCCGCTGGGCCCTTCATCTCAAGCACCGCTCCGCTGGGCCCTTCATCTCAAGCACTGCTTCGCTGGGCCCTTCATCTCAAGCACCGCTGCGCTGGGCCCTTCATCTCAAGCACCGCTCCGCTGGGCCCTTCATCTTAAGCACCGCTCCGCTGGGCCCTTCATCTCAAGCACCGCTGCGCTGGGCCCTTCATCTCAAGCACCGCTCCGCTGGGCCCTTCATCTCAAGCACCGCTGCGCTGGGCCCTTCATCTCAAGCACTGCTGCGCTGGGCCCTTCATCTCAAGCACCGCTCCGCTGGGCCCTTCATCTTAAGCACCGCTCCGCTGGGCCCTTCATCTCAAGCACCGCTCCGCTGGGCCCTTCATCTCAAGCACCGCTGCGCTGGGCACCGCCGTCTCAAGCACCGCTCCGCTGGGCCCTTCATCTCAAGCACCGCTCCGCTGGGAACCGCCGTCTCAAGCACCGCTCCGCTGGGCCCTTCATCTCAAGCACCGCTCCGCTGGGCACCGCCGTCTCAAGCACCGCTCCGCTGGGCCCTTCATCTCAAGCACCGCTCCGCTGGGCCCTTCATCTCAAGCACCGCTCCGCTGGGCCCTTCATCTCAAGCACCGCTCCGCTGGGCCCTTCATCTCAAGCACTGCTGCGCTGGGCCCTTCATCTCAAGCACCGCTGCGCTGGGCCCTTCATCTCAAGCACCGCTCCGCTGGGCCCTTCATCTCAAGCACCGCTGCGCTGGGCCCTTCATCTCAAGCACCGCTGCGCTGGGCCCTTCATCTCAAGCACCGCTCTGCTGGGCCCTTCATCTCAAGCACCGCTCCTCTGGGCACCGCCGTCTCAAGCACCGCTCCGCTGGACCCTTCATCTCAAGCACCGCTCCGCTGGGCCCTTCATCTCAAGCACCGCTGCGCTGGGCCCTTCATCTCAAGCACCGCTCCGCCCGGCCCTTCATCTCAAGCACCGCTGCGCTGGGCCCTTCATCTCAAGCACCGCTGCGCTGGGCCCTTCATCTCAAGCACCGCTCCGCAGGGCACCGCCGTCTCAAGCACCACTGCGCTGGGCCCTTCATCTCAAGCACCGCTCCACTGGGCACCGCCGTCTCAAGCACCGCTGCGCTGGGCCCTTCATCTCAAGCACCGCTCCGCTGGGCACCGCCGTCTCAAGCACCGCTCCGCTGGGCCCTTCATCTCAAGCACCGCTCCGCTGGGCACTTCATCTCAAGCACTGCTGCGCTGGGCCCTTCATCTCAAGCACCGCTCCGCTGGGCCCTTCATCTCAAGCACCGCTCCGCTGGGCCCTTCATCTCAAACACCGCTCCGCTGGGCCCTTCATCTCAAGCACCGCTGCGCTGTGCACCGCCGTCTCAAGCACCGCTCCGCTGGGCCCTTCATCTCAAGCACCGTTCCGCTGGGCACTGCCGTCTCAAGCACCGCTCCGCTGGGCCCTTCATCTCAAGCACCGCTCCGCTGGGCACCGCCGTCTCAAGCACTGCTCCGCGGGGCGCTTCATCTCAAGCACCGCTCCGCTGGGCCCTTCATCTCAAGCACCGCTCCGCTGGGCCCTTCATCTCAAGCACCGCTCCGCTGGGCCCTTCATCTCAAGCACTGCTGCGCTGGGCCCTTCATCTCAAGCACCGCTCCGCTGGGCCCTTCATCTCAAGCACCGCTGCGCTGGGCCCTTCATCTCAAGCACCGCTGCGCTGGGCCTTTCATCTCAAGCACCGCTCCGCTGGGCCCTTCATCTCAAGCACCGCTCCGCTGGGCACCGCCGTCTCAAGCACCGCTCCGCTGGGCCCTTCATCTCAAGCACCGGTCCGCTGGGCCCTTCATCTCAAGCACCGCTGCGCTGGGCCCTTCATCTCATGCCCTGCTCTGCTGGGCCCTTCATCTCAAGCACCGCTGCGCTGGGCCCTTCATCTCAAGCACCGCTGCGCTGGGCCCTTCATCTCAAGCACCGCTCCGCAGGGCACCGCCGTCTCAAGCACCGCTGCGCTGGGCCCTTCATCTCAAGCACTGCTGCGCTGGGCCCTTCATCTCAAGCACCGCTCCGCTGGGCCCTTTATCTCAAGCACCGCTGCGCTGGGCCCTTCATCTCAAGCACCGCTGCGCTGGGCCCTTCATCTCAAGCACCGCTCCGCTGGGCCCTTCATCTCAAGCACCGCTCCGCTGGGCACCGCCGTCTCAAGCACCGCTCCGCTGGGCCCTTCATCTCAAGCACCGCTCCGCTGGGCCCTTCATCTCAAGCACCGCTGCGCTGGGCCCTTCATCTCAAGCACCGCTCCGCTGGGCCCTTCATCTCAAGCACCGCTGCGCTGGGCCCTTCATCTCAAGCACCGCTGGACCTTTCATCTCAAGCACCGCTCCGCAGGGCACCGCCGTCTCAAGCACCGCTGCGCTGGGCCCTTCATCTCAAGCACCGCTCCGCTGGGCACCGCCGTCTCAAGCACCACTGCGCTGGGCCCTTCATCTCAAGCACTGCTCCGCTGGGCACCGCCGTCTCAAGCACCGCTCCGCTGGGCCCTTCATCTCAAGCACCGCTCCGCTGGGCCCTTCATCTCAAGCACTGCTTCGCTGGGCCCTTCATCTCAAGCACCGCTCCGCTGGGCCCTTCATCTCAAGCACCGCTCCGCTGCGCCCTTCATCTCAAGCACCGCTCCGCTGGGCCCTTCATCTCAAGCACCGCTGCGCTGAGCCCTTCATCTCAAGCACCGCTCCGCTGGGCCCTTCATCTCAAGCACCGCTCCGCTGGGCCCTTCATCTCAAGCACCGCTCCGCTGGGCCCTTCATCTCAAGCACCGCTGCGCTGGGCACCGCCGTCTCAAGCACCGCTCCGCTGGGCCCTTCATCTCAAGCACCGCTCCGCTGGGCGCTTCATCTCAAGCACCGCTCCGCTGGGCCCTTCATCTCAAGCACCGCTCCGCTGGGCCCTTCATCTCAAGCACCGCTCCGCTGGGCCCTTCATCTCAAGCACTGCTGCGCTGGGCCCTTCATCTCAAGCACCGCTGCGCTGGGCCCTTCATCTCAAGCACCGCTGCGCTGGGCCCTTCATCTCAAGCGCCGCTCCGCAGGGCACCGCCGTCTCAAGCACCGCTGCGCTGGGCCCTTCATCTCAAGCACCGCTCCGCTGGGCACCGCCGTCTCAAGCACCACTGCGCTGGGCCCTTCATCTCAAGCACCGCTCCGCTGGGCACCGCCGTCTCAAGCACCGCTCCGCTGGGCCCTTCATCTCAAGCACCGCTCCGCTGGGCCCTTCATCTCAAGCACCGCTCCGCTGGGCCCTTCATCTCAAGCACTGCTGCGCTGGGCCCTTCATCTCAAGCACCGCTCCGCTGGGCCCTTCATCTTAAGCACCGCTCCGCTGGGCCCTTCATCTCAAGCACCGCTCCGCTGGGCCCTTCATCTCAAGCACCGCTCCGCTGGGCACCGCCGTCTCAAGCACCACTGCGCTGGGCCCTTCATCTCAAGCACCGCTCCGCTGGGCACCGCTGTCTCAAGCACCGCTCCGCTGGGCCCTTCATCTCAAGCACCGCTCCGCTGGGCCCTTCATCTCAAGCACTGCTGCGCTGGGCCCTTCATCTCAAGCACCGCTCCGCTGGGCCCTTCATCTTAAGCACCACTCCGCTGGGCCCTTCATCTCAAGCACCGCTGCGCTGGGCCCTTCATCTCAAGCACCGCTGCGCTGGGCCCTTCATCTCAAGCACCGCTCCGCAGGGCACCGCCGTCTCAAGCACCGCTGCGCTGGGCCCTTCATCTCAAGCACCGCTCCGCTGGGCACCGCCGTCTCAAGCACCACTGTGCTGGGCCCTTCATCTCAAGCACCGCTCCGCTGGGCACCGCCGTCTCAAGCACCGCTCCGCTGGGCCCTTCATCTCAAGCACCGCTCCGCTGGGCCCTTCATCTCAAGCACTGCTGCGCTGGGCCCTTCATCTCAAGCACCGCTCCGCTGGGCCCTTCATCTTAAGCACCGCTCCGCTGGGCCCTTCATCTCAAGCACCGCTCCGCTGGGCCCTTCATCTCAAGCACCGCTCCGCTGGGCCCTTCATCTCAAGCACCGCTGCGCTGGGCACCGCCGTCTCAAGCACCGCTCCGCTGGGCCCTTCATCTCAAGCACCGCTCCGCTGGGAACCGCCGTCTCAAGCACCGCTCCGCTGGGCCCTTCATCTCAAGCACCGCTCTGCTGGGCACCGCCGTCTCAAGCACCGCTCCGCTGGGCCCTTCATCTCAAGCACCGCTCCGCTGGGCCCTTCATCTCAAGCACCGCTCCGCTGGGCCCTTCATCTCAAGCACCGCTCCGCTGGGCCCTTCATCTCAAGCACTGCTGCGCTGGGCCCTTCATCTCAAGCACTGCTGCGCTGGGCCCTTCATCTCAAGCACCGCTCCGCTGGGCCCTTCATCTCAAGCACCGCTGCGCTGGGCCCTTCATCTCAAGCACCGCTCTGCTGGGCCCTTCATCTCAGGCACCGCTCCTCTGGGCACCGCCGTCTCAAGCACCGCTCCGCTGGACCCTTCATCTCAAGCACCGCTCCGCTGGGCCCTTCATCTCAAGCACCGCTGCGCTGGGCCCTTCATCTCAAGCACCGCTCCGCTGGGCCCTTCATCTCAAGCACCGCTCCGCTGGGCACCGCCGTCTCAAGCACCGCTCCGCTGGGCCCTTCATCTCAAGCACCGCTCCGCTGGGCACTTCATCTCAAGCACTGCTGCGCTGGGCCCTTCATCTCAAGCACCGCTCCGCTGGGCCCTTCATCTCAAGCACCGCTCCGCTGGGCCCTTCATCTCAAGCACCGCTCCGCTGGGCCCTTCATCTCAAGCACCGCTGCGCTGTGCACCGCCGTCTCAAGCACCGCTCCGCTGGGCCCTTCATCTCAAGCACCGTTCCGCTGGGCACTGCCGTCTCAAGCACCGCTCCGCTGGGCCCTTCATCTCAAGCACCGCTCCGCTGGGCACCGCCGTCTCAAGCACTGCTCCGCGGGGCGCTTCATCTCAAGCACCGCTCCGCTGGGCCCTTCATCTCAAGCACCGCTCCGCTGGGCCCTTCATCTCAAGCACCGCTCCGCTGGGCCCTTCATCTCAAGCACTGCTGCGCTGGGCCCTTCATCTCAAGCACCGCTCCGCTGGGCCCTTCATCTCAAGCACCGCTGCGCTGGGCCCTTCATCTCAAGCACCGCTGCGCTGGGCCTTTCATCTCAAGCACCGCTCCGCTGGGCCCTTCATCTCAAGCACCGCTCCGCTGGGCACCGCCGTCTCAAGCACCGCTCCGCTGGGCCCTTCATCTCAAGCACCGGTCCGCTGGGCCCTTCATCTCAAGCACCGCTGCGCTGGGCCCTTCATCTCATGCCCTGCTCTGCTGGGCCCTTCATCTCAAGCACCGCTGCGCTGGGCCCTTCATCTCAAGCACCGCTGCGCTGGGCCCTTCATCTCAAGCACCGCTCCGCAGGGCACCGCCGTCTCAAGCACCGCTGCGCTGGGCCCTTCATCTCAAGCACTGCTCCGCTGGGCACCGCCGTCTCAAGCACCACTGCGCTGTGCCCTTCATCTCAAGCACCGCTCCGCTGGGCACCGCCGTCTCAAGCACCGCTCCGCTGGGCCCTTCATCTCAAGCACCGCTCCGCTGGGCCCTTCATCTCAAGCACTGCTGCGCTGGGCCCTTCATCTCAAGCACCGCTCCGCTGGGCCCTTCATCTTAAGCACTGCTCCGCTGGGCCCTTCATCTGAAGCACCGCTCCGCTGGGCCCTTCATCTCAAGCACCGCTGCGCTGGGCACCGCCGTCTCAAGCACCGCTCCGCTGGGCCCTTCATCTCAAGCACCGCTCCGCTGGGAACCGCCGTCTCAAGCACCGCTCCGCTGGGCCCTTCATCTCAAGCACCGCTTCGCTGGGCACCGCCGTCTCAAGCACCGCTCCGCTGGGCCCTTCATCTCAAGCACCGCTCCGCTGGGCCCTTCATCTCAAGCACCGCTCCGCTGGGCCCTTCATCTCAAGCACCGCTCCGCTGGGCCCTTCATCTCAAGCACCGCTCCGCTGGGCCCTTCATCTCAAGCACCGCTGCGCTGGGCCCTTCATCTCAAGCACTGCTCCGCTGGGCCCTTCATCTCAAGCACCGCTCCGCTGGGCCCTTCATCTCAAGCACCGCTCCACTGGGCACCGCCGTCTCAAGCACCGCTCCGCTGGGCCCTTCATCTCAAGCACCGCTCCGCTGGGCACCGCCGTCTCAAGCACCGCTTCGCTGGGCCCTTCATCTCAAGCACCGCTCCGCTGGGCACCGCCGTCTCAAGCACCGCTTCGCTGGGCCCTTCATCTCAAGCACCGCTCCGCTGGGCCTTTCATCTCAAGCACCGCTGCGCTGGGCCCTTCATCTCAAGCACCGCTCCGCTGGGCCCTTCATCTCAAGCACCGCTCCACTGGGCACCGCCGTCTCAAGCACCGCTCCGCTGGGCCCTTCATCTCAAGCACCGCTCCGCTGGGCACCGCCGTCTCAAGCACCGCTTCGCTGGGCCCTTCATCTCAAGCACCGCTCCGCTGGGCCTTTCATCTCAAGCACCGCTGCGCTGGGCCCTTCATCTCAAGCACCGCTGCGCTGGGCCCTTCATCTCAAGCACCGCTCCGCTGGGCCCTTCATCTCAAGCACAGCTCCGCTGGGCACCGCCGTCTCAAGCACCGCTCCGCTGGGCCCTTCATCTCAGGCACCGCTGGCCCATTGGAGGAAGGGGCAGGGCCGCATCTGTGTCGGTCAGGGCTGCACGAAGCACTCTGGGCACTACTCCCCCTCCAGTACCAGTGGAGACTGATATTGACTTTTGAGACTGTGGCTTTGCTCTCCCCAGGATGGAACAGTGGGCAACCCACCCACTGTAGAGACTTGTAAGACTGTGGCTTTGCACTCCCCAGGATGGTACAGTGGGCAGCCCACCCACTGTAGAGACTTGTGAGACTGTGGCTTTGTACTCCCCAGGATGTAACAGTGGGCAACCCACCCACTGTAGAGACTTGAGAGACTGTGGCTTTGTACTCCCCAGGATGTAACAGTGGGCAACCCACCCACTGTAGAGACTTGTGAGACTGTGGCTTTGCACTCCCCAGGATGGAACAGTGGGCAGCCCACCCACTGTAGAGACTTGTGAGACTGTGGCTTTGCACTCCCCAGGATGGCACAGTGGCCATGGAGGTGCCTCGTGGAACTGGCGTCGTGGACTCATCTGGCTGAGGTGCCCCCCCTTCCCTTCCCCCTGAGGTGCCTGTAGTTTTCCTATCTGATGCCCCTGCAGTGTTCTCTCCGTTGGAGTCAGGTATCTTGTGTGGGCTTTGCCCATGTGATTTGGGCCCAGTGGTCCACGGACAATGCCCGCTAAAATTTTCGGACTTTAATATATATGTAAATAATAGTTTTAGATGTGTGATATATTTTTAAGCCAGTGATACAATATATTAGACTGTTTCTAATCATTTCCTTTTGTCTTTGCATTCTTCCGGGGGATTTGGGGGGGGTAACTGTGATGTATTGCTATGCATTGATTTGTGTGTTGTAGTGGGTGAGGGTGGGGGTAGGTGTGTCGCGTATGTGTGTCCCCGTAATTTTTTCCCTCCCCCCTCCCCTGTGTCGTAGGTGCAGTACTCACCGTTGTCTTCTGCGCCGACGTTCGTGCTCCTGGTAGAGGAGCAGGAAGACAATAGCTGGGAGGATGTGGAGTTCGGGTTCCATGCTGTCCAGATTCCTCGTGGGGTGTATGGAGGTGAGCGTTTTCCGTTCGAAATGGCTGTTTCCGCCGTGTTTTTATCGGCGGGGCTACCGCCCCGGAAAAGGTGGCGGATTGGTGGGTTGTGATAGGGTGGGCGGTACATTGTCTCCCGCGTGTCTGTTGGCGGTGACCGCCGCGCTGTTTGTTTGTCCCGCCATGATGGTCGGAGTGTTGAAGTGGCGGTCTCTGTTGGCGGTTACCGCCAGGGTCGGAATTCCATTTTTTTTACCGCCAGCCTGTTGGCGGGTTAGCCGCCGGTTTAACACCGACCGCCAGGATTGGAATGACCCCCTATGTCTTCTTCTGAGGCCACCCCTGGAGTCATGGGAACTCCCTATGAGAACCTGACTTTCAAAGTTCTAAGGGGGCTTTGCTCAAAGAGAAGCTTAGAGGTAGGAAAGAACCCTAATAAGAATGTCCTGTTAGGTCTTCTTCTCCATGATGGCCAGGAGCAGTCTGGTAACCAGGAGGAGAAGAAGGAGGGGGATTCTAACCCTTTAGACTCAGGGGATCAGCCTGAAGATTCAGGGGAGAGTTGTAGGAAAGTAGCCTCTTTCTAGCATGGTTACCCCCACTTTTGGCCTGTTTGTGAACGTGTGTCAGTGTGTTTTTACTGTGTCACTGGGATCCTGCTAGCCAGGACCCCAGTGCTCATAGATAAAAACCTATTTGGCCCCCCTTATAAGTCCCTACTATATGGTACCTAGGTACCCAGGGCATTGGGGTTCCAGGAGATCCATATGGGCTGCAGCATTTATTTTGCCACCCATAGGGAGCTCAGACAAACCCTTACACAGGACTGCCATTGCAGCCTGCGTGAAATAGTGCACACACTATTTCACAGCCATTTTCACTGCACTTAACTAACTTATAAGTCACCTATATGTCTAACCTTCACTTGCTGAAGGTTAGGTGCAAAGTTACTAAGTGTGAGGACACCCTTGCACTAGCAAAGGTGCCCTCACATAGTTCAGGGCCATTTCCCCAGACTTTGTGAGTGCGGGAACACCATTACACGCGTGCACTACATATAGGTCAATACCTATATGTAGCTTCACAATGGTAACTCTGAATATGGCCATGTAACATGTCAAAGGGCATGGAATTGGTCCCCATTCCAAATCTAGTATTGGGGAGCCAAATCCATGCATCCTGGGGCTCCACCATGGATCCCCAGTACTGCCAAACCAGCTCTCTGAGGCTTGCACTGCAGCTACAGCTGCTGCCACCTCACAGACAGGGTTCTGCCCTCCTGGGGTCTGGGCAGTCCTAGGAAGGCAGAGCAAAGCATTCCTCTAAGAGCAGGGTGTTACACCCTCTCCCTTTGGAAATAGGTGTTACAGGCTGGGGAGGGGTAGCCTCCCCAAGCCTCTGGAAATGCTTTGAAGGGTACAGATGCTGCCCTCCTTGCATAAACCAGTCTACACCGGTTCAGGGGACCCCTTCTCCCCTGCTCTGGCAGGAAACTTGACAAAGGAAAGGGGAGTGACCACTCCCCTGTCCATCACCACCCCGGGGGCGGTGCCCAGAGCTCCTCCCGTGTGTCCCAGACTTCAGCGATGTCAGAGACCCTTCCTGATAGGTCCATACCTGATAAGGTAGCCAATCCCCCTCTCAGCGCTATTTAGGGTCTCTCCTGTGGGTTCTCTTCAGATTCTGTTTGCGAGTTTCCTTCAGGAATCCTCTGCAACAACTTCAGCATCCTCTGACCTCGGATCAACCACAGCCTGCTCCAAGAGACGCTGTAACTGCAACAAACTGTCTACAAGAGAGACTTTTCTTCAGCAACCCCAGCTCCAAGTCAGCAACTTCAACAGTTTTCATGGTGTGCATGCTATGGGGACTCCCTGTCTTCATCCTGTACCAGAAGGTCCGAAGAAATCTCCTGTGGAGTGACAGAGTCACTCCCTTGCTCCAAGCAGGCACCTTCCAAGATGACAACAGGTACCCTTGGACTCCTCTCACGGCGACGAGCATGCTCCTAAGGACACAGAGGGTGGACATCATCAACATAGACTGTCCTGAGGTCCTGCTGATGCAATTTAGAGGAGGTAAGACCTTGCCTTCCCGAGAATGACGGTACCCCTGTGTTTTGTGTCTTCTTCGCCTCCTGAGTCCTCTGTGCACTCTTTGCAAAATTTCTTCATGCACAGCCTGGCCCAGGTCCCCAGCATTCCAGCCTGTGACGCTCAACTCGCTGAGGTGGCGTGGGACCCTCTTCTATTGTGCTGCGTTTTGCACCTCCTTTGAACCCGGATCCTGTGGCTTCTGGGGGTGTTGGCTAGCATCCTGAGGGCTCTCTAAAGTGCTGGGAGCCCCCTCTTCTTCCTCACATAGAGATGAGGCCCTCAGGTCCCTCCTGGGTCCATTCAGTGCCCTTTTGATGAAAAACACACTTTTGCCGTAGCTAAGGCTTGTTGGTGCCTTCCAAAATTAAATCCCATTTACTACGATCTTCACGCTGTGGGGCATCTTTTGCATTATGCAGGAACCCACTGACATCTTCCTAGGGTGCATGTCTGCAGTCTTCAACTAACTGGGGACTCTTCTTTTGCACCCTCTTCTGGGTTGGCAGGGGTCCTGTTCTTCCTGGAACTTCTTTCAACTTCTGGACTTGTTCCCCTTCCTTTGCAGGTCTTCAGGTCCAATAATCCAGCAGTTGTTCTTTGCAGACTTGGTTGGCTGCTGCAAAGTCCCAAAAACAAGGTGTAGTGTGTCCTAAGGAAACTTGCAGTACTTTACTCCTGCTTTTCTGGGCTCTGGGGTGGGGTAATTTACTTACCTTTACTGTATTCTTACTCTCCCAGCGATTCTGCACACACTACACTTGTCTAGGTGGGAATTTGTGATTCACATTCCACTTTTTTAGTATATGGTTTGTGTTGCCCCTAGACCAATTTACTCCCATTGCATTCTATAGGATTTCCTACTGTTTGCATTGTTCTATGACTATTTACTTTTCTAATTTTGGTGTCTAGTGTATATATTGTGTATAATACGTACCTCCAGAAGGTGTATTGTCTCTAAGATATTTTTTGTACTGTGTCTCCCAAATAAATACCTTTATTTTTGGTAACACTGAGTATTGTCTTTACTTGTGTATAAGTACTGTGTAACTATAAGTGGTATTGCATGAGCTGTGCATGTCTCCTAGTTCAGCCTAAGCTGCTCTGCTACAGCAACCTCTATCAGCCTTAACTGCTAGAACACGACTACATTTCACTAATAAGGGATAACTGGACCTGGTATAAGGGGTAAGTACCCAAGGTACCCACTACAAACCAGGCCAGCCTCCTACATTGGTGGTGCAGCGGTGGGATAAGTACTTGCAATTGCTTTACCACTTTGTTACCTGTGCTTTTCACAAGAAAAGCTTGCTCCAATACTTAGAGCATATATAATATATCCCTAGGAACAATTTTCTAACTTTCTTAAAAGTTCTTTAAACTTTGAAAAAGTTTTCCCAAAGTTCTGAAATGTTTTCTTCTTTTCTCTAAAAAGTTAGCTCTGTTATTCTACTAACTTTTTACTCACTTTACTAAACTTTTTTACTTTCAATATGTCTTTTGTAGAAGCCACCCCTAGAGCTGTCAAGACTACCTTTGACAATTTAAACTATAAAGCTTAAAGGGGCTCTGCACTGAAAGAAATTTAGGGATTGGGATGAACCCCAATAAGGAGTACCTCTTAAATCTCCTTCTCCAGGATGACCAGGGAATCCACACTGGGGACGAGGTAGAGGATGACTCCAACCAGAAAAGCTCAGAGGAACAAGATGACAATCCTGGTGAGGGTCCTTCCACAGACCTATCTATCAACAAGCCCCCTAGTATAACTGGTAGTGGTAAGGGTTCACACTCAAGTAGGGCTCCCTTCACCACTAGAGGCCAGGTCACTAGAGTGGCCCCTGTTAGAGATAGGTCAGCCTCTGCACACTCTCATCTTATCTCTGTTTCAGAGGCTTAACATAATTCTAACCCTGAGGACCAGTCCCTAGATAGGAAACTCAGAAAGCTGAGGTTAGAGGAGGTCAGACTGAAGCTAATGCAGCAACAGTTGGCCTTAGACAGGGAATCCCTGGCTGTGGAGAAAGAGAGGCAGGGTTTTGGGTTAGTTCCCCATGGTGGCAGCAGCAGTTTTGGGAATACAAATGTTAGGGAGCCTTCATTTGATTCTAGAAATCTGCAAAAGGTTGTTCCTCCTTGCAAGATTGGTTTGCTGCACTTGAGAGGGCCTGTAAGGTTCGGATGGTCCCTCATGTACAGTGGGCTCTTATCCTTTGTTTATCCTTCTCTGACAAGGGGAGAGACAGAATTCTTATCATCAGAGAGGATGACACAGATAACTACCAGGTTCTCAAAAATGCACTCTTGGATGGTCTGGGCTTAACCACTTAACAGCATAGACTTAAGTTTAGAGACCAGAAAGGAGTCATCACAGGACTGGACAGACTTTGTAGACTGTTCTGTGAACGCCCTGGAAGGTTGGTTACATGGCAGTAAGGTGACTGATTATGAAAGCCTATATAACTTGATGCGGAGAGAGCATATTGTGAATAATTGTGTGTCTGACTTGTTACATCAGTATCTTGTGGACTCAGATCTAACCTCTCCCCAAGAATTGGGAAAAAAGGCAGACAAATGAGTCAGAACAAAGGTGAGCAGGAAAGCTCATACAGGGGGTGACAAGGATGGCAAGAAGAAAGATGGTGAAAACTCTCAGGACAAGCATGGGGATAAAAGTAAACATAAAAATACTTCTTCAGGTCCAAAACACTCCTCTGGGGGAGGGGATAAAACTTCTTCATCTTCTTCAAACTCTTCACACAGTCATAAAAAGCCTCGGTGTTATGTGTGTAGAAATAAAGGCCATTGGCCAGGGGATAAGTCCTGCACAGGTAAAGCGCCTGAGCCTACCACCACTAAGACATCAGACTCTAGTGCCCCTAGCAGTAGTGGTAATAGTGGTGTGACTACTGGCAATAGTCAAACTAAAGGTGTAGTTGGGTTCACTTTTGGGACCATAATAGAAACTGGGGTAGACAGTCCCAAGACGGTTTCTGTCACACCTGGTGGCATTGGCCTTGCCACCTTGGCTGCTTGTCCCCTTAACATGGATAAGTACAGGCAGTCAATCTTAATAAATGGTGTTGAGGCCCAGGCCTAAAGGGACACAGGTGCCAGTATCACTTTGGTGACTGAAAACCTGGTGTCATCTGCACAACACCTCCTTGGACAGAAGTACCAAGTTACTGATGTCAATAACTCCACTCAGCCTCTGCCCTTAGCTGTAGTTCAAATTAGTTGGGGTGGAGTTACTGGCCCTAAGCAGGTGGTGGTATCACCTAGCTTACCTGTAGATTGTCTCTTAGGGAATGACCTAGAGGCCTCAGGTTGGGCTGAGGTAGAGTTTGGGACCCATGCATCCATGCTGGGTATCCCTGAGTATAAGGAAATGCCTCCTTGGCATGGTTACCCCCTGACTTTTTGCCTTTTGCTGATGCCAGTTATGATTGAAAGTGTGCTGGGACCCTGCTCACCAGGCCCCAGCACCAGTGTTCTTTCCCTAAACTGTACATTTGCTTCCACAAGAGGTGGACCCCTGCCTTTAGAAATCATCCATCTTAGTTTTAGAGAATTCCCCCAATAGGATTAGGGCTGTGCCCCCCTCCCCTCAGGGAGGAGGCACAAAGAGGGTGTAGCCACCCTCCAGGACAGTAGCCATTGGCTACTGCCCCCCAGACCTAAACACACCCCTAAATTTGGTATTTAGGGGCACCCTAGAACCCAGGAAATAAGATTTCTGCAACCTGAAACAAGAAGAAGGACTGCTGACCTGAAAGCACTACAGAGACGACGGAGATGACAACTGCTTTGGCCCCAGCCCTACCAGCCTGTCTCCTGACTCGAAGAAAACTGCAACAGCTACGCATCCAACAGGGACCAGCGACCTCTGGTTCAGGGCAGTCCTCTGAGGCTTCAAAGGACCAAGAAACTCCTGCGAGCAGCGGCTCTGCTCAAGAACAGCAACAACTTTGCAACTTTCTTGCAACTTCTAAAGACTTCCCTCTTCCCACCGGAAACGTGAGACGTCACCCTCTGCACCCGACGCCCCTGGCTCGAGCTCCAGAGAACCAACACCACAGGGAGGACTCCCAGGTGACTGGGACCTCGTGAGTAGCCCGAGACGACCCCCCTGGACCCCAACAGGGAAGCATGCAGAGAGAATCCAGAGGCTCCCCCTGACTGCAACTGCCTGTAACAAGGAACCTGAACCTGGACCAAGCACCCGCAGCCCCCAGGACCAGAAGGAACCGAACTTCAGTGCAGGAGTGACCCCCAGGTGACCCTCTGCCTTGCCCAGTCGGTGGCTGGCCCAAGAAGCCCCCCTGTGCCCTGCCTGCACTGCTAGAGTGACCCCTGGGTTACTCCATTGAATCCCATACAAAACCAGACGACTGCTTTGCACACTGCACCCGGCCGTCCCTGTGCCACTAAGGGTGTGTTTTGAGTGCCTACTTGTTCCCCCCGTGCTCTACAAACGCCCCCCCCTGGTCGGCCCCTGAGGACGTGGGTACTTACCGGCTGGCAGACTGGAACCGGAGCACCCCTGTTCCTCTTAGGCACCTATGTGTTTTGGGCACCTCTTTGACCTCTGCACCTGACCGGCCCTGAGGTGCTGGTGTGGAAACTTTGGGGTTGCCTTGAACCCCCAACGGTAGGCTGCCTATGCCCAGGAACTAAGACTTGTAAGTGCTTTACCTTACCTGACAAACTAACCACTACTTACCTCCCCAAGGAACTGTTGATTTTTGCAGTGTCCACTTTTAAAATAGCTTAGTGCCATTTTAACTAAAACTGTGTATCGTATTGCTCTAATTCAAAGTTCCTAACTTACATGTGTGGAGTACCTTGCATTATATGCATTTACTTCAAATCTTCAACTTGTGGTTCTAAAAATAAATTAGGAAAATATATTTTTTCTAAACTATTGGCCTAGAGTTAAGTCTTTGAGTGTGTGTTCCTCATTTATGCCTGTGTGTGTACAACAAATGCTTAACACTACCCTCTGATAAGCCTACTGCTCGACCACATTACCACAAAATAGAGCATTAGAGTTATCTATTTTTCCCACTATCTTACCTCTAAGGGGAACCCTTGGACTATGTGCATGCCATCTCTTACTTTGAGATAGTATATACAGAGCCAACTTCCTACACTGAGGAATTGCTTCCTCTCATTTCTGGTAAAATGAAAAAGCAAAGGAGAGAAAAAGGCCTGAAATCTCAGGATCCTTTTCCACCAATAGGTAAAAAGGGTATCAAAGTATCCCTTCCCCACCCTGCCACTAAGGATACCGTTCCTGTGGTGGGGGAAACCTCTCCTGGGGTGGAACCTGTACCAAGGGAGCCATCAGCTACCACAGCTGGAGTCCCAGAGGTAAAAGTACCTCTCTGTGGAATTACTAATCCAGATGTGCAAAATTGCACCATTTTAATAAATATGGAGCATCCATCCAGCCCTCCCAGAGAAACTTCAGTGCAGTAGCCCTGCACTACCTCTAAACACTTAGGACAGCAGCCCTGTCCTGGTGTGGAGCTTATAGGACAGCAGCCCTGCCCTGCTCCAACTCAAGAGAAACAGCAACCCTGTTCTCTCTTACAGCCATATGGACAAAGATTTTGCCCAGGTATGGCTTTATTAAGACAGCATCCATGTCTAGCATTTCCTGCGTTTTGCATAGGCCCAGTGGACCTATCCCACTGCTCAACTTTAAAACATACTCATAGGAACTCTGAGAATTTACACTCACACTGTTGGTTAGGTAAAAATCTCCAAACAGGGTGGTTTACATCCCCACAGGGAAGTAACCATATAGTGGATGATAAAGGGAGTAACCACTCTATTGCAGATCTACTCTCCACTTATCACCAATTAGACAATAAAGTCTCAACTGGCCAAGGTTAGCCTTATTGTCCTTCGTTTGGGGAGGGGGGTTGTGTAGGAAAGTAGCCTCTTTCTAGCATGGTTACCCCCATGTATGGCCTGTTTGTGAGTGTGTGTCAGTGTGTTTTTACTGTGTCATTGGGATCCTGCTAGCCAGGATCCCAGTGTTCATAGTTTGTGGCCTAATGTGTATGCCTGTGTAGTGCCTGTGTCACTGAGGCTCTGCTAACCAGAACCTCAGTGTTTATGCTCTCTCTGCTTTTAAATTCACTGTAGGCCAGTGACTTAATTTACCAATTTCAATTGGCATAGTGGCCCCCCCTTATAAGTCCCTAGTATATGGTACCTAGGTACCCAGGGCATTGGGGTTCCAGGAGATACATATGGGCTGCAGCATTTCTTTTGCCACCCACAGGGAGCTCAGACAAACCCTTACACAGGACTGCCATTGCAGACTGCGTGAAATAGTGCACTCACTATTTCACAGCCATTTTCACTGCAATTAAGTAACTTATAAGTCACCTATATGTCAGTGATGACACACAGAGCAGAGGGCCCCTGCAGGCCGTCCGTCTTCTGTGTCTATGAAGAACAGGAATGTATCCGGAGAAACAACCCCGACCTAGGGGCCTTCCGTGCTGCCGCCGTGGATGAAGAGTTGTCTGCCTTGCGGGGACCCGGGAAACCTGCCTGGAACGCCCGAGAGCCTTGTCTGGAGCTGGTGCGGGCGCGAGACAACGGCGGCCTGGTCCCCCTCGCGGAGACCGGGGACTGCCGTAATTGAGTGCGGCCGTGCGGGACAGGCCTGAACTGCCGGGCGCACTACCCGGGAGGTGGGCGGCCCCGGACCCACCGGGACACACACCAAGGGATCCGGTGCCCTGCCGGAGCATCGGCGCGAGCGGTGCGCCACGAGGACACGCTTCTGTGGGGAGCCCTTCTGTGGGAGAGGAGCGAAGGCGCCGGTGCTGGGCAGGGAGGCGCTGCAGGAGAGAGCCGCTGCCCGGAGAGGGACCTGCCGCTGGTACATCCCTCAGGATCGCACCGCTGTACGGGGAACCAGAGGGAGGCAGAGAGGAGACCGCCGGCGCAGCTGCAGCTGTGGGAGGTCTAAGGGTAGGGGATTGGGACAGGATCCCCGGCTGCTCAAGGGGCCCCTGGAGTCCAGTGTGAGGGGCCAGAGACCCCCAAGTAAGGAGGAGGGGTCCCGCCGCCGCAGAAGTTACTGCACCCAGCGGTGGTGCAGCGCTAGGGTGCTGGACCTAGCGCCGGAGCGCGGAACGCAAGCGCTAGATCCAGTATCGTGGGAAGAGAAGAGACAAGACTCAGTGCTGTGCAGAAGACCCGACGATGCTGTGGGGACCTGGCCGCCAGTACCTGGTGCTGCTGTAGTGAAGAGGGGGCGCGCTGGGGCAGTGCTGCTGTAGGGGGAGGAGGTGCAGAACTTTGGTGCCAGTGAAGAAAGAGAGGCGCTTTACTCGGGGGTCCCCAAAGAAAACTGAGAGAGGATTGGGTGGAACAGAAACGGAGCTTGTAAACTCCGAAGCTCCAAACGCAGCGACCCAAAATGGCGGCCGCAACCCAGAGAGAAGCCGGAGCACCGCTTACCCAATAGACGCAACTCGGACCCCGCTGAGGGTAAGAAGCGATGACAGAGAATACCCTCGGTAGCAGAAAAGTAAGTGCAGTTAACCTCCCACCTTCGGAATCGGAGATGTGTGGAATGGGGGGGAGCATACAGCAACACGCATGGAGGAGCGCCGTTCTGAGCAGAGTGAGAGGCAGAAATGACTTGTAAAATAGACCCCTCTGCTAACGATCTGAGGGAGCGGTGGGTTTCAGAGACATCACTTTTCTTCCCTGTAACGATCCAGTTGGGAATAAACTGATTTTGGATCGTACATTTGGAACTCTGCACTCAGTAGTCAGAGCTTACTGTTATATGCAATCCAGGGCAGAGCCTGGGGGCCCTGAGTGCTGATGCTACCTGCTTCTTTAATCCAAGACTGCTGAGTGGTTGAGTGTGAGAAAATCATCAGAAATCCATACAGGGTAGCTAGCGGCTGTGAACTTGCCCCTTAAATCGCTCCCTTGACCCTTGAGAGCATTGCTTTAATTACATGCTGTACAGAATGGTGACATCTGTACTTTTGGGGTCACTGAACTCACCTAAATAACTATCTAGTCCCTATTAATTCCACAAGAGACTGTAGGTGAAACTTTCCTGGAGTGTCTCTTGCATAGCTAAAAACTAGTATATGCCCTCCACAACCAACATTTAAATAACTGAAAGGATAACTCATGCACTGCCACAATGGGAAAACCAAAGAAACGTGAGACTCAGGAGCAAGAAGAATCGAGTATGGCCAAACCCCGGATCATACTCCTAATACAGTATAAGGCTGCTTGATAATCCGCAGAATCAAGAATCTACTTGGCCAGTTGACCAGGGGGTCCTGGTGGTTTGCAGGGCGCCAGGCCCCATTGTGTATTTGTGGTGCTAGGAACTGTATTTCTTGTAGTTTGATTTTCAAACCCTGTTCTGGCTACCTCTAAACTGTATCTTATGATGTTGAGGGTGTTTCGCATACTTTGGGTTATACTAGTGAAATTATGTTCCACCCTGTGTTTTTTGCCCATAATTTTGGTGATACCTAGAAAGTAAGTGTCTAATATTAGACTGTTGAGATTTTGGGTGTACAATGCGTTTGATACCTATTGTGATGCTGTGCTTTATGTGGTTTTTATCGCAGGATGATAAGTACAGTGATTTTCCTCTTTCACCACTCCATCTCCTATCCTATCTTGTTGAATCAGCCCTGTTCTGAAGTAACAACCTATCCCTGATCGCCTCACTTTCCTGTCTCCACAATAACTCAGGTTCCTGCACCCGACGTCTGGATTATGTGCCCCCCCTTGCCCTCATACTTCTCCTCTCCACCACCGTCCTAGTAACACCCTTCCCTTATCCCCACCACCCTCCTCCTCCACAATTTCCCATCATGGCCACCGCTCGAATTAAGTCTGGAATTAATTGCTACAAAATCATCTACCCTTCTAACCTGACTAAAGCTGCAACAAAACGTTTCAAGCATAACACCATTGAAAGTTTCCCCGATTCTCTTTCTGTCGATCAGTTTTACAATGGTCGGTATGGGGGGCTCAAAAACGATCTAATTTTTTTCACCCACGACATACCATCTTGGTCTACCAGCTTTTACAATTCCTTTAACGTCACCTCCTCCTCCTCTATCCCTCATGGGAAACAGCTAAAAATTTCCCCATCTGTGGTTTTTAACGGTTCCCTCACTATCTCACTCTATAACAACGGTACTGTTATGATCCAAGCCAAAGACTCCTATCTCTCTCTCTTTGACCGCCTCTTCCCTTCCCTACTCCCCTGCGACCGGGCTATCCCTTGACTCTCCATCTAGCTCCACCAATTACTCCCTTTCTCCTCCCTTGACCCCCCCACTCTCCAATAGGCTGCACCCTGGGGAGGCACAGGTCGACCCTCTTCTCTCCCCTCGGACCTCCCCTCCCATTCTTCCCCCCTCACAGCATGCCCCTCCCCTCTTCACTTCAGCCTCACCTCTAGCTAACACGCTCCTCGTCCATTCTGCACCATTCCGGCACTCTATTCTCATCTCCTCCCCCCTATCCCTTACGGCCACCCCCCTCCTTAGACCACCTCCCCTCCAGCCCTCTCCCTCTGTCTATGTTCCCTACGTTCCCCTTGTTCCCTCCTCCTCCCTGCTTTTCCGCCCACTCCTCCCCTCACTATGTACCCCGATTTCCCCACAAATACTTTCCATCTCTCTCCCTCCCCACTCTCCTCCAGCAATGCTGTGCTACCCCCTTTCCTCCTCTGGTAACCCCTGCCCTCCCTCGGACCGAGCAGAATCGCTTCCTTTCTTCAACTTCCCTTTCTCCCAATCCCCCCCACTCTGCCTGATACCCGCTCCCTCACAGCCACCTCACTTAGCTACCAGGTCCTATCCAACCCCCTCCCCTCCCTTCCTTCCATACCTCCCTAATCCCTATGACTCCTCACACTCTTCCCCTCTCCTACCGCCCCACCGCCCCACTCCTCTGCTATCGCCCCCTAATTCTGCCCCTTATTCCTATCCTTCTTGCAACGCCAACAACGTCAACTCTCCTCTCACCCCTGGCGCACCAACTCATGCTCTCATCCAAAACCGTTCCCCACCTCTGAACCCTATACCCCTACTCCCATCCCATTCCCCCACCTCTCCCTGCCGTACACTGCCTAGTGCACCCCCTCCTGTTTCCATCGAGTCACCCAACATGCCGTGCTCTTCATTACTCTCTCTGGAAAAGAAGCTAGGCTCTCTAATCACCGCCATCTCCCAACTTGAAGCTACCATTCTAGTTTTAAGCTCCAAGATCTTGACTTTTCCACACACCTCAATTCCTTTGGCAAACACTCACCCTTCCACGAGATGTACCTCACCCTCACACCCCATTATAGCTAAGCATAGCCTGTCGTCTGCAAATCCACACAAGCACTCGATCGCCACCCTTCCTTCACTTCCACTTCCCAGTAACCCTGTTATCTACACTATTCCGACCATCTCCTCTATCAGAACCACTCACCTACCTAAACCCTCCCGAGCGACCTCATATAAGTACAATATCCCTATCACCCCTCATAGCCCAAGTGCCCCCGTCACCAAAACAGTTGCGTCAGAGCTGCGCTGTTTACTCCACAACTGCAGATCTGCAATAAAACACAAACTTGAAATCTCCGATACCATCAACTTGCACAACATTGACATGCTTTTCCTCACAGAGACCTGGTTCAACGATACCTCTCACTCTATGTTTGATCTCCTTGTACCCACAGGCTATTCTATACTTAGAAATGACAGAATTGACAAAATTGGGGGAGGTGTTGCAGTCATCTTTAGAAACTCCCTTCAACTGAAGGCTCTTCCTAACAGCTCCTTTCACACCTTTGAATGCCTATCTCTTGAGCTTCAATTGCACCACCGCTCACCCCTCAGATTCCATGCTATTTACCACCCGCCTGGTAGCAGCCCTTCGTTTTTGGAGGAACTCAGGGACTGCATCAGCGACCAATTCACACAAAGTGACAATCAGATCTTCGTGGGTGACTTCAATGTCCACTGGGGCTCGCCTCAAGACATCTATGCGAACTTGCTGGCCACCTTCCTCTCTGCAAATGATCTTATCCAACACTGCACAGAAACAACACACTCTAAAGGCTCAATCCTGGACCTTGTTATTTCTAAAGCAGGCTTGCTGACTATCGCTACCCCTATTCATGTAGACTGGTCGGACCACCTCCTCATCCCATTCTCTCTTCACCTATCACACTCTATAACTCTTGGCCAGCCTAAGAGGGCTACTTCCTGGTTCCGTGACACTAAAAATATTGACCTCAGTACCCTCTGTGATTCTGCTTTGCTATCACTTCCAAGGCTAGACCCGGACCTTGATGTTAACGATCTCACCTCCCAATGCCTCACAGTCCTTGCAGTCGAAATCGATAATGTCGCTCCTCTCCAAAGCAAAAAGAAAAGGCCCACTCCCTCAGCACCTTGGTTCAACAAATCCCTCTATGAAGAAAGGAAGCTCCTAAGAGCCCTTGAGAAACAATGGAGACAAGTGCCCTCCACTGAAAATTTGGCCACGCTTCGTTCAGCAAGATCCAAGTACCACAAACTCATCTTCCTTGGAAAAGCGTCGCACTACAAATCCCTCCTTGACTCAGCCAAAAATAGACCAAAAAAACTATTCGACCTCATCAAGAACCCAAACAGCTCACCCCCAACCTCCAAATTGGAAGATTCCACAAAGAATGCAGAGGAATTTGCTGTATTCTTTGACGATAAGGTAAAATCACTTGTAGATCAGGTCATTCATCCTACCCCTACAGAGGAGCGCAAATCCCTAACCATTTGGCAAAACTTTGACCCCATCTCTGACGATGCTCTCCTTAAATGCATCCTCGATACAAAGCCCTCTAACCATTCTCTTGACCCCATCCCTAGTGCCATTGCCATTGACTTCTTTACTAATTCTCTTTCCTATTGGACCACTCTGGTCAACCTCTCCCTCAGTCAAGGCTCCCTTCCTGTTTCCTTCAAAACTGGGCAGGTCACCCCTCTGCTTAAAAAACCCACCGCTGATGCGAACGACCTTAACAACTACCGTCCCATCACTAACCTACCCTTCCTTGCAAAAATCACAGAAAAATGTGTAGTGAAACAACTCTCTCGCCATATCAAGGAAAATTATCTTCTTGACAATTTCCAGTCCGGCTTCATTCAAAACTGCAGCACTGAAACAGCCCTGCTGCTAGTGATTGATGACGCGCTGCGGATACTCGATTCAGGGGAGTCTTGTCTTCTAATTCTTCTGGACCTTTCTGCAGCCTTTGACACTGTTAATCACAACACTCTCCTTAACACTCTTCAACAGAGAATGGGCATGGAGGGCACTGTGCTCAAATGGTTTGCCTCCTTCCTCTCTGATAGATCCCAAATGGTCAAAATTGCGAACAGTCTTTCAGCTCCTTTAGTGGTCAGGCAGGGTGTTCCTCAAGGCTCCATACTTGCACCCACACTGTTCAATCTCTATTTAGAACCGCTGGGAAATCTCCTGAGTAAATCCGGGATCCACTATCATCTATATGCGGATGACACTCAGATCTACCTTAAGGTGGCCTCCATTCACGATCTCTCCTTCCTTAGCTCTACTCTCGACTCCATTCAAAACTGGATGTTAACTCATCAACTGATTCTGAATCCCTCCAAAACAGAATTCCTCCTCCTCTCCTCCTCACTTTCTCATCCCCCAGTGCAATCATGGATGGATCAGATCAGTCTAATGAACAATAAACCCATCATTGTCGAGAGCGCAAAATCCCTTGGTGTCATACTCGACAAAAAACTCAATCTACTCTCCCACATCGACTCCATTGCAAAGTCTGCTCGACACCAACTGCGCCTTCTTTGGGGGATTCGTCGCTTCTTCCCGGAGCACGACCTTAAAACCCTGGTCCAATCGCTGGTTCTCTCCAGATTGGACTACTGCAACTCTCTTCTTACTGGCCTTCCCAAATCCCACCTTTCCCCCCTGAAGTCTATTCTCCATTCAGCAGCTCGTTTCATATATGGGGCCAAAAGAAGCGACCACATCACACCCATTTTATCCACCCTCCGTTGGCTTCCCATAGAGGCAAGATCTATCTACAAAACTGCATGTATCACCCACAAAGCCTTGCACGCCTCCTCCCCTCGCTACCTGGTGAATAAACTGAAACTCTCTGGGGGCTCCAGACCATCACGTAATGCAGAAAGGTTATTACTTGAACCACCCATTTTCAAGAAGGAAAGATCGATGGCCCAATCCTTTTCAGGCAACGCGGTGAGAATCTGGAACTCACTCCCGCCTCAGCTTCGGACCACCACCTCTTCCCAGGCCTTCAAAACCGACCTCAAAGCTCTCCTCCTTCAAAGACACTTCCAAAGTTAATTCAAGCCCTCTGTTTTCTGAAGGAAGTCCTTCCATTATAGGAAAATCTGTTCTCCATGCCTATAGAAGTGCCTTCCCAGGGTGTTTTTGTGTTTTGAGTGTCTGCCATTTAGTGCAGTATTATACCTCTACCTATATTTTGTACTCTTTTGTAACTTGCACACGGCACCTTTCCTTTTACAACGTATCATTTGCTACCTCTTATTTCTTGTGTGCTTTTGATATATGCACAACGGCCACCACTGCCTCATGTAACGTAACTATAGTTTTAGTGTTTTGAGTGTCTACCATTTATTGCAATTTTATTTCATTTTTTACCTCTACTCGTACTTTATTTGCTCTTGTATCCTGCACACGTCACTTTTTCCTTTCGTAACGTATCGTTTGCTACCTCATGTATTTTTTTGCTCTTGATACTTGCACAATTGTCACTTGCCTCATGTAATATAACATTTATTTTTGTGACAGGCACACTTGTCATTTTTCTCTTCATGTATCTTTACTTGCCTATTGTGAAGCGCTCTGACACCTTCGGGTAAAGTCCGCGCTATATAAAAACGCATTAAATAAATAAAAATAAAATAAATATATGTCTAACCTTCACTTGCTGAAGGGCAGGTGCAAAGTTACTAAGTGTGAGGGCACCCTTGCACTAGCAAAGGTGCCCCCACATAGTTCAGGGCCATTTCCCGGGACCTTGTGAGTGCGGGGACACCATTACACGTGTGCACTACATATAGGTCAATACCTATATGTAACTTCACAATGATAACTCCGAATATGGCCAAGTAGCATGTCTAAGATCATGGAATTGTCCCCCCATTCCTAATCTGGTATTGTGAAGCCGATTCCATGCATTCTGGGGGCTCCTCCATGGACCCCCATGACTGCCAAACCAGCTCTCTGGGCTTGCACTGTAGCTACAGCTGCTGCCACCTCACAGACAGGGTTCTGCCCTCCTGGGGTCTTGGCATCCCAGTCCTAGGAAAGCAGAACAAGGCATTTGCTATGAGACCAGGGTGTTACACCCTCTCCCTTTGGAAATAGGTGTTACAAGCTGGGGAGGGGTAGCCGCCCCCAGCCTCTGGAAATGCTTTGAAGGGCACAGATGATGCCCTCCATGCATAAACCAGTCTACACCAGTTCAGGGACCCCTTTTCCCCTGCTCTGGCGGGACACTGGGCAAAGGAAGGGGGAGTGCCCACTCCCCTGTCCTTCACCACCCCAGGGGTGGTGCGTAGAGCTTCTCCAGAGTGTCCCTGGGTTTGGCCATCTTGGATTCCAAGGTGGTGGGGTACTCTGGGAGCATCTGAGTGGCCATGGCCAGCAGGTGACGCCAGAGCCCTCCACTGATAGGTGCTTACCTGTGTAGCTAGCCAATCCCCCTTTCAGGGCTATTTAGGGTCTCTCTCCTGAGTGTTTCCTCCGATTCGGATTGCAAGACTCCAGCAGGAATCCTCTGCATTCTTTACTTCATCTTCTACTAACAGAACTGCATCTGGACCCTCCAGGAGCTCTACAAACTGCAACAAAGAAGCCTAGATGACTTCTGCAACATTGTATTTTCAGCTCCTGCCAACAACTGCAACTGTTTTCAGTTTGTACATCCTCCGAGGACTGTCTGTACCGAAGAACCGAACGAATCTCCAGTGGAGTGACGGAGTCACTTCCGTGCTTCAGCAGGCACCCCTCTGCAGCGATGACCGGTGGTGTAGGTCCCCTCTCCAGACAACAAGCGTGGATCCAGCAACACAGGTGGTGGACTGAAGTGACCCTTACAGTCCCAAGGTCCAGCTGTCCAACTTTGGTGGAGGTAAGAGCTTGCCTCCCCACGCACGACAGTACCCCTGTGCACCACGTGACTTGGGGTTGCCAAGGCTTGTGTGTGACCTTCCAAGAAATTCTTCGTGCCCAGCACAGCTTAGGCCACCAGCACACCAACCTGCGACACACAACTTCCTGATTGGTTCTCCAGCAGTGTGGGATCCCTTTGTGTCGTGTTGCTTGTGCCTCCATTTGCACCTTCTTTGTCCCCGTGCTGTGGGACTCTTGTGCACATTGCCTGGTCTTCTGAGGGCTCTCTGAGTTGCTGAGAGCCCCCTCTGTCTCTCCCTCCTGGGTAAAGGCCACCAGGTCCCTACTGGTCCTGGGCAGCGCCATTTTCTGCAAACTGCAAGCTTTGCATATGCCAAGGCTTGTTGGCGGAATCCAGCAATGCAAACCAGACTGCAATCATCCATCCGGCGTGGGACCTCTTCTGCACAAACCAGGAACCCGCATCTGGCTTCTTGGGTGCATAACTGACTTTGTGTTCTCACCGGTGGTTCTTCTTTTGCACCTTCATCCGGGTTAGCAGGGGCTCCTGTTGTCTCTGGACTCTTCAGTGCTTCTTGGACTTGGTCCCCTTCTTCCACAGGTGTTCAGGTCCAGGAATCCATTGTTGGTGTCTTGCAGTCTCTTCTGGTTCTTGCATAATCTTCTATCACTTCCTCTTGTGTGTTTCAAGAAATGTACTGTGATTTACTCCTGTTTTCCTGGGCTCTGGGGTGGGTTCTATTATTTACCTTTGGTGTTTTCTTACCGTCCCAGCTCCTCTCTACACACTACACTTGCCTACGTGGGAAACCGGCTTTCACATTCCACTATTTTAATATATGGTTTGTGTTCCCCTAGGCCCATTCCAACCTACTGTGATTTTCACTATTTGCACTGTTTTCTAACTGTTTTTACAACTATTCTGCATTCTGGTGTATATGCTGTGTATATTACTTACCTCCTAAGGGAGCATTGTCTCTAAGGTATTTTTGGCATTGTGTCACTATAAAATACCTTTATTTTAGTAACACTGAGTATTTTCTTTCATGTGTGTGAGTACTGTGTGACTACAGTGGTATTGCAAGAGCTTTGCATGTCTGTCTCCGAGATCAGCATTGGCTACTCACCTACGGCTACCCCTAGACAGCCTGGCTGCTAGACACTGATTACATTTCACTGATAAGGGATAACTGGACCTGGTATAAGGTGTAAATACCTTTGGTACTCACTACAATACAGGCCAGCCTCCTACACTGGGGTTCACTATAAACATGTCAAAGTCATGCCTGACTCCCTCTCAGACGCTCCCTTTCATCGGAGCTGTGATGGACACAACTGGAGTTTTGTGCCTATCCTCCCTAAAAGCGAGTCCAGGATATTCATGCTATGATTCCAATGTTTCAGCCTCTATCCTGGATTTCAATGAGAATGACTCTGAGGCTGCTGGGCCTCATGGCCTCCTGCATCCTGTTAGTGACACATGCCAGATGGCATATGTGGGCTCTGCAGTGGGACATGAAGTTCCAGGGGAATCTATCCGACAAGGTCCATATCTCTGAGGGAACTGTGAAAGATCTGCAGTGGTGGCTTTCGAATCAGTATTAGGTCAACTGCAGATCCCTCTCCCTTCCCCAACCAGATCTTGCAGTAGTGACAGATGCGTAACTCCTGGGATGGGGCGGCCACATGGAAAAGGCAGAGGTCAGAGTTCTCTGTTCTCTAGCAGAGTCTGGACTCTACATCAATCTCCTGGAGCTCCGGGCAATCAGGTTTGCAATGAAAGTGTCCCTTCCCTCTCTCAAAGGGAAAGTGGTTCAGGTGTTGACGGACAACACGATCGCCATGTGATACTGCAACAAACAATGCGGAGTGGGGTCTTGGACCCTTTGTCAAGAGGCTCTGCACCTCTGGAAGTGGCTGGCACATCAGGGCATTACCCTGGTTGTTCAACATCTGGTGGGCTCTCAGAACACCAGAGCAGACAAACTCAGCCGTCGATGCATAGTCGATCACAAGTGGCATCTCCACTCTGAGGTGGCGCAAGGTCTGTTTCAGCAATGGGGGGAGCCTTGGTTATATCTATTCACCTCCGCAGAGAACACGCAATGTCAGCTGTTTTGCGCATTCGAGTTTCAAGGCAGCACTCGCTCGGAGACGTTTTTCATCTCGAGTAGACCTCAGGCCTCCTTTACGCCTTCCCGCCTATGCCACTTCTGTCCAGAGTTCTGCAGAAGATCAAGAACAACCAGGCTCAAGTCATTCTTGTGGCTCCAGACTGGGCACGAAGAGTATGGTATCCAAAGCTACTGATCATGGCCACAGATCCGCCAATCAGACTGCCACTTCTGGAGGATCGTGTGTCGCAGCAACAGGGGGCGGTCTTCCACCTGAATCTGTCCAACCTTCGCCTTTATGCGTGGAGATTGAGCGGCGGCAGTTGACAGCTTTTGACCTTCTATCTAAAGTATGTGACGTTATCTTGCCAGCCAGGCATCCCTCCACCAAAATGGTATATGCCTGTCATTGGCATACATTTGTGGCATGGTGAACCAACAAGTCTGTTGATCCCCCTTCCTGCTCCTCTCTCTCAGGTTCTTTTGTTCAACCCTTTCTTTGGTCCAGCAGGGCTCTGCTTTGGGCACTCTTAAAGGTTACTTATCGGCTATCTCAGCCTTTCTTAGATTGGCAGACCAACCTTGCCTTTTCAAATCTCCTATATATGGTAGATTCCTTAACGGAATTACTCTTTTGTTTCCTCCCACTCTGTTTATTATGCTCCAGTGGGACCTCAATCTGATACTCACTTACTTGATGTGTGCCCCTTTTGAGCCGTTATGCAATTGCCCCTTACGGCCACTAACTCTCAAAACTGCATTTCTTGTTGCCATCACCTCCCTCCAGGCTCTTTCTTCAAAACCCCCATTTTTGTCTGTCCACCCTGACAAAGTGGAGCTTCGTACGAGAACCTCCTTCCTTCCCAATTTTGTTACACCTTTTCATGTAGGCCAAACCATCACTTGGCCTACTTTTTACGCACCCCACATCCTTCTCATGAGAAGGAGAGACTCCACCATCTGGATCCAAAAAGAGCGTTGGCGTTCCACCTACTAAAGATTTCCAGGTGGACGATCAACTCTTTGTTGGATATGTGTGTGTGTGCACAGAAAGGGAAGGCGGTGCAAAAGCGTACCATCTCACGATGGGTACTACTTTGCATCAAACTGTGCTACTCTTTGTCAAAGAAGCAATCCCCTGAGGGCTTGCGCACTCACTCCACAAGAGCAACTGCTGCTTCCACAGTGTTAGCACGCAGGGTTCCTGTCCTGGACATCTGCCAGGAAGCAAATTGGGGATCCCTACACGTGTTCAGAAAACATTACTGCCTAGACAGTCAGGTCCGCAAAGACAGCTACTTTGGTCATTCGGTCCTGCAGGACTTTTTAGCATGATCTTGGTTTGCAGCCCACCGCTGAAGATGGCATTGCTTGGGTATCTATTCTAAGGTAAGGAATCTGCAACTGTAAGATTGTATCAGATGAACAAGTTACTTACCTTCGATATCGGTAACGATATTCTAGTTGCAGATTCCTTACCGACCCACCCATCCTACCCACTTGCGAACTGACTTCTAGGGACAGAAATTCCCTTTTCAGGGCCTTAGTTTTGGCACACCATTTTCAGAGTTCTTCACATCTCTGCCCTTTGGCGTGGAAAGTCGTGAAAAGAAACTGACGTCACCGTGCTGAGGCCGCACCTATATACGACCCAAATGTCTTCAAGGCAACCACAACGCCAACGAGGAACGTGGAGTTGACCAACGCCACCTGACGGCGCGTGCAGTTACTGCTCGAAGAAAAATCTCTAGATCCAGTCTGATGCCTGGGGAAATTCTAAGGTAAGGAATCTGCAACTAGAATATGTCTCTACCAGATAAATTGTTACTGAAGATAAGTAGCTTGTTCGTTATCTTAAAAGGATACAACTGATGTTATACTGTAATCTAGAATTTAGACTAACAGTGCATATTGAAACCATATTGAATTTCTAATAATTAATGAATTACAAATGTGTGCAAAAATTAGAGAAATGCACTTCTCTGTTGTACTTACTGAAATGCATTAACAAAGCTTTTCTATTTAAAATTAAATGTATTATTCATAATAATATAGAATATAATAATGTTGAATTAATAGGTTTTCTATTTAAATGTTTTATTAAAGCGTATTAATTAAATGGATTGCTATAATTTTTTCATGTTCTCATGAGAACATAACCTGAAAGAAACCTCATGTTATGAAATTAAATCAACATTTCCTGCACAGTCATGAAATACAAACTTCTACAGGCCTCACTCATGCTAAGTTTAGCAAGTTAGTAATACTTGTGTGGACTCGCATGGATAGAAGATTCTCCCATGACAGACCTGGGAACGTGTTGGACTGTTTCAACTTTGAGTTGTGTGATCGATTTCTATTGGATGATGCCCCATCTTTGTGACATGGACTGATTGAATCAGGATGTTTTGGGAATTCTAATATACTGATGGGCATTTGGATTTAGTTCAATTATCAGATGCTACCCTGCTGCTTGCAGATGCTTTGCTGATGAAGGATCCCTGTATGCTGTATCCCTTGAAGAGAAATCTCCATCTCAACTATTCCCCCTTTGAAATGCCCTTTTAGTCTTAGCATTCCTTTTTATTTCCTCCTATAAAAGACTCTTAATTGAGCTTCTAATATGCTGATGTTCCCCTTTTTACTTATCTTTTGCCCAACTTAGTTAGTATCTTGCAGTCCGAGATAATATTTTCCCAAATTATTTTTACCCTTTTTAGGCTTTTTGTATTTTGTCCACGTGTTCCTCCCCACACGTATTTCTTTGATTTGTTTAGCTATAGGGTTGCCCTGTGCTGTGATTGTTAAATATGAGCAAAGGCTTATTTCTGTATCTATTACTATTGCTTATGGTATGTATTATTCCTATTGAATACTTAGTTTTGTTAATGTTAGTTCCCCTGAATTTATTTAGTCACCTTGGGCAACCCTTGGTGATTGTGTATCTTTATTACTTGGTTTTGCGCATTGTGCATTGTCTACATGACTTTGAGCTTGTGTTTGTAATAGTTTTCCTTCTGTGGCCATATTGGTCAAGGTGTTTAAAGCTCTTTCCTCTTCAAAGTCATGCATGACACTGGGCACACTGAATATTGTAAAACCAAATCACAATGTAGAATTTTGTCTCGCCATCATCATAAAAACCCTGTTGGTTACTATTGTTGAAATATTTGCTCTTTTTGGTCGAAAATGAACAGTTGTAAAATTATTTTAATATAGAAACAGGTGCTAGATGTGAGTTTATGGCCAAAAACGATCCGCAGATTTATCTTAGCTTACTTTGTATATGTATGGTCAGGTTTAAAGACAGTTATCTGTCTTTCCATCCTCATGTTGTAAAAACAAATAGACCAGTAGATTCAAACGGCTGACCTAAAGCTCCTCCATATATGTTTGCTAAAATGCCAGTCACATTTTGCTTCCATTCCTCAAAGCATGCAAAGCAAGAAACAGCTGCTAAAGTGGGTTGACCCATTGCCACAGTACTGAGAGTGTCTGGACACATAAGTACATCCACCTACAAAAAGTGCGATTTAGTGCCAGGACTGGTGGGTAGATACTTTACTTTGTCTATGCTTTTTTTCTTTCAATTCTTTGCACTTTGTTGTCATCCATGTGTGTTTACTCCAGTTGTCTCAAGCCAGTCCACAATGAGCTATCAGTAGCTTCCAGACCTTTTCAGAGTAGCTCAAAGCCTTGAGTTCATTTTTAAATAAGCACTGAGTCACATTTTTCCTTTTGAAGTTAAGTGAAGGCTGTGTTTATTTTACATTATCATCATCAGGTTGCAGATAGCAGGGCCTGGTAAGGAGAAGTGCTGGAGTCAGAATTATGACCCAGGGCACAGAGGTGAAGATTTTAAACACTAAGGTATTCAACACCTAGATAAAATACCTTGCCAACTGAGTATTGGAGGTGAGAACAAAATGATGTTTCTGAAGGCTTTTAAGTCAGAGAAAATTAAAGTGAAAAGTTACCTTATAATTAAGTTAACTTTTCATTTGAATTGTTTTCAATGTATTTTTAAGTGTTGCATTTACAACAGCAGGTCTCTTGCTCCTAGTGGCCAGTAGAACACTGTATTTTTTGTTATAAATATGGCACAGTCATTTTTTAAATGGGAGAAATTTAAAGAGCAGAAAAATGTTCCACATTGTGAACATTTTGGCTCTTTTAATTTCTCCCATTTAAAAAAAAAAATGGTTATATGTTTGTGTTGTACATGTAACGGTGGCACATACGGCGAAAGGTTTGTCCTGTACCACAAGTACATACTACACAGGATCTCAGTTACCTATAAACATATATTCCATTCATATGCACACATGTTCATACATCTCTTAAGACCACGCTCTCACTGACGCACATGGCAGCCCTGTAATAGTGTCCTTGTCACAGTATTTTGTTCACATCGCAGTACCTGGCTCTATGGACGTTAGGCTTACAGTGAAGGAGGCTTGGCGTGGGGGTGTCTGGTAATAATGAGCGAGTTGTTTAGCCTTTGGTAGCTCACTATGATTTTCACTGATCAGAAGTAGCTCTTGCTACAGAAAAGTATGGAGCCCCCTGGTTTAATATGTGTTCAGGTTACAGTAATTCAAAGCAAAGCCAGCAGTACTGTATGTTTGTTCCACTAAGAATTATATTTTCCTGTGATGTGCGTTAAAAGTTAAGAATTCGTACATACATTCTTAAAAGTACACATGCATGACGTTCTATTAAAATTATATGCAGTGGTTATTTTTATATTTAGAAATGTGATTGCGAGCATTTGACTGTCACATAGGAGGCAGCATGTTTTCATTATTTATTTTCCTTTTTGTGGCACATTGCTTATATAAAACAAATAATAACCTTCACATCAGCTTGCAACGCCCTGAGATTTTGCGTTTGTCAAAAACTGGTGTAATTAGTTCATCAGATTTGTCACATTTTTGCTATAAATCGTATTACATTCATTCACAACTGCTTCATTGGGAAACAAACATTTTCAGTTATTGCTCCGAAATCGCAAGTTCTTGTTCTTGCTTGGAAGAATAGATATCCTTTTCGGCTGACTCCACATTTGTTCTGGGTTCCCATTGGGCATGTGGCCTGGCATTAGCCCGCCCTTGTAACATTTTGGTTCTTCATTACTGCTGAAGCATGATTCGGTAATGTAACCGTGATTCGATTCAACAGGTGAAATTGCAGCTGTCAACAGGACGCCACCTTGCAAAGAAATACAGTTGCTTACCTTCCCGCATGAAAATGTTAAATGCTCAAGTAGAAAAACATCATTTTACTTCTTGTCCTCACCCAAGTCTCTAAAGGAGCGCAGAGCAAGCACTTTTAGGCTAAGAATTTTACAAACTGGCCACTTAGAGGCCCCCTAAGCATATTTGCAAAAACGTACTCTTACAAATTCCATAGCGACCAGCAGTGTTTGAGGAAAATGGCTCGTGAAGAATTGTGCCAGAAGGCCTAAGTATGTACTGCCCAGTAAGTAAGTTAAGACATGTTACTGCTTCATACACACCAGACCTTTAAACAAAAATAAAGAGTTTGTGCTAATTGTTCCTTCATTGAAATATCAGGTGAGTTTTAAAATGTATGTTTTCTCAATCGTTTCATAGTCTTTCGTCACTTCACATCTGATCTCACATTCCCTGCCCTTGTTCTCAGAGTCAGTTGGAAACGTTACGGTGGAAATACATCCAGATTTGTCCTTATTGTCCAAGTTTTGAATACAATCCTCGTCAATGGGGTACATTCCATCAAACCATGACACGTCAGCACTTCTTGTACTGCATCCAGCTATAAAATATTTCAATACAACAGTCTCGCCAGCCTTAGGATCACTGGTGAGGCACTGAATTTCTGATGGCTGTTCTTCCTTCTGGATTTCTGCTTCACATCCTGAAAAGTGTGAATTGAAAACATTTTAAAAACTTCATTTAACAAGGAAATAATTAGTTTCGTATTATATTTACTAGGTAGCTGACTGACAATTCAGGCATAGTTGAACATATAACTCAGTTAAAACATTAAATTATATGTTTTATGAGTTTCACTTATCCATTCAAATCTGTATATATCACGGGAAGCCTATGGTTCTCAGGGTACCGATCGTGTTATTCTGCCAGTATTAGCTGTTGATTTACAGAAATATTCATAGTTTTAGAATAAATAGCAAACCAACATATTTTCTTTTTGTTAATATTTCATTCTAAATACAATATAATCATTCTTGTTTATGTTCTGAAAACCCAGCTCCTTATTGTCTTTGCCTAGAGGTTCTGTTCACATCTCCTACGTCTCACGATTTGACTCAACAAAAGAAGCTCCCGGGGGTGGGAGCACTGATTGCACACTTGTTTCACAATTATTTACTCTTTTTTTGTCCGTCTCTAGAGGGAGTCTTACAAAGGAGAGAAGGTAGTTGATTAAAAATGCAGTGCCACAATACGCAGAAATACAAATATTATTGTATAACACGAGAAAGCATTGGTCTATCTGGGTCGGGTTTCTACATGGAGTGCCTTGTTATCTAGGATCTTAGGTTCTCTTTATATGATTTAAGCACTCTCTGGTAAAATGTCCTCTGTCGCATTGGTGGGTAGCAGTTTGTCATCACCTTTTCCGATTCCAAGAGAGACTAGGTACGTTTGCCCATTATTACCTTTGGTATTTAAAAGTCCAGCAGAGTTTTTAATGAAATAGATGATATCACAGATAAACATACACTCTACAATGTTTAGAACAAAAGGTGATCAAGAGGAAATTATATAGATGAAATTATATATAGATTGTAAGAAAGTGAAGTATTAATTGGGGTGGATGTTAGGTTAGTCTTCCACAAGTAATAAAGTCACTAACCGGTTAGTTCCAGTAAAGGTTTCAGTAACTTAAACCTGAGGTTAGCCCCTCCAAGCTATGGCATAGACCAGGCAGTCTTAACTTAAAAAAATGTGTAAAGTATTTAGAAGTACCAAATAGGTTAAAATTACAACACTGTGAAAAGTCCACTTCAATTTATAAAAAATCGAGAATACTTTTATGAAAAAAATGACACAAAAAGTGACACAAATCTAAAAGAGTGAAACACGAAATATATTATTTTTAAAGTTTAAATAAAAATAACAACAAAAAGCATTAAACCCCAATCAAAGACATCTGGTTGTGCTAGATAGGAACCTAGGACTAAATAAAGCAATAATCACAAATAATTTAAAATGAGTACCTTCAGTTTCCCGTTATTTGTTTTTAAACAGTACAAACCACTAAGAAAAAGTAAAAAGTCAATCAACGATCATTGTTTACCCAGACCTAGGTGTGATGTCAGGCCAACCACTTAAGAGCTTGGGTCAGATACACCAAGAAAGTTTGTCCTAGTCACAGATTTTACCTTAGGATTTAGGGCTTGATTACAATCTTGGCAGATAGAATATCTGTCACTTTTGTCATGCAGTATTCCGTCTGGCGTATTACGGTCTCCATAGGATATAATAGGATCACAATACGGCAGACGGGATATCTGTCGCATGTGTGAAGGAGTGATTCAGTCCGCTAAGATCGGAATCAGGCCCTTAGTCTCGGAATGGGAGCCAAAATCCTTCAGCAGGGCAAGGCAGAGACTTTATTCCAAGAAGTACACTCAAAGCCAGAAAGCCATTGGACAAGTCACTGGTTTTGTGGGAAAAGCTCATAGCTTGAACATTTTGAATTTCACACCCAGGGAGACCTGCTCATCAGCTGGCTACTTTTTGTGCCTTCACCCAGTCAATATTTCTTTGTTTGGACTTACTTTCTTTCTCAGAGCTCTGACTCCTCCAGCCGGGCAAGGTTGCAAGCTGTATCCAATGATGAATCCCACAAGGCCAGATAACTCCCGGTGTTGGTCAGCTGAAACAGGTTTCTCCACTTGAAGGTTCTGTGCAGCATCAAATCCATTTCTTCAGCCCACTCAAGTTGTGCCTTGGCAAGATCGGCTCAGATGGATGGTCACGGTCATTTAGCAGTTTGAAGTCAGAATTTTTTTTGAAGTCTCACAGCTTTTCAGAGTGTGTAGAAGAAGCTCAGTTAGACTTTAGGGACATTAGTTGGGGGTCATGTCTTGCTCCAGCACAGGCCAAAAGAGGGTCTTGTCTTCATCCAGTGGCAACTGGTCAGATGGGAACTTGACAAAAAAGGCCTCTAGCAGCATGTACCCATTTAGCAAAAGAATACGTCTGCGAATTGACCCTTGGAGTCCACTTCTCTGTCCTGGGAAGAAGTGGGATGAGGACCAGCCCTTCAGGTCTCCCCAGAGGACACAATAAGCAGATGCAGTCCTTCTATTCTTCCTCAGGTCCAGAAAGTGTTCTGAGGAGTGTGGCTTGGGGTGATATTTATGATTGGCACTAGGTAGTGGGTGGAGCTGACTCTGGGCTTCTCCCTAACCAATGGGATTTAAGTACCCATTGGCAACCAAACATTTCAGCACTTCCCATTTGCCGTAACTGCAAACAATATCACAGTGCACCTTATGCCTAAATTCCAAAATGAATGAACTCTTGCTCCCCTGTGCAGAGTTGGTGATTTACCTAGAGGTGTGCCTAGGGAAATGATTATCCTCCTCTGTTGTGGCCACTTGTCACCGACTCAGAGGTAGCTCCCTTCCCACTGGTGTTGGAGCCAGCCTGGGGGTAACAAAGGTTTTCCTTCTCCAAGCCTCACTTTCCATTTACGTGTAACAGAACAGGTTTCTGGCTCCACCCTAACTGGTCTTTGCAAGGGTAAGAAAAATAGGTCTGCACACCAAGGCTATTGTTTCTGCTCTGGGAGGAATTTTTATACCTCACTAAAGTCAAGCAGTAACACTGCAGTTACTAGCAGGCTAATGCAAATTAGCCTCCAAGGCAGTGATACTCAATGTACAGCCCTGGGGTTCTCTTGCAGCCCTACCGACCTTCACATGTGGCCCCCTGCTGAACGACCTCGCTTGGCAGTTGTTTACTTAGAGCACTAAGATTTAGAAAGATGTTAAATAAACAGGCATACACTTATCTACAAGCTAACCAAAGTAAAAGAAGAGAAGCAAATAAGGTATCCTGCACCAATCAACTTTAGGAACACATTCATTTTTAAGACATTTTGCAAAAAAGTCTCTTCAAAATTCAAAAACGTGTATTTCACTAACATGCAGAAGCATTTCACCCTAGTACGTCCAATTAAATCAGTGCATTGAGAAGTATTTTTTAAAGTGATAGTTAGTCAGGTGGTGGGGGGTCATGAACGTTCCTACATTCAATTTTGTAAACTAAGAGGCAAGTCAGTTGTAATGTGGACCCCTCTGGCCTGCCTTGGCTGCTATTTTACATAAACAACATTATAGTTTATCAAATAAAACACAAGAGTTTTGTACCATGCATATAATGAACTGTATTTCAAGGTGCTCTTATAAAGAAGAAAAAGGAGGCAAAGTGGAATAAAACAATTGCTAGCATCACACAATTTGGTCAGGCGAGGAAGCTGGGATTGAATGTAGGTTTTCTGGTTTCACATTGTGCAGTTTTATTTAATTCCAATTCAATAGTCAAGTGCCATATGTACAAACATATTTTCCCATAGACACAGAATGGATAAAACCCTTTGGTACATCTGGCCCCAAGTTACTTCCTTTTTACACTTGACTCTTCCAATGTAGTGAGAGCAAGTAAAGAAGGCTTACACCAAGGTGCAGTAGAGATTCAGATACAGCATAACACAGGATTGTCTAATCTGTGACTCTTCAAGAGAGTAGGCGCTTAATTTAGAGAGCAGGATGGAATGAAACCTTTAAAATAACTCCCTGACTACATCATGTATATGCTTCCCTTCCTCAGCATCCCCATTACCAACCCTCCCCACAAAGCCCCACTCCCACTCTGCTGGCAGCAATGCAGCCCTCATGCACACCAGAGACCGCACTCTGTGCCCCCTAGGGGAACGCTTGCCAGTTCCCCATGCTCTAAGGGCTTCAGGCAGGGAAAAAATAACTTTCTAAAAGTTACATTTTCTAAATATCTATTATAAATTTAACTTCACCATTGGACTGGGTCTTAATAAACATTAACAATAGTGTTTGATCATTTTTCTAGCTGGTCCCAATTCTGAGGAAGCATAATTAATATTTTTATCTGTACTGTGGTTTTCTCATATGACAGCCAAAGCTTTCCAGAGTGAAAATAGCTTTTGAGGGCTTGTCACTGAAAGGACATGGTAACATTACATTTCTAAGTGTCTCATCTTTAAATACCATGTACCCTTCCTTGTGATCTACAAGGCCTACTAAGGGATGACCTTTTATTATTTAAATCTGCAGGCCAATCTGTTAAAATAACCCTTTTGACAGTGGAATGCCTTCCTTTTAAACTGCAGCAGTCGGGCTACAGTGGTAGTGTGCCATTCACTAGTGTGAAATAGGAAAACATGCTTTAGGACTAAGTGCTGCAGTCCACGGGTGACATTTAACTGCCTTTGCCATCACTGTGGTATATGGAATTTCAGCCTTAAAGTTCGTCTTAACAGTGGTACGTTAGTGCATCTTTGAATTTTCTTCCCCTTAGAATAATGGGAATCTTTTCCTGTTCTGTGAGGAAATGTAGTATTTTATGTGGTGTGTTTGTGAGACCTCACTGTGTAATACAGTCACAATACCACTTTGGGTCCAGTCAGATTAACTGGTAAAACTGTAGCTCAACTCTGGGAAGTTGTGGTTTTGAGCAGCAAGTCTTAAAGAAAGAAACACATGTAAAGCATTCAGAAGTGCCAAGAAAATAAAGCCACATAAGCAATTCAATACCAATTTATAAAAATAGATACTATTTTGATGAATTTCTAGACAACAAAACAAACAAAAATGTATATCCCCAGGGCCCTGCAGTGGATTTTAAGTAAACTGAAAATCATTGCAAAATTTAAACAAGCAACGGTAACTTCAAAGTTTGGAAGCCCTGTTGAGTTATCAACTACAACAGAGGAGAAGTCATGGGGGATGATAAGTTGCAGGACCATTATCCTTGCCACCAAAGCAGTCTCAAGTCCAGTTCCAGGCTCTAGGAGTAGACCACCATGGACTTCAATAGAGTGGTCCTAACTCAAGGGATACAGGATGCTAAACATGCTGTAAGATGCTGAGGATGCTGTGCGGTCAACAGGGGACTTCCTGAGGTTATTACTTGGTCCACTGTCAAAGTGGGTGGCTTTTGTCACAGGGATCAATGTCCCTCAAAGTCCTCTTTGATCCACCGAAAGTCCAGTTAACACCGGACTAGTAAACTCCGGTAACAGGGAAACCAGTGCTTAACTTTGGTGAAGGCTAATGTCCGTCTTGGGGGACCAAATGGCATTCAGACAACTTTCCCAGGTTCAGTAGTCTCAGGTCCACCTTTTGAGCATTGGGAATCAGGCCCTCATTAAGATCATGTGATTCGGCCCGCCATGCCGGCAGTGCCGGCCAAATCCGCCAGACAGCATGGCGGGCCGAACCACCATATAATAAACATGGTGAAGGCCGCCAGCGGCAGCCCTCACCCACCGCCAAGCTCCCGCCGTCAGGCAACCTGGAGGTGGGATGAAACACCATCCATCAGGTTAGCGGCGCTACCCTACGGATAATGTTTCATTTCCCGGCAGCCTTTTCCTGGCGGGATATCCTGCCAGGAAAAGGCTGGCGGAGGGGGTGCCCCTGCACTGCCCATGCACTTTGCATTGGCAGTGTAGGGGCCCCGGTGCAGAGCCCCGTAACGCAGGTCACTGCCCGATTTTCAGGCAGTGATCTGCACGACTGGTGCATCTGCACCTGCCGCACAGAGGCATTGACAGAGGCTCCATGTGGAGCCCCTGTCAATGTCACGCCCGAGCCTTTCTGTGAGCCGACGGGCATAAACAAGGTTTCCGCCTGCCGGCTCTCAGAAAAATTAATATTCTGTCCGACGGTGTTCCGGGGTCTCTGGCGGTCAGTGTTTTGACCTCCAGCATGAACACGGCGGTTGTTTCCGCCGTGTTCATAATGACCCCCTTAATCTCCCGGGCTGCACATTGTGTTTTTAGATACACCTTTGACTATGCCCCCACACTCATTGACCACTGTTTAATATTATTTCCTCACTGTAAAAATTATCTGCAGTGGGGATTGGGGATGTTTATGATTGTCGGTGATGAGGAATACCACGTTCTAGAAATTTATGTCAGGAGGGGTTTTTACACCTAAAAACTTTTGAGAGGGGGGTCTGGGCATCAAAAAGTTTGAAGACCTCTGTTCTACTCTAAAAAGGATTCTGCGCACTCAACTGCGCAATGTGACATGCTTCATTTCTGGGTTACTCCTTGCCGGAGACTGATTCTTCAGTGTCAGGTGGGCTCTTCGTGAGCTCTTAGGAAGGTTATGCCTCCTGGCCTCTGCTGTGTCTCACAAAAGCTACTTTCTTGATCCTGCTCCTGGATCCCTTTGTGATGTCCAAAGGAGCCCCCTCTTTAACCCCCCCCCCTTTTTATTTCCCTGCTCGGTTTCTACTTCCTTCCATCTTCTCCCCTTTGTCTTCCTTCCCTATTATCTCTCCTGTTAGACTAACCAGGCCCCAGCACCAGTGTTCTTTCCCAAAAGTGTACCATTGTTCCCACAATTGGCACACCCCTGGCACAGAGTTAAGTCCCTTATTACAGGTACCAAGGGCCCTCTGGCCAGGGAAGGTCCTCAAGGGCTGCAGCATGTATTATGCCACCCTGGAAGACCCCTCACCAAGCATATGCACACTGCCATCAAGGCTTGTGTGTGTTAGTTGTGAGAAAAAGACAAAGTCAACATGGCACCCCTCTCAGGGTGCAATTTCCACAAACCACTGCCTGTGGCATAAGTAAGTCACCCCTCTAGCAGGCCTTACAGCCCTAAGGCAGGGTGTACTATACCACTGGTGAGAGCATAGCTGAATGAGCAATATGCCCCTACACTGTCTAAATCCATTCTTAGACATTGTAAGTGCAGTGTGGCCATAATGAGTACATGGGCTGGGAGTTTGTCATTACGAACTCCACAGTTCCATGATGTATACACTGAAGACAGGGAAGTTTGGTATCAAACTTCTCAGTACCATACACAGACACTGATGCCAGTGCTGGATCTATTGAGAAATGCACCTAGAATGCAGCTGTAGCAACCTGGCCTGGTGTGTGGTGGGTACCTGAGGTATTTACACCCTTATACCAGGTCCACGTATCCCCTATTAGTGTAGTGTAGGCAGTGTCTAGATGCCAGGTAGTGGATGAGCAGCCCAGGCTTATCTACGAGACATGCAAACCTTATGAATACCACTGTAGTCATACAGTACTTACACACATGAAAGAAAATGCTCAGTGTTACGAAAATAAAGGGTATTTATTACAGTAACACAGTACCAAAACACTAGATAGGCAACCCTCCAATAGGATGTAAGTAAACACACTAAATATGTACACTACTAATCAGCAATAGGCATAGAAAGTGATATAAAACAGTGCAAATGCAATTAGACAATAGTGGCCCTGGAGGTAGCCCAAATCATTTACTAAAAAAATGGAACACGAACACAGGATCCCCACCTAGGTAAGTGGAATGTGTAGAGGGGAGCTGGGGTTTCTAGGAAATCACCAAAGGTAAGTACCACAGTGACCCCTAGCGACCAGGAGGAAAGGAGTAAATTACTAGATTTTCCCCAAACCACCCAAAAGGAAGGAAAAGAAGAAAATGCAACACCCAGACAAGACTGCAAGAATCCAGCGGCGGATTCCTGGAGAGGAAGACCCTTGGAAGAAGGGGACCAAGTCCAGAAATCACAGAGGAGTACAGGAGGAGCAGGAGCTACTACCCACCCAGATGTGGATGCAGGAGTTGGTCAACGGTAGGACGAAGACAGTCAGGAATGCAGCACTGGAGCAGGTGAAGAGTTTCTGGAAGATGCAGTCGATGTCCATGCTGGATGGATGATTGAAATTGGTCAGTGGCGTGGAAAAGCCACCTACAAGCCTTGGCAAAGGCAGAAGTCACGGTGAAGCAAAAGTAGAGCTGCCGGGGACCAGCAAGGTCCAGGAGGACTAAACCAAGGTGGGAGTCCTCGGGAGACCCTCAGCAAAGGCAGAGAGTCCAAAGAAGAAGAGGCAGCCCCCACAGGAGACTCACTGGATGAGGAACCAGTACTTGTTCATGAGCCCATGCAGCATAATTGGAGAAGGGTCCAACGCTGCAGGAGAAGCACCAGAGGGCTGTGCGCTGCAGGAAGGAGTGCTGGGGGTTGGGGCTACACAGAGCCTGAAGATCCATAGGAGGAGATCCAAACAAGCCTTGGTAGCTGCAAAAGACGCAGTGCATGGAGGTACTTTCCTACATGGGAAGGCAGAGGCTCGGCTCACCTCACCAAAGGTGGACAGCTTGCAGAGAGGACCAAGAGGACTACTCCCAATCACCACCTGTGATGCAGGGTCTACGCAGCCCAGGATGAGAGGAGATCCATGGAGCTAGTTGATGTTGCAGTTGGTGCCTTGAAACTCAAAGGGGACCCCATGGAACCATCTTTAAACTAACCTGTGCAGTGCTTTTCCAAGTGGTCCCTGGCAGTGGCCCTACCCCAGCTCCAGAGACCTTTCATCAATGCTCCCAATGGAACCGGAAGCCACCTGAACTTCTCCAGCTGGCACAGTGTGCCTGCAACAATCTCTACTAATCTGCAAAAGAAGAACATGCTAAACCAATTGTACAATTGTATATGTATTTTAAAGGTGATTTTCCATTGATTCCTATGCTGCTCAATTACGCACAAAATACCATTTTTAATCAACTTCAAAAATAAAATTCATATCTCAAAAAGTACTCAACCCATTTTGATCTTGTTCTTGAAAATTATATAAAGATTAAGTAGTTTTATAAATTGGTCTTGAGTTATTCCTTTGAGTGTGTGAACTGCATGATTGATAGTCTGAGTACAACAAATACTTTGCACTTCTCCAAGACTGGAATAACTGCTCGACAGAGCTATCTTAAAAATAAGAGGACTAGGTGATCTAGTTTTTACCCCTGTAAACCAACGTGTGGTTTCTTGGACCCCCTGCACACTGTGCCTAGCTTTGCACACTACATAGAGGGCCAGCCTCCTACAGCTGTTGAAGGTGAGCTCGCCCCAGGCTGTCGTCTCCCACCTTCAGACTAAAGCAAACCTCCTGCATTCGCTGGGGTTCACTATAAACATGCCAAAATCACACGTGACCCACTCTCAGATGCTCCCTTTCATCAGAGCTGTTCTGCACACAGTGTAGTTTCTTGACTATCCTCCTGAGCTGCGACTTCAGGATATTCAGGCTGTGATACTGATCTTTCAGCCTCTGTCCTAGAGTTCTATGAGAATTACTCTGAGGCTGCTGGGCCTCATGGCCTCCTGCATCTTGCTAGTGACTCATGCCGGTGACATATGCGGTCTTTGCAGTAGGACGTGAAGTTACAGTGGGCATAGCATCATGAAAATCTCTCCAACATGGTCCAGATCTCAGAATGGACTGCAGTGGTGGCTTCTGAACCGTGATTGGGTCAAGGGCTGATCCCTCTCTCTTCCCCAACCAGATCTCACTGTAGTGACCTGGGCAGCCTCAGGGGAGATGTGGGGATCAGAGGAGGTCTGTATCTCCGGCAGAGTTCGAGTTCCATACCAACCTTCTGGAACTCAGTGCTATCCAACTGGCATGGAAAGCATTCCTTACCTCTCTCAATGGGAAAGTGGTGCAGGTGTTCACGGACAACACCACCACCATGTGCTACTGCAACAAGCTGGGCAAAGTGGGTTCACCATCTGGTGGGCTCAAACGTCGATGCCTAGTTGATAACAAATGGCTTTTCCAAACAGAGGTGTTGCAAGGTCTCTTTAATTAGTGGGGAGAACCTTGGTTAGATCTGTTCGCCGCCAAAGAGAAAGCGCAATGTCAGCTGTTTTGCGCATTGGTGTTTTCAAGGCAGCACTCGCTCAGTGATGCTTTTTGTTTTGATTGGAACTTAGGCCTCCTTTCCGCCAATGCTACTTCTGCCCAGAGTTCTCAAGAATATCAAGAACAACTGGGCCCAAGTCATTCTCGTGGCCCCAGACTGGGCAAGAAGGGACTGGTATCTCGAGCTCTTGAGCATGGCCATAGATCCTCCATTCAGACTGCCCCTTCGGGTGGCTCTTCTGTGACAGCTGCAGGGGCGGTTCTCCACCCAAACCTGTCTAGTCTTTACCTTCTTGAGTGGAGATTGACGGGGGCAGTTGACAGTTGTTGACCTTCCACCCACAGTCTGTGATGTTATCTTGGCAGCCAGGTGTCCCTCCACCAAAACGGTACATGCCTGTTGTTGGAACAAATTTGTGGCATGGTGTAAGGACAAGTCTGTTGACCCCCTCTCTGCCCCTCTTTCTGAGATTCTTCTGTTCATTCTTTCTTTGGCCCAGCAGGGCTCTGCTCTAGGTACCCTCAAGGGTCATTTGTCTGTTTAGTGGGCTCCTGCCCCCCCCTGGACACTTGCGCGACTCTTGGACCTGGTCCCCTTCCTTTGCAGGTCCTCAGGTCCAGGAATCCATCTTCAGTGCTTTGCAGTCAGTTGTTGTCTTTGCAGAATCCCCTATCTCGACTTTACACTCTTTCTGGGGTAGTAAGGTAGCTTTACTCCTACTTTTCAGGGTCTTGGGGTGGGACATCTTGGACACCCTTAGTGTTTTCTTACACTCCCAGCAACCCTCTACACACTACACTAGGCCTGGGGTCCATTCGTGGTTCGCATTCCACTTTTGGAGTATATGATTTGTGTTGCCCCTAGGCCTATTTTCCCCTATTGCATTCTATTGTGTTATACAGTGTATGTACTACTTTTCTAAGTGTTTTACTTACCTGATTTTTGGTTTGTGTGTATATTTTGTGTATATTACTTACCTCCTAAGGGAGTATATCCTCTGAGATACTTTTGGTATATTGTCACTAAAATAAAGTACCTTTATTTTTAGTAACTCTGAGTATTGTGTTTTCTTATGATATAGTGCTATATGATATAAGTGGTATAGTAGGAGCTTTGCATGTCTCCTAGTTCAGCCTACGCTGCTCTGCTATAGCTACTAATAAGGGATAACTGGACTCTGCACAAGGTGTAAGTACCACAAGGTACCCACTATAAGCCAGGCCAGTCTCCTACACATACCTGACTAGGTGCCCAATCCTCCTCTGAGGGCTATTTAGGGTCTCTCCAGTGGGCTTTCCCTCAGATTACGACTTGCAAGAATTCATCAGGGTTTCTCTGCACTTCTCTCTTTGACTGCTGCCAAAGGATCGACCGCGGACTGCTCAGGATGCCTGCAAAACCGCAACAAAGTAGCAAGATGACTACTAGCACCCTTGTATCGCTTCATCCTGCTGGCTTTCTCGACTGTTTCAAGGTGGTGCATGCTCTGGGGGTAGCCCGCCTCCTCTCTGCACCAGGAGCTCTGAAGAAATCTCCTGTGGGTCGACGGAATCTTCCCCCTCCAAACGCAGGCAACAAAACACTGCATCACCGGTCCTCTGAGTCCCCTCTCAGCACGACGAGCGTGGTCCCTGGAACTCAGCAACTCTGTCCAAGTGACTCCCAAAGTCCAGTGACTCTTCAGTCCAAGTTTGGTGGAGGTAAGTCCTTGCCTCCCCACGCTAGACTGCATTGCTGGGTACCACGTGATTTGCAGCTGCTCCAGCTCCTGTGCACTCTTCCAGGATTTCCTTCGTGCACAGCCAAGCCTGGGTCCCCGACACTCCTTCCTGCAGTGCACAACCTTCTGAGTTGTCCTCCGGCGTCGTGGGACTCCCTTTTGTGACTTCGGGTGGACTCCGGTTCACTTTTCTTCTAAGTGCCTGTTCAGGTACTTCTGCGGGTGCTGCCTGCTTCTGTGAGAGCTCCCTGACTTGCTGAGCGCCCCCTCTGTCTCCTCCTCCAAGTAGCGACATCCTGGTCCCTCCTGGGCCACAGCAGCATCCAAAAACCCTAACCACGGCCCTTGCAGCTAGCAAGGCTTGTTTGCAGTCTTTCTGTGTGGGAACACCTCTGCAAGCTTCTTCATGACGTGGGACATCCATCCTCCGGAGGGGAAGTTCATAGTCCTCTTCGTTCTTGCAGAACACCAAGCTTCTTCCAACAGGTAGCAGCTTCCTTGCACCCTCAGCTGGCATTTCTTGGGCTCCTGCCCACTCTCGACACTGTCGCGACTCTTGGACTTGGTCCCCTTGTCTTACAGGTACTTAGGTCTGGAAATCCACTGTTGTTGCATTGCTGGTGTTTGTTCTTCCTGCAGAACCCCCCTATCACGACTTCTGTGCTCTCTGGGGGTAGTAGGTGCACAATAGCCCACCCCAAGACCCTGAAAGGTAGGTGTATTTTTCAAACCCTCACTGTTTTCTTACAGTCCCAGCGACCCTCTACAAGCTCACATAGGTTTGGGGTCCATTCGTGGTTCGCATTCCACTTTTGGAGTATATGGTTTGTGTTGCCCCTATACCTATGTGTTCCTATTGTAATCTACTGTAACTTTACATTGCTTGCATTACTTCTTTTTGCTATTACCTGCATAATTTTGGTATGTGTACATATATCTTGTGTATATGGCTTATCCTCATACTGAGGGTACTCCCTGAGATACTTTTGGCATATTGTCATAAAAATATCTGTGTATTGTGTTTTCTTATGATATTGTGCATATGACACCAGTGGTATAGTAGGAGCTTTACATGTCTCCTAATTCAGCCTAAGCTGCTTTGCCATAGCTACCTTCTATCAGCCTAAGCTGCTAGAAACACCTCTTCTACACTAATAAGGGATAACTGGACCTGGCACAGGGTGTAAGTACCTCTGGTACCCACTACAAGCCAGGCCAGCCTACAACACGTTAACTAAAATGGTGCAATCTTTTACATCAGGATTAGTTATCCCACAGAGAGGTACTTTTACCAGAGGGAGTACAGCTGTGGTAGCTGATGGTTCCCTTGGTACAGGTTCCACCCCAGGAGACGTTTCTCCCACCACAGGACTGGTATCCTTAGTGGCAGGGTGGGTAGGGGATACTTTGATGCCATTTTTAACTGTTGTTGGAGAAGGATCCTGAGATTTCAGACCTTTTTCTCTCCTTTGCTTTTTCATTTCAGCTGAAATGAGAGGAAGCAATTCCTCAGGGATACCCAGCATGGATTCATGGGTACTAAACTCTACCTCAGCCCAACCTGAGACCTCTAGGTCATTACCTAAGAGACAATCTACAGGTAAGCTAGGTGATACCACCACCTGCTTTGGGCCAGTAACTCCACCCCAACTAAACTGAACTACAGGTAAGGGGAGGAACTGAGTGGAGTTATGGACATCAATAATCTTGTATTGTTGTCCAATGAGGTGTTGTGCAGGAGACATTAGGTTTTCAGTCACCAAAGTAATACTGGCACCTGTGTCCCTGTAGGCCTAGGCCTCAACACCATTTATTAAAACTGACTGCCTGTACTTATCCATTCTAAGGGGACAAGCAGCCAGTGTGGCAAGGCCATTGCCACCAGGTGTGGCAGAAACTGTCTTGGGACTGACTACCCCAGTTTCTATGATGGACCCAGATTGAACCCAACAACACCCTTATTTTGACTGTTGCCAACAGTCCTACCACTATTACCACTACTGCTAGGGGCACTAGAGTTTGATGTATTAGTGGTGGTAGGTGTAGGAGGCTGGCCTGGCTTATAATGGGTACCAGATGGTACTTACACCTGGTGCCAGATCCAGTTATCCCTTATTAGTAGATTAGTAGTGTTCTAGCAGCTTAGGCTGATAGAGGTAGCTATAGCAGAGCAGCTTAGGCTGAACTAGGAGACATGCAAACCTCCTACTGTACCACTGATATCACATAGCACTATATCACAAGAAACACAATACTCAGAGTTACTAAAAATAAAGGTACTTTCTTTTAGTGACAATATGCAAAAAGTATCTCAGAGGATGTACTCCTTTAGGAGGTAAGTAATATACACAAAATATACACACAGACCAAAATCAGGTAAGTAATACACTTAGAAAAGTAGTGCAAACACTGTACAACACAATAGAATGCAATAGGGAAAAATAGGCCTAGGGGCAACACAAACCATATACTCCAAAAGTGGAATGAGAACCACGAATGGACCCCAGGCCTAGTGTAGTGTGTAGAGGGTTGCTGGGAGTGTAAGAAAACACTAAGGGCGTCTAAGATACCCCACCCCAAGACCCTGAAAAGTAGGAGTAAAATTACCCGACTACCTCAGAAAGACAGTGAAGTTGAGATAGGGGATTCTGAAAAGACAACAACTGGCTGCAAAGCACTGAAGACGGATTCCTGGACCTGGGGACCTGTAAAGAAAGGGGACCAAGACCATGAGTCACGCAAGTGTCCGGGGGGGCAGGAGCCCACTAAACCCCGGATGAAGGTGCAAAAGGGCTGCCTCTGGGTGGAAGAAGCCAAAGATTCTACAACAACAGAAGGTGGCAGGAACTTCTCCTTTGGTCAGAAGATGTCCCACAGCGTGCTGGAAGATGCAGAGTTGTTTTCACACAGAAAGACTGCAAACAAGCCTTGCTAGCTGCAAGAGTTGTGGTTGAGGATTTTGGGTGCTGCCAGGGCCCAGTAAGGACCAGGAGGTCTCCCCTTGGAGGAGGAAACAGAGGGGGCGCTCAGCAACACAGAGAGCCCATGCAGAAGCAGGCAGCACCCGCAGAAGTACCTGAACAGGCGTTCAGAAGATCTGAGCCCGACAGTCGACTCAGCACAACAAAAGAGGGTCTCACGAAGTCGGAGTCCAACTCAGCGAGTTGAGCACTGCAGGACAGAGTGCTGGGGACTTGGGCTAGGCTGTGCATGAAGGAAGTCCTGCAAAAGTGCACAGGAGCCCGAACAGCTGCAGTTCATGCAGTATGCAGGATTACTGTCTGGCTTGGGGAGGCAAGGACTTACCTCCACCAAATTTCGACAGAAGAGCCACTGGACTGTCAGGAACACTTGGATCCAGCTCCTGTGTTCCAGGGACCACGCTCGTCAAGATGAGAGGGGACCCAGAGGACTTGTGATGCAGATGTTTGGTGCCTGCGTTGGCAGGGGGAAGATTCCGTCGACCCACAGGAGATTTCTTCTTGGCTTCCAGTGCAGGGTGAAGGCAGACAGCCCTCAGAGCATGCACTACCAGGAAACAGTCGAGAAAACCAGCAGGATGAGGCGCTACAATGTTGCTGGTAGTCTTCTTGCTACTTGCAGGCGTCCTGGAGCAGTCGGCGGCCGATCCTTGGCAGAAGTCGAAGAGGGAAGTGCAGAGGAACTCTGGTGAGCTCTTGCATTTGTTATCTGGTGAGATACACACAGGAGTGTATAGGGAATAGCCCTCAGAGGAGGATTGGCTACAGAGGAAGGTAAGCAACTATCAGGAGGGGTCTCTGACGTCACCTGCTGGCACTGACCACTCAGAGGTCTCCATTGTGCCCTCACACTTCTGCATTCAAGATGGCAGAGGTTTGGGACACACTGGACGAGCTCTAGGCACCTCCCCTTGGGAGGTGCTGGTCCGGGGAGTGGTCACTCCCTCTCCTTTGTCCAGTTTCGCGCCACAGCAGGGCTGGGGGGGATCCCTGAACCGGTGTAGACTGGCTTATGCAAGGAGGGCACCATCTGTGCCCTTCAAAAACATTTCCAGAGGCCAGAAGAGGCTAATCCTCTCAGGCCCTTAACACCTATTTCCAAAGGGAGAGGGTGTAACACCCTCTCTCAGAGGAAATCCTTTGTTCTACCCTCCTGGGATTTGGCAGGTTTATACCCCCCTGGCGTCTGGGCAGTCTGAGGGTTGGCAGCAGCAGTAACTGCAGAGAAAACCCCAGAGAGTTCGTTTGGCAGTCCCCGTGCTCTATGCTGGAGCCGTGGGGATGCATGGAATTGTCCCCCCAGTACCAGAATGGTATTGGGGGGACAATTCCATGACCCTAGACATGTTACATGGCCATGTTTGGAGTTACCATTGTGACGCTACATATAGGTATTGACCTATATGTAGTGCATGCGTGTAATGGTGTCCCTGCACTGAAAAAAGTCTGGGGAATTGGCCCTGAACAATGTGGGGGCACATTGGCTAGTGCCAGGGTGCTCACACACTAATTATCTTTGCACCTAACCTTCACTAAGTGAGGGTTAGACATATAGGTGACTTATAAGTTACTTAAGTGCAGTGTAAAATGGCTGTGAAATAATGTGTGCGTTATTTTACACAGGCTGCAATGGCAGTCCTGTGTAGTGGTTTGTCTGAGCTCCCTATGGGTGGCAAAAGAAATGCTTCAGCCCATAGGATTCTCCTTGAACCCCAATACCCTGGGTACCTAGGTAGCATATACTGGAGAATTATAAGGGTGTTCCAGTGTGCCAATTGAAATTGGTAAAAGTGGTCCCTAGCCTATAGTGACACTTTTAAAGGCAGAGAGAGCATAAGCAATTAGGTTCTGATTAGCAGAGCATCAGTGACACAGGCACTACAAAGGTATACACATTCAGGCCACAAACTATGAGCACTGGGGTCCTGGCTAGCAGGGTCCCAGTGAGATATATAAAAGACACTGACAAATAGGGTTTTCACTATGAGCACTTGGGACCTGGCTAGATGGATCCCAGTGAGACAGGAAAAACACACTGACATATACTCACAAACAGGCCAAAAGTGGGGGTAACAATGCTAGAAAGAGGCTACCTTCTCACACCCTGTTTATCTGGTGGCCTTTAGCAGAGTGGCAGCTTTCAAAAAGTTGCCTTTCTGTAAAAGTGACATTAAATTCAACTTGGGTATCAAGTTGAGTTTAATGCCATAATGAATTTGATATCTTGAAATATCCATTTTAATAGTCTCATTCAGCTACTGGGGCTGCTCGTTTTTACACAGTCATTGGAAGTTTTACTGTGGGGACATATTAAAATACATGTTCCACTCAATAATATTTTGCTCCCTGCCTTACGATTGAATAGGCCATCCTTAGCAGAGGCTTCTATATATTAAGGGATTGGTTTAAATGGCAAAGTTGAACTAGCTGTTTAAAACTGCCTTTCCAGGCTGCATGTTCGTTGGTACACTCAGACACACACACACAGAACCCCCCCACCCCCCACCTCCCCCCCCTGGATATCCCTGGTACCATATATTATGGACTTATAAGGAAGTCAGATTCTGCTAATTTCTGATAGCCAACTTAACATTTTGTAAAGGGTTATAACACTGGCACTGAGGTCTGGTTAGCAGGGCTCAGTACACTCTCAGAGTCAAAAAAACAGTAGCACCAGTCCAAAACTCTGCAGGCGAACATGCAAAACAAGGCATTTCCTTACATGCTGTAGGAAAGTGCCCTTATTGGCTGGTTACCCCCCCCCCACACACTTTTTGCCTGATACTGATGCCAAATTGACTGACAGCATGCAGGGATCCTGCTAACCAGTCACCAGCACCAGTGTTCTTTCTCTAAAACTGTACCATTGTTCCCACAATTGACACACCCCTGGCACACAGTTAAGTCCAAAAGGTACCCATGGCCCTGTGGCCAGTAAAAGTCCCCAAGGGCTGCAACATGTATTATGCCACCCTGGGAGACCCCTCACCAAGCATATGCACACTACCACTGCAGCTTGTGTGTGCTGGTGGGGAGAAAATGACGAAGTCGACATGGCACCCCTCTCAGGGTGCCATGCCCACAAACCACTTCCTGTGGCATTGGTATGTCACACCTCTAGCAGGCCTTACAGCCCAAGGCAGGGTGCACTATACCCCAGGTGAGGGCATAGCTGCATGAGCAATATGACCCTACAATGTCTAAGTCCACTCTTAGACATTGTATGTGCAGTGTGGCCATATTGGGTATATGGGCTGGGAGTTTGTCATTACGAACTCCACAGCTCCATAATAGCTTCACTGAATATTGAGAAGTTTGGTATCAAACTTCTCAGCACAATACACCCACACTGATGCCAGTGTTGGATTTATTGAAAAATGCTCCCAGAGGGCATCTTAGAGATGCCCCCTGTATGTTAGCCAAACTGCCAGTGCAGGACTGACCAGTCTTCCATACCATGAGGTCAGATGAGTTTCTGACCTTTGTGCTCTCAGTGGCCAGAAACAAAGCCTGTCTTGGGTGGAGGTGCTTCACACCTCACCCCTACAGGAACCTTAACACTTGGCGGTGAGCCTCAAAGGCTCACACCTCCCCTCTACAGGAACTGTAACACCTGGTGGGGGGCATCAAAGGCACAGGCCTTCTGTTACAGTACCCCAGGACACTCTAACTAGTGGACATGCCAGCCCCCGGACAATGCCCCACTTTTGGCACCAAGTCCGGTGGGAAAATTAGGAAAAATAAGGAGGAGTGACCACCTCAGCTAGGTCCATCCCTTAGGTGTCCAGAGCAGAGGTGAACCCCTCCTTGCAAAATTCTCCATCCTGGTTTGGAGGACTGTAGGAGGCTGGCCTAGTTTGTAGTGGGTACCTAGGGTACGTACACGTTATACCAGGTCCAGTTATCCCTTATTAGTGAAATGTAGCAGTGTTCTAGCAGCTTAGGCTGATAGAGGTAGCTGTAGCAGAGCAGCTTAGGCTGAACTAGGAGACATGCAAAGCTCCTGCAATAACACTATAGTTACACAGTACTTATACACAATAAAAGACAATACTCTGTGTTACCAAAAAATAAAGGTACTTTATTTTAGTGACACAAGGCCAAAAATATCTTAGAGGCAATACTCCTTCTGGAGGTAAGTATTTTACACAATATATACAATAGTAACCAAAATCAGGTAAGTACACAGTCAGAAAATAGTGTAAAAAGTGAAAAAAACAATAGATTGCAATAGGCCACAAACCATATACTAAAATAGTGGAATGCGAATAACGTATTCCCCCCTAGGCAAGTGTAGTGTGTAGAGGCATCCTGGGAGTGTAAAAAAACGCCAAAGGTAAGTAAAATATCCCAACCCAGAGCCCAGGAAAACAGGAGTAAAGTACAGCAACTTTCCTCAGGACACACTACAAGTCGTGATAACGGATTTTGCAAGGACCAAGCAAGACTGCAAGAAACCAACAATGGACTCCTGGACCTGAAGACCTGTGAAGAGAGGAGACCAAGTCCAGAAGTCACAGAAGAGTCCAGGAAGTACAGCAGCCCCTGCCAACCTGGAAGAAGGTGCAAAAGTGGATTCTCCAGTTGGAAGAATAGTGTAGAATTGCAACAAAGAAGACAGCTGTGGGTTCCTGCATGATGCAAGAGATGTCCCACGTCAAGTCGTTGGAGGAATCCAGCACCAAAAACTGTCTGCATCCAACGGGCCTTGGTTCAAGCAACTTCGCGGTTTGCATCAAAATGGCGCTGCTGGGCACAGGAAGGACCTGGGGGTCTCAACTCAGCTCCCTTTGTCTCCTCAGTCTTTCAGCACTTCAGATAGCCCTCACAATATCAGGCAGCACCCAAGGGAGTCCCAGGACACGGAGACAAAGAAGATGCAAAATGCGGTTGTTGCAGCACTACACAGAAGGCCCACACCGCCGGAGAACAACTCAGGGAGTTGAGCGTCACAGGATCGAGTGCTGGGGACCTGGGCTACACTGTGCATGAAGGAATCTTGGAAGAAGTGCACAGGAGCCCAAGGAGCTGCAGAGGACGCGGTGCACAGGGATACTGTCGCAGCACGGGGAGGCAAGCTCTTACCTCGACCAAATTTGGACAGCTGGACCTTTGGACAGTCTGGGTCACTTCAGTCCACCACCTGTGTTCCACGGATCATTCTCATCGCCAGGAGAGGAGTCCCAGAGTACCGGTTATCGCAGAAGGGTGCCTGCTGAAGCAGGGAAGTGAATCTATCACTCCACGGGAGTTTCCTTTCATTCTTCTGTGCAGGATGAAGACAGGCAGTCCTCAGAGCATGCACACCTTGGAAACTGTTGCAAATGCTGGCTGGAGCTGAAGTTGCAGGTCACTGTAGCCTTCCTGGATACTTTGTTGCAGTTACAGAGGTTCCTGGAGCAGTCTGTGGTTTATCCGAAGGTCAGAAGCTGAACCAGAGGATGCAGAGGAGTCCTGGTGGAGTCTGGCAAACCGAATATGAGGAAACACCCAGAGGAGAGACCCTAAATAGCCCTGAGAGGGAGAATGGCTATCTAACTAGGTATGCACCTATCAAGAGGGGTCTCTGACGTCACCTGCTGGTACTGGCCACTCAGAGCCCTCTAGAGGGTCCCCACACCTTGGAATCCAAGATGGCTAATACCAGGGACACTCTGGAGGACTTCTGGGCACCACCCCTGGGGTGGTGATGGACAGGGGAGAGATCACTCACCTTTCCTTTGTCCATTTTCACGCCAGAGCAGGGACTGAGGGTCCCTGAACCGGTGTAGACTGGATTATGCAAGGAGGGCACAGTTTGTGCCTTTAAAAGCATTTCCAGAGGCTCTGGGAGGCTAGCCCTCCCAAGCGTGTAACCCCTATTTACAAAGGGAGAGGATGTAACACCTTCCTCCCAAAGGAAATGCATTCTTCTGTCTTCCTGGGATTGAGCTGCTCAGTCCACAGGAGGGCAGAAACCTGTCTGTGAGGTAGCAGCAGCTTGGGCTGCAGTGGAGACCTCAGAGAGCTGGTTCAGCAGTACTGGGGGTCCATGGTGGAGCCCCCAGGGTGCATGGGATTGGTCCCCTCAATACCAGATTTGGATTGGGGGTCAATACCATGATCTTAGACACTTCCCATGGCCATATTCGGAGTTACCATTGTGAAGCTACATATGTATTGACATATATGTAGGGCATGCTTCTGATTGTATTCCCGCACTCATGAAGTCTGGGGAATTGCCACTGGACAATGTGGGGGCACCTTTGCTAGTGCAAGGGTGCCCTCACACACAGTAACTTTGGACCTAGCCTTCAGTAAATGAAGGTTAGACATATAGGTGACTTATAAGTTACTTAAGTGCAGTGAAAATGGCTGTAAAATAGTGTGTGCACTATTTCACTCAGGCTGCAGTGGCAGTCCTGAAGAAAGGTTTGTCTGAGCTCCTTATGGGTGACAAAATAAATGCTGCAGCCCATAAGGATCTCCTGAAACCCCAGTGCCCTGGGTACCTAGATACCATATACTAGGGACTTATAAGGGGGGGTCAAATGTGCCAATCAGAATTGGAATATGGATTCACTAAACTATAGTGACAAATTTGGTAGAGAGAGCATAAGCACTGGAGTTCTGGTTAGCAGAACTTCAGTGACACAGTAAAGCATACTGACAACACACATAGGCCACAAACTATGAGCACTAAGGTCCTGGCTAGCAGGATCCCAGTGAGACAGTAAAAACACTCCGACAAACGCTCACAAACAGGCCAAATATGAGGATAACAATGCTAGAAAGAGACTACTTTCTCGCACCAGTATGCCAATTTGGAGTGAAATACTGGGTTATCAGTATGCAGTGATCAATTTGGAAACAGAGAGAGCTTAAGCACTAGGGTCCTGATTAGCAGGATCCCAGTGACACAGTCAAGCATACTGACGAAAAACAGTGGAACATACTGTAGGAGGCTGGCCTGGCTTATAGTGGGTACCTGATGGTGTTTACACCTTGTGCCAGGTCCAGTTATCCCTTATTAGTAGATAAGTAGTGTTCTAGCAGCTTAGGCTGATAGAGGTAGCTATAGCAGAGCAGCTTAGGCTGAACTAGGAGACCTGCAAAGCTCCTAATATACCACTTATATCATATAACACTGTTAACATAAGAAACACAATACTCAGAGTTACTAAAAATAAAGGTACTTTATTTTAGTGGCAATGTGCCAAAAATATCTCAGAGGGTATACTCCCTTAGGAGGTAAGTAAAATACTTGCTACTTGTTGCGGTTTTTGCAGGCGTCCTGGAGCAGTCAGCGGTCGATCCTTGGCAGAAGTCGAAGACGGAAGTGCAGAGGAACTCTGGTGAGCTCTTGCATTCGTTATCTGAGGAATAGCCCAGAGGAGAGACCCTAAATATCCAAAAAAGGAGGTTTGGCTACTAAGAAAGGAGGCCTGGCTACTGAAAGAGGTAAGTACCTATCAGGAGGGATCTCTGACGTCACCTGCTGGCACTGGCCACTCAGAGCAGTCCATTGTGCCCCAACACCTCTGAATCCAAGATGGCAGAGGTCTGGGACACACTGGAGGAGCTCTGGGCACCTCCCCTGGGAGGTACTGGTCAGGGGAGTGGTCACTCCCCTTTCCTTTGTCCAGTTTCACGCCAGAGCAGGGCTGGGGGATCCCTGAACCGGCGTAGACTGGCTTATGCAGAGATGGGCACCATCTGTGCCCTTCAAAGCATTTACAGAGGCTGGGGGAGGCTACTCCTCCCCAGCCCTTCACACCTATTTCCAAAGGTAGAGGGTGTAACACCCTCTCTCAGAGGAAATCCTTTGTTCTGCCTTCCTGGGACTGGGCTGCCCAGACCCCAGAGGGGCAGAAACCTGTCTGAGGGGTTGGCAGCAGCAGCAGCAGCAGCTGCAGTGGAAACCCCGGAAAGACAGTTTGGGAGTACCCGGGTTCTGTGCTAGAGACCCGGGGGGATCATGGAATTGTCCCCCCAATACCAGTTACACGGCCATATTCTGAGATACCATTGTGAAGCTACATATAGATTTTGACCTATGTGTAGTGCACGCGTGTAATGGTGTCCCCGCACTCACACAGTCCGGGGAATTTGCCCTGAACAATGTGGGGGCACCTTGGCTAGTGCCAGGGTACCCACACACTAAGTAACTTGGCACCTAACCTTCACCAAGTGAGGGTTAGACATATAGGTGACTTATAAGTTACTTATGTGCAGTGAAAAATGGCTGTGAAATAACATGGACGTTATTTCACTCAGGCTGCAGTGGAAGTCCTGTGTAAGAATTGTCTGAGCTCCCTATGGGTGGCAAAAGAAATGCTGCAGCCCATAGGGATCTCCTGGAACCCCAATACCCTAGGTAACTAGGTACCATATACAAGGGAACTATAAGGGTGTTCCAGTGTGCCAATGAGAATTGGTGAAGATAGTCACTAGCCTGCAGTGACAATTGTGAAAAGCAGAGAGAGCATAAACACTGAGGTTCTGGGTAGCAGAGCCTCAGTGATACAGTTAGGCACCACACAGGGAACACAAACAGGCCACAAACTTATGAGCACTGGGGTCCTGGCTAGCAGGATCCCAGTGACACATATCAAACACACTGACAACATAGGGTCTTCACTATGAGCACTGGGCCCTGGCTAACAGGATTCCAGTGAGACAGTAAAAACACCCTGACATATACTCACAAACAGGCCAAAAGTGGGGGTAACAAGGCTAGAAAGAGGCTACCATCCTACACTCTCCTTTGGGTGGTTCTTTAGATTCGGATTGCAAGACTCCAGCAGGAATCCTCTGCATCCTCCACTTCAACTTCTCACCGACAAAGCTCCATCTGGACCCTTCAGGAACTCTACAAACTGCAACAAAGAAGCAAGATCCCTTCTGCAACATTGTATCTTCATCTTCTGCTAGCAACTGCAACTGTTAAGCGGTCGTGCATCCTCTGAAGACAGCCCATTTACAACCTGGACCAGAAGAGCGAAAGAATCTCCCTTGGAGTGAAGGAGTCACTCCCCTGCTTCAGCAGGCACCTCACTGCTTCGATGACCGGTTGCGTGGATCCCCTCTCCTGATAAGCTGCGTGGATCCTGCATCACGGGTGGTGGGCTGGAGTGGTCCCGATGATCCTGACGTCCAACTGTCCAACTTTGGTGAAGGTAAGAGCTTGCCTCCCCACGCAAGACAGTACCCCCATGCACATGTTTTGCAGTTGCCAAGGCTTTTTGGCATCTTTCCACTAAGTTCTTCATGCACGTGCAGCTCCAGCCCCCGGCACTCTATCCTGAGACGCACATCTTCTGGAGTGGTTCTCCAGCAGCATGGGAGCCTTTGTCGTAGTGCTGCGGTGGCCTCCTTTTGCACTTTCTTTGTCCCCGTGCTGTGGGACTCCTGTGCATGCTGCCTGCTCTTCTGTGGGTTCTCTGAGTTGCAGAGCGCCCCCTCTGACTCCCCCTCCTGGATAGAGTCCACCTGGTCCTTCCTGGTCCCGGGCAGCGCCATTTTCCACTACCCCGAGCTTTGCATGTGCCAAGGCTTGTTGGCGGACTCCAGTGATGCAAATCAGACTGCAATCTGCTATCTAGAGTGGGACAACACTTGCACCAACCAGGAACCAGAATCCATCTTCTTGGGTGCAGTACTGACTGTTCTTGTCCACCAGTAGTTCTTCTTTTGCACCTTCATCCGGGTTAGCATGGGCTCCTGTTTTCCCTGAACTCTTCTGGGCTTCTTTGACTTGGTCCCCTTCTTCCACTGGTCTTCAGGTCCAGGAATTCACTGTTGGTATCTTGCAGTCTCTTCTGGTTCTTGCATAATCTTCTTTCTCGTGTTTCTGTGTATTCTGGGAAAGTTACAGTGTTTTTTACTCTTGCTTTCCTGGGCTCTGAGGTGGGTTCTATTACTCACCTTTGGTATTTTCTAATACTCCCAGCGCCCCTCTACACACTACACTTGCCTAGGTGGGAAACCCACATTCACATTCCACTTTCTTAGTATATGGCTTGTGTTCCCCTAGGCCCATTTCTTACTATTGTGATTTTAACTATTTGCACTGTTTTCTAACTGTTTTTACAGTTGGTTTTGCATACTAGTATATATATTGTGTATATTACTTCCCTCCTAAGGGAGTATAGTCTCTGAGGTACATTTGGCATTTGTGTCACCAAAGTAAAGTACCTTTATTTTTGTAGCACTGAGTATTTTCTTTCATGTGTGTGAATACGGTGTGACTACAGTGGTATTGCGTGAGCTTTGCGTGTCTCCTAGATAAGCCTTGGCTGCTCAGTTACAGCTACCTCTAGAGCGCCCGACTTCTAGCACAACCTGGAAACTGTTGCAGTTGCTGGCAGGAGCTGGAGTTACAATGTTGCAGAAGCCATCTTTCCTTCTTTGTTGCAAGTTATAGCGTTCCTGCGTAGGAAGGTGGCTTTCTTCTAGCATGGTTACCTCCATTTTGGCCTGCTTGTCAGTGTGTTTTTACTGTCTCATTGGGATCCTGCTAGTCAGGACCCCAGTGCTCATAGTTTGTGCCCTATATGTCAGTATGTGTTGCTGTGTTGTCAATATGCTTTACTGTGTCACTAGAGTTCTGCTAACCAGAACTCCAGTGCTCATGCTCTCTCTGTTTACCAAATTTGTCACTTTAGTCTAGTGACTCCATATTCCAATTCAGATTGGCACTATTCTGCCCTTATAAGTCCCTACTATATGGTACCCAGGGCATTGCAGTTCCAGGAGATCCTTATGGGTTGCAGCATTTCTTTTCCCATCCATAAAGAGCTCATACAAACCTTTCTTCAGGACTGCCACTGCAGCCTGAGTGAAATAGTGCACACACTATTACACAGCCATTTTTCACTGCACCGGGTAACTTATAAGTCACCTATATGTCTAACCTTCAGTTCCTGAAGGCTAGTGCAAAGTTACTGTGTGTGAGGGTCCCCTTGCACTAGCAAAGTTGCCCCTATGTTGTCCAGGACCAATTTCCTGGACTTCGGGAGTGAGGGGACACCATTGTAAGCGTGAACCACATATATGTCAATACAAATATGTAGCTTCACAATGGTAACCCCGAAAAATGACCATGTAAGGTGTCTAAGATTGTGAAATTGAACCCCCAATCCAAATCTGGTATTGGGGGGGGGGCAATTCCATGCACCCTGGAGACTCCACCATGGACCCCCAGTACTGCCAAACCAGCTCTCTGAGGTTTCCAGTGCAGCCCCAGATGCTGCCACCTCACAGACAGGTATCTACCCTCCTGGGGATTGAGCAGCTCAATCCCAGGAAGGCAGAACAAAGCATTTCCTTCAGGAGAGGGGTGTTACACCATCTCCCATAGGAAATTGGTGTTACAGGCATAGGAGGGGTAGCCTCCCAGAGGCCCTGGAAATGCTTTGAAGGGCACAAACGGTGCCCTCCTTGCATAATCCAGTCTACACCATTTCAGGGACCCCCAGTTTCTGCTCTGGCGCAAAACTGGACAAAGAAAAGGGGAGTGACCTCTCTCCTGTCCATCACCACCCCAGGAGTTGTGCCCAGAGCTCCTCCAGTGTGTCCCTGCTGTTGGCCATCTTGGATTCCAAAGTGTGGGGATCCTCTGGGAGCATCTGAGTGGCCAGTGACAACAGGTGACGTCAAAGACCCCTCCTGATAGGCACATACCTGGATGGGCAACCAATCCCCCTCTCAGGGCTATTTAGGGTCTCTCTGTAGGAGGCTGGCCTGGTCTGTAGTGGGTACCTTGTGTACGTACACCTTATACCAGGTCCAGTTAAACCTTATTAGTGAAGTAGTAGTGTTCTAGAAGCTTAGGCTGATAGAGGTAGCTATAGCAGAGCAGCTTAGGCTGAACTAGGAGACATGCAAAGCTCATGCAATACCACTTATAGTTACACAGTACTTATACACAAGAAAAGACAATACTCAGTGTTACCAAAAATAAAGGTTCTTATTATTTGGGTGACACAGTATCAAAAATATCTTAGAGACAATACTCCTTCTGGAGGTAAGTATTACACACAATATATACACTAGACACCAAAATTAGACAAGTAAATAGTCATAGAACAATGCAAAGAATGGGAAATGCTATAGAATGCAATGGGCGAAAATAGGCCTAGGGGCAACACAAACCATATACTAAGAAAGAGGAATGCTAATCACGAATTCCCACCTAGACAAGTGTAGTGTGTGCAGAATCGTTGGGAGAGTAAGAATACAGTAAAGGTAAGTAAATGACCCCATCCCGGAGCCCAGAAAAGCAGGAGTAAAGTACTGCAACTTTCCTTAGGACACATGACACCTTGTAGTTGGAATATTGCAGCAAACAACCAAGTCTGCATAGAACAACTGCTGGATTCCTGGACCTGATGACCTGCAAAGGAAGGGGACCCAGTTCAGAAGTCGAAAGACGTTCCAGGAAGGACAGGAGCCCCTGCCAACCCGGAAGAGGGTGCAAAAGAAGATCCCCCGGTTGGCCGAAGTCTGCAGAAATGCACCCTAGGAAGATGCCAGCGGGTTCCTGCATGATGAAAGGATGTCCCACAACGTGAAGATCGTTGCGGATGTGATTTTGTGTTGGAAGTCACCAACAAGCCTTGGCTACGACAAAAGTACATTTGTGCCAAAATGGCGGTGGATGGACACAGGAGGGACCTGGGAGCCTCAACTCTGTGTGAGGAGGAAGAGGGGGCTCTCATAGAGAGCCCTCAGGATGCCAGCCAGCACCCCCGGGAGTTGCAGGATCCGGAGACAAAGGAGGTGCAAAACATGGTTGATGCAGCAAAACAAAAGAAGGTACCACGCCGCCGGAGAACAATTCAGCGAGTTGAGCGCACATGATGGAGTGCTGTGGACCTGGGCCAGGCTGTGCATGAAGGAATTTTGCGAATAGTGCACAGAGGCCTCAAGAGGTGAAGAAGACGCAGTACACAGGGATACCGTTGCTCCTGTTGATCCGAGGTCAGAGGAGTATGAAGTTGTTGCAGAGGATTCCTGAAGGAAACTTGCAAGTAGAATCTGAAGAGAACCCACAGGAGAGACTCTAAATAGCCCTGAGAGGGGAATTGGCTACCTTATCCGGGGAGGACCTATCAGGAGGGGTCTCTGATGTCACCTGTTTGCACTGGCCTCTCAGAGACCTCAAGAATGTCCCCACACCTAGCAAAGCAAGATGGTTGAAGTCTGGGACACACTGGAGGAGCTCCGGGCACCACCCCTGGGGTGGTGATGGACAGGGGAGTGGTCACTCCCCTTTCCTTTGTCCAGTTTCACGCCAGCGCAGGGGAGAAGGAGTCCCTGAACCAGTGTAGACTGGCTAATGCAAGGAGGGCACCATCTGTGCCCTCCAAAGCATTTCCAGAGGCTGGGGGAGGCTACCCCTCCCCAGCTTGTAACACCTATTTCCAAAGGGAGAGGGTGTAACACCCTGCTCTCAGAGGAAATGCTTTGTTCTGCCTTCCTGGGACTGAGCTGCTCAGACCCCAGGAGGGCAGAACCCTGTCTGTGAGGTGGCAGCAGCTGTAGCTGCAGTGCAAGCCTTAGAGAGCTGGTGTGGCAGTCCTGGGGGTCCATGGTGGAGCCTCCAGGATGCATGGAATTGGCTCCCCAATACCAGATTTGGAGTGGGGGGACAAATCCATGATCTTAAACATGTTACATGGCAATATACGGAGTTACCATTGTGAAGCTACAGATAGGAATTGACCTATATGTAGTGCACACGTGTAATGGCGTCCCGGCACTCACAAAGTCACGAGAAATGGCCCTGAACTATGTGGGGGCACCTTTGCTAGTGCAAGGGGGCCCTCACACTTAAGTAACTTATAAGTCACCTAAATGTCTAACCTTCACTTGGTGAAGGTTTGGTGCAAAGTTACTAAGTGCAGTGGAAATGGCTGTGAAATAGTGTGTGCACTATTTCATGCAGGCGGCAATGTCAGTCCTGCGTAAGGGCATGTCGGAGGCCTTATGGGTTGCAGAAGAAATGCTGCAGCCCATACGGATCTCCTGGAACCCCAATGCCATGGGTACCTAGGTGCAATATACTAGGGACTTATAAAGTGGGTCCAGTGTGCCAATTGAAATTGGTAAATTAAATCACTGGCCTGCAGTGACAGATTTAAAAGCAGAGAGAGCATGAGCACTGAGGTTCTGGTTAGCAGAGCCTCAGTGACAGTTAAGCACTACTGACTACACATACATTAGGCCACGAACTATAAGCACTGGGGTCCTGGCTAGCAGGATCTCAGTGAGACAGGCAAAACACACTGACATATAGGTTTTAATCTATTAGCACTGCGGTCCTGGCTAGCAGGGTCCTAGTGACACAGTAAAAAAACACTGACACACACTCACAAACAGGCCAAAAGTGCGGGTAAGCATGCTAGAAAGAGGCTACTTTCTCACACTCTCCTCTGGGTGTGTCCTGAGATTCGGTTTGCAAGACTCCACCAGAACTCCTCTGCTTTAGCTTCTGATCGTCGGATCAACGGCAGACTGCTGCAATTACAGTGGCTCCTGGAGCAAAGTATCCAAGAAGGCAACTGTGACGCTGCAACTTCAGCTCCAGCCCGCAACTGCAACAGTTTCCAGGATGTGCACGCTCTCAGGACTGCCTGTCTTCCTCCTGCATCAGAAGGACCGAAGGAATCTCCTGTGGAGTGACTGAGTCACTTCCTGCATCAGCAGGCACCTCTCTGCAACAACGACCGGTAGTCTGGGACTCCTCTCCTGTCGACAAGCGTGATCCCTGGAACACAGGTGGTGGACCGAAGTGATCCTGACTGTCCAAAGGTCCAGCTGTCCAAATTTGGTGGAGGTAAGGGGTTGCTTCCCTGTGCCAAACAGTACCCCTTTGCATCACGTCTTCTGCAGCTCCTTGGGATTCTGTGCACTTCTTCCAAAAGTTCTTTGTGCACAGTGTAGCCCAACTCCCTAGCACTCTATCCTGCCCCCTTAATTCCACTTCCAGTGGTTGGGGTGCCCTTTGAGAGGGTAGGGGTTGACATAGTTTGCCCCCTTGACCCTCCAACAGCTTCAGGCAATAGGTCTATCCTGGTGGTAGTGAACCATGCCACTAGGTACCCTGAAGCAATCCCCTTAAGGACCACTATAGCTCCTGCAGTAGCAAAGGCCCTCCTGGGAATCTTTTCCAGGGTGGGTTTCCCTAAGGAAGTGGTGTCAGACAGAGGTAGTAACTTCATGTCTGCATACCTCAAAGCTATGTGGAAGGAGTGTGGTGTAACTTATAAATTCACTACTCCTTATCATGCACAAACAAATGGTCTGGTTGAGAGGTTTAATAAAACTCTCAAAGATATGATAATGGGACTCCCTGAAAAACTCAGAAGATGGGATGTCCTGTTACCTTGCCTCCTTTTTGCTTGCAGGGAGGTACCGCAAAAAGGAGTGGGCTTTAGCCCCTTTGAACTCCTCTTTGGGCACCCTGTGAGAAATCCCCCTGCACTTGTTAAGGAGGGTTGGGAACAACCTTTAAAAGCTCCTAAACAGGTCATTGTGGATTATGTACTTGGCCTAAGATCAAGAATGGCTGAGTACATGGAAAAGGCTAGTAAAAACCTTCAGGCCAGCCAAGAGCTGCAAAAGCAATGGCATGACCAGAGCGCTGTCCTGACACAGTACCACCCAGGACAGAAGGTGTTGGTATTGGAGCCTGTGGCTCCAAGAGCACTCCAGGACAAATGGAGTGGACCCCATCTAATTGTAGAGAAAAAGGGTGAGGTTACCTACTTGGTAGACCTGGGCAGTGCCAGGAGTCCCCTTAGGGTGCTCCATGTCAACCGCCTAAAACCCTACTATGACAGGGCTGATCTCACCCTGCTCATGGCAACTGATGAGGGACAGGAAGAAGACAGTGACCCTCTCCCTGATCTCCTCTCCACCACTGAAGCTAATGGCTTAGTGGAGGGAGTAGTACTTGCAGATCGTCTTACTGCTCAGCAGAAAGATAACTGTGTAAATCTTTTAAGTCCGTTTTCTGAACTCTTCTCACTGATCTAAGGTACCACTACTTGGTGTGAGCATACAATCAATACTGGAGACATTTTACCTGTCAAACGTAAGATTTATAGGCAGCCTGACCATGTCAGGGACTATATTAAACAAGAGGTTCAGAAAATGTTAGACTTAGGAGTGATTGAGCCTTCAGAAAGCCCATGGGCTAGCCCAGTGGTGCTGGTTCCAATACCTCACAGTAAGGATGTGGTTTTGTGTTGACTATAGAGGCCTCAACCAATTAACTAATACAGATGCTCACCCTATACCCAGGGCAGGTGAGCTGATTGATACACTGGCTTCTGCCAAGTATCTAAGCACTTTTGATTTAACTGCAGGGTATTGGCAGATTAAATTACAAGAACATGCAAAACCTACAACTGCATTCTCAACCATTGGAGGGCACTATCAATTCACTGTGATGCACTTTGGTCTGAAGAATGCACCTGCCACTTTTCAAAGGTTGGTGAACACAGTCCTGCAAGGGCTGGAAGATTTTAGTGTAGCGTATCTAGATGATATCGCTGTTTTTAGCTCTACCTGGGATGATCACCTGGTCCACCTGTAGAAAGTTTTGGAGGCCCTGCAAAAGGTAGACCTCACTATCAAGGCCTCAAAGTGCCAGATAGGGCAGGGGAAAGTGGTTTATCTGGGCCACCTGGTAGGTGGGGAACAGATTGCACCACTGCAGGGGAAGATCCAGACTATTATGGATTGGGCTCCCCCTACAACTCAAAACCAGGTGAGAGCCCTTTTTTAGGCCTCAAAGGGTATTACAGAAGGTGTATTAGGAATTATGGCTTGATTGCAGCTCCTCTTAATGACCTCACATCCAAAAAGATTCCTAACAAGGTATTATGGACAGCTAGCAGTCGAAAAGCTTTTGATGAGCTCAAACAGGCCATGTGCTCAGCACCTGTCCTAAAAAGCCCTTGCTACTCCAAAAAAATCATAGTCCACACTGATGCTTCTGAATTGGGGGTTGGGGCAGTGCTATCACAGTTTAATACTGAGGGCCAGGATCAACCTGCTGCTTTTATCAGCAGGAGCTTGACCCCTACCATAGAGAGGGAGGTCTTTGCTGTGGTCCGGGCACTGAAGAAGTTGAGACCATACCTGTTTGGTACTGACTTTATTGTTCAGACAGACCACAAACCTCTACTTTGGCTAAAACAAATGAAAGGTGAAAACCCTAAATTGTTGAGGTGGTCCATATCTCTACAGGGAATGGACTATACAGTGGAACATAAACCTGGGAGTACCCACTCCAATGCAGATGGACTCTCCAGATAATTCCACTTAGACAATGAAGACTGATCTGGGCAAGGTTAGCCTTATTGTCCCTCGTTTTGGGCGGGGGGGGGGTTGTGTAGGAAAGTACCATCTTGCCTGGCATGTTACCCCCATTTTTACTTGTATGTATTTTTGTTTTTGCCTGTGTCACTGGGATCCTGCTAGCCAGGACTGCAGTGCTCATATAGTGTGCCCTGTATGTGTTCCCTGTGTGGTGCCTAACTGTATCACTGAGGTTCTGCTAACCAGAACCTCAGTGTTTATTCTCTCTCTGCTTTTAGAATTGTCAGTGCAGGCTAGTGACTAATTTTACCAATTCTGATTGGCACACTGGAACACCCTTATAATTCCCTAGTATATGGTACCTAGGTACCCAGGGTATTAGAGTTCCAGGAGATCCCTATGGGCTGCAGCATTTCTTTTGCCACCCACAGGGAGCTCAGACAATTCTTACACAGGACTGCCACTGCAGCCTGAGTGAAATAATGTCACGTTATTTCACAGCCATTTTACACTGCACTTAAGTAACTTATAAGTAACCTATATGTCTAACCCTCACTCAGTGAAGGTTAGGTGCAAAGTTACTTAGTGTGAGTGCACCCTGGCACTACCCAAGGTGCCCCCACATTGTTCAGGGCAATGGCCCCGGACTTTGTGAGTATGGGGACACCACTACACGTGTGCACTACATATAGGTCAATACCTATATGTAGCGTCACAATGGTAAATCCGAACATGGCCATGTAACATGTCTAGGATCATGGAATTGTCACCCCCAATACCATTCTGGTACTGGGGGACAATTCATGCATCCCGAGGCTCCAGCATAGAGCCCGGGTACTGCCAAACTAACTTTCCGGGGCTTTCTCTGCAGCTACCGCTGCTGCCAACCCTCAGACAGGTGTTTGCCCCTCTGGGGCTTGGGCAGCCCAGTCCCAGGAAGGCAGAACAAAGGATTTCCTCTGAGAGAGGGTGCCCTCTCCCTTTGTAAACAGGTGTTAAGGGCTTGAGAGGAGTAGCCTCTCCTGGCCTCTGGAAATGCTTTGAAGGGTACAGATGGTACCCTCCTTGCATAAGCCAGTCTACACCAGTTCAGGGATCCCCCCAGCCCTGCTATGGTGCGAAACTGGACAAAGGAAAGGGAAGTGACCACTCCCCTGACCAGCACCTCCCAAGGGGTGGTGCCCAGAGCTCCTCCAGTGTGTGCCAGACCTCTGCCATCTTGGATGCAGAGGTGTGAGGGCACAATGGACACCTCTGAGTGGGCAGTGCCAGCAGGTGACGTCAGAGACCCCTCCTGATAGGTGCATACCTTTCTCTGTAGTTAATCCTCCTCTCAGGGCTTTTTAAGGTCTCTCTTGTGGGTTTCTCATCAGATAACGAATTCAAGAGCTCACCAGAGTTCCTCTGCACTTCTCTCTTTGACTTCTGCCAAGGATCGACCGCTGACTGCTCCAGGACACCTGCAGAACCGCAACAAAGTAGCAAGAAGACTACCAGCAACATTGTAGCGCCTTATCCTGCCAGCTTTCTCGACTTTTTCCTGGTGGTGCATGCTCTGAGGGCTGCCTGCCTTCACCCTGCACTGGAAGCCAAGAAGAAATCTCCCGTGGGTCGACTGAAGCTTCCCCCTGCCCATGCAGGCACCAAACTTCTGCATCACCGGTCCTCTGGGTCCCCTCTCATCTTGACGAGCATGGTCCCTGGAACACAGGAGCTGGATCCAAGTGTCCCCGACAGTCCAGTGGCCATTCTGTCCAAATTTGGTGGAGGTAAGTCCTTGCCTCCCCACGCCAGACAGTAGTCCTGTGCACTACGTGAACTGCAGCTGCTAACGCTTCTGTGCACTTTTGCAAGACTTCCTTCATGCACAGCACAACCCAGGTCCCCAGGACTCTGTCTGCATTGCCCAACTCGCTGAGTTGGACTCCGACTTCGTGGGGCCCTCTTTTGTTGTCCTGAGACCACCGCTGTGCTCAGAACTTCTGAACGCCTGGTCAGTTGCTCTCTGTGTTGCTAAGCGCGCCCTCTGTCGCCTCCTTCAAGGGGCGACCTCCTGGTCCTTCCTGGGCCCTGGCAGCACCCAAAATCCTCAACCGCGACTCTTGCAGCTAGCAAGGCTTGTTTGCGGTCTTTCTGTGTGGAAACAACTCTGCATCCTCCAGCACGCCGTGGACATCTTCTGACCAAATGAGAAGTTCCTGGCACCTTCCGTTGTTGCAGAATCTTCGGCTTCTTCCACCCGGAGGCAGCCCTTTTGCACCTTCATCTGGGGTTTAGTGGGCTCCTGCCCCCCTGGACACTTGCGTGACTCTTGGACTTGGTCCCCTTCCTTTGCAGGTCCTCAAGTCCAGGAATCCGTCTTCAGTGCTTTGCAGTCAGTTGTTGTCTTTGCAGAATCCCCTATCTCGACTTTACTGTCTTTCTGTGGTAGTAGGGTAAATTTACTCTTACTTTTCAGGGTCTTGGCGTGGGGTATCCTGGACACCCTTAGTGTTTTCTTACACTCCCAGCAACCCTCTACACACTACACTAGGCCTGGGGTCCATTCGTGGTTCGCATTCCACTTTTGGAGTATATGGTTTGTGTTGCCCCTAGGCCTATTGTCTCCTATTGCATTCTATTGTGTTCTGCAGTGTTTGCACTACTTTTCTAACCATTTACTTACCTGATTTTGCTTTGTTTGTGTGTATATTTTGTGTATATTACTTACCTCCTAAGGGCGTATATCCTCTGAGATACTTTTGGCATATTGTCACTAAAATAAAGTACCTTTATTTTTATTACCTCTGAGTATTGTGTTTTTTATGATATAGTGCTAAGTGATATAAGTGGCATGGTAGAAGCGTTGCATGTCTCCTAGTTCAGCCTAAGCTGCTAGAACACTTGCTGAACTATAGCTACCTCTATCAGCCTAAGCTGCTAGAACACTTGTAATCTACTAATAAGGGATAACTGGACCTGGCACAAGGTGTAAGTACCACTAGGTACCCACTATAATCCAGGCCAGACTCCTACAATGGAGCTCTCTATTCAGACACCCTCATTGCCCAACAGCAAGCTGACTGGAGGCAAGTCCTACAGCAGTTTGCTGAGCTCTTCTCTTTGACCCCTGGACAGACTCATCTGTGTACCCTTGATGTGGATACAGAAGACAGTTTACCTGTCAAAACCATAATGTACAGTCTGACCAAGTCAAAGACAGCATTAAAGTGGAAGTCCACAGGGTGCTGGATTTAGGGGTTATTGAGCCCTCTGACAGTCCCTGGGCTAGCCCAGTGGTCTTAGTCCCCAAAATCCATTCCAAAGATAGCAAGAGAGAAATTAGGTTATGTGTGGACTGTAGGGGTCCCAACACAGATGCTCACCCTATACCAAGAACAAATTGTAGGAAGGTAGCCTCTTTTTAGCATGGTTACCTCAACTTTATGCCTGCTGTCAGTGTGTTCAAGGGGAATCTGCAAACCAGGACCCCAATGACTTCACACACCCCACACCTGGCATACTGGTACTGCCATATAAGTCCCTAGTATATGGTACCTAGGTACCCAGGGCATTGGGGTACTAGGGGGTCCCCATGGGCTGCAGCATGTATTATGTCACGGGATCCCATGTAAAATGTGTCTGCAGGCCTGCCATTGCAGCCTGCATGAAAGGGTGCATGCAGCCTTTTCACGTGAGATCACCACACCAGGTCACTGTGAGTCTCCCTTATGGTAGTCCCTCCTAGCCGAGAGGGCAGGGTGCAGGTACCTATGTGTGAGGGCACACCTGCATGAGCAGAGGTGCCCCTACAAACTCCTGCTCCATTTGCCTGGACTTTGTAAGTGTGGGGATGCCATCTTAAGCGTGTACTGGACACAGATCACTACCTGTGTCCAGCTAGATAAAGGAAACTCTGAACCTGAGCCTATTTGCTATCAAACATGTCTGAATCATACCCCAATACTGTTGCCAGTATTGGTTGTATGATTCCATGCACTCTGGCGGCTCCTTAGAGGACCTCCAGCATCGCTCCTACCAGCTTTCTGGGGTTTTCCGGGCAGACAACGCTGCTGCAACCCCTCAGACGGGTTTCTGCCCTCCTGCTGCTTGACCAGCTCAAGAAGAGGAAGGCAGAAAAAAGGATTTCCTGTGGGAGAGGGAGGTAACACCCTCTCCCTTGGAAATAGGTGTTACATGGCTTGGGATGGGTAGCCTCCCCAAGCGACTGGTATGCTTTGAAGGGCACATTTGGTGCCCTCCTTGCATAAACCAGTCTGCACCAGTCCAGGGACCCCAGGTCCCTGCTCTGGCGCGAAACTGGACAATGGAAAGGAGAGTAACCATTCCCCTGTCCATCACCACCCCAGGGATGGTGCCCAGAGCTCCTCCATGTGGCCACTTGAATGCAAGGTGAGCAGAAGCCTCTGGGAGCATTTGAGTGGCCAGGTTAGGCAGGTGACATAACAGTCCCCTCCTGATATGTTGTCACCTTGCTAGGTGACCAATCCCCCTTCCAGAGCTATTTAGGGTCTTCCTCTTGGGTGGGTCCTTAGATTCAACGTGCAAGATTCCAGCAGGAATCCTCTGCATTATTTACTTCATCTTCTGGCCACTGGAACTGCAACTGGACCCTCCAGGAACCAAAAATCTGCATCCACAGCGAAAACTCTGATTGCAACATTGTTTCCATGGCTCATTTCAGCAACTGCAACATTTCCCTGGCTGTGCATCCTCTGAGGGTGACAAGTCTTCAGTCTGCACGAAAAGCAAGAAGAAATCTCCCTTGGAGTAAAGGAGTCACTCCCCCGCATCCACAGGCACCAACTGCAACGACGATTGGCTCAGTGGATCTCCTCTCTTCCAGAGCTGCGTGGATCCTGCATCACAGGTGGTGGTCTGGAGTGGTCTGCTTGGTCCTCTCTACCAGCTGTCCAACTTAGGAGACGGTAAGCCCTTGCCTTTCCATGCAGGACAGTACCCCATACACTGCGTCTCTTGCAGCTACCAAGGCTTGTTGTTACCGCCTCCAAGGGATCTTTAGGCTCTGTGTAGCCCCAGCCCCCAGCACTCTTTCCTGTAACACTCAGCCCTCTTTGTGCTTCTCCTGCAAAGTGGGACTTCATCCAAGGTGTGCTACGTAGGCCTCATGGCTATTCCTTTGCTTGTTGCCTGTGTGTCGCCTGTGGGGGCTGCCTCCTCTTCCTGTGACTTTCCCCTCTGCGGAGGGTCACCTGGGACTTCCCTCCATGGGTTGAGTCCTCCTGGACCTTGCTGGTCCTCAGCAGTCCGGCATTTCTTCTCAAGCGTCATTTGTTTTGCCAAGGCCTTTTGGTGTTTTTTGCACACCAGTGACCAACTGCAATCCTTCTTCTGACGAGGGACGTCAACTGCAATACGCCAGGAGCTCTTCAGCTGCTCCAGCGCTGCACTGCTGACTGTCTTCGTCCACCGTCTACCTCGTCCTGCATCCACAGATGGGTGAGTAGTGGCTCCTGCAACGACCGGATACTCCAATGTGAACTGGACTTGTTCCCCTTCCTTTCCAGGTCTTCCTCTTCCAGGATCCATCTTTGGTTTCTTGCAGTCTTGTCTGGGTCTTGCAATATCCTATTCTGAAGTCCTTTTGGTGGGTTTGGGGAGAACCAGTTACTTACCTCTCTTCTCCTGGTCGCTGGGGAGCACTCTGGTACTTACCTTGTAGGTTTCCTAGTTCCCCAGCTTCCCTTTACCGACTCCACTTCCTTGGATGGGGTCCCGACTTTCGCATCCCACTTAGACAATACTGGAGGCCTGGGGGGGACCAAACCATATACTAACTGTTGCTTTCACTGTTTTTTTGTGCCTTTTTATGCTAATTCCTTCTAATGTGTATATAATAGTGGGTTTACTTACCTCCAGTTGGGGTATTGCCTACATAGTATTTTGATATTTGTGTTAACATAATAAAGTACCTTTATTTTTGTAACACTGTGTGTTTCTTTCATGTGTGTGAGTGCTGTGTGTCTACAGTGGTATTGCATAAGCTTTGCATGTCTCCTAGATAAGTCTTGGCTGTCAATCCACAGCTACCTCTAGAGAGCCTGGCTTCCTAGACACTGACTGCACCTCACTAATAGGGGATACCTGGACCTGGTACAAGGCGATACCACCATAGGTTTTCACCACACACCATGCCAGCTTCCTGCACAGATGAACCGATTGACAAGTTGGGTGCAGCCAAATTCATTAGTACTTTTATCTTAATTGCTGGGTACTGGCAAATTAGGATGGCACCTGGAGCAAAAGAGAAGACAGCATTCTCCACATCTGATGGGCATTATCAGTTCACTATCATGCCATTTGGTCAAAAGAATGACCCTGCCAACTTCCAAAGATTGGTGAATCAAGTCCTTGCTGGCCTGGAGTCCTTTAGTGCAGCATATCTAGATGACATTGCTGTCTTTAGCTCCTGACAGGATCACCTGATCTACCAGGGGAATATTTGGCGGGCCTTGAAATCAGCAGGCCTCACTATTAAGGCATCAAAGTGCCAGATAGGGCAGGGCACTGTTGTACACTTGGTCCACCTTGTAGGATTCTGGACTGGGAAGCTCCAAATACCCAGACTCAAGTCAGGGCATTCCTTGGCTTGACTGGTTACTCAGGAGGTTTGTGAAAGGGTATGGATCCATTTTGACCCCCCCCCACACACAGAGATGACCTCAAAGAAGATACCCAAAAAGGTAAACTGGACTCCTGAGTGTCAAAAAGCCTTTGACACCCTGAAAGGAGGCAATGTGCTCAGCACCTGTTCTCAAAGCTCCAGATTACTCTAGGCAGTTCATTGTGTAGACAGATGCCCCTAAACATAGGATTGGAGCAGTCCTGTCCCACACCACTGATGATGGCCTTGACCAGCCTGTTGCTTTCATTAGCAGGAGGTTACTCCCCAGGGAGCAGCGTTGGGGTGCCATTGAAAGGGAGGCCTTTGCTCTGGTTTGGTCACTGAAAAAGACGAGGCCATACTTGTTTGGTAATCACTTTATTGTTCAAACTGACCACAGACCTCTCAGATGGCTAATGCAAATGAAAGGTGAGAACCCTACTGTTAGAAATGGGTTTTTTGGTTGGGAGTCAGGTTACCCCCTGTCCAAGCAAAAGCCCTCACTCTAGTCAGGGTAAGTCACACACAATCCAAGATTATCCTGTGCCCACCCTCTGGTAGCTTGGCACGAGCAGTCAGGCTTAACTTAGAAGGCAATGTGTAAAGTATTTGTGCAATAAATCATACAATACCACCATATAGCACCACAAAAATACACCACACAGTGTTTAGAAAAATATATAATATTTATCTGGATAATTGTAGGTCAAAAAGAATAAAGTTTGCAATGGGAAATTGTAGGGATATCACTGAAAAGTGATATACAGTGTCTTAAGTCTTTAGAATATAAACAAAGTCTCTTTCAAGCACAAGTACCTGGTTTGGAGTGGAAAAATCTCCTCAGAGGGCCACAAAAGAAGAGGTGCGGGGAAAAAGGGTGTGTGCGTCGATTTCTCCCCAGCACACACAGACTTGCGTCGTTATTTTCCACGCGGGGAAGTCGTGCGTCGTTTTCCGGCGTGCGGACAGTCTCTTTTCGTGGATCGCGGGGATTACCAGATGTCCCGGGTCTGTGCGTGGATTTTCCTGCTTGTTTTCCGGCTGCGCGTCGTTCTGCGGGGCTGCGCGTTGAAATGACGATCTCACGGCAGGCGTTGCGTCGATTTCTCCTCTAGAGGTCGGGCAGCGTTGTCCTTGTGAAGCCGTGCGTCGGATTTTCGGTCATCCCAAGAGCGTCGCGTCGATCAGCGTCGGTGTGCGGTGTTTTTCTCACCGCGGAACAAGCTGTGCGTCGAAATGTTCGGCGCACGGAGCGTCCAAGTGAAAGAGAGAAGTCTTTTTGGTCCTGAGACTTCAGGGAACAGGAGGCAAGCTCTATCCAAGCCCTTGGAGAGCACTTTCACAGCCAGACAAGAGGTCAGCAAGGCAGTAGGCCAACAGCAAGGCAGCAGTCATTTGTAGAAAGCAGACAGGTGAGTCCTTTGAGCAGCCAGGCAGTTCTTCTTGGCAGGATGTAGTTTCTGGTTCAGGTTTCTTCTCCAGCAAGTGTCTCTTGAGGTAGGGCAGAGGCCCTGTTTTATACTAAGTTGTGCCTTTGAAGTGGGGGTGACTTCAAAGAGTGTCTAAGAAATGCACCAAGCCCCCTTTCTGTTCAATCCTGTCTGCCAGAGTCCCAGTAGGGGGTGTGGCAGTCCTTTGTGTGAGGGCAGGCCCTCCACCCTCCCAGCCCAGGAAGACCCATTCAAAATGCAGATGTATGCAAGTGAGGCTGAGTATCCTGTGTTTGGGGTGTGTCTGAGTGAATGCACAAGGGCTGTCAACTAAACCTAGCCAGACGTGGATTGAAGGGCACAACAAGGTTTTAGTGCAAAGAAATGCTCACTTTCTAAAAGTGGCATTTCTAGAATAGTAATATTAAATCCAACTTCACCAGTAAGCAGGATTTTATATTACCATTCTGGCCATACTAAATATGACCTTCCTGCTCCTTTCAGATCAGCAGCTGCCACTTCAACAATGTATGAGGGCAGCCCCAATGTTAGCCTATGAAGGGAGCAGGCCTCACAGTAGTGTAAAAACGAATTTAGGAGTTTTACACTACCAGGACATATAACCACACAAGTACATGTCCTGCATTTTACCCACACAGCACCTTGCTCTAGGGGTTACCTAGGGCACACATTAGGGGTGACTTAGGTATTGAAAAAGGGGAGTTCTAGGCTTGGCAAGTACCTTTAAATGCCAAGTCGAAGTGACCGTGAAACTGCACACACAGGCCTTGCAATGGCAGGCCTGAGACAAGGTTAAGGGGCTACTGAAGTGGGTGGCACAACCAGTGCTGCAGGCCCACTAGTAGCATTTAATCTACATGCCCTAGGCACATGTAGTGCACTCTACTAGGGACTTATAAGTAAATTAAATAGTCAATCATGGATAAACCAATCAATAGTACAATTTACACAGAGAGCATATGCACTTTAGCACTGGTTAGCAGTGGTAAAGTGCCCAGAGGTCAAAAGCCAACAACAACAGGTCAGAAAAAATAGGAGGAAGGAGGCAAAAAGTTTGGGGATGTCCCTGTCAAAAAGCCAGGTCCAACACCTACACTTTTGAGGTGGTCCATAGCCCTACAGGGAATGGACTTTCCATTGGAACACAGACCTGGGACTGCCCATGCCAATGCAGATGGACTTTCCAGATTTTTCCACTTAGACAATGAAGACTCCCTTCAGAAAGGTTAGTCTCATCCTCTTTCATTTGGGAGGGGGTTGTGTAGGAAAGTGCCCTTGTTGGCATGGGTACCCCCCACTTTTTACCTAACATTGATGCCAATTTGACTAACCAGGTCCCAGCACCAGTGATATTTCCCAAAAACTGTACCATTGCTCCCACAATTGGCACACCCCTTTCACCAAGTAAAGTCCCTTGTAAAAGGAACCCATGGTACCAAGGGCCCTGTGGCCTGGGACGGCCCCCAAGGGCTGCAGCATGTACTATGCCAACCTGGGGGACCCTTCATCAAGCCCATGCACACTGCCATTGCAGCTTGTGTGTGATGGTGGGGAGAACACGCAAAGTCGACATGGCACTCCTCTCAGGGAGCCATGTCCACAAACCACTGCCTGTGACATAGGTAAGTCACCCCTCTAGTAGGCCTTGCAGCCCCAAGGCAGGGTACACTATACCACAAGTGAGGATATAGATGCATGAGCAATATGCCCCTACAGTGACTGAGTCCATTCTTAGAATTGTAAGTGCAGTGTGGCCATACTAAGTATATGGGCTGGGAGTTTGTCATTACGAACTCCAGAGCTCCATAATGGCTTCACTGAAAAATGATAAGTTTGGTATCACACTTCCCAGCACAATCAACCCACACTGCCAGTGTTGGATTTTTTGAAAAATGAACTCAGAGGGCATCTTAGAGATGTCTCCTGCATGTTAGCTGAACTCCTAGTGCAGGACTGACCAGTTTGTGCCAGCCTGCCACTTCCAGATGAGTTTCTGACCACGTGGGGTGAGAGCCTTGTGCTCTCTGTGTCCAGAAACAAAGCCTGCACTGGGTAAAAGGTGCTTCACACCTCCCCCTGCAGGAACTGTAGCACCTGGCGGTGAGCCTCAAAGGCTCAGGCCTCTTGTTACAGTGCCCCAAAGCACTCCAGCTAGTGGAGTTGCCGGAACCCCAGACAAAGCTCCACTTTTAGCTGCAAGTCCGATGGGAAAATTAGGGAAAACAAGGAAGAGTGACCACCTCAGCTGGGACCACCCCTAAGGTGTCCAGAGCTGAGGTGACCCCCCCCCATGCAAAATCCAGGTGGCCCAACAGATTAGAGCTGGTCCCCAGGTGATCCTGAGCAAGTGCCCACCCCGTTTGACGCCTTCTGTCCAACACAGTGATGCCTGCAACCAGAATCTGGAGGGCTCCCCTGACCGCAACGGAACCGAACTAACATTCCCGATGGAGTACCCCTGCACCCGCAGAACCCTGGCCTTGGGGAATCCGACCTTCTGTGCAGGAACTTCCAAGCAGGTGGCCCACCTCATTATCCAGACAATGGTTTCCTGGAACTGACCCGCTGGACTTCACCTGCAGTATCTTTTTGACCACTGGGGAACCCCTATCGGAAAGCATTGGGAGCCTAAAGCTATGTTTGCACCCTGCACCCGGCTGCCCCTGCAACGCTAAGGGTGTGTGGTTGGTGCTGACCTGTGGCACTTCTCCCCGTGTGCTCCCCCAAACCCCCCATATCTGCCCTTCGAAGACGTGAGTACTTACCTGCAAGCAGGCCTGAATCTTAGTGTCCCAGTCCCCATAGGAACCCATGTTAAATCGACCTCTGCACCCGACCGGCCCTGTGTTGTTGGTAGTGGGTGTTTGGGGTTAACTTGAACCCCAACCTGTGGACATCCTAAGCCCCGGAGACTGGAACTGTAAGTCTTGTACTTACCTCAAAACTGTGCTAACCCCCCCCCCCCCAAACTGTTTCTGAAAATTGCACTGTCAACTTTTATAACAGATATTTGCTATTTTCTTAAAAAGTGTATAAATTGCCAATTTGAAACAAAGTGGTATTGATACATATGTTGGATATTTACTTGCAAATGTACTTACCTGCAGCAGCTGGAATCTTGTGGTTCTAGAAATAAAGCAACAAAATACATTCTTTGCACTATAAAAACCATTGGCCTGGACTTAATCATTGAGTGTGTGCTTCATTTATTGCCTGTGTGTGTAGAACAAATGTTTTGCACTACCCTCTGATAAGCCGAACTGCTCGACCACACTGCCACAAAAGTGAGGATTAGTATTATCTACTTTAGCCCCTGTTAAGCCTCTGGGGAACCCCTGGACTCTCTGCACACTATGGGCTTTAATATGAATGACCCTGGTGGTCTTCTGACCACCAGGGTGTAGGAAAGTACCCTCTTTTGCCATGGGTAGCCCCATTTTCTGCCTGATGTCAGTGTGCTTGACTGTGTTCACTGGGATCCTGCTAACCAGGACCCCTGTGATTATGCTTTTTCTCCTCTAAATATTGTTGTTGCATACTGGTAACCCAATATTTTACCCAAAATTGGCATACTGTGCCCCCTTATAAGTCCCTAGTATATGATACTTAGGTACCCAGGGCATTGTGGTTCCAGGGGATCCCTATGGGCTGCAGCATATTCATAGGGAGCCCTTGCAAAAGCTTCTGCAAGACTGCCATTGCAGCCTTCGTGAAAAGGTGCATGCACCCTTTCACTGTCATTTACACTGCACCAGGGCACTTAGAAGTCACTCCTATAGCAGGCCCTCCAGCCCTGAGGGAAGGGTACAGACTACCTGTTTGTGAGGACACCCCAGTTAGCAGAGGTGCCCCCACGACCTTCAGGAGCATTTTCCCAGACTTCGTGATTGCGGGGACACCATTCTACATGTTTACTGGACATTGATCACTACCTATGTCCAGCTACATAACGGTAACTCCGAACATACGCACGTTTGGTGTCAAACATGTTGGAATCATACTGTAGGAAGGTAGCCTCTTTCTAGCCTTGTTACCCCCACTTTTGCCCTGTTTGTGAGTATATGTCAGGGTGTTTTTGCCATCTCACTGGGATCCTGCTAGCCAGGGCCCATTGCTCATAGTAAAAACCCTATGTTGTCAGTGTGTTTGATATGTGTCACTGGGATCCTGCTAGCCAGGACCCCAGTGCTCATACGTTTGTGGCCCATATGTGTTCCCTGTGTGGTGCCTAACTGTATCACTGAGGCTCTGCTAACCAGAACCTCAGTGTTTATGCTCTCTCTGCTTTTAAAATTGTCACTGCAGGCTAGTGACTCATTTTACCAATTCTGTTTGGCACACTGGAACACCCTTATGATTCCCTAGAATATGGTACCTAAGTACCCAGGGTATTGGGGTTCCAGGAGATCCCTATGGTCTGCAGCATTTCTTTTGCCACCCATAGGGAGCTCAGACAATTCATACACAGGACTGCCACTGCAGCCTGAGTGAAATAACGTCCATGTTATTTCACAGCCATTTTACACTGCACTTAAGTAACTTATAAGTCACCTATATGTCTAACCCTCATTTGGTGAAGGTTAGGTGCAAAGTTACTTAGTGTGTGAACACCCTGGCATGAGCCAAGGTGCCCCCACATTGTTCAGGGCAAATTCCCCAGACTTTGTGAGTGCGGGGACACCATTACACGTGTGCACTACATATAGGTCAATACCTATATGTGGCGTCACAATGGTAACTCCGAACATAGCCATGTAACATGTCTAGGATCATGGAATTTGCACCCCAATACCATTCTGGTATTGGGGGGACAATTCCATGCATCCCCGGGTCTCCAGCATAGAGCCCGGGTACTGCCAAACTAACTTTCCGGGGTTGTCTCTGCAGCTACCGCTGCTGCCAACCCCTCAGACAGGCTTCTGGGGCATGGGCAGCCCAGTCCCAGGAAGGCAGAACAAAGGATTTCCTGTGAGAGAGGGTGTTAAACCCTCTCCCTTTTGAAATAGGTGTGAAGGGCCTGGGAGGAGTAGCCTCTTCTGGCCTCTGGAAATGCTTTGAAGGGCACAGATGGTGCCCTCCTTGCATAAGCCAGTCTAAACCGGTTCAGGGACCCCCCCAACCCTGCTCTGGTGCAAAACTGGACAAAGGAAAGGGGAGTGACCACTCCCCTGACCAGCATCTCCCAGGAGAGGTGCCCAGAGCTCCTCCAGTGTGTCCCAGACCAGACCTCCGCCATCTTGGATGCAGAGGTGTGAGGGCACAATGGACAGCTCTGAGTGGTCAGTGCCAGCAGGTGACATCAGAGACCCCTCCTGATAGGGGCTTACCTTTCTCTATAGCCAATCCTCCTCTGTGGGCTATTTAGGGTCTCTCCTGTGGGTATCTCACCAGATAACGAATGCAAGAGCTCACCAGAGTTCCTCTGCACTTCCCTCTTCGACTTCTGCCAAGGATCGACCGCTGACTGCTCCAGGATGCCTGCATAACCGCAACAAAGTAGCAAGAAGACTACCAGCAACATTGTAGCACCTCATCCTGCCGGGTTTCTCGACTGTTTCCTGGTGGTGCATGCTCTGAGGGCTGTCTGCCTTCACCCTGCACTGGAAGCCAAGAAGAAATCTCCCTTGGGTCGACGGAATCTTACCTCTGCTAACACAGGCACCAAACTTCTGCATCACTGGTCCTCTGGGTCCCCTCTCATCCTGACGAGCGTGGTCCCTGGAACACCGGAGCTGGGTCCAAGTGTCTTCGACAGTCCAGTGGCCCTTCTGTCCAAATTTGGTGGAGGTAACTCCTTGCCTCCCCACACCAGACAGTAATCCTCTGTACTGCGTGAACTGCAGCTGCCCGGGCTCTGTGCCCTTTTACAAGACTTCCTTTGTGCACAGCCTAGCCCGTGTCCCCAGCACTCCGTCCTGCATTGCCCAACTCGCTGAGTTGGACTCCGGCATCGTGGAACCCTCTTTGTTGCTCTGAGTTGACCGTCATCCTCAGATCTTCTAAGTGCCTGTTCAGGTACTTCTGTGGGTGCTGCCTGCTAATGCATGGGCTCTCCGTGTTGCTGAGCGTCCCCTCTGTCTCCTCCTCCAAGAGGCGACCTCCTGGTCTTTCCTGGGCCCTGGCAGCACCCAAAATCCTCAACTGCTACTCTTACAGCTAGCAAGGCTTGTTTGCAGTCTTTCTGCGTGGAAACAACTCTGCATCCTCCAGCACACCATGGGACATCTTCTGACCAAAGGAGAGGTTTCTGGCGCCTTCCCTTGTTGCAGAATCTTTGGCTTCTTCCAGCCCTTTTTCACCTTCATCCGGGGTTCAGTGGGCTCCTGCCCCCCCCTGGACACTTGGTGACTCTTGGACTTGGTCCCCTTCCTTTGCGGGTCCTCAGGTCCAGGAATCCGTCTTCAGTGTTTTGCAGTCAGTTGTTATCCTTGCAGAATCCTCTATCTCGACTTTACTGTCCTACTGGGCTAGTAGGGTAACTTTACTCCTACTTTTCAGGGTCTCGGTGGGGTATCTTGGACACCCTTAGTGCTTTCTTACACTCCCAGCAACCCTCTACACACTACACTAGGCCTGGTGTTCATTCGTGGTTCGCATTCCACTTTTGGAGTATATGGTTTGTGTTGCCCCTAAGCCTATTTCTCCCTATTGCATTCTATTGTGATACTACATTGTTTGCACTCCTTTTCTAACTTTTACTTACCTGATTTTGGTTTGTGTGTGTATATTTTGTGTATATTACTTACCTCCTAAGGGAGTATATCCTCTGAGATACTTTTGGCATATTTTCACTAAAATAAAGTTCCTTTATTTTTAGTAACTCTGAGTATTGTGTTTTGTTATGATATAGTGCTTTATGATATAAGTGGTATAGTAGGAGCTTTGCATGTCTCCTAGTTCAGCCTAAACTGCTCTGCTATAGCTACCTCTATCAGCCTAATCTGCGAGAACACCTCTAATCTACTAATAAGGGATAACTGGACCTGCCACATGGTGTGAGTACCACAAGGTACCCACAATAAGCCAGGCCAGCCTCCTACATTGCTGGTGCAGCAGTGGGATAAGTACTTGTAACTGCTTTACCACTTTGTCATTTGGTGCTTTTCATGAGAAGAACTTGTACCAAATATTTCAATATATACACATTGAATCAAACAGTTTAACTGCCCTTCTCTAACACTTTCTAAAAAGTTTCTGAAAAGTTCAGAAAACTTTTTAAAGTTTTCAAAAAAGTTTGAAAAAGTTTGTCTCTCTGTCCTAAACCTTTTCTATCATGTCTGCAGTAGAGCTCACTCCCAAAATTGTTCCGGCAACCTATGAGAATTTAAACTTTAAAAGTTTGAGGGGTCTCTGTATAGAAAGAGGTTTAAGCATTGGCAAGAATCCTACCAAAGACTTTCTGTTTAACCTTCTCCTAGAGAGTGACCAGAACCAGTCTGGCCCATCCCAGGAACAGGAGGTTGGAGGGGAAGGTGCCCAGTCAGACTCAGAGAAGTTCCCTGAAGAGACTGGGGAAGGTTCTTCCAAAGACCTGCCACCTAGCAGGCCACCTAGTGACACTGGTAGTGGGAAGGGGTCACACATTAGTAGGGCACCTTTCAATCCTAGAGGCCAGGTTACTAGGGTCCAGCCAGTTAGGGACAGATTTCTCTCTGCCAATTCCCATATTTCCTCAGTATCTCACAATCCCAAGCCTCCCACCCTGAGGATAACTTAATGGAAAGGGAACTCAGAAAGCTGAGGTTGGAAGAGGCCAGGCTGAAGCTTAAACAGCAGCAGCTGGCCTTAGACAGGGAATCTCTGGATGTAGAGAGGGAAAGGCAGAGATTGGGGTTAGTTCCCCATGGTGGCAGCAGCAATGTTTTTGATAGCAATCCTGTTAGAGAGCAAGATTCCAGAAACCTGCATAAAATAGTTCCCCCTTACAAGGACGGGGATGACATTAACAAGTGGTTTGCTGCACTTGAGAGGGCCTGTATGGTACAGTTGGAACCTCAAAGGCAGTGGGCTGCTATCCTGTGGCTATCTTTCACTGGTAAGGGTAGGGATAGGCTCCTTACTGTCAGAGAAAGTGATGCTAACAACTACAAAGTTTTGAAGGATGCACTCTTGGATGGATTTGGCTTAACCACTGAACAATACAGGATTAAGTTCAGATACACGAGAAAAGAGTCCTCTGAAGACTGGACAGACTTTGTAGACTGTTCGGTGAAGGCCCTGGAGGGGGTTGGTTACATGGCAGTAAGTGACTGACTATGAAAGCCTGTATAATCTAATCCTGAGAGAGCATATTTTGAACAATTGTGTGTCTGGTTCTTGCACCAGTACTTGGTAGACTCAGATCTGACCTCTCCCCAAAAATTGGGAAAGAAGGCAGACAAATGGGTCAGAACAAGAGTGAACAGAAAAATTCATACATGAGGTGACAAGGATGGCAAGAAGAAAGATGGTGAGAAATCTCAGGATAAGCATGGGGATAAGGGTAAAACTAAAGATCCTTCTTCAAATCCTAAACACTCTTCAGGGGGTGGGGATAAGTCATCTTCTTCCTCTTCTTCACAACCCACACACATTCAAAAGCCTTGGTGCTATGTGTGTATAAATAAAGGTCATTGGCAAGGGGATAAGTCCTGTCCAGGTAAACCCCCTGAGCCAACCACCACTAATACATCAAACTCTAGTGCCCCTAGCAGTATCGGTAGTAGTGGTTGGTCTGCTGGCAACAGTCAAAATAAGGGTGTAGTTGGGTTCACTTATGGGTCCATCATGGGACTGACTAATCCAGTTTCTAAGACAGTTTCTGTCACACCTGGTGGCATTGGCCTTGCACACTGGCTGCTTGTCCCCTTACAATGGATAAGTACAGGCAGACAGTTTCAATAAATGGTGTTGAGGCTCAGGTCTATAGGCACACAGGTGCCAGTATCACATTGGTGACTGAAAACCTAGTGTCTCCTGAACCGCACATCATTGGACAACAGTACAAGATTATTGATGTCCATAACTCCACTATGGGCCATATGTACGAAAGCTTTTTCCCATAGACACAGAATGGGTAAAATCCTTTCGTACATCTGGCCCTAAGTTCCTTCCCTTAGCTATAATTCAGTTTAGTTGGAGTGGAGTTACTGGCCCTAAGCAGGTTCCAGCATCACCTAGCTTACCTGCAGACTGTCTCTTAGGTAATGACCTAGAGGCCTCAGGTTGGGCTGAGGAAGAGTTTAATACCCATGCAGCCATGCTGGGTATCCCTGAGGAATTGCTTCCTCTCATTTCAGCTGAAATGAAAAAGCAAAGGAGAGAAAAAGGTCTGAAAACTCAGGATCCTTCTCCAACAACAGGTGAAAAGGGCATCAAAGTATCCCCTACCCACCCTGCCATTCAGGATACCATTCCTGTGGTAGGAAAAACCTCTCCTGGGGTGGCACCTGTACCAAGGGAACCACCAGCTGGCACAGCTGTACTCCCTGAGGTGGAAGAACCTCTCTGTGGGATAACTAATATTGGTGAGAAAATGTGCACCATTTTAGTTAACATGGAGCATCCCTCCAACCCTCCCAGAGAAACTTTAGTGCAGCAACCCTGCACTGCCTCACAACACTTAGGACAGCAGCCCTGCTTTATTGTGGAGCTCATAGGGAGCTCATAGAACAGCATCCCTGCCCTGCTCCAACTCAAGAGAAACAGCAACCCTGTTCTCTCTTACAGCCATATGGACAAAGTTTTTGCCCAGCTATTGCTTAACTAAGACAGCATCCCTGTCTGGCATTCTCATCCTTTGATATAGGTCCAGTGGACAATTCCCACTGCTCTAAACTAAAACATACTAATAGGAACTCTGAAAATATAACTTCACATTGCTAGCTAGCTAAAAAACTTCAAACAGGGTGGTTTACATCCCCACAGGGAAGTAACCATATAGTGGATGAAAAAGGGAGTAACCAATTGTAGGAGGCTGGCCTGGCTTATAGTGGGTACCTTGTGGTACTTACACCCTGTGCCAGGTCCATTTATCCCTTATTAGTAGAATAGAGCTGTTTCTAGCATCTTAGGCTGATAGAAGGTAGCTATGGCAAAGCAGCTTAGGCTTAACTAGGAGACATGCAAAGCTCCTACTATACCACTTATATCATGTAGCACAATATCACAAGAAAACACAATACTCAGAGTTACTAAAAATAAAGGTTCTTTATTTTAGTGACAATATGCCAAAAGTATCTCAGAGAATACCCTCATTTAGGAGGTAAGTAATGTACACAAGTTATACGTACACAAACCCAAAACAGTTAAGTAACAGTAAGAAAAGTAGTGCAAACAATGTAGAATCACAATAGGATGCAATAGGTAGACATAGGTCTAGGGGCAACACAATCCATATACTCCAAAAGTGAAATGCGAATCACAAATGGACCCCAGACCTATGGGAGATTGTAGAGGGTCACTGGGACTATGAGAAAACAGTAAGGGTGTCCAGAATACCCCACCCCAAGACCCTGAAAAGTAGGAGTAAAGTTACCCTACTACCCCAGAAAAACACAAAAGTCGTGATAGGGGATTCTGCAAGAACCACAAGCACCAGCAAGACACTGAAGACGGATTCCTGGACCTGAGGACCTGTAAAGGAAGGGGACAAAGTCCAAAAGTCACGAAAGTGTCCGGTGGGGCAGGAGCCCAGAAAACCCTGGGTGAAGGTGCAAAAAGGCTGCATCTGGGTAGAAGAAGCCGAAGATTCTGCAATAATGAAAAGGGCTAGGAACTTCTCCTTTGGATGAAAGATGTCCCACGGCGTGCTGGAGGTTGCAGAAGTGTTTTCAGGCAGAAATACCGCAAACAAGCCTTGCTAGCTGCAAGAGTCGTGGTGGAGGATTTTGGGTGCTGCTGGGGACCAGGAAGTACCAGGATGTGGCCTCTTGGAGGAGGAGACAGGGGAGGTGCTCAGCAACTCAGAGAGACCCGCAGAAGCAGTCAGCACCCACAGAAGTACTGGATCAGGCACTTAGAAGATCTGTGAACTCAGAGTCACAAAAGGAGGGTCTCACGGCGTCGGAGCCTGTAGGAAAGTACCATCTTGCCTGGCATGTTACCCCCAGATTTCACTGTATATATGTTGTTTTAGTCTATGTGTCACTGGGACCCTGCCAGGCATGGCCCCAGTGCTCATAAGTATGTGCCCTGTATGTGTTCCCTGTGTGATGCCTAACTGTCTCACTGAGGCTCTGCTAACCAGAACCTCAGTGGTTATGCGCTCTCTGCTTTCCAAATTTGTCACTAACAGGCTAGTGACTAAACGTACTAATTCACATTGGCATACTGGTACACCCATATAATTCCCTAGTATATGGTACTGAGGTACCCAGGGTATTGGGGTTCCAGGAGATCCCTATGGGCTGCAGCATTTCATTTGCCACCCATAGGGAGCTCAGACAATTTGTACACAGGACTGGCACTGCAGCCTGAGTGAAATAACATCCACGTTATTTCACAGCCATTTTACACTGCACTTAAGTAACTTATAAGTCACCTATATGTCTAACCCTCACTTGGTGAAGGTTAGGTGCAAAGTTACTTAGTGTGTGGGCACCCTGGCACGAGCCAAGATGCCCCCACATTGTTCAGGGCAAAAGTCCCCAGACTTTGTGAGTGCGGGGACACCATTACACGCGTGCAGTACATATAGGTCAATTCCTATATGTGGCGTCACAATGGTAACTCCGAACATGGCCATGTAACATGTCTAGGATCATGGAATTGTCACCCCAATACCATTGTGGTATTGGGGGACAATTCCATGCATCCCCGGGTCTCCAGCATAGAGCCGGGGTACTGCCAAACTAACTTTCCAGGGTTTTCTCTGCAGCTACTGCTGCTGCCAACCCCTCAGACAGGTTTCTGCCCCCTTGGGGCCAGGGAAGCCCAGTCCCAGGAAGGCAGAACAAAGGATTTCCTCTGAGCGAGGGTGTTACACCCTCTCCCTTTGCAAATAGGTGTGAAGGGCCTGGGAGGAGTAGCCTCTCCTGGCATCTGGAAATGCTTTGAAAGGCACAGATGGTGCCCTCCTTGCATAAGCCAGTCTACACCGGTTCAGAGACCCCCGCAGCCCTGCTCTGGCATGAAACTGGACAAAGGAAAGAGGAGTGACCACTCCCCTGACCAGCACCTCCCAGGGGAGGTTCCCAGAGCTCCTCCAGTGTGTCCCAGACCTCTGCCAACTTGGATGCAGAGGTCTGAGGGCACAATGGACAGCTCTGAGTGGCCAGTGCCAGCAGGCTTACCTTTCTCTATAGCCAATCCTCCTCTGTGGGCTATTTAGGGTCTCTCACCAGATAACGAATGCAAGAGCTCACCAGAGTTCCTCTGCACTTACCTCTTCGACTTCTGCCAAGGATCAGCTGCTGACTGCTCCAGGACGCCTGCATAACCGCAACAAAGTAGCAAGAAGACTACCAGCAACATTGTAGTGCCTCATCCTGCCGGCTTTCTCGACTGTTTCCCGGTGGTGCATGCTCTGAGGGCTGTCTGCCTTCACCCTGCACTGGAAGCCAAGAAGAAATCTCCAGTGGGTCGACGGAATATTCCCCCTGCTAACGCAGGCACCAAACTCTGCATCAATGATCCTCTGGGTCCCCTCTCATCCTGAAGAGCGTGGTCCCTGGAACACAGGAGCTGGGTCCAAGTGTCTTCGACAGTCCAGTGGCCCTTCTGTCCAAATTTGGTGGAGGTAAGTCCTTGCCACACCACACAGTAATTGTGTGTACTGCTTGAACTGCAGCTGCCCGGGCTTCTATGCACTTTTGCAAGACTTCCTTTGTGCACAGCCTAGCCCAGGTCCCCAGCACTCCATCCATCATTGCCCAACTCGCTGAGTTGGACTGCGGCGTCGTGGGGCCCTCTTTTGTGACTCTGAGTCGACCATCATCCTCAGATCTTCTAAGTGCCTGTTCAGGTGCTTCTGCGGATGCTGCCTGCTTCTGCATGGGCTCTCTGTGTTGCTGAGCAACCCCTCTGTGACCTCCTCCAAAGGGCGACCTGCTGGTCCTTCCTGGCCCCTGACAGCACCCAAAATCCTTAACCGCGACTCTTGCATCTAGCAAGGCTTGTTTGCTGTCTTTCTGCGTGGAAATAACTCTGCCTCCTCCAGCACGTCGTGGGACATCTTTTGACCAAAGTAGAAGTTCCTGGCACCTTCCGTTGTTGCAGAATCTTCAACTTCTTCCACCCGGAGGCAGCCCTTTTGCACCTTCATCTGGGGTTTAGTGGGCTACCGCCACCCCTGGACACTTGCGTGACTCTTGGACTTGGTCACCTTCCTTTGCAGGTCCTCTGCTCCAGGAATCCGTCTTCAGTGCTTTGCAGTCAGTTGTTGTCTTTGCAGAATCCCCTATCTCGACTTTACTGTCTTACTGGGGTAGTAGGGTAACTTTACTCATACTTTTCAGTGTCTTGGGGTGGGGTATCTTGGACACCCTTAGTGTTTTCTTACACTCCCAGTGACCCTCTACACACTACACTAGGCCTGGGGTCCATTCGTGGTTCGCATTCCACTTTTGGAGTATATGGTTTGTGTTGTCCCTAGGCTTATTTCTCCCTATTGCATTCTATTGGGATTCTACATTGTTTGCACTACTTTTCTAACTGTTACTTACCTGGTTTTGGTTTTTGTGTGTATATTTTCTGTATATTACTTACCTCCTAAGGGAGTATATCCTCTGAGATACTTTTGCATATTGTCACTAAAATAACGTACTTTTCTTTTTAGTAACTCTGAGTATTGTGTTTTCTTATGATATAGTGCTATATGATATAAGTGGTATAGTAGGAGCTTTGTATGTCTCCTAGTTCAGCCTAAGCTGCTCTGCTATAGCTACCTCTATCAGCCTAAGCTGCTAGAACACCCCTAATCTACTAATAAGGGATAACTGGACCTGGCACAAGGTGTAAGTACCACAAGGTACCCACTATAAGCCAGGCCAGCCTCCTACACATACCCCAGGGCTTTTGCAAGCATTGGTTGTATGATTCCATGCACTCTGGTGGCTCCTTAGAGGACCCCCAGTACTGCCATTCCAGTCTTCTGAGGTTTTCCAGGGAGCCCCAGCTGGTGCCACTTCTCAGACAGGTTTCTGTCCTCCTGTTGATTGAGCAGCTCAAGCCCAAGAAGGCAGAAGAAAAGATTTCCTTTGGGAGAGGGGTGTTAAACCCTCTCCCTTTGGAAATAGGTGTTACAGGCTTTGGAGGACTGGCCTTCCCAAGCCACCGGTATGCTTTGAAGATCACATTTGGTGCCCTCCTTGCATAAACTGGTTTGCATCAGTCCAAGGACACCCGGTCCCTGCTCTGGTGCAAATCTGGACAAAAGAAAGTGGAGTGACCACTCAGTTGTCCATCATCATCCCATGGGTGGTGCCCAGAGCTCCTCCAGGTGGCTCCTTGATTCTGCCATCTTGAATCCAAAGTGGGCAGAGGTCCCCAGGAGCATCTGAATGACCAGGGCAGGAAGGTGACGTCACAGCCCCCTCCTGCTATGTGACCAATCCCCCTTTCTAGGCTATTTAGCACCTGTCTCCAGGGTGGGTCCTCCGATTCGACATGCAAGATTCCTCTGCATTGTTTACTTCATCTTCTGGCCACCGGGACTGCAACTGGACCCTCCAGGAATTGACAATCTGCAACTCCAGCGATGACTCCGCTTTGCAACATTGTTTCTCTGGCTTCTTCCAGCAACTGCAACATTTCCCTGGCTGTGCATCCTCTAAGGGCGACGAGTCTTCAGCTTGCACAAAAAGCAAGAAGGAATCTCCCTTGGAGTGAAGGAGTCACTCCTGTGCATCCAGCAGGCACAAAATATAACAATGTCTGGCTGTGTGGATCTTCTTTCTTGCAAAACTGCATTAATCCTGCATCACAAGTGGTGGTCTGGAGTGGTCCCCTTGGTCCTTTATACCAGTTGTCCAATTTGGGAGACGGTAAGCCCTTGCCTCTCCTTGCAGGACAATATCCCTGTGCATCATGACTTTTGCAGCTACCCAGGCTTGTTGGCTTTTCTTCCATGGGATCTTCAGGCTTCGTGTAGCCCCGGCCTCCAGCACTCTTCCCTGTAAAGCACAGTTCTCCTCTCCAGGTGTGCTGAGTGGGCCTCACTGCAACTCCTGTGCCTGCTGCCAGTGAGTTGCCTGTGGGGGCTGCCTCCTCGTCTTCTCACCCTCCTCACTGCTGAGGGTCACCTGGGACTCCCTTCCTTGGGTTAGGTCTCCCTGGATCTTCCTGGTCCCTGGCAGCTCTGCAAATCTTCATCTGTGACTCTTTCCTTTGCCAAGGCCTGTTGGTAGTTTTTCCACACCACTGATCATCTGCAACTCTTCTTCTGTCGTAGGACATTGGCTGCACCACTTCTGGGACTCCTCTCCAGCTCCAGTGCTGCACAGCTGACTCTTTGTCTTCACCGTTGACATGGTCCTGCTTCTCCAGAAGGGTGGGTAGTGGCTCCTGCACCAACCAGACACTCCAACTCGAACTGGACTTGGTCCCCTTCATTTGCAGGTCCTCTTCTGTCAGGATCCACCTTTGGTTTCTTCCAGTCTTGCTTGGGTCTTGTACAGTCCTTTTCCAAAATTAACCTGTGAGCTTAGGGGAAAACCAGGTACTTACTTCTTCTCTCCTGGTCACTGGGGGACACCCTAGTACACCCTGGTACTTAACGTTTGGGGTTCCTAGTTCCTCCAGCTCCCCTCTACAGATTCCGCTTCCTTGGGTGGGGAACTGGCTTTCGCATTCCACTTAGTATATGGTTTGGACTTCCCCTAGGGTCTCCATTTTATTCTGCTATTTCACTGTTTTCTATTGTTTCCTATGCCAATTCCTGACCACTAATGTGTATATATTAGTGTGTTTGCTCACCTTCTAGTGGAGTATTGCCTATATAGTATTTTATTATTTGTGTTACCATAGTAAAGTACCTTTATTTTTGTAACACTGTGTGGTTCTTTCATGTGTGTAAGTGCTGTGTGACTATAGTGGTATTGCATAATCTTTGCATGTCCCCTTGATAAGTCTTGGCTGCTCATTCACAGCTACCGCTAGAGAGCCCTGGCTTCCTAGGCACTGTCTACACCTCACTAATAGGAGATACCTGGACCCGGTATAAGGCGATAACACCATAGGTGCTCACCACACACCAGGCCAGCTTCCTATAGGTGCCATGCAGAGATTTATGTGTGGATTGTGAAACAATTTTTCAAATCTATATTTATTGAGTTTCTTTCCAGTTATTCAATAAAGTACAAAACAAATCAAAAGTGGCAGCATACATTAATACATTTGAATGTGAGTACCAGCCTGTTCACATTGCACATTTTTCTTCGACCACTAGTTTGTGCTGCCTATGTATGACTCACCCAAGTTATTGATTACATTGTACACAATTCATACTATTTGATTTGGTGTTAGCCATGCATGAAACTGTTCATTGTGGCCTCCAATCAGGGGACTTTATTATGTTTCTGGAAAGGGCCTTTCAAACTTCGAGGTAATCTTGCAGGTTTTCATCTCACCTAGACGGATTCGTTCATATTTCCTCTGCTAAAGTCCATTCAGTTACATTTTCTATCCACTATTCTACTGAGTGTGATACAATTCAACCTCCTGCAATTGTGACCATCACTGAACCACCTATTTGCTGGTGCAAGCTGTGCTGACCTGTTTTTATAGGGTCAAATGAAGACTGGACCTTTATAATTAAAAATTCAAATGCGGATTTAATTTCCAACATTGGAAGCCTTCTTGGAGGGGAACTCTCCTGAGCTTAGGGTCAACTGAGAGAAGAGGGTATCTTACTAACGGAAACAGTTGTAAAATGATGGTTAGATAGTGGACTCCCAAAATAAGAGCCCCTTGGATGATCTGAGTGAGCTTCCATTTACAGGTCTGTCAGTTCTAAAGGTAATGCTTTGATAGATAGTAAAGGCAGAAGGGAGTTTTCGTTTGCTATTGGGTTAGAGTTGGAGGGGAAGGAGCCTGGAGAGATCAGAAGAGGAAGCTGAAGTTTTCCATAGCAGGTGATGTACTCAAAGATGGTGGTATCATCTTGAAACTGCACTTTGCCTGAGATCTAATAAGATACTGTAATAGATGTCCAAATCAGTACTGCAATCTGACCAGTGAATGTCTTTCCAGCCTAGCCAGTATCCACTTTATATAATGTGGCTTAAGATGGTACTGGTACCAGTAATCGATGAGACAGATCCCCTTGTTAATTCACAGAAATATATTCACTCAGTGAAAAGTGACAAAACGTACTTAGTCTAGAAATAGGTACGATTATTAACTACATTTTGTAATAAATAAAACCCACCTCGTCTTGGGGAATTCTTCTTTTGTGTATGACTATATTCTGTGTTTTTCTTGTCAATATTTGTAGACCACCCTAAAAATAAATCAATAATCATCATTGTACTGTTTGTCTTCTTCCAATCGGTGTCCCAGGTTAGTGAGTTATACTTTTTTAAATCTAAAAACATTTTTTTTTAAACAAAAATGTGATTCACATAGTGGCAAACATTGCTTTCATTTGATATACACGAAGAGAAAGCAATTTATTTGTAAAATAGTTTACACAAAAATTTCAGTGACAAACGACTATTTCATAGTTCGCAAACTGTGAATATATTTAGAAATACAAAATATGTGAAGCTAAAATGACACCAAAGTATATTGCCTAGCACATGTAGTAACATGCTACGAAGTATCTTCAAGATAATGTAGAAAGAGCATGACATTAGTAAAGCTACTAATTGCTGTATGAATACTTGGCTTCTGTGATAACATATTTAAAACAGGTTTATATAATGCCTTTCAGAGTCAGGCAATTGAGCAATTATACACAGCAGTTGTTTAGATGCATCTGTAAACTGTTCATATCACAAGGGATGGCATTGTGCAAATACCGCAAATAAATAAATAAACAGTAATCTGATGTTTTGACTTCAACACTGGACTAGGTCCAGCGTTGAAGGCATGCCTCTTTCTTTCTAACATTATCTTTCACCTTCTTATTCATACAGTATACATTTTCTCCTTGTGGAGGGTAGGTGGGAATTAGATCTAGGTTGCTTTGACTTTCTACTTTCTGCAATTTGAATTTTGTATTTTTAACAACAAAGGATCAACTCTTAGGCACCGGTCCCCGGTGTGGATCTTAATACAATATTTTTCCCCTGCTCATGGCAATAAGACGGAGGGTGTCAGCTGGAGGTTCCATGGGAAAACATAGAAGAGAAAATGCCTAGGTAAGGGTTTATGGTCTTTTTAAGAGAACAAAGCAAGATATAAGGTAATGTTCATCCATCAGGACGTCAACTACAGTGAGCCACCTTAACACCGACCCTGAGTTCCATCCTTCACCACTGTGAGAAACATCATTACCACAACTAGAGCACTTGTTGATACAAGTTTATTGTACCAAGACTCCCATTTTCTTAGACACCCAGTGAATGCATGCGTAAAAAGTCTCAATCTCATTTGCAGAAGTCCATCATCAAACACCAGCCTCTGAGGTCATCATAATACTCACAACATCAGTGGCCCTCAAAGTGTGACGATTTGTCACCCTCCTGGTCCCTTAGTATTAACAAGTCATAGGACCATTAACCCTTCTTCGTCCCAGCACAGTACCGTACACTCACCCAGCCCAACCATCACTCCTTAAGCCGTATGTTGTCTTCCTGGTAGTTGTCTTGTTGCAAGTTCCCTTCTGAACAGAGGGACGAGCTCGAGAGTGACAGAGTCTGGGCCAGCTTCCCCACTTCAATTGTCCCTCTTCCTGTCCTTTCTGCTTCCTCTGGATAGGTTGTCTAATTGTGACTCCTCCTTTCCTCTCATCTTTTATCTGACCACCTAATAGTTTCTCCCTGCCTGTAACATTTGGTCCTTTTCTTTAACAGGCTTCTCCATCTCCCTCTCTGTCTCTATTTTTCTAATAATATATTTAGCTTAGTGGAATTTGTGTTTTTTTTTTCTATTCAAATACATAGTTTGTATATTAAAATGGTTTTATTCTTCTTTCTTGAGTATAATAAATTATAAGCTGGTTAACGATCCAAGGCAGGCAGTCCTTATACTGACCAATCCTGTTCATTCCCTTTCCTTTTCCTTTTCAGGACCCTGTGAAGAACGCTATCAGTAACAGAACATTTCCTAGACTCTTGCCAAAGTCCTAGATTACAAGTTAAGTCCAATGCTTTCCGACACTCCTTGTTTTTCCATCCTTTTATTTGTTTGGTTACCCTTTCTGATTATTTCTCTGATACACTATGGGATCAGTTATGAATCTTTGTTGGGTCTTCTTTGTGTTTTCACATTCATACTATGTATACATACTATTTCTAGGTTATAATTGCTTGAAATATGTAGTATTTTACTTCCTTGAATGTTAGGGTTTTTGGAAGCTTGACATGTTTTAACATATCTTCATAATTTAAACACATCTGTCATCTATATTAAATAAGCATAATGTCATAGTGAATTTTAAAATCTTGAAAGAAGTATTGTTTATCTATTGCTGGCTAAATATTTTAAGTGTGGTTGGGAGGTTATATCCAGTTTCACTATTGCTAGTGAATACAAAAATTCAATCTTTGCATTTTAAGTCTAAAAATATTTAGAAATGTCTGAATTAGTCAATACATTATACACCAAAGCAGTTAATCATTGTCAACTGGATTATGACACATTTTCTTTCAATATTCCTTCCCAAAAGTCCTACACGTAAAAGGTGACTTGTGTGGACTTGTAACATTATACTATGTGTAGGAAGGTAGCCTCTTTCTAGCTTTGTTACCCCCACTTTTGGCCTGTTTGTGAGTACATGTCAGGGAGTTTTTACTGTCTCACTGGGATCCTGCTAGCCAGGGCCCATTGCTCATAGTGAAAACCCTATGTTGTCAGTATGTTTGATATGTGTCACTGGGATCCTGCTAGCCAGGACCCCAGTGCTCATAAGTTTGTGGCCAATATGTGTTCCCTGTGTGGTGCCTAACTGTATCACTGAGGCTCTGCTAACCAGAACCTCAGTATTTATGCTCTCTCTCTCTGCTTTAAAATTATCACTGCAGGCTAGTGAATAATTTTACCAATTCTCCTTGGCACACTGGAACACCCTTATAATTCCCTTGTATGTGGTACATAGGTACCCAGGGTATTGGGGTTGCAGGAGATCCCTATGGGCTGCAACATTTCTTTTGCCACCCATAGGGAGCTCAGACAATTCTTACACAGGACTGCCACTGCAGCCTGAGTGAAATAACGTCCATGTTATTTCACAGCTATTTTCACTGCACATAAGTGACTTATAAGTCACCTATATGTCTAACCCTCACTTGGTGAAAGTTAGGTGCAAAGTTACTTAGTGTGTGGGCACCCTGGCACTAGCCAAGGTGCCCCCACATTGTTTAGGGCAAATTCCCCGGACTTTGTGAGTGCGGGGACACCATTACACGTGTGTACTACATATAGGTCGTTACCTATATGTAGCGTCACAATAGTAGCTCCAAACATGGCCATGTAACATATCTAGGATCATGGAATTGTCCCCCCAATACCATTCTGGTATTGGGGGGACAATTCCATGCATCCCCGTCTCTAGCACAGAACCCGGGTACTGCCAAACTGCCTTTCTGGGGTTTCCACTGCAGCTGCTGCTGCTTCCAACCCCTCAGGCAGGTTTCTGCCCCCCTGGGGTCTGGGCAGCCCAGTCCCTGGAAGGTAGAACAAAGGATTACCTCTGAGAGAGGGTGTTACACCCTCTCCCTTTGGAAATAGGTGTGAAGGGCTGGGGAGGAGTAGCCTCCCCCAGCCTCTGGAAATGCTTTGATGGGCACAGATGGTGCCCATCTCTGCATAAGCCAGTCTAGACCGGTTCAGGGATCCCCCAGCCCTGCTCTTACGCAAAACTGGACAAAGGAAAGGGGAGTGACCACTCCCCTGACCTGCACCTCCCAGGGGAGGTGCCCAGAGCTCCTCCAGTGTGTCCCAGACCTCTGCCATCTTGGATTCAGAGGTGTTGGGGCACAATGGACAGCTCTGAGTGGCCAGTGCCAGCAGGTGACATCAGAGACCCCTCCTGATAGGTGCTTACCTCTTTCAGTAGCCAAGCCTCCTTTCTCAGTAGCCAAACCTCCTTTTCTGGCTATTTAGGGTCTCTCCGCTGGGCTATTCCTCAGATAACGAATGCAAGAGCTCACCAGAGTTCCTCTGCACTTCCCTCTTCGACTTCTGCCAAGGATCGACCGCTGACTGCTCCAGGACGCCTGCAAAACCGCAACAAAGTAGCAAGACGACTACCAGCAACATTGTAGCGCCTCATCCTGCCGGCTTTTTCAACTGTTTCCTGGTGGCGCATACTCTGAGGGCTGTCTGCCTTCACCCTGCACTGGAAGCCAAGAAGAAATCTCCTGTGGGTCGACGGAATCCTCCCCCTGCGAACGCAGGCACCAAATATCTGCATCGCCTGTCCTCTGGGTCCCCTCTCATCCTGACAAGAGTGGTCCCATGGAACACAGGAGCTTGTTCCAAGTGTCTCCACAGTGCAGTGGCTCTTCTGTCCAAATTTGGTGGAGGTAAGTCCTTGCCTCCCAACGTCAGACAGCAAACCTGTGTACTGTGTGAACTGCAGCTGCTAGGGCTTCTGTGCACTTTTACAAGACTTCTTTAATGCACAGCCTAGCCCAGGTCCCCAGCACTCCGTCCTGCATTGCCCAACTCGCTGAGTTGGACTCCGACGTCGTGGGACCCTCCTTTGTGACTCTGAGTCGACCACTGTCCTCAGTTCATCCAAGTGCCTGTTCTGGTTCTTCTGTGGGTGCTGCCTGCTTCTGCGAGGGCTCCCTGGGTTGCGGAGCACCCCCTCTGTCTCCTCCTCCAAGGGTCGACATCCTGGTCCTTCCTGGTCCTCAGCAGCACCCAAAATCCACAAACGTAACTCTTGCAGCTAGCAAGGCCTGTTTGTGGTATTTCTTCCTGGAAATACTTTTGCAACATTCAGCACGCCGTGGGACATCTTCTGACTAAAGGACAAGTTCCTAGCCCTTTTCGTTGTTGCAGAATCTTTGGCTTCTTCCACCTGGAGGCAGCCCTTTTGCACCTTCATCTGGGGTTTGGTGGGCTCCTGCCCCCCCCTGGACACTTTTGTGACTCTTGGACTTGGTCCACTTCCTTTACAGGTCCCCTGGTCCAGGAATCCGTCTTCAGTGTTTTGCTGGTGCTTGTGGTTCTTGCAGAATCCCCTATCACGAATATTCTGTCTTTCTGGGGTAGTAGGGTAACTTTACTCCTACTTTTCAGGGTCTTGGGGTGGGGTATTTTGCACACCCTTACTGTTTTCATACAGTCCCAGCGACCATCTACACACTACACTAGGCCTGGGGTCCATTCGTGGTTCACATTCAACTTTTGGAGTATATGGTTTGTGTTGCCCCTAGGCCTATGTCTACCTATTGCATCCTATAGTGATTCTACATTGTTTGCACTACTTTTCTTACTGTTACTTACCTGACTTGGGTCTGTGTACACATAATTTGTGTATATTACTTACCTCCTAAGTGAGGGTATCCTCTGAGATACTTTTGGCATATTGTCACTAAAATTAAGGACATTTATTTTTAGTAACTCTGAGTATTGTGGTTTCTTATGATATTGTGCTATATGATATAAGTGGTATAGTAGGAGCTCTGCATGTCTCCTAGTTCAGCCCAAGCTGCTTTGCCATGTCTACCTCTAACAGCCTAAGCTGCTAGAAACACCTCTATTCTACTAATAAGGGATAACTGGACCTGGCACAAAGTGTAAGTACCGCAAGGTACCCACTATAAGCCAGGCCAGCCTCCTACATTGGTGGCAGTGGTGGGTAAGTACTTGTAACCGCTTTACCACTTTGTCATTTGGTGCTTTTCATAAGAAAATATTGTATACCAAATAGTTCAGTATATGTACATGTAGGAAAGTACCATCTTGCCTGGCATGTTACCCCCCATACATATTTCACTGTATATATGTTGTTGTAGTCTATGTGTCACTGGGACCCTGCCAGGCAGACAAATGGGTCAGAACAAGAGTGAACAGAAAAGTTCATACAGGGGGTGAAAAGGATGGCAAGAAGAAGGTGTTGGTGGCACACTGGACTGCTCTGAGTGGCCAGTGCCAGCAGGTGACGTCAGAGGCTCCTCTCTTGGTAGCCAATCCTCCTTCTTTGGTAGCCAAACCTCCTTTTCTGGCTATCTAGGGTCTCTGCTTTGGGGGATTCTTCAGATAACGAATGCAAGAGCTCACCAGAGTTCCTCTGCATCTCCCTCTTCACCTTCTACCAAAGGATCGACCGATGACTGCTCAGGACGCCTGCAAAACCGCAACAAAGTAGCAAGACGACTACTAGCAACCTTGTATCGCTTCATCCTGCCGGCTTTCTCAACTGTTTCCAGGTGGTGCATGCTCTGGGGGTAGCCTGCCTCCTTTCTGCACCAGGAGCTCTGAAGAAATCTCCTGTGGGTCGACAGAATCTTCCCCCTGCAACCGCAGGCAACAAAAGACTCCATCACCAGTCCTCTGGGTCCCGTCTCAGCATGACGAGCGTTGTCCCTGGAACTCAGCAACTCTGTCCAAGTGACTCCCACAGTCCAGTGACTCTTCAGTCCAAGTTTGGTGGAGGTAAATCCTTGCCTCCCCACGCTAGACTGCATTGCTGGGTACTGCGTGATTTGCAGCTGCTCCGGCTCCTGTGCACTTTTCCAGGATTTCCTTTGTGCACAGCCAAGCCTGGGTCCCCGACACTCTAACCTGCAGTGCACAACCTTCTGAGTTGTCCTCTGGTGTCGTGGGACTCCCTTTTGTGACTTCGGGTGGACTTCGGTTCACTTTTCTTCTAAGTGCCTTTTCAGGTACTTCTGCGGGTGCTGCCTGCTTCTGTGAGGGCGCCCTACGTTGCTGGGCACCCCCTCTGTCTCCTCATCCAAGTGGCGACATCCTGGTCCCTCCTGGGCCACAGCAGCATCCAAAAACCCTAACCGCGACCCTTGCCGCTAGCAAGACTTGTTTGCGGTCTTTCTGCGTGGGAATACCTCTGCAAGCTTCTTCATGACGTGGGACATCCATCCTCCAAAGGGGAAGTTCCTAGTCCTCTTCGTTCTTGCAGAACACCAAGCTTCTTCCAACAGGTGGCAGCTTCCTTGCATCATCAGCTGGCATTTCTTGGGCTCCTGCCCACTCTCAACACTGTTGCGACTCTTGGACTTGGTTCCCTTGTCTTACAGGTACTCAGGTCCGGAAATCCACTGTTGTTGCATTGCTGGTGTTTGTTCTTCCTGCAGAATCCCCCTATCACGACTTCTGTGCTCTCTGGGGGTAGTAGGTGCACTTTACACCTACCTTGTGGTGGGTTATTTTTCTAACCCTCACTGTTTTCTTACAAGCCCAGCAACCCTCTACAAGCTCACATAGGTTTGGGGTCCATTCGTGGTTCGCATTCCACTTTTGGAGTATATGGATTGTGTTGCCCCTATACCTATCTGCTCCTATTGCAATCTATTGTAACTTTACATTGCTTGCGTTACTTTCTTTTGCTATTACCTGCATATTTTTGGTTTGTGTACATATATCTTGTGTATATATATTATCCTCATACTGAGGGTACTCACTGAGATACTTTTGGCATATTGTCAAAATAAAGTAGCTTTATTTTTAGTATATCTGTGTATTGTGTTTTCTTATGATATTGTGCATATGACACCAGTGGTTTAGTAGGAGCTTTACATGTCTCCTAGTTCAGCCTAAGCTGCTTTGCCATAGCTACCTTCTATCAGCCTAAGCTGCTAGAAACACCTCTTCTACACTAATTATGGATAACTGGACCTGGCACACGGTGTAAGTACCTCTGGTACCCACTAAAAGCCAGGCCAGCCTCCTAAAGTACATTTAACCAAAACAGTTTACTTTTCTGCATTAAAACTTTCTACTAAGTTTCTGAAAAGTTCTGAAAACTTTTAAATGTTTTCCAAAAGTTAGAATAAGTTTTTTCTCTGTACTTTCAAAAGTTCTAAAACTTTTTCTCTCTCTGTCTTAAACCTTTTCTATCATGTCTTCAGTAGAGGTCACTCCTAAAGTTGTTCAGGCAACTTATGAGAGTTTAAACTACAAACTCTGAGGGGTTTCTGCCTGGATAGAGGTTTAAGCATTAGTAAGAATCCAACAAAAGAGTTTCTGTTTAACCTGCTCGTAGAGGATGATCTGAACCAGTCTGTCTCATCGCAGGAAAGAGTGGAAAAAGGGGAGGCTTCCCAGTCAGACTCAGAGGAGTTCCCTGAAGATGCTGGGGAGGGTTCTTACAAAGTCCTGCCCTCTAGCAGGCCCCCTAGTGACTCTGTTAGTGGGAGAGGTTCACACATTATTAGGGCATCTTTCACTCCAAAAGGCCAGGTTACTAGGGTCCAGACAGTTAGGGACAGGTCTCTCTCTGCCAATTCCCACATTTCCTCTGCATCCAAACATTCCCAAGCCTCCCACACTGAGGATAACTTAATGGAAAGGGAACTCAGAAAGCTGAGGTTGGAAGAGACCAGACTGAAGCTTAAACAGCAGCAGCTGGCCTTAGACAGGGAATCACTAGATATAGAGAGGGAAAGACAGAGAATGGGGTTCGGTCCCCATAGTGGCAACCGCAGTGTTTCTGATAGCAATCCTGTTAGAGAGCAAGATTCTAGAAACCTGCATAAGATAGTCCCCCCTTACAAGGAGGGGGATGACATTAACAAGTGGTTTGGTGCACTTGAGAGAGCCTGTATGGTACAGTTGGTCCCTCAAAGGCAGTAGGCTGCTATCTTGTGGTCATCTTTCACTGGTAAGGGTAGGGATAGGCTCCTTACTGTCAGATAAAGTGATGCTAATAATTACAAAGTTTTAAAGGATGCACTCTTGGATGGATTTGGCTTAACCACTGAAAAATACAGGATTAAGTTCAGAGACACCAGAAAAGAGTCCTCTCAAGACTGGACAGATTTTGTACACTGTTCAGTGAAGGCCTTGGAGGGTTGGTTACATGGCAGTAAGGTGACTGACTATGAAAGCCTGTATAATCTGATCCTGAGGGAGCATATTCTTAGAAATTGTGTGTCTGATTTCTTGCACCAGTACTTGGTAGACTCAGATCTGACCTCTCCCCAAGAATTGGGAAAGAAGGCAGACAAATGGGTGAGAACAAGAGTGAACAGAAAATTTCATACAGGAGGTGACAAGGATGGCAAGAAGAAAGATGGTGAGAAATCTCAGGATAAGCATGGGGATAAAGGTAAAACTAGGAATCCTTCTTCAAATCCTAAACACTCTTCACGGGGTGGGGATAAATCATCTTCTTCCTCTTCTTCACATCCCACACACATTAAAAAGCCTTTGTGCTATGTGTATAAAAGTAAGGGCCATAGGCCAGGGGATACGTCCTGCTCAGGTAAACCCCCTGAGCCTACCACCACTAATACATCAAACTCTAGTGCCCCTAACAGTATTGGTAATAGTGGTGGGACTGCTGGCAACAGTCAAACTAAGGGTGTAGTTGGGTTCACTTATGGGTCCATCATAGAAACTGAGGTAGTCAGTCCCAACACCGTTTCTGTCACACCTGGTGGCATTGGCCTTGCCACACTGGCTGCTTGTCCCCTTACAATGGATAAGTACAGGCAGACAGTTTCAATAAATGGTGTTGAGGACCAGACCTACAGGGACACAGGTGCCAGTATCACCTTGGTGACTGAAAACCTAGTGTCTCCTGAACAACACATCATTGGACAACAATACAAGATTATTGATGTCCATAACTCCACTAAGGTCCTTCCCTTAGCTATAATTCAGTTTAGTTGGGGTGGAGTTACTGGCCCTAAGCAGGTGGTAGTATCATCTAGCTTACCTGTAGACTGTGTCTTAGGTAATGACCTAGAGGCCTCAGGTTGGGCTGAGGTAGAGTTTCATACCCATGCAGCCATGCTGGGTTTCCCTGAAGAATTGCTTCCTCTCATTTCAGCTGAAATGAAAAAGCAAAGGAGAGAAAAAGGCCTGAAAACTCAGGATCCTTCTCCAACAACAGGTGAAAAAGGAATCAAAGTATCCACTGCCCACCCTGCCAGTCAGGATACCATTCCTGTGGTTGGAGAAACCTCTCATAGGGTGGCACCTGTACCAAGGGAATCATCAGCTAACACAGCTGTACTCCCTGAGGTAGAAGTACCTCTCTGTGGGATAACTAATATTGGTGAGAAAAAGTGCACCATTTTAGTTAACATGGAGCATCCCTCCAACCCTCCCAGAGACACTTTAGTGCAGCAACCCTGCACTGCCTCACAACACTTAGGACAGCAGCCCTGCCCTAGTGTGGAGCTCATAGGACAGCATCCCTTTCCTGCTCCAACTCAAGAGAAACAGCAACCCTGTTCTCTCTTACAGCTATATCGACAAAGTTTTTGTCCAGCTATGGCTTTACTGAGACAGCAACTATAGGAAGGTAGCTTCTTTCTAGCCTTGTTCCCACCACTCTTGGCCTGTTTGTGAGTATATGTCAGGGTGTTTTTACTGTCTCACTGGGATCCTGTTGCCCAGGGCCCAGTGCTCATAGTGAAAACTCTATGTTGTCAGTATGTTTGATATGTGTCACTGGGATCCTGCTAGCCAGGACCCCAGTGCTCATAGGTTTGTGGCCTATATGTGTTCCCTGTGTGGTGCCTAACTGTATCACTGAGGCTCTGCTAACCAGCACCTCAGTGTTTATGCTCTCTCTCTGCTTTTAAAATTGTCACTGCAGCCTAGTGACTAGTTTTACCAATTCTCATTGGCACGCTGGAACACCCTTATAATTCCCTTGCATATGGTACCTAGGTACCCAGGATATTGGGGTTGCAGAAGAACCCTATGGGGTGCAGCATTTCTTTTGCCACCCATAGGGAGCTCAGACAATTCTTACACAGGACTGCCACTGCAGCCTGAGTGAAATAACGTCCACGTTATTTCACAGCCATTTTTCACTGCACATAAGTAACTTATAAATCACCTATGTCTAACCCTCCCTTGGTGAAGGTTAGGTGCCAAGTAATTTAGTGTGTGGGCACCCTGGCACTAGCCAAGGTGCCCCACATTGTTCAGGGCAAACTCCCCAGACTTTTTGAGTGCGGGGACACCATTACACGTGTGCACTACATATAGGTCACTACCTATATGTAGCGTCACAATGGTAACTCCGAACATGGCCATGTAACATGTCTAGGATAATGGAATTGTCATCCCAATACCATTCTGGTATTGGGGGGACAATTCCATGCATCCCCGGGTCTCTAGCACAGAACCTGTGTACTGCCAAACAGCTTTTCCGGGGTTTCCACTGCAGCTGCTGCCAACTCCTGAGACAGGTTTCTGCCCCCTGGGGTTTGGGCAGCCCAGTCCCAGGAAGGCAGAACAAAGGATTTCCTCTGAGAGGGGGTGTTACACCCTCTCCCTTTGGAAATAGGTGTGAAGGGCTGGGGAGGAGTAGCCTCCCCCAGCCTCTGGAAATGCTTTGATGGGCACAGATGGTGCCCATCTCTGCATAAACCAGCCTACACCGGTTCAGGGATCCCCCAGCCCTGGTCTGGCGCGAAACTGGACAAAGGAAAGGGGAGTGACCACTCCCCTGACCTGCACCTCCCAGTGGAGGTGCCCAGAGCTCCTCCACTGTGTCCCAGACCTCTGCCATCTTGGATTCAGAGGTGTTGGGGGAACAATGGACTGCTCTGAGTGGCCAGTGCCAGCGGGTGACGTCAGAGACCCTTCCTGATAGGTGCTTACCTCTTTCAGCAGTCAAGCCTCCTTTCTTAGTAGCTAAACCTCCTTTTCTGGCTATCTAGGGTCTCTCCTTTGGGCTATTCCTCAGATAACGAATGTAAGAGCTCACCAGAGTTCCTCTGTACTTCCCTCTTCGACTTCTGCCAAGAATCGACCGCTGACTGCTCCAGGATGCCTGCAAAACCGCAACAAAGTAGCAAGAAGACTACCAGAAACATTGTAGCGCCTCATCCTGCTGGCTTTCTCAACTGATTCCTGGTGGTGCATGCTCTGAGGGCTGTCTGCCTTCACCCTGCACTGGAAGCCAAGAAGAAATCTCCCGTGGGTCAACGGAATCTTCCCCCTGCCAACGCAGGCACCAAACTTCTGCATCACCGGTCCTCTGGGTCCCCTCTCATCCTGACGAGCATGGTCCCTGGAACACAGGAGCTGGGTCCAAGTGTATCCCACAGTCCAGTGGCCCTTCTGTCCAAATTTGGTAGAGGTAAGTCCTTGACTCCCCACGCCAGACAGCAAACCTGTGTAGTACGTTATATGCAGCTGCTCCAGCTTCTGTGTACTTTTCCAGGACTTCCTTTGTGCACATCCTAGCCTGGGTCCCCAGCACTCCGTCCTGCATTGCCGAACTCGCTGAGTTGAAATCCGACGTCATGGGACCCTCCTTTGTGACTCTGAGTCGACTGCTGTCCTCAGATCTTCTAAGTGCCTGTTCCAGTACTTCTGCGGGTGCTGCCTGCTTCTGCTAGGGCTCTCTGCGTTGCTGAGCAACCTCTCTGTCTCTTCCTCCAAAGGACGACATCCTGGTCCTTCCTGGTCCCCAGCAAAACCAAAAAACCTCCACCATGACTCTTGCAGCTCGCAAGACTTGTTTGTAGTATTTCTGCCAGGAAACACTCCTGCAACCTCCAACACGCCGTGGGACATCTTCCATCCAAAGGAGAGGTTCCTAGCCCTTTTTGTTGTTGCAGAATCTTTGGCTTCTTCCACCCGGAGGCAGCCCTCTTGCACCTTCATCTGGGGTTTGGTGGGCTCCTGCCTGCCCAGACACTTTTGTGACTCTTGGACTTGGTCCCCTTACTTTACAGGGCCTCAGGTCTAGCAATCCGTCTTCAGTGTTTTGCTGGTGCTTGTGGTTCTTGCAGAATTCCCTATCACGACTATTCTGTCTTTCTGGGGAAGTAGGGTAACTTTACTCTTACTTTTCAAGGGTCTTGGGGTGGGGTATCTTGGACACCCTTACTGTTTTCTTACAGTCCCAGCGACCCTCTACAACCTCCCATAGGTCTGGGGTCCATTCGTGATTCGCATTTCACTTTTGGAGTATATGGTTTGTGTTGCCCCTATACCTAGGTCTACCTTTTGCATCCTATTGTGATTCTACAGTGTTTGCACTACTTTTCTTACTGTTACTTACCTGTTTTGGGTTTGTGTACATACGATTTGTGTATATTACTTACCTCCTAAGTGAGGGTATCCTCTGAGAAACTTTTGGCATATTGTCACTAAAATAAAGTACCTTTATTTTTAGTAACTCTGAGTATTGTGTTTTCTTATGATATTGTGCTATATGATATAAGTGGTATAGTAGGAGCTTTGCATGTCTCCTAGTTCAGCCTAAGCTGCTTTGCCATAGCTACCTTCTATCAGCCTAAGCTGCTAGAAACATCTCTATTCTACTAATAAGGGATAACTGGACCTGGCACAGGGTGTAAGTACCACAAGGTACCCACTATAAGTCAGGCCAGCCTCCTACATTGGTGGTGCAGTGGTGGGATAAGTACTTGTAAGTGCTTTACCACTTTGTCATTTGGTGCTTTTCATAAGAGAATCCTATACCAAATAGTTGAGTATATGTACATTGAACCAAAACAGTTTACTTTTCTGCTCTATAACTTTCTACTAATTTTCTGAAAAGTTCTGAAAACTTTAAAAAGTTTTCTAAAAGTTTGAAAAAGTTTTTTCTCTGTCTCAAACCTTTTTTATCATGTCTTCAGTAGAGGTCACTCTCAAAGTTGTTCAAGCAACTTATGAGAGTTTAAACTACAAACGTTTGAGGGGTCTCTGCTTAGAAAGAGGTTTAAGCCTTGGCAAGAATCCAACAAAAGAGTTTCTCTTTAACCTGCTCTTAGACGATGACCAGAACCAATCTGGCCCATCTCAGAAAAGGGAGGTAGGAGGGGAAGCTTCCCAGTCAGACTCAGAGGAGTTCCCTGAAGAAGCTGGGGAGGGTTCTTACAAAGACCTGCCATCTAGCAGGCCACCTAGTGACACTGGTAGTGTTAGAGGGTCACACATTAGTAGGGCATCTTTCACTCCTTAAGGCCAGGTTACTAGGGTCCAGACAGTTAGGAACATGTCTCTCTCTTTCTTTCCAATTCCCAAATCTCCTCTGTATCCAAACATTCCCAAGCCTCCCACCCTGAGGATAACTTAATGGAAAGGGAACTCAGAAAGCTGAGATTTGAAGAGACCAGGCTGAATCTTAATCAGCAGCAGCTGGCCTTAGACAGCGAATCCCTAGATATAGAGAGGGAAAGACAGAGAATGGGGTTAGGTCCCCATGGTGGCAGCAGCAGTGTTTCAGATAGTAATCCTGTTAGAGAGCAAGATTCCAGAAACCTCCATAAGATAGTCCCCCCTTACAAGGAGGGGGATGACATTAACAAGTGGTTTGCTGCACTTGAGAGGGCCTGTATAGTACAGTTGGTCCCTCAAAGGCAGTGGGTTGCTATCTTGTGGCTATCTTTCACTGGAAAGGGTAGGGATAGGCTCCTTACTGTCAGAGAAAGTGATGCCAATAATTACAAAGGTTTGAAGGATGCACTCTTGGATGGATTTGTCTTAACCACTGAACAATACAAGATTAAGTTCAGAGACACCAGAAAAGAGTCCTCTCAAAACTGGACAGATTTTGTTGACTGTTCAGTGCCTTGGAGGGTTGGTTACATGGCAGTAAGGTGACTGATTATGAAAGCCTGTATAATCTGATCCTGAGAGAGCATATTCTTAACAATTGTGTGTCTGATTTGTTGCACCAGTACTTGGTAGACTCAGATCTGACCTCTCCCCAAGAATTCGGAAAGAAGGCAGACAAATGGGTCAGAACAAGAGTGAACAGAAAAGTTCATACAGGAGGTGGCAAGGATGGCAAGAAGAAAGATGGTGAGAAATCTCAGGATAAGCATGGAGATAAAGGTAAAACTAAGGATCCTTCTTTAAATCCTAAACATTCTTCAGGGGGTGGGGATGAATAATCTTCTTCCTCTTCTTCACAACCCACACACATTAAAAAGCCTTGGTGCTTTGAATGTAAAAATAAAGGCCAGAGGCCAGGGGATAAGTCTTGCCCAGGTAAACCCCCTGAGCCTACCACCACTAATACATCAAACTCTAGTGCCCCTAGCAGTATTGGTAATAGTGGTGGGTCTGCTGGCAACAGTCAAAATAAGGGTGTAGTTGGGTTCACTTATGAGTTCATCATAGAAACTGGGGTAGTCAGTCCCAGACAGTTTCTGTCACACCTGGTGGCATTGGCCTTGCCACACTGGCTGCTTGTCCCCTTACAATGGATAAGTACAGGCAGACAGTTTCAATAAATGGTGTTGAGGCTCAGGTCTACAGGGACACAGGTGCCAGTATCACCTTGGTGACTGAAAACCTAGTGTCTCCTGAACAATACATCATTGGACAACAATACAAGATTATTGATGTCCATAACTCCACTAAGGTCCTTCCCTTAGCTATAATTCAGTTTACTTGGGGTGGAGTTACTGGCCCTAAGCAGGTGGTAGCATCACCTAGCTTACCTGTAGACTGTGTCTTAGGTAATGACCTAGAGGCCTCAGGTTGGGCTAAGGTAGAGTTTCATACCCATCCAGCCAGGCTGGGTTTCCCTGAAGAATTGCTTACTCTCATTTCAGCTGAAATGAAAAAGCAAAGGAGAGAAAAAGGCCTGAAAACTCAGGATCCTTCTCCAACAACAGATAAAAAGGGCATGAAAGTATCCCCTACCCACCCTGCCATTCAGGATACCATTCCAGTGGTGGGAGAACACTCTCCTGTGGTGGCACCTGTACCAAGGGAACCATCAGCTAGCACAGCTGAACTGCCTGAGGTAGAAGTACCTCTCTGTGGGATAACTAATATTGGTGAGAAAGTGCACCGTTTTAGTTAACATGGAGCATCCCTCCAACCCTCCCGGAGAAACTTTAGTGCAGCAACCCTGCACTGCCTCACAACACTTAGGACAGCAGTCCAGCCCTAGTGTGGAGCTCATAGGACAGCATCCCTGCCCTGCTCCAACTCAAGAGAAACAGAATCCCTGTTCCCTCTTACAGCCATATGGACAAAGCCTTTGTCCAGCTATGGCTTTATTGAGACAGCATCCCTGTCTGGCATTTTTATCACTTGATATAGGTCCAGTGGACAATTCCCACTGCTCTAAACTAAAACTTAATGATAGGAACTCTGAGAATATTACTTCACATTGTTGGCTAGCTAAGAAACTTCGAACAGGGTGGTTTACATCCCCAAAGGGAAGTAACCATATAGTAGATGATAAAGGGAGTAACCAATCTATTTCAGAGCTACTCTCTAATTATCACCACTTGGACAATAAAGACTCAACTGGCCAAGGTTAGCCTTATTGTCCTTCGTTAGGAAGGTATCCTCTTTCTAGCCTTGTTACCCCCACTCTTCGCCTGTTCGTGAGTATATGTCAGGGTGTTTTTACTGTCTCACTGGGATCCTGTTAGCCAGGGCCCAATGCTCATAGTGAAAACCCTATGTTGTCAGTATGTTTGATATGTGAAACTGGGATCCTGCTAGCCAGGACCCCAGTGCTCATAAGCTTGTGGCCTATTTGTGTTCCCTGTGTGGTGCCTAACTGTATCACTAAGGCTCTGCTAACCAGCACCTCAGTGTTTATGCTCTCTCTCTGCTTTTAAAATTGTCACTGCAGGCTAGTGACTAATTTCACCAATTCTCATTGGCACAATGGAACGCCCTTATAATTCCCTGGTATATGGTACCTAGGTACCCAGGGTATTGGGGTTCCAGAAGATCCCTATGGGCTGCAGCATTTATTTTGCCACCCATAGGGAGCTCAGACAATTCTTCCACAGGACTTCCACTGTAGCCTGAGTGAAATAACGTCCACGTTATTTCACAGCCATTTTTCACTGCACATAAGTGACTTATAAATCACCTATATGTCTAACTCTCACTTGGTGAAGGTTAGGTGCCAAGTTACTTAGTGTGTGGGCACACTGGCACTAGCCAAGGTGCCCCCACATTGTTCAGGGCAAAGTCCCCAGAATTTGTGAGTGCGGGGACAACATTACACGCGTGCACTACATATAGGTCACTACCTATATGTAGCGTCACAATGGTAACTCCGAACATGGCCATGTAACATGTCTAGGATTATGGAATTGTCACCCAAATACCATTCTGGTATTCAGGGGACAATTCCATGCATTCCCGGGTCTCTAGCACAGAACCCAGGTACTACCAAACTGCTTTTCTGGGGTTTCCACTGCAGCTACTGCCAACCCTCAGACAGGTTTCTGCCCCTTTGGGGCCTGGGCAGCCCAGTCCCAGGAAGGCAGAACAAAGGATTTCCTCTGAGAGAGGGTGTTACACCCTCTCCCTTTGGAAAAAGGTGTGAAGGGCTGGGGAGGAGTAGCCTCCCCCAGCCTCTGGAAATTCTTTGATGGGCACAGATGGTGCCCATCTCTGCATAAGCCAGTCTACACCAGTTCAGGGATCCCCCAGGCCTGCTCTGGCGCGAAACTGGACAAAGGAAAGGGGAGTGACCACTCCCCTGACCTCCCAGGGGAGGTGCCCAGAGCTCCTCCACTGTGCCCCAGACCTCTGTCATCTTGGTTTCAGAGGTGTTGGGGGCACAATGGACTTTTCTGAGTGGCCTGTGCCAGCAGGTGACGTCAGAGACCCCTCCTGATAGGTGCGTACCTCTTTCAGTAGCCAAGCCTCCTTTCTTAGTAGCCAAACCTCCTTTTTTGGATATTTAGCGTCCCTCCTCTGGGCTATTCCTCAGATAACGAATGTAAGAGCTCACCAGAATTCCTCTGCACTTCCCTCTTCGACTTCTGCCAAGGATCGACTGCGGACTGCTCCAGGACGCCTACAAAACCGCAACAACGTAGCAAGAAGACCACCAGCAACATTGTAGCGCCTCATCCTGCTGTGTTTCTCGACTGTTTCCTTGTGGTGCATGCTCTGAGGGCTGTCTGCCTTCACCCTGCACTGGAAGCCAAGAAGAAATCTCCCGTGGGTCGACGGAATCTTACCCCTGCCAACGCAGGCACCAAACTTCTGCATCACCGGTCCTCTGGGTCCCCTCTCATCCTGACGTGCGTGGTCCCTGGAACACAGGAGCTGGGTCCAAGTTTCTCCCACAGTCCAGTGGCCCTTCTGTCCAAATTTGATCAGTCCTTGCCTCCCCACGCCAGACAGCAAACCTGTGTACTGCATGATTTGCAGCTGCTCTGGCTTCTGTTCACTTTTCCAGGACTTCCTATGTGCACACCCTGGGTCCCCAGCACTCTGTCCTGCACTGTCCAACTCGCTGAGTTGAAATCCAACGTCGTGGGACCCTCCTTTGTGACTCTGAGTTGACCGCTGTCCTCAGATCTCCTAAGTTCCTGTTCCGGTACTTCTGCGGGTGCTGGCTGCTTCTGCGGGAGCTCTCTGAGTTGCTGAGCGCCACCTCATGCTCCTCCTCCAAGGGGCGACATCCTGGTCCTTCCTGGTCCCCAGCAGCACCCAAAAACCTCCACCACGACTCATGCAGCTAGCAACACTTGTTTGCGATATTTCTGCCTGGAAAGACTACTGCAACCTCCAGCATGCCTTGGGACATCTTCCATCCAAAGGAGAAGTTCCTAGTCCTTTTCGTTGTTGCAGATTCTTTGGCTTCTTCCACCCGGAGGCAGCCCTTTTGCACATTCATCTGGGGTTTGGTGGGCTCCTGCCCCCCTGGACACTTTCGTGACTCTTGGACTTGGTCCCCTTCCTTTACAGTTCCTCAGGTCCAGGAATCCGTCTTCAGTGTTTTGCTGGTGCTTGTGGTTCTTGCAGAATTCCCTATCATGGCTATTCTGTCTTTCTGGGGTAGTAGGGTAACTTTACTCCTACTTTTCAGGGTCTTGGGGTGGGGTATTTTGGACACCCTTACTGTTTTCGTACAGTCCCAGCGACCCCCTACAACCTCCCATAGGTCTGGGGTCCATTCGTGATTCGCATTCCACTTTTGGAGTATATGGTTTGTGTTGCCCCTAGACCTATGTCTTCCTATTGCATCCTATTGTGATTCTACAGTGTTTGCACTACTTTTCCTACTATTACTTACCTGTTTTGGGTTTGTGTACAGATAATTTGTGTATATTACTTACCTCCTAAGTGAGGGTATCCTCTGAGATACTTTTGGCATATTGTCACTAAAATAAAGTACCTTTATTTTTAGTAACTCCGAGTATTGTGTTTTCTTATGATATTGTGCTATATGATATAAGTGGTATAGTCGGACCTTTGCATGTCTCCTAGTTCAGCCGAAGCTGCTCTGCCATAGCTACCTTCTATCAGCCTCAGCTGCTAGAAACACCTCTATTCTACTAATAAGGGATAACTGGACCTGGGACAGGGTGTAAGTACCACAAGGTACCCACTATAAGCCAGGCCAGCCTCCTACACACTGGAACACCCTTATAAATCCCTAGAATATGGTACCTAGGTACCCAGGGTAATGGGGTTCCAGGAGATCCCTATGGGCTGCAGCATTTCTTTTGCCACCCATAGGGAGCTCAGACAATTCTTACACAGGACTGCCACTGCAGCCTGAGTGAAATAACGTCCATGTTATTTCACAGCCATTTTACACTGCGCCTAAGTAACTTATAAGTCACCTATATGTCTAACCCTCACTTAGTGAAGGTTAGCTGCAAAGTTACTAAGTGTGAGGGCACCCTGGCACTAGCCAAGGTGCCCCCACATAGTTCACGGCAATTTTCCCAGACTTTGTGAGTGCGGGGACACCATTATATGCGCTCACTACATATAGGTCATTACCTATATGTAGCTTCACAATGGTAACTCCAAAAAAGGCCATGTAACATGTCTAAGATTATGGAACTGTCCCCCCATGCCAAATCTGGTATTGGGGTGCCAATCCCAAGCATCCCCGGGGCTCCAGCATCGACACCGGGTACTGCCAAACTAGCTCTCTGGGGTTTTCACTGCAGCTACCGCTGCTGCCAACCCACAGACAGGCCTCTGCCTTCCTGGGGTCTGGGCAGCCCAGTCCCAGGAAGGCAGACAAAGGATTTCCTCTGAGAGAGGGTGTTACACCCTCTCCCTTTGGAAGTTGGTGTTCAGGGCCTGAGAGGAGTAGCCTCTCCTGGCCTCTGGGAATGCTTTGAAGGGCACAGATGGTACCCTCCTTGCATAAACCAGTCTACACTTGTTCAGGGATCCCCCAGCCCCTGTTCTGGTGCGAAACTGGACAAAGGAAAGGAGAGTGACCACTCCCCTGTCCATCACCACCCCAGGGGCGGTGCTCAGAGCTCCTCCAGTGTGTCCCAGACCTCTGCCATCTTGAGTGCAGAGGTGTGAGGGCACAATGGAGGCCTCTGAGTGGCCAGTGGCAGCAGGTGAAGTCAGAGACGCCTCCTGATAGGTGCTTACTTGGTTAGGTGGCCAGTCCTCCTCTGGGGGCTATTTAGGGTCTCTACTGTGGGGTTCTCTTCAGATAATGAATGGAAGAGCTCACCAGAGTTCCTCTGCATCTCCCTCTTCGACTTCTGCCAAGGACCGACCGCTGACTGCTCCAGGACGCAACATTGTAGCGCCTACTCCTGCCGGCTTTCTCAACTGTTTCCTGGTGGTGCATGCTCTGAGGGCTGTCTGCCTTCACCCTGCACTGGAAGCCAAGAAGAAATCTCCTGTGGGTCGACGGAATCTTCCCCCTGCTAACGCAGGCACCAAACTTCTGCTTCACCGGACATCTAGGTCCCCTCTCATCTCGATGAGCATGGTCCCTGGAACACAGGAGCTGGATCCAAGTGACCCCAACACTCCAGTGGTCCTTCTGTCCAAATTTGGTGGAGGTAAGTCCTTGCCTCCCCATGCCAGACAGTAATCCTGTGTACTGCATGAACTGCAGCTGCTAGGGCTTCTGTGCATTTTTGCAAGGAATCCTTCATCCACAGCATAGCCCAGGTCCCCAGCACTCTGTCCTGCATTGTTCAACTCGCTGAGTTGACCACCGGCTTCGTGGGACCCTCCTTTGTAGTGTTGAGACGACCACCATGCTCATATTTCTTGAATGCCTGTTCAAGTACTTCTGCGGGTGCTGCCTGCTTCTGCATGGGCTCTCAATGCTGCTGAGCACCCCCTCTGTCTCCTCCTCCAAGGGGCAACCTCCTGGTCCCTCCTGGGCCCGGGCAGCACCCATTTTCTTCAACTGTGACCTTTGCAGCTAGCAAGGCTTGTTTGCAGTCTTTCTGCGTGGAAACAACTCTGCATCCTCCAGCATACTGTGGGACATCTTCTGTGCAAAGGAGAAGTTCCTGGCATCTTCCGTTGTTGCAGAATCTTCAGCTTCTTCCACCCAGAGGAAGCCATTTTGCACCTTCATCTGGACACTTTCATGACTCTTGGACTTGGTCCACTACCTATGTACAGCGTCACAATGGTAACTCCGAACATGGCCAAGTAACATGTCTAAGATCATGGAATTGTCACCCCAATGCCATTCTGGCATTGGGGGGACAATTCCATGATCCCCCGGGTCTCTAGCACAGAGCCCGGGTACTGCCAAACTGCCTTTCCGTAGTCTCCACTGCAGCCGCTGCCAACCCCTCAGACAGGTTTCTGCACTCCTGGGGCCCAAGGCAGCCCTGGCCCAAGAGGGCAGAACAAAGGACTTCCTCTGAGAGAGGGTGTAACACCCTCTCTCTTTGGAAATAGGTGTGAGGGCTGGGGTGGAGTAGCCTCCCCCAGCCTCTGGAAATGCTTTAATGGGCACAGATGGTGCCCATCTCTGCATAAGCCAGTCTACACCGATTCAGGGATCCCCCAGCCCTGCTCTGACGCGAAACTGGACAAAGGAAAGGGGAGTGACCACTCCCCTGACCTGCACCTCCCACGGGAGGTGCCCAGAGCTCCTCCAGTGTGTCTTGGAAACAGAGGTGTTTGTGGCACACTGGACTGCTCTGAGTGGCCAGTGCCAGCAGGTGACGTCAGAGGCTCCTTTTGATAGGCTCTTACCTCTCTTGGTAGCCAACCATCCTTCCTTGGTAGCCAAACCTCCTTTTCTGGCTATTTAGGGTCTCTGCTTTAGGGATCTCACCAGATAACGAATGCAAGAGCTCATCAGAGTTCCTCTGCATCTCCCTCTTCACCTTCTGCCAAAGGATCGACCGCTGACTGCTCAGGACGCCTGCAAAACTGCAACAAAGTAGCAAGACGACTACTAGCAACCTTGTATCGCTTCATCCTGCCGGCTTTCTTGACTGCTTCCAGGTGGTGCATGCCCTGGGGGTAGCCTGCCTCCTCTCTGCACCAGGAGCTCTGAAGAAATCTCCCGTGGGTTGATGGAATTTTCCCCCTGCAACCGCAGGCACCAAAAGACTGCATCGCTGGTCCTCTGGGTCCCCCCTCAGCACGACGAGCGTGGTCCCTGGAACTCAGCAACTCTGTCCAAGTGACTCCCACAGTCCAGTGACTCTTCAGTCCATGTTTGGTGGAGGTAAGTCCTTGCCTCCCCACGCTAGACTGCATTGCTGGATACAGCGTGATTTGCAGCTGCTCCGGCTCCTGTGCACTTTTCCAGGATTTCCTTCATGCACAGCCAAGCCTGGGTCCCCGACACTCCTTCCTGCAGTGCACAACCTTCTGAGTTGTCCTCCGGCATCGTGGGACTCCCTTTTGTGACTTCACATGGACTCCGGTTCACTATTTTTCCAAGTGCCTGTTCAGATACTTCTGCAGGTGCTGCCTGCTTTTGTGAGGGTGCTTTCCCTGAGTTGCTGGGTGCCCCCTCTGTCTCTGCCTCCAAGCGGCGACATACTGATCCCTCCTGGCCCACAGCAGCACCCAAAAACCTCTACCGCGACCCTTGCAGCTAGCAAGGCTTGTTTGTGGTCTTTCTGCGCGGGAACACCTCTGCAAGCTTCGTCGCAATGTGGGACATCCGTTTTCCAAAGGAGAAGTCCCTAGCTCTCTTCTTTCTTGCAGAACTCCAAGCTTCTTCCATCCGGTGGCGGCTTCCTTGCACCCTCAGCTGGCATTTCCTGGGCTCCTGCCCACTCTCGACACTGTCACAACTATTGGACTTGGTCCGCTTGTCCTGCAGGTACTCAGGTCCGGAAATCCACTGTTGTTGCATTGCTGGTGGTTGTTCTTCCTGCAGAAACCCCCTATCACGACTTCTGTGCTCTCTGGGGGTAGCAGGTGCACTTTACACCTACCTTCAGGGTCTTGGGGTGGGCTATTTTTCTAACCCTCACTGTTTTCTTACAGTCCCAGCGACCCTCTACAAGCTCACATAGGTTTGGGGTCCATTCGTGGTTCGCATTCCACTTTTGGAGTATATGGTTTGTGTTGCCCCTATACCTATGTGCTCCTATTGCAATCTACTGTAATTCTACACTGCTTGCATTACTTTTCTAGCTATTACCTGCATAATTTTGTTTGTGTACATATATCGTGTATAAATCTTATCCTCATACTGAGGGTACTCACTGATATACTTTTGGCATATTGTCATAAAAATAAAGTACCTTATTTTTAGTAATTCTGTGTATTGTGTTTTCTTATGATATTGTGCATATGACACCAGTGGTATAGTAGGAGCTTTACATGTCTCCTAGTTCAGCCTACGCTGCTTTGCCATAGCTACCTTATATCAGCCTAAGCTGCTAGAAACACCTCTTCTAACACTAATAAGGGAAAACTGGACCTGGCACAAGGTGTAAGTACCTCTGGTACGCACTACAAGCCAGACCAGCCTCCTACACCTGGGGGTCTCAACTCAGACTGAGGAGACAGAGGGGGCTCTCAGCACTTCAGAGAGCCCTCAGAAGACCAGGCAGCACTCACGGGAGTCCCAGGACACAGGGACAACGAAGATGCAAAATGCGGCTGTTGCAGCACTACACTGGAACAACTCAGGGAGTTGAGCGTCACAGGATAAAGTGCTGGGGACCTGGGCTACACTGTGCACAAAGGAATCTTGGAAGAAGTGCACAGAAGCCCAAGGAGCTGCACAAGACGTGGTGCACATGGGTACTGTTGCTGCATGTGGAGGCAAGCTCTTACCTCAACCAAATTTGGACAGCTGGACCTTTGGATAGTCTGGGTCACTTCAGTCCACCACCTGTGTTCCAGGGATCATGCTCGTCACGGAGAAGAGTCCCTGAGTACCAATTCTCATTGCAGAAGGGTGCCTGCTGAAGCAGGGAAGTGACTCCATGGGACATTCCTTTGGTTCTTCTGGTGCAGGATGAAGACCGGAAGTCCTCAGAGCGTGCACACCTTGGAAACGGTTGCAAATGCTTGCTGGAGCTGAAGTTGCAGGTCACAGTAGCCTTCCTGGATACTTTTTTGCAGTTACAGCAGTACCTGGAGCAGTCTGAGGATGATCTGACGGTCAGAAGCTAAAGCAGAGGATGCAGAGGAGTCCTGGAGGAGTCTTGCAAACCGAATCTGAGGAAACACCCAGAGGAGAGACCCTCAATAACCCTGAGAGGGGGATTGGCTATCTTCCCAGGTTTGCACCTATCAGGAGGGGTCTCTGACGTCACCTGCTGGCTCTGGCCACTCAGAGGTCTCCAGAGGGTCCCAACACCTTGGAATCCAAGATGGCTATAGCCAGGGACACACTGGAGGAGCTCTGGGTACCAACCCTGGGGTGGTAATGTACAGGGGAGCGGTCACTCCCCTTTCCTTTGTCCAGTTTCCTGCCAGAGCAGGGACTGGGGGGTCCCTGAACTGGTGTAGACTGGATTATGCAAGGAGGTCACCATTTGTGCCCTTCAAAGCATTTCCAGAGGCTCCGGGAGGCTACCCCTCCCATGCCTGTAACACCTATTTCCAATGGGAGAGGGTGTAACACCCCTCTCCTAAAGGAAATGCATTGTTCTGCCTTCCTGGGATTGAGTTGCTCAATCCTCAGGAAGGCAGAAACCTGTCTGTGAGGTGGCAGCAGCTGGGGCTGCAGTGGAAACCTCACAGAGCTGGTTTGGCAGTACTGGGGGTCCACTGTGGAGCCCCCAGGGTGCATGGGATTGGCCTCCCAATACCAGATTTGGATTGGGGGGTCAATTCCACGATCTTTCGACACCTCACAAGGCCATATTCGGAGTTACCATTGTGAAGTTACATATATGTATTGACATATATATAGTGCACGCTTATAATCGTATCCCTTCATTCACAAAGTCCAGGGAATTGGCCCTGGACAACGTGGGGGCACCTTTGCTAGTGCAAGTGTACGCTCCCACACAGTAACTTTGCACCTAGCCTTCAGTAAATGAAGGTTAGACATATAGGTGACTTGAAAATTTCTAGAGCGCATAGCTACCCGAAGGCCTCCCAGCGATATACAGAAAAACCTTTGAATATACGGCTTTGGGACACAAACTAAAATAAACAAGTTTTTAATAGCCGCCGGAACGACAGTTTGTGGCTGGTTTGACGTAGATTCAGTGGTAATGAATAACACAGTCTAGCTCCAAGATACTATATTGATCTTCTCCAAAAATTGATCTAGGTATTTTCGTAAATGTTGATTTTCATGTTCTGACAGGGCATATACAGGACAGTTGGGAAGTATCGCACCTGGGGCTAGATCAATTTGACAGTCATAAGATCTATGAGGAGGTAGAGTCTCTGCTCCTTTCTCATCAAATACATCTTTGTAAGATGAATACTGTTTGGGCAGCTGAATTTCTTTCTCCGTGGCAGTAGCTTTGTAAGAGTTGCAAACTTTTGGTACTTAAATCTTTTGGAGACATTGTTCGTTACATAGCGCAGATGAGAACACGATTTTTCGTTCTGCCCAATTGATCTCCGGATTGTGATGAGTTAACCATGGCAAGCCGAGGATAATCCCATATTGGGGAGCATGGATCACGTCAAAGATGATTTTCTCTTTGTTTCTTTCTTTGAATCTTATCTTCACAAATCATCGACAAGGGAATAGTCTGAAGAGTTACCGGACCTCCAGTCAAGAGTTTTCCATCGACTGCCTGGATGATTTCTGGGGTCTTTTTTTCAATACATGGGATCCCCCATGCACAAAACCAATTGGACATCAACAAAATTCCCAGTAGCCCCAGAATCGACTAGAGCTTTTTTTAAATAGATCTTTTTCTTGAGCTGAACTCTTATTTCCAGTTTAAGATGTCTAGATTGTGAAGGGTCCACAGTGACACCCAAGAGCAACCCTTCTCTGCATCTTGGGTGTTTTCGTTTTCCAACTCGACTAGTGCATTGGCTGCAACCTTCTGAACTGGACCTTGCTTATTCTTTGGTTTGATTGGACAATCTTTGGCAAAATGACCTTTTCGCCCACAATAAAGACATTATCCATTTTTTCTGCGGAGGTCCTTTTCATCTTTGGTCAAAGGTCTTCTGATGGTCCTAATTTCCATCGGTTCCGGCGTTCTTTCTTTCGGAGTTCTTGAGTCTCTGTTATCATGAACGCGCCATGAATATTTTTCAATCTTTGTGCGCGTTCCTTTACGTTCTGCTAAACGATGCTCAAGTCTCAAGACAAGATTTATTAATTCTTGACAGTCTGTAGGTTGTAGATCGATTTGCGCTAAGATATCTTTTAATTCCTCTTGGAGTCCCTTGTAAAACAAGACCGCTTGTTTTTCTTCAGTCCAGGATGTCTCGGCAACCAGCCGGTTAAAGTTGGCTAAATACGACACTAGGTCTTGATTTCCTTGGCGTAAATCTAATAATTCACGATCTGCTGACTGTGTTACAGTTCTACGATCAAAAACTCTCTCAAATTCACGAACAAAATTTCTCCAGGTATACAACAAGGGACTATTTTTACGCACAAGAGGAATTGCCCAAGTAGCTGCATCCCCAGACAGATATGATAACAAGAAAGCTACTTTGGACTGGGCATCGGGAAATGTATTTGGTCTGCAGGTGAAGTGTAGTTCCACTTGAACCAGGAAAGATTGCGCTTTCAAAGGGTCACCTGAGAAACGTTCTGGGGAGCTAAAGGAATTGCAGAAGGAACATTTAGGGAAATCAGATTACTTCCAGAAGCCTTAGAAGAAGTACCTGGCCAAGACACACCTGTGGGACTTTGTTCCTTCTTCTCTACCTTCTCTTGCAACTGACCCACTCTCTCTGCTAAGCTAGTTGTACATTTTTTGGATGATACCACCTCTGCTTGGAGCTGGGTGATAGCCTTGACTAACTCGTCTAGCGTGGCCATGCTGAGAACATACACAAGCCAGGAGGATAATAATTAGTGGGCTCACTATTCTGTCAGAGTCACCAGATCCTCGGGGTCTGTACACGTTCCCAACACATCCACCACTGAACAGCTCCAAGACTCTGATAGATAAATCACAGAGACTGAGAGAGTCCAAGAGGGGAAGAGGGGATTAGGAAGGGAACAGCTGAGAAGGAGACCTGTAGTAAGAAAAAGGTTAGAACACACAATATGAAAATTATATCTCCTGAAATCAATACTAGACTATGATTCTAAGTCTAGTCACTCTGAAAACATGAATAATCTAAGAGTTAAGTTCAAAATGATTAAGTTTCAAGATGGCCGGATACCTGTAGGGGAATCAAGGTGAATTAAATGAAAACTTTCTTATTCAAGTACTTTCCTTTACATGAGAATCAGAAAAAACATTCTGACTAAATTTTAAACCAGTCATATAAATTATGTTTTGAGAATGTACACTAGGACCATACAATATTGCATCTAGAAACTCTGGCCTTCTGTGTATTCTTAAAATGTTTCAACACAAATTGTGCATATTGCAGATATATATATATATATATAGTAAACACCATAAAAGGATTGTGCACCATGAATAACACAATATGGATTCAGGAAACAAATCAAATAACTTGTCAACTCGAATATTACATAATAAATATCTTAGAATAGTAGCATACAATAAACAACATGAATTAAACTTGAGGAGAGAATCGTGCGTCTTGCCAATTCGAGTGTTACCATGTAAAATACCAAGAAATGGTAGCACGCAATGAATATCAAAGTCAAATCATCATTAATCGAATCGCGCGTCTTGCCGATTCGTAAAACACAATGTAAATGTCAAATAATAACAGCTCACAATAAATAACAAGATCAAAGTACCATGAAACGAATCGCGCTTCTTTTGCCGATTCTTAAGCCACCATGTAAAATGTCAAGAAATGGTAGCGCGCAATGAACAACAAAGTTAAATGCTCATGAAACGAGTTGTGCGTCTTGCCAATTCGTAAAACATCATGTAAATGTCAAGAAATAATAGCGCGCAATGGACAACAATGTTTAAACACCATAAAACGAATCGCGCGTCTTGCCGATTCCTAAGCCACCATGTAAATGTCAAGAAATGGTAGCGCACAATGAATAACAAAGTCAAACCTTTATGAAATAAATTGCGCGTCTTGCCTATTTGTAAACTACCATATAAATGTCAAGAAATGGTAGCGCGCTAGTAATCTGTTACTCATTTAAGAATTTAAACCAAGAATATGAAAATTATAAATAACGGTGTCGGGACAGTCCAACCACCGTCTTACTGCCTGGAACAATGATCACCAATGAAGGATTAGGGCAGAAGACTGGAAGATCCAAATAGGCTGCCGGGACAGGAGCTCAGGGAGAAGCTGCTGCTCTGAACCGGGACCTCTGAATAGTGAGCACTGGGAGTTGGGCTGGCTCTCTTTTATAGAGTCTTGGCCCAGCTCAGAACCACGCCCAGGCATGTTGCAGGGAAAGTCTCTGGAAGGCCCTGGAAAGGGGCCACACCCTAACACACTCTGAAAACCTGCAGCAATACATTGCAAAGGAACAGTATTTGTAAGCATATTAAAAATAAGTTTTCAGGATTAAACTCTGCAATGCAAAAGGTTAAACCACAACATATCAGCACAATGCATAAATTACGTTGTTTTGAGAGTGCTGGGTTTTTGCATTTTTGTCGCCAATAGAGCGTGTATTGCTCTGGTGTTGACATCTTCCTCCCCATTTGGCCTTTTTTACTGGGGGAATGACAGGTAGGGCCATGGAGGATGATCTAAGATGTCTGGTAGGTTTGTAAAAAGAAGCCAGGGTTTGCAATATTGGTGGGCCTTTGTCATATAGCGCTCTATGAATGTAACATAAAGATTTACATTTTATCCGTTGTTCCAGAGGAAGCCAGTGCAACGTTGATAAAGCTGATCTGGCCGATTCATGCCTGGGTAGATTGAAAAGAGGACGGGCAGTAGTGTTCTGCACCACCTGCAATTTCTTCATAACATATTTTGGTGCACCAAGAAACAGGGCATTCCCATAATGCAGCAGAAAGATTATTAAGGCCTGTATGATGATCCTCTTTGCAATGAATGGAAGTATTTTGAAAATCTTTCTAAGAAGTCTGAGTATGCTAAAACAGGCGGAGGATATTTTTTTTGCTTGATGATCCATGGTCAACCATGGATCAAACCATACTCCCAGACTCTTTTGGGCCAGAAGTATCATCACGGCCCTTTGCAATTCAGAAATAGCGATTTTTAAGAAATTTCTATTTCCGACTCGCAAAGTGCCATGTATGACATTTGCGAATCAGTAATAGCGATTTCTTAAAAATCGCAAATGCTATTACCGAATCGCAAATTGCGATACCGGCCCCATTCGCGACTATGGGCCTTTTGGGCCATATCTGCAAATTTTTTGCAAACCAGAAATCGCAATTTTGGAAATGCAAAACCCCAGGGTGCTGGGGGGCCAAGGCCCCCTCTGCTGCACCCCAAATTATTTTGGGGGGACATGTAAGGTGACCCAGGAACATAACCTCTGTCTTGAATCCGTTCAACTTAAGTCTACAGCTGGACATCCATTTGGAGATTGCCTGTAGACAAGGATTGAGTCGAGAATTGGTTGAGTTCTGATCAGTAGAAAAGGACACCACAAGCTGGATGTCTTCTGCATATGACACTAAAGAAAGTCCATAGGGCTCCGCTACTTTTGCCAGAGGGGCCATGTAGATATTAAATAAGGTGGGGCTCAAAGAGCAGCCCTGGGGCACCCCCCACTTACACTTAAAACAGATTGGATAAAAGGAACGGTCCATATCCTGAAATGATCTTGCTTCCAAGAATGAGGCAAACCAACTCAGGGCATTGCCTGAGACTCCACTTTCCCTCATTCTCTGGAGTAAAATATTGTGCTCCACCGTGTCAAAGGCGGCACTAAGATCGAGACGCATGATTGCTGAGATCAAGCCCCGATCTACATGTTTCCTAACTTCTTCAGTGACTGCGATTAATGGAGATTCCGTACTATGTAATGGTCTACATCTGAGATGGATGGAGAATGTTATTTTCCTACAAAAAAAATTCAAAAGATGAGTATTGACTTGTTTTGCAAGTACTTTGGCAAGGGCTGACAACATAGAGATTGGTCTATAGTTGCCAGGGATGAGTGGATCTAGGCTGGGCATCTTAAGCAACAGCTTCACAATTGCATGTTTCCATTGTGGAGGAACGGTGCCGACTGATAGTGACATGTTCAGTAGCTCAGTTACCACATGGACTATTATTGAAGCCCCTTGTCCTAAGATTGAAGGCAGGGGCCGGATCCTAGGGAGAACCTGATTTAAGGGTGGTTGTAGGAAGCTGGCCTGGCTTACAGTGGGTACCTTGTGGTACTTACACCTTGTGCCAGGTCCAGTTATCCCTTATTAGTAGATTAGAGGTGTTCTAGCAGCTTAGGCTGATAGAGGTAGCTATAGCAGAGCAGCTTAGGCTGAACTAGGAGACATGCAAAGCTCCTACTATACCACTTATATCACTTAGCACTATATCACACGAAAACACAATACTCAGATTTACTAAAAATAAAGGTACTTTATTTTAGTGACAATATGCCAAAAGTATCTCAGAGGATATACTCCCTTAGGAGGTAAGTAATATACACAAAATATACACACACAACCAAAATCAGGTAGGTAAACAGTTGAAAAAGTAGTGCAAACACTGTAAAACACAATAGAATGCAATAGGAGACAATAGGCCTCGGGGCAACACAAACCATATTCTTCAAAAATGGAGTGCAAACCACAAATGGAACCCAGGCCTAGTGTAGCGTGTACAGAGTCACTGGGAGTGTAAGAAAACGCTAAGGTTGTCTGAGAAACCCCACCCTAAGATCCTGAAAAGTAGGAGTAAAGTTACCCTACTACCCCAGAAAGACAGTAAAGTCGAGATAGGGGATTCTGCAAGGACAACAACTGACTGCAAAGCACTGAAGACAGATTCCTGGACCTGAGGACCTGCAAAGGAAGGGAACCAAGTCCATGAGTCACGAAAGTGTCCAGGGAGGGCAGGAGCCCACTAAACCCCGGATGAAGGTGCAAAAGGGCTGCCTCCGGGTGGAAGAAGCTGAAGATTCTGCAACAACAGAAGGTGTCAGGAACATCTCCTTTGGTCAGAAGATGTCCCACGGTGTGCTGGAGGATGCAGAGTTGTTTCCATGCGGAAATATCACGAACAAGCCTTGCTAGCTGCAAGAGTCTTGGTTGAAGGTTTTGGGTGCTGCCAGGGCCCAGGAAGGACCAGGAGGTCACCCCTTGGAGGAGTAGACAGAGGGGGCGCTCAGCAATACGGAGAGCACACACAGAAGCAGTCAGCACCCACAGAAGCACCTGAACAGGTGTTCCGAAGATCTGAGCACAACGGTTGACTCAGCACAACAAAAGAGGGTCCCAGGAAGTCGGAGTCCAACTTAGCAAGTTGGGCAATGCAGGACGGAGTGCTGGGGACCTGGGCTAGGCTGTGCCAGAAGGAAGTCTTGCAAAAGTGCACAGAAGCCCTAGCAGCTGCAGTTCACTCAGTACACAGGATTACTGTCTGGCGTGGGGAGGCAAGGACTTACCTTCACCAAATTTGGACAGAAGGGCCACTGGACTGTGGGGGGACACTTGGATCCAGCTCCTGTGTTCCAGGGACCACGCTCGTCAAGATGAGAGGGGCCCAGAGGACCGGTGATGCAGAAGTTAGGTCCCTGTGTTGGCAGGGGGAATATTCCGTCGACCCACTGGAGATTTTGTAGGAGGCTGGTCTGGCTTATAGTGGGTACCTTGTGGTACTTACACCCTGTGCCAGGTCCAGTTATCCCTTATTAGTAGAATAGAGGTGTTTCTAGCAGTTTAGGCTGATAGAAGGTAGCTATGGAAGAACAGCTTTGGCTGAACTAGGAGACATGCAAAGCTCCTACTATACCACTTATATCACATAGCACAATATCATAAGAAAACACAATACTCAGAGTTACTAAAATAAAGGTACTTTATTTTTATGACAATATGCCACAAGTATCTCAGTGAGTACCCTCAGTTAGAAGGCAAGTAATATACACAAGGTATATGTACACAAACCCAAAACAGGTAAGTAATAGTAAGAAAATTAATGAAAACAGTGTAGAATTACAATAGGATGCAATAGGTGAACATAGGTCTAGGGGCAACACAAACCATATACTCCAAAAATGGAATGCAAATCACGAATGGACCCCAGACCTATGGGAGCTTGTAGAGGGTCACTGGGACTGTAAGAAAACAGTCAGGGTGTCCAAGATACCCCACCTCAAGACCCTGAAAAGTACGAGTAAAGTACCCCTAACCCCAATAGGACACAATAGTTGTGATATTGGGATTCTGCAAGAACCACCAACACCAGCAAAGCACTGAAGACGGATTCCTGGACCTGAGGACCTGCAAGGCAAGGGGACCAAGTCCAAGAGTCGCAATAGTGTCCAGGGGGGGCAGGAGCCCAGGAAACCCCTGATGAAGGTGCAAGAAGGCTGCCTCTAGGTGGAAGAAGCCAAGGATTATGCAACAACGAAAAGGGCTAGGAACTTCTCCTTTGGAAGGAAGATGTCCCACGGCGGGCTGGAGGTATCAGAAGTGTTTACACAGAAATACCACAAACAAGCCTTGCTAGCTGCAAGGGTTGCGGTAGAGGCTTTTGGGTGCTGCTGGGGACCAGGAAAGACCAGGATGTTTCCCCTTGGAGGAGGAGACAGAGGGGGCCCTCAGCAACTCAGAGAATCCTGGCAGAAGCAGGCAGCACCCGCAGAAATACGGGCGCAGGCACTTAGAAGATTTGTGAACCTGAGTCAACTCAGAGTCACAAAGGAGGGTCCCACGACGTCGGAGTCCAACTCAGAGGGTTGAGCACTGCAGGACGGAGTGCTGGGGACCCAGGCTAGGCTGTGCACAAAGGAATCCTTGGAAAAGTGCACAGAAGCCAGAGCAGCTTCAAATCACGCAGTACACAGGTTTACAGTCTAGCGTGGGGAGGCAAGGACTTACCTCCACCAAACATGGACTGAAGGATCACTGGACTGTGGGAGTCACTTGGATATAGCTCCTGTGTTCCAGGGACCACGCTCGTCGAAATAAGAGGGGACCCAGGGGACTGGTGATGCAGAAGTTTGGTGCCTGAGTTAGCAGGGGGAAGACTCTGTCAACCTACGGGAGATTTCTTCGGGATTTCCAGTGCAGGGTGAAGGCAGACAGCCCTCAGAGCATGCACCACCAGGAAGCAGTCGAGAAAGCCAGCAGGATTAGGCCCTACAATGTTGCTGGTAGTCGTCTTTCTACTTTGTTCCAGTTTTGCAGGCGTCCTGGAGCAGTCAGCAGTCGATCCTTGGCAGAATTTGAAGAGGGAAGTGCAGAGGAACTCTGGTGAGTTCTTGCATTCGTTATCTGAAGAATAGCCCAGAGGAGAGACCCTAAATAGCCAGAAAAGGAGGTTTGGCTACCAAGAAAGGAGGATTGGCTACCAAGAGAGGTAAGAGCCTATCAGAGGGGGTTTCTGATGTCACCTGCTGGCACTGTCCACTCAGAGCAGTCCAGTGTGCCCCCAACACCTCTGTTTCCAAGATGGCAGAGGTCTGGGACACACTGGAGGAGCTCTGGGCACCTACCCTGGGAGGTACTGGTCAGGGGAGTGGTCACTCCCCTTTCCTTTGTCCAGTTTCACGCCAGAGCAGGGCTGGGGGATCCCTGAACCGGTATAGACTGGCTTATGCAGAGATGGGCACCATCTGTGCCCATCAAAGCATTTCTAGAGGCTGGGGGAAGGATACTCCTCCCCAGCCCTTCACACCTATTTCCAAAGGGAGAGGGTGTAACACCCTCTCTCAGAGGAAATCCTTTGTTCTGCCTTCCTGGGATGGGGCTGCAGTGGAACCCAGGAAAGGCAGTTTGGCAGTATCCGGGTTCTGTGCTTGAGACGTGGGGGATCATGGAATTGTCCCCCCAATACCAGACTGGTATTGGGGTGACAATTCCATGATCTTAGACATGTTACATGGCCGTGTTTGGAGTTACCATTGTGACGCAATACATAGGTAATGACCTATGTATAGTGCACGCGTGTAATGGTGTCCCTGCACTCACAAAGTCAGGGGAATTTGCCCTGAACGATGTGGGGGCACCTTGGCTAGGGCCAGAGTGCCCACACACTAAGTAACTTGGCACCCAACCTTCACCAAGCGAGGGTTAGACATATAGGTGACTTATAAGTTACTTATGTGCAGTGAAAAATGGCTGTGAAATAACGTGGACGTTATTTCACTCAGGCTGCAGTGGCAGGCCTGTGTAAAAATTGCCTGAGCTCCCTATGGTTTGCAAAAGAAATGCTGCAGCCCATAGGGATCTTCTGGAACCCCAATACCCTGGGTACCTAGGTATCATATACTAGGGAATTATAAGGGTGTTACAGTATGACAATTAGAATTGGTGAAAATGGTCACTAGCCTATAGTGACAATTTTAAAAGCAGAGAGAGCATAAGCACTGAGGAGTATGAGCAGAGCCTTTGTGGCCTGAATGTGTGTACCTGTGTAGTGACTAACTGTGTCTCAAACTATGAGCACTGGGGTCCTGGCTAGCAGGATCCCAGTGAGACAGGCGAAAACTAACTTGCATGCATGTGAAAATGTACAAGGGAATTATATGGGTTTACCAGTGTGCCAATGAGAATTGGTAAATTTAGTCACTAGCCTGCAGTGACAATTTTAAAGGCAGAGAGAGCAAAAACACTGAGGTTCTGGTTAGCAGAGCCTCAGTGATACAGTTAGGCACCACACAGGGAACACATACAGGGCATACTGTATGAGCACTGGGGTCCTGGCTAGCAGGATCCCAGTGACACAGGCAAAAACAAACATATATACAGTAAAAATTGGGGAAACATGCCAGGCAAGATGGTACTTTCCTACAGAAACCTGTACCAAGTGAGTCCACAGCTACCACAGCTAAACTCCCAGAGGTAAAAGTCCTTTTCTGTGAAAACACTGAAACAGATAAGCATAACTGCACTGTTTTGGTAAATTTGGAGTAACTCTCCAGCCCTCCCAGAGAAACCTTAGTTCAGCACCACTGCACTACCTCTAAAGACATAGAACAGCAGCCCTGTCCTTATGTGGACCCTTTAGGACAGCAGCCCTATCCTGCTCCAATCCAAAAGGGACATCAACCCTGTCCTCTCTTAGAGCCATGGGGAAAAACGTTTTGCCCTGCTCTGGCCTTGCTAAGACAGCACCCCTGTCTAGCATTGCAATCCTTAGGGCAGCAGTCCTGTCTTGACATAGGATCCCAGGGACAGTCACACTACCCCACTTTAAAACTTTTTAACCTTACAAATAGGGAATCTCAGAGTATGCACTTGCACCGTTCTCTAGTTAAAAATCTCCAAACAGGGTGGTTCATCTCCCTACAGGGAAGGAACCATACAGTGGATGATAAAGGGAGTAACCACTTTATTGCAGATCTACTCTCCACTTTTCACCACTTAGACAATAAAGTCTCAACTGGCCAAGGTTAGCCTTATTGTCCTTCGTTTGGGGGTGGGGTTGTGTGAGAAAGTAGTCTCTTTCTCGCATGGTTACGCCCATTTTTGGCCTGTTTTCAGTGTGTTTGACGGTGTCACTGGCACCCTGCTAGCCACAACCCCAGTGCTTATGGTGTGTGGCCTTCTTGTCAGTATGTTTCACTGTTTTTTTCAGTAAGCTTGACTGTGTCACTGGGCTCCTGCTAACCAGGACTCCAGTGCTTATGCTCTCTCTGTTTCCAAATTTTTACTACATGCTGGTAACCCAGTATTTCACTCCAAATTGGAATACTGGTCCCCACTTATAAGCCCCTAGTATATGGTACCTAGGTACCCACGGCATTGGGCTTCCAGGGGAACCCTGTGGGCTGCAGCATTACTTTTGCCACCCATAGGGAGCCCATGCAAAAGCTTCTGCAGGACTGCCATTGCAGCCTGCATGAAATGGTGCAAGCACCTTTTCAGAGCCATCTTCACTGCACCAGGTTACTTATAAGTCATCTATATGTCAGGCTTTCCAACCCTGAAAGCTGGGTGCAAAGTAACTGTGTGTGAGGGCATCCCTGCACTAGCAGAGGTGCCCCCACATCGTGCAGGACCGTGAGTGCGCAGGCGCCATTTTACGCGTGCACTGGACATAGGTCAATACCTATGTCCAGCTTCACAATGGTAACCCTGAACATGGCCATCTAAGGTGTCTAACAACTGGAAATTGTACCACAGTGCTGAGTCCAGTATTGGTTGTACAATCCCATGCATTCTGGGGACTCCACAGTGGACCCCTAGTACTGCCATACCAGCCTTCTGAGGTTTTCTAGGCAGCCCCAGCTGCTGCCACCTCACAGACAGGTTTCTGCCCTCCTGTTGCTTGAGCAGCTCAAGCCCAGGAAGGCAGAACAAAGGATTACCTTTAGGAGAGGGGTGTTACACCCTCTCCCTTTGGAAATAGGTGTTACATGCAAGAGAGAGGTAGCCTCCTAGAGCCTCTGGAAATGCTTTGAAGGGCACAGATGGTGCCCTCCTTGCATAATCCAGTCTACACCAGTTCAGGGACCCCCAGTTCCTGCTCTGGTGCGAAACTGGACAAAGGAAAGGGGAGTGACCACTCCCCTGTCCATCACCACCCCAGGGGTGGTGCCCAGAGCTCCTCCAGTGTGTCCCAGACTTCAGCCATCTTGTTTTCCAAGGTGTGGGAACACTCTGGAGGCCTCTGAGTGGCCAGTGCCAGCAGGTGACGTCAGAGACCCCTCCTGATAGGTGCTTACCTGGTTAGGTGACCAATACCCTTTTAGGGCTATTTAGGATCTCTCCTCTGGGTTTTTCTTCAGATTTGGATTGAAAGACTCCAGCAGGAATCCCCTGCACCCTTTACTTCATCTTCTACCAAAGGAACCGCAGCTGAACCCTCCAGGAACTCTACAAACTGCAACAAAGAAGTAATGACAAGTTCTGCAACATTGTAACTTCAGCTCCTGCCAGTAACTGCAACAGTTTCCAGGTCATACATCCTCAGAGGACTGCCTGTCTTCACCCAGCACCAGAAGAACCAAAGGAATCTCCAGTGGAGTGACGGAGTCAATTCCCTGCTTCAGCAGGCACCTCCTGCAGCGACAACCGGTGGCGTGGGTCCCCCTCTCCAGATGACAAGCGTGGATCCAGCAACACGACGGGTGGTGGACTGAAGTGACCCTGGCAGTCCCAATGTTCAGTGGAGGTAGGAGCTAGCCTCCCCACGCAAGACAGTACCCCCGTGCACAGCGTGACTTGCAGTTGCCAAGGCTTGTGCACGACCTTCCAAGAAGTTCTTCGTGAACAGCACAATATAAGCCCCCAGCATTCCATCCTGCGACACACAGGTTCCTGAGTGGTTCTCAGGTGGCGGTGGATCCCTTTGTGTCATGCTGCGTGGGCCGCCATTTGCACCTTCTTTGTCCCCATTCTGTGAGACTCCTATGCACGCTACCTGGTCTTCTGAGGGATCTCTGAGTTTTCTGAGACCCCCTCTGTCTCTCCTTCCTGGGTAGAGACCACCAGGTCCCTCATGGTCCCAGGCAGCACCATTTTCCGCTTACCGCGAGCTTTGCACGTGCCAAGGTTTGTTGGAGAAATCCAGCGATGCAAACCACACTGCAATTATCCATCTGGCGTGGGATATCTTCTGCACCAACCAGGAACCTGCATCTGTCTTCTTGGGTGTATAACTGACTTCGTCTTCTCACCGGTGGTTCTTCTTTTATACTTTCAAATGGGTTAGCAGGGACTCCTGTTCTCCCTGGACTCTTCAGTGCTGCTTGGACTTGGTCCCCTTCTTCCACAGGTCTTCAGGTCCAGGAATCCATTGCTGGTGTCTTGCAGTCTCTTCTGGTTCTTTCATAATCTTCTATCATGACTTGTTGTGTGTTTCAGGAAACTTACTGTGACTTACTCCTGTTTTCCTGGAGTCTGGAGTAGGTTCTGTTACTTACCTTTGGTGTTTTCTTACACTCCCAGTGACCCTCTACACACTACACTTGACTAGGTGGGAAACCGACTTTCGCATTTCACTATTTTAGTATGTGGTTTGTGTTCCCCCTAGGACCATTGCAACCTATTGTGATTTTCACTGTTTGCACTGTTTTCTGACTATTTACTTACCTGATTTTTGTTACTAGTATATATATTGTGTATAATATTTACCTCCTAAGGGATTATAGACTCAATGTATTTTTGGCGTTGTGTCACCAAAATAAAGTACCTTTATTTTTGGTGACACTGAGTATTGTCTTTCATGTGTGTGAAAGTTCAGCGTTGGCTGCTCTGCCTACAGCTACCTCTAGACATACTGGTTTCTTGTGAGAAAGAAGCCTCCCCACTTTTGGCCTGTTTGTGAGTGTGTTTCAGTGTGTTTTTACTGTGTCACTGGGATCCTGCTAGCCCCGATCCCAGTGCTCATAGATAAAAACCAATATGTCAGTGTGTTTTGCCTGCCTTACTGGGATCCTGCTAGCCAGTTTGTGGCCTAATGTGTGTGTTGCCAGTAGTGCTTAACTGTGTCACTAAGGCTCTGCTAATCAGAACATCAGTGCTTATGCTTTCTCTGCTTTTAAATTTGTCTCCATAGGCTAGTGACTTCATTTACCAATTTCAATTGACAATCTGGTATTGTCGCGCCGCGCGGTGCGGCGCGAGCCGAGAGCTCGACTCAAGCCGGGCGTTCGGCTCGGGCCGCACACCGCGTCTTGAAGACGCGGCGCGCCCCCAGCCTCTCCTGCGCTTATCGAGGCCCCAGACACAGCATGGGGCCTCGTTCTACTTTCTGCTCTCCACTATGCTGGGGTCTATGACCCCTCTTACCTGTCTTTTCGTTTCTTTTCTTCTTCTTTTTCTTCTTTTTTCTTCTTTCCTGCAGTCTTTTGTTGTGCCTTTCTTTATGTCTTTTCACCCTTCCCAGATTCCTGTTCTTTCCCAGCATTCCTTGTTCCCTATTCTCTATGGTTCCTGTTCTATTCTGTTCTATGTGTTGTTTCCCTGTCTAAGATGGTGTCCTTTTACTTCCTGTGGGTCACTTCCTGTTTTTCAGTATATAAGGGCTGTGTTTTCTTCTTTCTTTGCGCTGCAACACTTTCTGCTCAGTTAGTGTCTTCGCTCCTGATTTCCTCACCTTTTGGTTCTGGATTTCAGCATTCTGTGTTTCCTGACTTTTGCTCCATTTGGATTCCTGTTTGTTTGTTCTTGTTTTTTCCAGGAATCTTCCTGTTTGGAGGTTTTTCCCCTTTTTCTAAGGGGTTTTTTCCTCTGGCGCTATTTTCTGAAGGGCACGGTCTGTTCTTGGCGTCTCCATTGCCTACAGCACCGTGGCTACCAGAAAGAGTCGCCCCTTTTTGGGCCAAAGTCGAACATTGAAGATCCACGCCACCAGATCTGCAAATTCCAGGCGCAAGCAGCACGTGAGTCGTGACAGATTGCAGCGCCCAACCATTCCGACGTCCTCAAACACCATGGATGACACAGTGGCGGCTGCTGCAGATCCGGAACAATCTCTTTTGACCACGATTCAGCAACAAGCTCAGGAATTGCAACAACTATGCACTGAAAATGCTGCGTTACGACAGGCTTTGGCCCTCCGCACCAGTGATGTTCCAACTATCTCCGCTTCTACCCCTTGTTTCTCTGGTGAACCAACCAAGCTTCGCGAGTTCCTGGATGCATTAACAGTGTACTTCGCCTTCCGACCTACCCAATTCTCCCACGACAGGACCAAGGTGGGTTATCTTATCAGTGCCTTATCCGGTCCAGCCTTGGCCTGGGCAACCACGATGGTGTCCTCCAACGACCCTGTATTGTCGGACTATTCCACCTTTGTGAGTCGCTTCAAACAGATGTTTAGCCGTCCTGGATTGGAAGCCTCTGCTGAAGAAGCCCTATGTGACATCCAACAAGGCTCGCAAGACGTCCTGCAATATATAACCCGTTTTCGTCAGCTGGCGGCAGAGACCACTTGGGTGGAACGTACTCTGGTAACTTTATTTCGTAGAGGGCTCAAAGAAGAAATAAAGGATGAACTAGTACATTCTACCAGAGCGGAAGATCTTCGTGGCCTGATGGATCAAGCACTGTCCATCGAATATCGTCTTCAGGAACGGAGATCGGAAAAGAAAAGGAGTAGAGGGTTTTCCCAGCCAAGTTGCTCACGAGCTTGCCTGCAGCGTTCCGAGGAACATCGCACTCCTGCTAGAGACATCGAAGGGGAACCCATGCAGGTGGATACTACCCGAGGTCCGCTCTCTGCTAGTGAACGAGAAGACAGACGCAAGAGAGGGTTGTGCCTGTATTGTGGTTCTGCTGGTCACATGCTTCGTACCTGTCCTGTACGTCCGCCCAGGCCTTCGGGAAACGCCACCTCCCGTCCTCTGTAAGAAGGGAGGGGACGGGATCTACAGCTATACCTTCCATCAGCTCCTTTAATGACAATACAACCGCCTTGTTCATTTTTCCAGTCCTGTTACAACTTCCTGACGGTCGTCAAGAAAAGACTATGGCATTACTAGATTGTGGTGCTAGTGGTATATACATGGACAAGACGTGGGCTGCTGCTCACCAAGTTCCTACACAAGCAAAAGAAGTACCCGAACAGGTACACACCGTGGATGGATCCTTGATATCCTCGGGTCCTGTAGACACCACTACCCTGATGTTAAGTCTACAGGTGGGAAACCATCAAGAACACATTTCCTTCGATCTTATCACGTCCCCCAACCATACCATCATTCTTGGAATTCCGTGGTTCATCAGACATAACCCGTATATAAATTGGGTAACCCGGACAGTTTCTTTGTCTTCGCAATTTTGTCATGAGAACTGTTTTACTTCCGACAAGTATTGGTCTCCGAAAAGATCCTTAGATACTGAAGGTGCCACTGGTATGTCCATTAATACGGTCCAAGGGGTCCCAGACCACTATTTGGAGTTTCAGGATGTTTTCCAAAAACCGTCGAAACCTGTGCTACCGCCACATCGAGAATATGATTGTGCTATTCCATTGGAACCCGGCACAATTGTTCCTTTTGGGAGGATGTACTCTCTCACGGAACCCGAAAGGGAAGTTCTAAAAGAGTATCTGGACGACAATATACAGAGTGGTCTTATTGTTCCATCGTCGTCTCCGGCTGGGGCTCCTCTCTTTTTTGTGCCCAAGAAGACAAAGGATCTTCGTCCTTGCCTGGATTTTCGAGGTCTGAATAAAATAACAATTAAAGATCGTTATCCTTTGCCTCTCATCAGGGACATACTAGAAGCTATCAGAGGGGCTCAACGTTTTACTAAATTAGATTTACGAGGAGCTTACCACCTTTTACGCATCAAAGAAGGCGACGAATGGAAGACAGCTTTCAGGACTCCATTTGGCCATTTTGAATATAGGGTTATGCCGTTTGGTCTCACTAACGCCCCCGCAATCTTCCAGAGATTTATGGACTCAGTGTTTTCAGACCTTCTGAATCAGACAGTCGTGATCTACCTAGATGATATTCTTGTTTATTCTAGAAATCCTGAACTCCATTCTTCCCATGTGAAACAAGTTCTTCAAAGACTTCGTGCTCATCAACTATTTTGCAAACCAGAAAAATGTGAGTTCGACATGACAGAAGTCAAATATCTGGGCTATCATTTAAGTCCCACCGGCATAGCTATGGATCAAGAAAAGGTACAAGCTATCCTAGAGTGGCCTTCTCCTTCTTCCATAAAAGAAACACAATGTTTCCTAGGGTTAGCAAACTTCTATCGACAATTCATTCCAGACTTTGCCAGACTGACTAGCCACATAACTCACACCTTAAAAAAGGAAAATTTAAAGAAAGGGTTTGTCTGGACTGAGGCGGCTGAAGCAGCCTTTCAAGAATTAGAGAGCCTTCACCCAAGCCCCCATCTTGAGACATCCAGATACCACCAAACAATTTATAGTCGTAACTGATGCTTCTGAGAGAGCCATCGGAGCTGTCTTACTCCAACGACAAGAGGATGATGGTCTTGAACATCCTGTTTTCTACTTGTCTCATATCCTTTCCACAGCTGAACAACACTATTCTGTACTGGAAAGGGAATTATTGGCTCTAAAAACAGCCTGCCTTGAGTGGAGACAGTTTCTGATGGGTTCCAAGGAACCATTTGAGGTGAGGACAGACCACCGTAACCTACAATGTTTACGAAATTTTGTATGCCAGAATAGTCGTCAGGCCCGCTGGGCCTTTTTCTTCAGTCAGTGCGATTTTTTCATCACATATATTCCTGGATCTCAAAACATTCTGGCTGATGCTCTGTCTCGCCGATATCCAGAGTGTACTCCTTCCTCATCTCGGTATCTTCTGGAACCCAGTAAGATCATTGGAGTGGCTCAGTCTTTCCTGGAAGAAGTACAACTGGAATACTCCAACCTATCGGACCACGACATAGAAGAACTAAGACCATTATTACATAAGAAACAAGGATATTTTTATTATCAAAACCTGATATTCCTCCCTACTAACAAGGTGCAAGAAAAGGCATTACAAATGTGCCATGATTCACCTGTGGCTGGTCATAGAGGCATCAAGGCCACACAAGAACTTCTTTCACGATTTTTCTGGTGGCCTACCTGGAAGCTGGATGTGGAAAGATACGTTCAGGCCTGTCCCATATGTGCCCAAATCAAGATACCCCATACCAGACCTGCAGGATTACTACAGCCTTTGCCTGTTCCACCGGCCCCATGGCATACCATCTCTACTGATTTTATGTGTTCACTCCCACCATCAGCAGGAAACCGGGTCATCATGGTCACTGTGGATTCTTTCACGAAGATGGCTCATTTCACTGCCCTGAAAAGGCTACCTACTTCTCAAGAACTAAGTCAAATATTCATTGATCATATCTTCCGTCTCCATGGACTTCCACATACCATAATATCTGATAGAGGACCCCAGTACATTTCCCGATTTTGGAGGCATTTTTGTAAAACACTAAATATTAATAGAGCCCTGTCTTCAGGGTTCCATCCTCAGACCAACGGCCAGACCGAGCGTCTGAATGAAGGACTAGAGCAATATCTTCGATGCTTTTGCAATTCTACCCAAAGTAACTGGAACACTTACCTCTCTATAGCTGAATTTTCCTACAATAACTCAGTCCATAGTGCCTCCAAGGTCACTCCCTTTTTCTGTTCTTATGGTTTTCATCCTACCTCTTTTCCTACTTCTCCACAATCCAACTCTCCTCTACCCGCTATTACCTATTTTTCCAAACGCCTTCTCCAAATCCATAGACTAATTCGATCTAATTTGTTACATACCAAGAGATATATGAAGAAGGCTGCAGACAAGAGACGTGCAACCAATCCAGACTATCATCCGCAAGATAAAGTCTGGCTCTCCTCCAAATTCCTACCCTCACGTCTTTCTCAAAATAAGTTCACACCTCGTTACTATGGGCCTTTCCGTATTCTTCAGTTGGTCAATCCTGTCACTGTCCGTCTTCACTTACCTCATACATGGAAGATTCATCCGGTCTTTCATGTTTCTCAGCTTAAACCTTATGTGCCTGACCCTTACTCACGTCAGTTTCCTTGTCCACCTCCGGTACTCGTGGATGATGTTCCTGAATATGAAGTACAGGAAATTTGTGACTCTCGTCTTTTTCACAAACGCCTTCAGTATCTGATTCATTGGAAGGGTTATCCTCTCAGTGAATGCTCTTGGGAAGATGCATCTTCCGTTCACGCACCTCTCCTGATTCAACGCTTTCACTGTTTATTTCCTCTCAAACCTGGACCTTCGGGAGGGGGACCTACTGTCGCGCCGCGCGGTGCGGCGCGAGCCGAGAGCTCGACTCAAGCCGGGCGCTCGGCTCGGGCCGCACACCGCGTCTTGAAGACGCGGCGCGCCCCCAGCCTCTCCTGCGCTTATCGAGGCCCCAGACACAGCATGGGGCCTCGTTCTACTTTCTGCTCTCCACTATGCTGGGGTCTATGACCCCTCTTACCTGTCTTTTCGTTTCTTTTCTCTTTTTCTTCTTTTTCTTCTTTTTTCTTCTTTTTTCTTCTTTCCTGCAGTCTTTTGTTGTGCCTTTCTTTATGTCTTTTCCCCCTTCCCAGATTCCTGTTCTTTCCCAGCATTCCTTGTTCCCTATTCTCTATGGTTCCTGTTCTATTCTGTTCTATGTGTTGTTTCCCTGTCTAAGATGGTGTCCTTTTACTTCCTGTGGGTCACTTCCTGTTTTTCAGTATATAAGGGCTGTGTTTTCTTCTTTCTTTGCGCTGCAACACTTTCTGCTCAGTTAGTGTCTTCGCTCCTGATTTCCTCACCTTTTGGTTCTGGATTTCAGCATTCTGTGTTTCCTGACTTTTGCTCCTTTTGGATTCCTGTTTGTTTGTTCTTGTTTTTTCCAGGAATCTTCCTGTTTGGAGGTTTTTCCCCTTTTTCTAAGGGGTTTTTACCTCTGGCGCTATTTTCTGAAGGGCACGGTCTGTTCTTGGCGTCTCCATTGCCTACAGCACCGTGGCTACCAGAAAGAGTCGCCCCTTTTTGGGCCAAAGTCGAACATTGAAGATCCACGCCACCAGATCTGCAAATTCCAGGCGCAAGCAGCACGTGAGTCGTGACAGGTATTGGGGAGCCGATTCCATGCATCCTGGGGGCTCCACCATGGACCCCCAGTACTGCCAAACCAGCTCTCTGAGGCTTGCAATGCAGCTGCAGCTGCTGCCACCTCTCAGACAGGGTTCTGCCTTCTCTCTCCCTTTGGAAATAGCTGTTCCAGGCTGGGAAGGGGTAGCCTCTCCAGCCTCTGGAAATGCTTTGAATGGCACAGATGCTGCCCTCCTTGCATAAGCCTGTCTACACTGGTTAAGGGACCCCCCAGTCCCTTCTCTGGTGCGAAACTGGACAAAGAAAAGGGGAGTGTCCACTCTCCTGTCCATCACCACCCCAGGGGTGGTGCCCAGAGCTCCTCCAGTGTGTCCCAGACTTCAGACATCTTGTTTTCCAAGGTGTGGGGACACTCTGGAGGCCTCTGAGTGGCCAGTGCCAGCAGGTGACGTCAGAGACCCCTCCTGATAGGTCCATGCCTGACAAGGTAGCCAATCCCCCCCTCAGGGCTATTTAGGGTCTCTCCTGTGGGTTCTCTTCAGATTCTACTTGCATGTTTCATGCACAAATCCTCTGCAACTACTACTTCATCCTCTGATGTCGGATTGACCGCAGACTGCTCCAGGAACCACTGTAGCAGCAACAAAGTATCCAGAAGGGTTACTTTTTCTCTGCAACTTCAGCTCCAGCCAGCAACTGCAACAGTTTCCACGGTGTACATGCTGTGGGGACTCCCTGTCTTCACTCTTCACCAGAAGGACCAAAGAAATCTCCAGTGGAGTGACAGAGTCACTTCCCTGCTCATGCAGACACCTTCTAAGTCGACTACCAGTTCTCTTGGACTCCTCTCCTGGTGACGAACGTGCTCCCTGGAACACAGGTGGTGGACCCCTTCGACACAGACTGTCCTAAGGTTCTGCTGTCCCAATTTGGAGGAGGTAAGAGCTTGCCTTCCCTGAGTACGGCACCATGTCTTCTTCACCTCCTGAGGCCTCTGTGCAAAATTCCTTCATGCGCTGCCTGGCCCAGGTCCCAATCACTCTATCCTATGACGCTCAATTCACTGAGTTCACCTCTGGCGGTGCGGGACCTTCCTTTGTAGTGCTGCACCAACCGCATTTTGCACCTCCTTGTACCCGTGTCCTGGGACTCATGTGGGTGCTGTCTGGTCAACTGAGGGCTCTCTGAAGTGCTGAGAACCCCCTCTTCCTCCTCACGCAGAGTTGAGGCCCCCAGGTCCCTCCTGGGTCCAGACAGTGCCACTTTGATGCAAAATGCGACTTTGCCGGAACCAAGGCTTGTTGGATGAATCCAGCACCAAAACTCACCTGCATCCAACATCTCTTCGTGGGACATCCATTGCATCATGCAGGAACCCGTTGACATCTTCCTTGGGTGCATTTCTGCAGTCTAAGTCCAACCGGGGACTCTTCTTTTGCACCCTCTTCTGGGTTGGCAGGGGCTACTGTCCTTCCTGGGACTTCCGACTTCTGGACTTGGTCTCCTTCCTTTGGAGGTCTTTAGGTCCAGGAATCCACATTTTGTTGTTTTAAGTCTTACTTGGTTCTTGCAATAACTCTAATCACGACTTGTAGTGTGTCCTAAGGAAGCTCGCAGTACTTTACTCCTACTTTCCTGGGCTCTGGGGTGGGGTAATTCACTTATCTTTGCTGTATTCTTACTCTCCCAGCGATTCTCTACACACTACACTTGTCTAGGGGGGAGTTTGTGGTTCGCATTCCACTTTCTTAGTATATGGTTTGTGTTTGCCCCTAGACCTATTTTCTCCCATTGCATTCTATAGCATTTCCTATTGTTTGCACTATCCTATATCTAATTACTTACCTTATTTTGGTGTCTAGTGTATATATTGTGTATAATACTTACCTCCAGAAGGAGTATTGTCTCTAAGATATTTTTGGCCTTGTGTCACCAAATAAACTACCTTTATTTTGGTAACACTGATTATTGTCTTTAATTGTGTATAAGTACTGTGTACTATAAGTGGTATTGCAGGAGCATTGCATGTCTTTTAGTTCAGCCTAAGCTGCTCTGCTATAGCTACCTCTATCAGCCTAACCTGCTAGAACACTACTATATTTCACTAATAAGGGATAACTGGACCTTGTGTAAGGTGTAAGTACCCAAGGTACCCACTACAAACCAGGCCAGCCTCCTACACTTCTAGACACTGACTACATTCAGTAATAAGGGATAACTGGACCTGGTATAAGGTGTTAGTACCTTTGATACCCACTACAATCCAGGCCAGCCTCCTACACTTCTAGACACTGACTACATTCAGTAATAAGGGATAACTGGACCTGGTATAAGGTGTTAGTACCTTTGATACCCACTACAATCCAGGCCAGCCTCCTACACTGTATGTAGGAGGCTGGCTTGGTTTGTAGAATTATGAAGAATTATGCAAAACGCAGAAGAGACTGCAAGACACCAACAATGGATTCCTGGCCCTGAAGACCTGTGGAAGAAGGGGACCAAGTCCAAGAACCTATGAAGCGTCCAGGGAGAACAGAAGCTCTTGCTAACCCTGATGAAGTTGCAAAAGTGGAACCTCCGGTGAGAAGACAAAGTCAGGAATGCACTAAGGAAGATAGCTACGGGGTCCTGGTTGGTGCAGAAGATGTCCCACGTCGGATGATGAATGCAGGCTGGTTTGCGTTGCTGGATTCCACCAACAAGCCTTGGCTCATGCAAAACATGTGATTGGCAGAAAATGGTCCTGCCCGGACCAGGAGGGACCTGGTGGCCTCAACCCAGGAGGGTGAGGCAGAGGGGGCTCTCAGCAACTCAGAGACCCCTCAAAAGACCAGGCAGCATACCAGGAGTCCAAAAGCATGGAGACAAAGGAGGTGGAAATGGAGTCCCACACAGCACTACACAAAGGGATCCCATGCCGCTGGAGCGCCACCAGGGAGCTGTGCATCCCAGGATAGAGGGGGCCTAACCTGTGCTGTGCACGAAGAACTTCTTGGAAGGTCGCACACAAGCCTTGGCAACTGCAAATCATGCAGAGCACGGGGATACTATCCTGCATGGGGAGGCAAGCTCTTACCTCCACCAAAATTGGACAGCTGGACCTTGGGACTGTCTGGGTCACTTTAGTCTACCACCCGTGTTGCTGGATCCATGCTCGTCATCTGAAGAGGGGACCCACAGCACCTGACGTCGCTTTAGAGAGATGCCTGCTGAAGCAGGGAAGTGTCTCCGCCACTCCACGGGCGATTCCTTCACCTCTTCTGGTGCAGGCTTAAGACAGGCAGCCCTCTGAGGATGCACAATCTGGAAACTGTTGCAGTTGCTGGCAGGACCTGGAGTTACAATGTTGCCGAAGTCATCTTTGCTTCTTTGTTGCAAGTTGTAGAGTTCCTGGAGTAGTTCTGCGCCTGATCCGTTGGTAGATTCCTGGTGGAGTCCTGCAATCCAGATCTGAGGACCCAGAGGAGAGACCCTAAATAGCCCTGATAGGGGGATTGGTCACGTAATCAGGTAAGCACCTATCAGGAGGGGCCTCTGACATCACCTGCTGGCACTGGCCACTCAGATGCTCCCAGAGTGCCCCACCACCTTGGATACCAAGAAGGCAAAACCCAGGGACACTCTAGTGGAGCACTGGGCACCACCCCTGGGGTGGTGATAGACAGGGGAGTGGTCACTCCCCTATCCTTTGTCCAGTTTTGCGCCAGATCAGGGACTGGGGGTCCCTGAACCAATGTAGACTGGATAATGCAAAGAGGGCACCATCAGTGCCCTTCAAAGCACTTCCAGAGGCTCTGGGAGGATACCCCTCCCATGCCTGTGACACCTATTTCCAAAGGGTGAGGGTGTAACACCCCTCTCCCAAAGGAAATGCTTTGTTCTGCCTTCCTGAGATTGAGCTGCTCAAGCCCTAGGAGGGCAGAAGCCTGTCTGTGATGTGGCAGCAGCTGGGGCTGCCTGGAAAACCTCAGAAAGATGGTATGGCAGAGTGCTTGGGATTTCGCAATCAATACTGGAATCGGTATTGGGGCACAATTCCCAGTTGTTAGACACCTTACTTAGCCATTTTCGGAGTTACCATTGTGAAGCTGTAATAGGTATTAACCTATGTCCAGTGCACACTTATAATGGTGCCCGCACTCACGAAGTCTGGGAAAATGGGCCTGGACTCTTTGGGGGCAGCTCTGCTAGTGTAGGGGTATCTTCACACACCGGTACTTTGCACCCAGCCTTCAAGGCACGAATGTCTGACATATAGGTCACTTATAAGTGGCCTGGTGCAGTGAAAATGGCTGTGAAATAGTGCATGCACTATTTCACACAGGCTGCAATGGCAGTCCTGTAAGAGCCTTCGCCTGGACTCCCTATGGGTGGACAAAGTAATGCTGCAGTCCATAGGGATGTCCAGGAACCCCAATGCCCTGGGTACCTAGGTACCATATACTAGGGACTTATAAGGGGGGTCCAGTGTGGCAATTTGGAGTGGAATACTGGGTTACCAGTATGTAAGTACAAATTTGGAACCAGAGAGAGCATGAGGACTGCGGGTCCTGGTTAGCAGGATCCCAATGACACAGTCATGCATACTGACAAAAACAGTGAAACAGACTGACAAATAGGTCACAAACCATAAGCACTGGGGTCCTGACTGCAGGATCCCAGTGACACAGTCAAAACACACTGACAAACAGGCCAAAAATGGGGGTAACCATGCTAGAAAGAGGCTACTTTCTTCCACATAGGCACACAGGAGCAGTGTCTGAATCTCAGCTTGGTTTTAGGCAAATACACTGTGGTGAAGCATACCACAGTGTATTTAGCATTTATGGATCTTACCATGTAGTTTGACTGTATGAACCAGGCAAGGCTATGCCAAATATTATAGGAGAATGGGGTGGAAGAGCCACTTGTGTATCTTCTGGCATATTTGCATGTTAATATGAGGACTAGAGTGTGGTTTGGCCATAATGGTGAACTCTTCAAGGAAATCATCCAAACTGGATGTTGGGTGCAAAAGGGTTGCGTGCCCCCCCCCCCCCCTTGTTGTTCGTCCTGTACGTTAACAAACCTGGTACACACTTAACATTATGCACACCAGATGTTCCTACAGTCTGTGGCACCCCACTCCCAGTCTTGCTGCAGACAATACACTTTTATTGGCCCGTACGCCTAGAGCCCAGCGATTGCTGGTCCATTCATTTGTTGGCACCCTTGATTTGTTTACCAACTTTTCTAAATCTTTTGTTATGGCCTGTTGCCCATAGAGCATCCCTTTTTCAAGTATATCAGTAGGAACAAGCTGCCTACCTAGTGTTAATACTTTCTCCTATTTGGGGGTGATCTTCAGTTCCACTGGTTCATGGACACCTAATATAGATGATTGAAGGATTAGGCTATCAAGGGCTGTTGCTTCACTTTTTAACTTGCCATCCCCACCAGGGGGTCAAGTGAGTGCTCCCATGTTAAAAATCTATTCTTCACAATGTGTTCCGGTTGCTGCATATGGGGCAGGAGTTTGGTGCATTAGAGATCTTTCAGCTATACAGTTGGAGGAAAATTGCTTTTATGGGATGCTTCCATCTGTCCCCCTCTCTGCTTCGCATCTTATTCACCATAATGAGTAAGGGCTAAGTTATTTAGGTGATTGTATCGAAATTTGCCCCCCTGGTGCTATGGCTTTCGATTTGGAAAAATGACGAGGCACTACTAATTAGAGATATAATCAAATGTTTTCTAACATGTGACAAAGGTCTTAATATCCAGTGGCTGGCATTCGAAAAAAAAAACCTCTCAATGTTTTTGGTTGATCACAGGCATTTCTAATGTTGAAACATGTTGCAATGGGCAGGAAGCAAGTTCAAAATCTATTGTTAACTTATGCCCATGAAAGAAGGTTAAGTAAAGAAATTTCAAAGTCATCTATTTCAAGCTACTTGTTAGTAAATCCTGAAAACACCTTCGATAACTACTTATGCAGTGGAAGAGGGATGTGGGAATGCTCTTTAATGGTTTGCTGTTGGGCTGATACGATAAAATACTTATATTTTCCACCAGGCTTTCAGAACAACTTGGATTCATTTGTATGTCCTTGTGATAACACCTCTTAAATAGACAATGCTACATTTTACCTTTTTCTGTAGTTTCTACCAGAAATATCCAAAGATGTTTTAATCCCTTTTATTAAGTCTAAAACTTTGACACACCGCACTCAATCACTACTCTTTTTAAAACAGCTTCATGACAATGAAATGTGTTTTTATGTGGGCTCTTTAAACTGGCCAGCTTTACGTTCTAGAAGTCCAATGCACTCTGATTAAGCTGCTGTTCTTTTATATGTATTTAAGTAGGCGTTGAATAATGCATTGCAGCCTCGTAGTTGGAAGCGCAAAGCACTTTAAGATGTTTTTTATACAATTTTTAACCTTTTTTTATACTGCAATTGTAAATTATGATTATGATGTTCAAGGAATCACTGTGGCTATATTGAGGATGTTTTATGTATTTATTTATAATTGGCACTTTTATGGTTGCATGGCAGCCAAATATAGTATATCTGATAGAAACTTCTAGTTGCAGATTCCTTACCTTAGAATTTCCCCCATGCGCCATACTGGATTCAGAGATTTTTCTTCAAGTAGTACCCTTGCACGCCATCAGGTGGCATCAGTCCACTCCGTCATTGGCATCGTGGTTACTGTGATGATGTTGGGGTCGTACATAGGAGCTGCCTCGGTGCAATGACATGAGTTCTTTTCTTTCCGTGCCACGTGCTGATCCGGAGACAGCTTCCCTAGTCGTTTATTGACAAATATCAACAATTGTGTCGTGTTTTTTGGTGACATTTGGTGAGTAGAGGATGTCCCCGAAGACCGTATTCAAACCATGCGAGGACTGTCACGACATGATGTCAGTGACAGATCCACCCAGTGTCTGTTTGTGGTGTTTGGAGCGTGAGCATGAACCAAAGTCGTGCTCCCAGTGCCACGCCATGCACCCGAAGGCTTTGAGGGAGCAGTCCCTAAAGCTCATGGGGGCCCGGTGCTGGACTCTGCATTCCTCCCAGTCTCGCTTGAGAGGAAGGTCTCGAGACCGCTTGCAGAGTCACCACCATTCATCGTCCTCCAATTCTTCAGATCACTCGGATAAGAAGAAGAAGGAGTCGTAAAAGGCTAGGCATTCTTCGACTTCACCCTGTCACTCAGCTGATGCGACGCGGGATGAGTGTCGACACTCCAGGCCTCTGTCCGCAGAGCCTACTTCTGGGTCTGCTCAGCCCCTCCCTGAGCTTCCGGGAGCCAGAGCGACCCCTGCCCAACTAAAAGAATTCTATGAGGCCATGCTTCTCATAGTTGGGTAGTCCGGCCCCCCTGAGTCACCTTAGGGGCCTGGAGGTTTGGCTGGGGGCCCTTTGGGTTCCGCACCAGCAGCTTCAGCCTCAAGGGCCACTCTGGAACAGCTACCAGATCCGTGCCGATGCCGGTCATTCGATCTCAACCTTGCCTGGCACCGGCTAAGTCTCCCGCTCCGACGTCAGTTGGGTGCACCATCGACGTCAACCCAATCCTACTTCTCAACAACCCAGAGTTGAAATGGCGTTGGCTGATGCTGCTTCTAACTTTGATCGGACCTACTCACCCCAGGTTGGATTCAGACCCTTTTTCCTATGGGCACAGATATGAGGAGGAATTGGAGGGGTTGCTGGACCCTTATGAATGCCAGCTAGATGATTGGACTGGACACAGGAATCGGGCAAGGCCAGTGGTCTGGATACTTTTTCAGATGCTGGCATGCTTTCTCCTCCTACCATGGCTACGATGGAAGGAGCCTCCTATTTAATGGTGGTCAGTAGGGCGGCTGAGGTCCTTGGCCTCAAACTGCTTACTGTAGTAGTTAGGACTAATCTCCTGATGGAGGTGCTTCACCCTGGGGCTTCCGCTTCAGAGCCTCTCCTGCCTTCCAATGAACCCCTCACTGATGTCCTTCTGGGGACTTGGTCCAGACCCAGCACAGGGGCTCCTGTGAATAAGACAATCGCTCGCTGCCATCGGCCTACCCCGAACGACCCTTAATTCCTGTCCCAACACCCGAATGCCTGAGAGTCTGGTCATCCAGGTATCCTCATCATCTGGCGCATTCCCATCCGCTCCCTCGGATAGGAAATTAAAGAGGCTGCACCAACTTGGGAAGAAGATGTTTTCTTCCTCCAGTCTAGCATTGCGGTCACTGAACACCACATGCAGTTTGGGCCATTATACCCACTCCTTGTGGGATACGGTCACACAAGTCTTGACGCAGATCCGTGAGGAGGCCTGGGCTATTGTCTCTCAAGCTGTGGCTGAAGGGAAAAACGCGGCAAAGTTCACTACTCAGTATGGGTTAGATACGGTCGACTATCATAGTAGATCACTTGCGTCAACAGTGGCCTTGAGGTGCCACGCCTGGTTGAGGACATCTGTTTTTTCAGGGAATGTCCAACAGACCCTTATGGATATGCCCTTTGATGGCACCTGTCTCTCAGAGACAAGGCGGACTTGGCGCATGAGAGATGGAAGGAGTCCCGGGCTACAGCTCAGTCCCTCAGCCTTTCAACTGCCCCTCAATCCCAACAGTCCGCCTTTCGCCCCTTTTGTGGCCATGGAAGGGGCTCCCTGTGACGTCCCTTTCCAAGCTACCATGCCACCCACGCTTCTTGGGGATGCGGAATCCCACAGGATCATGAGACTGGAAACCAGAGGTCTGCCTAGTCCACCCGCCAATGCTGCCGCCTCCAAGCCTTCCTAGTTTGTCCCCCAATCTTAGACCTGTTGGTGGCAGGGTTCACAATCACCTGCCCCAATGGGAATCCATCACAATGGACAGGTGGGTTTTGCAGATTGTTCGAAGGGGCTACTTCCTCCCCTTCAAGACTGTCCCTTCGGCCATGCCTCCATCCTACAGCCGCCTACCAGAGGATCATCTGGCACTTCTCCGAGAGGAAGTCGAGGCTCTCTTGGTCAAGGGAGCCATAGAGAGTGTCCCTACACCAGAAGTAGGTTGTGGTTCTTATTTCCGTTACTTTCTGGTGCCCAAACAGGACAAAGCCTTAAGTCCTATCCTAGACCTTCGGGCCCTCAATCTCTTCATCAAGAAGGAGAAGTTAAAAATGCTCACTCTGGCTCATGTCCTGTCTGCCTTGGACCTAGTAGTCCGGATGTTAGCAGTGGACTTGCAGGACGCTTATTTCCATGCCCCTGTCTTGTCTGCCCACAAATGCTACCTGCGATACATGGTAGCTCACAAGCACTTTCAATTTACTATGCTCCCCTTCGGCTTTACAAGCACCCCTCAGATGTTCACAAAAGTGATGGTGGTGGTTGTAGCTCATCTGTGCAGCTTAGGGGTTTCAGTCTTCCCCCACCTCAACGAGTGGCTGTTGAAGGCGGACATGCCCCAGAGAGTCATCTCCCACCTTCATACTACATCGAACCTTCTGTACACGCTGGTATTCACTATAAACATGCCGAAGTCACACCTGACTCCCTCTCAGATGCTCCCTTTCATTGGAGCAGTTCTGGACACACTGCAGTTTCAGGCCTATCCTCCCAAAAAGCGAGTCCAGGATATTCTGGCTATGATTCCGATGCTTTAGCCTCTCTCCTGGTTTCGGTGAGAATGACTCTGAGGCTGCTGGGCCTCTTAGCCTCCTGCATCCTGCTAGTGACACACGCCAGATGGCATATGCAGGCTCTGCAGTGGGAGTTGAAGTTCCAGTGGGTGCAGCATCAGGGGAATCTCTCCAACATGGTCCAGATCTCAGAGGGGACTGCGAAACATCTGCAGTGGTTACTTTTGAATCAGGATTGGGTCAACAGGAGATCTCTCTCCCTTCCCCAAGCAGATCTTACAGTAGTGACAGAAGCGTCACTCTTGGGATGGGGCACTCACATGGAAGAGGCGGAGATCAGAAGTCTCTGGTCTTCGGTAGAGTCTGGACTCCACATCAAACTTCTGGAGCTCCGGGCAATCAGGCTTGCATTGAAAGCATTCCTTCCCACTCTCAAAGGGAAAGTGGTGCAGGTGTTCATGGACAACACTAACGCCATGTGGTACTGCAAAAAACAGGGTGGAGTAGGGTCCTGGACTCTTTGTCAAGAGGCTCTGGGCCTCTGGATGTGGCTGGCACATCAGGGCATTATCTGGTGGTTCAATATCTGGCAGGCTCTCCGAACGCCAGAGCAGACAAACTCAGCCATTGATGCATAGTCGATCAAGAATGGCATCTCCATCCGGAGGTGGCGCAAGGTCTCTTTCAGCAGTGGGGAAAGCCTTAGTTAGATCTTTTCACCTCCGCAGAGAACGCGCAATGTCAGCTCTTTTGCAACGCTTTTCGTCTGAAGTGGAACTCAGGCTTCCTTTCTGCCTATACCACGTCTGTCCAGAGTTCAATAGAAGATCAAGAATGACAGGGCCCAAGTAATCCTTGTAGCTCCGGATTAGGCACGGAGAGTATGGTATCCAGAGCTACTGAGCACGGCCACAGATCCTCCAGTCAGACTGCCCCTTCAGAAGGATCTTCTGTCGCAGCAACTGGGGACGGTCCTCCACACAAACCTGTCCAATCTTCACCTTCATGCATGGAGATTGAGCGGCAGAAGTTGACAGCTTTTGACCTTCCGCCCGAAGTCTGTGACATTATCTTGGCAGCCAGGCGTCCATCCACCAACAAGAATTTACGCCTGTCGTTGGCATAAATTTGTGGCATGGTGGACCAACAAGTCTGTTGATCCCCTCTCTGAGGTTCTTTTGTTCATCCTTTCTTCAGCCCAGCAGGGCTCTGCTGTGGGAACCCTTAAGGGTTATTTATTGGCTATCTCAGCTTTTCTTAGATTGCCAGACCAACCTTCCTTTTTTAAGTCTCCTATTGTTGACAGATTCCTTAAGGGACTCACCCATTTGTTTCCACCCACTCCGTTTATCATGCCTTAATAGGACCTTAATCTTGTCCTTACTTACTTAATGTGTGCTTCTTTTGAGCCCTTTACACAGTGGTCCTTTGTGGTTCCTTACTCTCAAAACTGTATTTCTTGTTGCCCTCACCTCTGCTCGCACAGTAAGTGAGCTTCAGTCTCTTTCTTCAAAACCCCTATTTCTGTCTGTTCACCCTGACAAAGTGCTGCTAAGTATGAGGGCCTCCTTCCTTTCCAAAGTAGTTACACCTTTTCATGTAGGCCAATCCATCACTTTGCCTACTTTTTACATGCCTCCACATCCTTCTCATGAAAAGGAGAGACTCCACCGTCTGGATCCAAAATGAGCGTTGGTGTTCTACCTCAATTGCGCCAAAGATTTCAGGGTGGACGATCATCTCTTTGTTGGATATGTGGGTGCGAAGAAAGGAAAGGCGGTGCAAAAGCGTACCATTTCATGATGGGTACTACTTTGCTTCAGAATCTGCTACGCTTGGGCAAAGAAGCAACCCCCTGAGGGCTTGCATGCTCACTCCACCAGAGCAACTGCTGCTCACACAGCGTTAGCAAGTGGAGTTCCTGTCCTGGATATCTGCCAGGCTGCAACATGGGCATCTCTGCACACATTCAGTAAACATCACTGCCTGTACCGTCAGGTCCGCAGAGAAGGCTACTTTGGTCATTTGGTCCTGCAGGACTTTTTAGTATGATCTTAGTTTGCAGCCCACCAACAAGGATGGTGTTGCTTGGGTATCTATTGTAAGGTAAGGAATCTGCAACTAGAAGTCTCTATCAGATGACCAAGTTACTTACCTTTGGTAACGATTTATCTGGTAGAGACATATTCTAGTTGCAGATTCCTTACCGACCGACCCATCCTCCCCGCTTGCAAACTAATTTCTAGAGACCGGGATTCCCTTTTCAGAGCCTTAACTCTGGCGCACCATTTTCAGTGTTCTTCATTATTATTATTATTATTAGATATTTGTAGAGTGCATGGCAACCAGGAGGCCTCCCAGCGCTAGCGCAGGACCATTGAACAGATAAAGCTGACAGGCTATAAAGGAAAAATAAAGGTCTTGAGCTTTTTACGAAACTGAAGTTCTGAATTTTCTGATCAAAGCTCCAGTGGTAAAGAATTCCATAGGTGACCCGCCTAAAAGGCAAATGACCTGCCTCCCCATCTTACTTTATTAACCAAATAGGATTGAACCAGGACTTGAAAAGTTCTTTGACTCAGATATGAGGAAAGCCAATTGAGGCAGGTACTTTCAATTCCCATTTGAGAGGCTCTGAAGAAGAAGAACTTTTATGATCTACCATATCAAAAGTGGAGCTTAGAAGTAATAAAATGATTGCTGCGTATCCGCCAGCATCCATACGTCGTCTATTGTCTTCAGTGACAGCCAACAAGGCTGTTTCAGTGCTGTGGAGTGGTCTGAATCCCATTTGGGTATTATGTAGAAGGTTATGTTCCTCTAGAAAACCTGAGAGTTGATATGTTTCTCTATTATTTTTGACACAATGGGAAGAAGAGCAATTGGTCTATAGTTAGACAGTGAAGCTGTGTCAAGATATTTTTTTTTAATAGAGGGTTAACTATCGCATGTTTCCATTGTTGTGGGACATGGCAATGTAAGAACAAGTCATTCAAAATGTTCATTAGCACCGGTGATATAACTTTGGATACTAGAGCTAAGATAGAAGGGTCCAGAGAAGATCTGGATTTTATGGAGCCCAGATATTTATCTACTAGATCTTTAGTCAGAGGCTGGAAAGCTGAGAGTGAGGCTCGAGGGGGCTGATCATCAGGATGAAGGGCAAACTCATTCTCAGTGCATGAATTACTAGGGAGGGTTGCTTGGATGTCAACAATTTTCTTTTGAAAAAAAACAGGTTAAGTCATTACTATGTGCCTGAGAGCCTTCTACTATGTTCTTGACTAGAGGAAGCTTAGTCATTTCCTCAAAGATAGAGAATATCTCTCTAGGAGAGTGTGAGGATCGTTCGATCTTGGAGGTATAATGGGAGGCTTAGGCGCTTGCTGTGGAACGTCATGAAAATAAACTAACGTCATCACGCTGAGGAAGCAACTATGTATGACCCCAACATCATCACAGCGACCACAACACCAATGACAGTCGCAGAGTTGACTGATGGCGCTCTGGGGTACTGCTGAAGAAAAATCTCCAGATCCAGTCTGACACCTGAGGGAAATTCTAAGGTAAGGAATCTGCAACCAAAATATGTTTCTATCACATAAATCGTTACCAAAGGTAAGTAACTTTTTCATTTGACTGACTGACTGACCCCAAATACATATATGTTTTCAGTATCTCAAGCCTGACTTCTTCCCAATGCCAATTAAATGGAGAGGTTTTACATCTACCATTAAAAAAAAATCTTAGTTTTTGTAGAAAGTGCAAATCGGTACATCGTAACAGTGTACCCTAAAACAATACAAAAAAACTGCAATCCTCAAGGAGTGAGCTAAAAAACGATGTCATCCTCATACAAATTTATCCCCTCACTAGGTGGATGTTGTCTGCATACTTTAATAAGAGATATTAAATACTGATTGAAGATCATACAAATATAACGAAAATAAAGTGGGGGGGGGCAGAAGGTAACCCTGTTTCAGTTCATTCTTTCGCCCTCTATTGTCACTGTCTGTGCCCATTAAAAAGCGACACAGGGTAGATATGTGGACGGCAATTAAGTGTTAATAGATCAAGAGCATAGCATGTGCATGTCCATGCTGTAGGGAAATATATAAAGGCCACATAGACAGGCTGATCCTCACATACTTCTAAAACACAGCATTTATCACAACTAAATTATCAAGAGTTCATGAATTTAACCTAAATCTAGTTTGCATTAAGACACCCAATACTCCAAGTGGTCTAGGAGACTTTTCACAAATACTTTACCATATCTCTTCAGACCAATTGTCTTGCTATGCAGCTGTTAAATTGTTGGACCCATTTTATAAATTCGTATAATAATAGGGCCCCTACTGCTGCTAGGGATAGCTTCTGAAATGTAGCACACGTTGAATACAGGCTGCAAAAATTCACTCCAAATGACGCAGTCTCTCATCATGAAAACCAGGATTTAATTGGGACCCTTGGCACTAGAAAATATATATTTAGCTGAGATATATTTAGATTTCTCACTAGCAAAGGCAGCAGACAGATCACACATTATCGGGACAGAAGTGAAAAATGCAACTTTGATCTTTCCCCTCTAAATAGTACCTGTAGGAAACTGGCCTCTTGTTCCAGTACACCCCACACACACTTTTTGCCTGATATTTGACGCTAGCTTAACTGACTGTGTGCTAGGATCCAGCTAACCAAGACCCAGCACCTGTGATCTTTCCCTAAAACTGTACCATTGTTTCCACAACTGGCACACAGATAGGCCCCTTGTAAAGGGTACCATTGGTACCAAGGGCCCTGTAGCCAGAGATGGTCCCTAAGGTCTGCATCCTGTATTATGCCACCCTAAGGGACCCCCACCAAACACATGCACACTGCTATTTGCAGCTTCTGTGTGTTGGTGGGGAGTAAAAGGTAAAGTCGGCATGGCATCTTTCCCTGGGTGCCATGCCTACAAAACACTGCCTGTGACATAGGTAAGTCACCCCTCTAGCAGGCCTTCCAGCTCTAAGGCAGGGTGCACTATACCACAGGTGAGTGCATAGCTGCCTGAGCAATATACTCCTATAGTGTCTAAGTCCATTCTTAGACATTGTAAGTGCAGTGTAGCCATATTGAGAACATGGGCTAGGAATATCTCATTACGAACTCCACAGCTCCATGATGGCTTCACTGAAGACTGGAAAGTTTGGTAACAAACTACTCAGCTCAACAAACCCACACTGATGCCAGTGTTGGATTTATTGAAAAATGCACACAGAGTGCTTCTTAGAGATGCCCCCTGTATTTCACCCAATGCTCTAGTGTAGTGCTGACCGGTCTGTGCCAGCCTGCCACTAACAGACAAGTTTCTGACCCCATAGTGTCATAGCCTTTGAGCTCGCTGCGTTCAGGAACAAAGCCAGCTGTGGGTGGAGGTGCTTCCCACACCCCCCTTGCAGGGACGGCAACACTTGGTGGTAAGCCTCATAGTCTCATACCTTTTGTTGCACTGTCCCAGGGCACTCCAGCTAGAGGAGATGCCTGCCACCGGGCCAAGCTCCACTTTTGGCAGCAGGTCCGGCAGGAAAATTTAGTAAAAACAAGGAGGAGTGACCACTTCAACTGGGACCATCCCTAGGGTACCCAGAGCCAAAGTGACCCTCTCCTTGCAGAATCTTCCATGTTGCTTTAGAGGAGGACAGCCAATAGGGATAAGAATGTGCCCCTCCCCAAAGGGAGTGGGCATAGGAAGGGTGTAGCCACCCTCAGGGTCAGTAGCCATTGGCTACTGCCCTCTGACTCCTGTAATGCCCCTAACTCTAATACTTAGAGGCACCGCTGAACCTTGCTCCTCAGATTCCTGACGATCTCAAGAAGGACTGAAGAGCCGACCCAGCAGTGAAGACTCCAGATGACAACTGACTTGGCCCCAGACCTACCGGCCTGTTTGAAGCTTTAAGATTCCTGCTACAAAAAGGCGACACATCCTGTAGGACCAGCGACCTCTACAAACCCCTAGAGGACTGCTTGCCCATCGGAGGATTAAGATCTCCTGAGGACAGCGGCCCTGAGCACAAAAGAAACTACCAAGAAGGACTCCAGAGCCGCCCTGGATCTGGGAGCCCTGCCTACTCTGCACTCAACGCCCATGGCCTGGTCCAGGTGGCCCACCAGTCCACAGCAGGGCCCGAGGTGATTCCAACCATGAGTCCACCCTGGGTTGACCCCTCCTGACCAACACAATGCCTGCAGCCTAAATCCAAAGGACTGACTCTGGTGAATATTTCAAGACTCCTAATGGTACCCCTGCACCCGCAGTTTCAGGCCTTGGGGAACCTGACCGATGGACCATCGACATCCAGCAGGGTCCCTGCGTACCTGCCCAGCCATTTGTTTTCCAGCCGACCCCATAGACCAAGCCTGCAGCATTTTTGTGTCCCCGTGGTTTCCCATTGAAAAACTTTGGGCGCCCAATGCTGTGTTTGCACCCTGCAACCGGCCACCGCTTTGCAGCTGAGGGTGTGTGTTTCGTGCTGACCTGCACCAAATTTGACCTCTGCACCCGGCCGGCCCTGTGTCGGTGGTGCTGCACTCTTGGAGTCAATTAGAACCTTGACCTGTGGACATCATAACCCCTGAGGACTGGGGCCATAAGTCAAGTACTTACCTGCAAACTGTGGTAATACTTTTCCTCCCCCCGGACTTCATTGCTTTCTATGAGAAATTGCAGTGTCCACTTTAGAAATTGAAAAGTGTAACTTACCTGAAAACTGTTTTAACTGCAAATTCTAAACAAAGCGCATTTGATACTTGAAAATTATACATTGTTGAAACTGTACTTACCTGCAACAACGACCCTTTTGGTTCTAGAAATTAAGTAGCAAAGTATATTTTTGATACCTAAAACTTTGTCCTGGAGTTAGTCACTGAGTGTGTGCCTTATTTATTGGCAGTGTGTGTACAACAAATGCTTTGAACTACCCTTTGATATACCTAACTGCTCGACCACACTACCACAAAAGAGAGCCTTAGTATTATCTACTTTAGCCTCTGTAAAGACTCTGTGGATCCACTGGACTCTGTGCACACTATACCTCATTTTGGTAGAGTATATACAGAACCAGATACCTACAGTGCCATTAATAATAGAAATCTAATTAATTCAGTTTCTGACCAGAATAACTGGACAGGTAGGTTTACTCGTGCGTGAACGGAGAGTGATTAAATGTCCATATAGCCGAGTATTTTTAACAGATGCTATGTTTATATAAATCCATGTTTAGTGTTGTCTAATTTGTATAAATTGAACACACTGTATACTGATTTTTTTAGGGGGAGATTGTTGACATTTTGCTGTAGCAGGGACATGACCTAATACACAGCCTTTATAAAGCGTATTTATTTAAGAAGAGAACTGCTTTTCGAATTTCTCTTTTTACAAGTCGCTTAGGCAAGGAAATAGAGGATTTCGAATGTTTTTTTTTTTTTTTTTAACATCATCTGGTTTACAACACTGTCATAATCTTAAATCCCACTATAGCAAGTGAACACAGCAGCAGGCCCCGGGCTGTTTTTTTACCAGGCATTACTGCGGTGTGCCGGAGCCTTCGGAGGCAGCTTTTGAACAGCGCTGCTGGCACTTCCTGTCACTTTCTCAGGCCTCCACATGTAATTACAGCACGGAACGGGGGTGTTCATTCGAGAAAGAGAGAAATATGAGAGAGCGAGGAGGTAGGAGCAGTGTTGGCTTGTACATCGTGCCTTCTTTTGGTTCCCAGGCTGGCTCTGCACAGTAGTAAATTTTCCTTCCATATTTAATCTTGACTGAATCGTTTAATGTAAAGAAGCACTATCTCTCAAAGACCAGTATAGACTCTTATAGGAGATTTGTCCTTCCAACAAACCACTCTCAAAACATCAAAAAGGTTATGAATATGTGGGTAATTTGAGATTTACTTGGATATGGGGGTGATCACTGATGTCACTGGTAATACTGCACATGCCTACAGGGTCGCTGTTTCCTAAGAGAGGAAGTGCATGATAGCTCTGCTGTCCAAAGCTAGATTCCTGTCTGGGCAATGAGTCTGTTTGTGAATCCTGTGACAGGGTATAGATATTCAATACATTTTTTGGGCACTTACTTGTGGTGTGGGGACAGGAGTCCTCCACGTAAGTTTTGTCTCCGAACAATATACTTCCTTTATTATGAAACTGCAGGAATAACTTTAGGATTATCCGTTCGCCAGCAAAAAGATCTCAGTTGATTTTTTTTTTAAATATACAACAGATTACTGTTGGTTAAACATTTTGGTCCAGTTCATTTTGTATTATGTGAAGTGTAGTTTTAGGTTTTCCATTTCAACTAAGTAGCTTTAAGAGCCGGGACCTACTTAGTACGGCACATTATACATAATTGTGGCAGCTATGGAGAACTCTGGTTCTTACTGTACACAACGTACACTAGGATGCAAAGAAAGGTAATCTTGCATCTCTTCTGAAGATACCACTAATCGACTCCTTCACAGCCTTCCTTAGGAGGCCTTGCTGCTAGCAAAAAAAGCAGCACCGCATCCTTAATATTTCCATGTGATATATGCATGTTCTTTTTTTTAATTATTACCAGGCGTGTTGGTAAATCACTGCTGTAAAGCTCCGTTCAGATTTATTTGTTTTGATTGATTTCCTTGCATTGCTTTATTAGTAAATGTAGTTATTGTCAATGACCGATTTTTTAAATGGCTGAGTGCTGATATGTACCAGACTGCAAATACAAAGTTTCCTCTTGCATTATTGCACGGTATTTCCAAAGTGCTGGAGGTTGAGGAGCTCTATGCGTTTGTTTTTATGCCTCGTAACAACCAGGGATAGTCCATTAGTACTGAGAGTGGCCCTCAAAATGGCAATGCCACACTGTGCACAAGTACGGTGTTCGATAAAGGTGTCCAAAAGGTAGAGTCCCCAAGGTAGAAGGAAGTTCTCCAAGGTTCTGACACTTAACCGATGTCCAGGAGACATGCTGAAAACGGAAATGATGGATGCCAAGAGATCCAACTTTGTAGATATGAGATATTCGGGATTTCAGGGCTTAGATTTCAGTGAAAATACACCACACATCCGCCAGTTAGATCAAGCTGGTGCATTCCTAAGCCAGGCAAATCCTACGAGAGTCCATTGGTATGTAGCCCCAGTGAAATGTTTTGCCATACATTTGTGAAGGTCTTTACTAGGCATTGCTCCACGAAGACAGCCTAACAGCCCATGGAGATGTCTGTTAGAGTGAAACAGTATTCACTGAATATATATCAGAAGCAACCCACAGCAAAAAGCCAGCTGGGCCAGCTACAGTACCAAGATTCCCATTTCTAACAAAGACTCACAGCAGCAGTGGAAAGCCCAAGCAAGTTTGATCATTTTGGACAAGGTCCGTAAGGAAGTTTCCAGAAGTCAAACGTGGTTCAGGGACAGCACTAAAGAAGTAATCTCAGGTAGTGTTAGGTTCAAGACTCTGAAGTCAGGGCTAATTTGCACTAGATGCTCCCTGGACACTTACGTTGTCATCAGTGTCTTTTGAGATGCTGCTCATCTGGGTTATTTACATTTCACACTGGGCTTGGCCCTTGCATGAGTCTTAAAGGAAGTATTTTGTGAAGCACCATGCAACTGAAAGAATACTTAAAACTCCATGAGTGTCCTTCCACAAAAAGACTGGAGGTAAAGCTTGAAAAAGCAGTACAAGGCTATAGAGGGACACTTGTGGGAGACCATCAACACAAGAGCCTGCACATTGTCTGTTAAATAGGTGCTAGGGAGTCAGAGTGTTGAGTAGTACCATTCAAGAAACATCAGAGGGGAGATTTAGGGAACAAAGCAATTAAATGGCAAAGGAGGCATGAAGGCCCCCAGTGATTGAACATTGAAGACTGTTTGGAACAGCACCTTGAGAGGCTCTCCAGGCAAATCTTCAAACAAGCCCCCAAGGAGTGCATTTGGCAAGGACCCATTGTTAGCCCCAGGATAGATATTCAAAGAGTCCACTCAAGTGTGCTGATGAATCTAAGCGCAAATGGAGGCAAATCTTGGTAACTAAGCCGTGAAAATATCTCAAGTGAAATGTGGTGTTTAAGCCCAAGGAGCACCTCGGGCAAAGCTCGCTATTCGAACAGAGGGGCCTCTTTGATCAACAAGGGGGCTATAGAAAGCTGGCTCTGTATATACTATCTCAAAGTGAGAGATAGTGTGCACAGAGTCCAGGGGTTCCCCAAGAGGTTTGACAGAGGCAATAATAGATAATACTAATGCTCTATTTGTGGTAGTGTGGTCGAGCAGTTGGGCTTATCATACGGTATTGTTAAGCATTTGTTGTAAACACACAGGCAATAAATGAGAACACACACTCAATGACTTAACTCCAGGCCAATATGTTTTTACACAAAAATATTATTTTCTTTATTTTAGAACCACGAGATTCAAATTGCAGGTAAGTACATTAAATGTAAGGTACTTTGCATAGATATAGATAGGACTTTGAATCAAAACAGTAATGTACACAGTTTGGCATACAATGGCAATAAGCTATTTTAAAAGTGGACACTGGAAAATTCAACGGTTTCTGGGGGAGGTAGGTACAGGTTAGTTTTTTAGGTAAGTAAAGCACTTACAAGTTCAGTCTCGGGGGCATGGGCAGCCCTCTGTGCTTCTTCCAGGCGTTGGGTTTCTTCTTACCGGGCAGTCTCGGTCAGGGGGTGTCCTTGGGATTCCCTTTGCAGGCGTCATCATAGGGATGCAGAGAGGTCAGCCCAGGGTGGACACGTCGTTGGAGTCCCCTGGGGGTCATCTCTGGGTTGTTGGTTTCTCTGGTCACAGGCCAAGGGCGTCAGGTGCAGAGTGGTGGGGACTCACGCTTTTGGAGTGAGGTGAGAGTCCCTTTAAAGATGTTTCTTCTTGTCGCTTTAGACAGGGCCACTGTCTTCAGGAGTTTCTTGGTCCTTTGTAGTTGCAGTGCAGCCTCTGAGTCAGCAGAGCTTGCTCGGTGCAGGTTCTTTGAATCAGGAGACAGGCCGGTAGGGCTGGGGCCAAAGCAGTTGTCGTCTTCCTTCTTCTCAGCGGGGTTTTCAGCTAAGCAGTCCTTCTTCTTTGTAGGTCGTCAGGAATCTGTTTTCCTGGGTTCAGGGTCGCCCCTAAATACTGAATTTAGGGGTGTGTTAAAGTCATAGGGCAATAGCCAATGGCTACTGTCCTTGAGGATGGCTGCACCCTCCTTGTGCTCCTTCCCTTTGGGGAGGGGAGCACATCCACATCCATATCCCTATTGGTCTAACAAGATGGAGGATTTTCCAAGGAGGGGGTCACTTCAGCTCTGGTCAACTTAGGGGTGGACTTGGCTGAGGGGGTGACTCCTCCTTGTTTTTTTCATTATCCCTCTGGACTTACCGCCCAAAGTGGGGGCTCGTCCAGGGGCAGGCATCTCTCCTGGCTGGAGTGCCATGGGGGCATTGTAACACCAGGCCTGAGCCTTGGAAGCTCACCGCCAGGTGTACAGTTCCTGCAGGGGGGAGGTGTGAAGCACCTCCACCCAGTGCAGGCTTTGTTTCTGGCCCCAGAGAGCACAAAGGCTCTCACCCCATGGGGTCAGAAACTCGTCTCTGAGTGACAGGCTAGCACAGACCAGTCAGTCCTGCACTGAAGGATTGGGTAAAATACAGGGGGCATGTCTAAGATGCCCTCTGGGTGCATTTTGTAATAAATCCAACACTGGCATCAGGGTGGGCTTATTATTCTGAGAAGTTTGATACCAAACTTCCCAGTGTTCAGTGAAGCCATTATGGAGCTGTGGAGTTCGTAATGACAAACTCCCAGACCATATACTCAATATGGCTACACTCCACTTAAACTGTCTAAGAATTGACTTAGACACTGTAGGGGCATATTGCTCATGTAGCTATGCCCTCGCCTGTGGTATAGTGCACCCTGCCTTAGGGCTATAAGGCCTGCTAGAGGGGTGACTTACTATGCCACAGGCATAGTAAGTCATCACTATGCCCCTGAGAGGGTTACCATGTTGACTTTGTCTTTTTCTCCCCACCAGCACACATAAGCTGCAGGGGCAGTGTGCAAGTGCTTGGTGAGGGGTACCCCAGGATGGTATAATACATGCTGTAGCCCTTGGGGTTCTTCCCTGGCTGCAGGGCCCTTGGTACCATGGGTACCTTTTACAAGGGACTTAACTGTGTTTCATGGGTGTGGCAATTGTGAAAACAAATGTACAGATTTTGGGAAAGAACACTGGTGCTGGAGCCTGGTTAGCAGGGTCCCAGCACACTCTCAATCAAAGTTGGCATCAATATCAGGCAAACATTGGGGGAGGGGGGGGCATGCCATCAAGGACACTTTCCTACAAACCCTAGAGTTTTTGACTGATGGTTGGTGTTGGTTTTTTGATTGAGAGTGCAATAAGACCTGCTAACAAGACTGCAGAGCCAGTGCTCTGACTCGTGTAAGTGAGCTTAGAAAATTGAGCATAAGCCAATCAAACATATGCTTTTAAGTCCCTAGTATATGGCACCAGGGGTACACAGGGTCTGTAAGTTAAAGTGTCTTCGCCATAGCTGTACCACTTATTGTGCCATATTGAGTATGGCAAAGTAAACATGGCTCACAGCCTGGAAGTATAGTCTGGTAGAGCAATGCTTAACTGCTAACTTGACTTTGTCATTTAAAGTAATGACAAATCCCCAAACTCCCTTTTTTAATTTATATATTCCAAACCTCCTGTTTTCCTAGAGCAGGCCTATTAGTTCCTAAGGCAGGCTACTGTATATTAAAAAGTCGGTCATCTCGTTTTATATGATGTAACAGTAAAAACTACACATTTTTATTTTTACCATGGAAAGACTAGTAGCCTGAATAGAACTCCTAAACTTGGTACTTTAAGATATCAAGATAATCATCACAATAAACCTGACAATTCCAAGTCCAATTTAATGTAACTTGTAAGTAAATGCAACTTTTTAGAAAGTTGCCACTTTGTTGCTTAACTTTTCTAGTGGCCAGTCACAGATGCTGGCCACAAGACAACCTTCTGCCCTTTTGTGGAGAGGTGGAATGACTTGTAGGAGAGGAACCACTAGATGCCTGCTGCTGGAAAAAGTGCTATCTCTTCCTGGCAGGAAGCCACACTAGGTGTGAGCCCATAAGGCAAGCTTCAGAGTGGAAGCTGTCTATGAAGGTTACATGATGGACACACACAAAAGTGGCTGCTCTTTTGTTCATGTAGATGAGTTGGCGTCAGGGACAGAGAGGGGGAGACCAGTAATAGCTAAATTGTTTTTTCCGTGGGCGTGTAGCCCCCAGGTAGCCACACCTCTAGAATGGGCTACCAAGCTCCCCACACCCAGAGAAGGAGTCAGCCTTCTGAGGAGTGGCCAAATTAGTGCACTCTGGCATCTAGATGACACACCCTGCAGGAACCTTTTATAAGGTGGAAAAAAACATGGTAGCCCACTGGCTACTTACTGCTGCATTCCTCAAGGGCACTTTCTGGACATAAATAGGGCACCCAGGCCTCAGAAAATGTCTGCACCGTGTAGTGTTGTGTGAGCTATGATTGATGGAATCTTTTTGGCTCATAAGGAACTACGTGGAACTGTGACGTAAGTGTTAGAGCATGGTGAAATGAATGCAGGTTCATAATGTTACATGCAGACAAATAGACGGGTAATACCCAGCTGTGTGTGTGTGGTGTAGTCACTGGTGGGCACCCAGGCTGAGGAAGATGATAAAACGGGCAATGAGATAGGGAATAAGTAACCTGAAGATCAAAAGCGCTCTCCCACTAGAATTTGCCATGGTCTGGGCAAACTGCTCGTGCCTGCCATGTGTGCCACCATCGAAGCGCAGAATAGACATTTGGCATATGTGGAGTCAAAGTGTAACTCCAGCCAATGTGAAGCATTTTAAAATAATGAATGCTTCACTGAGAAGTCTAGACATCATTGCCAAGAACCTCCTGGCAAGGCCATAAAAAGAGGTAACACACTACTACGCAACATAAAGATATACATTACATGGAGCGATAATCCTAAAAGCGGATACAAGGTTCTGAAAGTGCAGCAAATAGCGATAGCAAATTGAAAGATAACACTGCGATCAGAAGCACTGTGAGGCAGAGATCAATCAGCTATCAAAAAGGACGCCTGAAAACAAAGCAATTCAGATAAAAGAAACAGTCATCTGCTTACCAAAACCAATTAAAGTGGGTGATCATACCATAGCACTGAATAGAAGCCCTAAGAGAAGTGCCCGGGATTGTGTTTACAGAGCCACCCACATCCGATATGGTATGCCACTAAAGCTGCTGAGTAGGGCTCACAACAACTCCACAGGTCTTTGAACACTAAGCGGCGACCGGAATAGTGAAAAGGTGTTTTTACAATGGAGACCAAGGAAGAGGTCACGTTTCCAGCAGTTATTAAAAATGACCCAGAGACAAGCACATCTCAAAGCCTCTGAGATGGTTTGCATAAACCAGTTCACAAAGGCCACCAAGTAGCATTGGAGAAAATGCTGTTTTCTACATCAGTCAGTTCCACAAACGGTTATAATGCTGCTGCCTTCCTGAAACTACCACCACCATTCAATGCCGCCAAAAAGCAGAATATTTGCAATGGATGGACTACTTGGACAGAGACATTTGATGATTTCATTGATGCACTAGAAGAAACAGATAACAAGAAGATTATCAAATACCTTACGAATCTTGCTGATGAGGGTGTGAAAGAAGTCTTAAAGAAAATGCTGCGAGTTGGCAAAGTTATATACAATCAAATTAAACAAGCTGTGAATCTCAAGGTCAATCCAAAGGCGAATGTAGATTACGAAAGGTATGTTTTCAGTCAACAACGACAGAGAGTTGGTGTATCCATAGATTAATTTGTTGAGAGACTGCATACACTCATCAGATACTGTAAATTCAATGAATTTATTGATGAGGAATCAATAAGTCTAATTGGTGGATGCCTGTCAGATTCATTCAGGTGAGGAATGCTGAGAGAACCTCTTATTCTGGAGTGAGTTCTCATGGCTGCCAGAGTTGAAAAGCGTGCCGATCTACAAGCTGTTGACATGGAGGTTGCCAAAGCGAGTCAGTCATGAACATGAAAATCAAGCAAATGCACAAGATTATAGGATACAAGTTGTTGTCTCCACGGAAAAATAAATTGTGTTTCAGGTAAATGTCCCGCCGTTGGACTGATATGCAAAGGCTGTGGGAAGGAGAACCATTTTTTAATGGTTTGCAAGGCAAAGGAAAAAGTAAGTGCGTCACAGTGAAAAGACAAAATGGCCACTCAAGTGTTCCAGAAGCGATGTTCGATGCATGCACACAAGGCCAAGCAACAACACCAGTTCAGACAAATCAACACCAAATGAAGTCTGTCATCATCTAATTCATCGTCAAAATGTTCTTCAGTTTCAATATCAACTGAAAGTGAAGAAGATGGTTGTGCTGTGCTGATGGTTTCCACAGAAAAATGTGTGCATGTTGGACTGGCCACATATGAAGAAAACTACCAGTCAAAGAAAAGTCGACATGAAAAAGCACCAAAGTCATTCAAACATTGTAAGGAAATACCTTCCTTGGCATGGTTACCCCCTAACGTTTTGCCTTTTGTTGAGGCCAGCTATGATAGAAAGTGTGCTGGGACCCTGCTAACCAGGCCCCAGCACCAGTGTTCTTTCCCTAAACTGTACCTTTGTTCCCTGAATGTCTGCTAGGGAATGATCTGGAGTCCTCAGCATGGGCTGAGATAGAGCTCGAGACCCATGCAGCCATGCTGGGTATCCCCGAACTGGTGTGTTTCAAGACAAGGGCACAAAGCAGGGCTCAGGGTGAAAAAGAAGTGTTGGAGTTCAGAATAATGGCCCAACCTTCCAAGAGAAAAGGAAAGAAGACTGGAGAACCAGCTTCAACACAGCAAAAGAAACATAACCTCTCTTCCCAAGAAGATAATCTATTCCCTGAGGAAACTGAGCCCATGGAGCTGGAGCCTTACCAGGTTGAGCTCTTCGGCCCAGGGGGACCCTCAAGGGAACAGCTGAGCAAGGGGCAAGAAATTTGTCACTCTCTTGAAGGCCTAAGACAGCAAGATGCTGAACAAGAAAAAGGAATTGCCAGTGAAACACACAGGGTCTATTGGGAAGATGGACTCCTTTACACTGAGGCAAGAGATACCAAACCTGGTGCCACTAGGAGAGTGGTAGTGCCTCAGGTGTTTAGGGAGTTCATTCTGACCTTAGCCCATGACATTCCCCTTGCTGGGCATTTGGGACAAACCAAGACAGGGGAGAGGTTAGTCAACCATTTCTATTGGCCCAATATGTCCCAGAAGGTAAAGGAGGTTTGTGCCTCCTGTGCCACCTGTCAAGTCAGTGGTAAGACAGGTGGCCATCCAAAGGCCCCCCTTATTTCACTTCCAGTGGTGGGGGTCCCCTTTGAATAAGTGGGAGTAGATATAGTGGGTCCACTTGAACCTCACACAGCATCAGGGAATCAGTATATCCTAGTAGTAGTGGATCATGCTACTAGATACCCTGAGGCAATTCCCCTTAGGTCCACTACTGCCCCTGCAGTATTGAAAGCACTCATTGGTATTTTTACCAGAGTGGGATTTCCTAAGGAGGTGGTTTCTGACAGAAGTACCAACTTCATGTCAGCTTACTTGAAACACATGTGGAATGAGTGAGGGGTGACTTACAAATTAACCACACCATACCACCCACAAACCAATGGGCTTGTTGAGAGATTTAACAAGACATTGAAGGGCATGATCATGGGGCTCCTTGAAAAACACAAAAGGAGATGGGATGTCCTCTTGCCATGCCTGCTTTTCGCCTACAGAGAGGTGCCTCAGAAGGGAGTAGGGTTTTCCCCCTCTGGACTTCTGTTTGGCCATCCTGTTAGGGGACCACTAGCTCTTGTGAAAGAAGGCTGGGAAAGACCTCTCCATGAGCCTAAGCAAGATATAGTGGACTATGTACTAGGCCTACGCTCCAGGATGGCAGAGTACATGGAAAAGGCAAGTAAAAACCTTGAGGCTAGCAACTCCAGAAAATGTGGTATGGCCAAAAGGCTGCTATGGTTGAGTTTTCAGCCAGGGCAAAAAGTCTGGGTTCTGGAGCCTGTGGCTCCCAGGGCACTTCAGGACAAATGGAGTGGCCCTTACCCAATACTAGAGAAGAAGAGTCAGGTCACCTACCTGGGACCTTGGCACTAGCAGGACCCCCAAGAGGGTGATCCATGTTAACCGCCTAAAACTCTTCCATGACAGGGCAGATGTAAACATGTTAATGGTTACAGATGAGGACCAGGAAGCAGAGAGTGAACCTCTCCCTGATCTCTTCTCCACTGACCCTAAAGATTGCACAGTAGATGGAGTGATATATTCAGACACCCTCTCTGGCCAACAGCAACCTGACTGCAGGCAAGTCCTCCAGCAGTTTGCTGAGCTCTTTTCCCTAACCCCTGGGCAGACACACCTGTGTACCCATGATGTGGACACAGGAGACAGCATGCCTGTCGAAAACAAAATCTTCAGACAGTCTGACCAAGTTAAGGAAAGCATCAAAGTGGAAGTCCACAAGATGCTGGAGTTGGGAGTGATTGAGCACTCTGACAGTCCCTGGGCTAGCCCAGTGGTCTTGGTCCCCAAACCTCACACCAAAGATGGAAAGAAAGAGATGAGGTTTTTTGTGGACTACAGAGGGCTTAACTCTGTCACCAAGACAGATGCTCACTCCATCCCAAGGGGAGATGAGCTCATAGACAAATTAGGTGCAGCCACATACTTAAGTACCTTTGACTTGACAGCAGGGTACTGGCAAATAAAAATGGCACCTGGAGCAAAAGAAAAGACAGCATTCTTTACACCTGATGGGCACTATCAGTTCATTGTGATGCCATTTGCCTTAAAGAATGCCCCTGCCACCTTCCAAAGGTTGGTGAATCAAGTCTTTGGTGGGTTGGAGTCCTTTAGTCCAGCTTATCTTGATGATATTGCTGTCTTTAGCTCCAACTGGCAGGATCACCTAATCCACATGAAGAAGGGTTTGCAGGTCCTGCAAGCAGCAGGCCTCTCTATCAAGGCATCTACATGTCAGATACGGCAGGGAACTGTGGTCTACTTGGGACACCTTGTAGGTGGAGGCCAAGTTCAGCCACTCCAACCCAAGATCTAGACTATTCTGGACTGGGTAGTTCCAAAATCCCTGACGCAAGTCAGGGCATTCCTTGGCTTGACTGGGTACTACAGGAGGTTTGTGAAGGGATATGGATCAATAGTGGCACCCCTCACAGAACTGACCTCTAAGAAAATGCCCAAAAACGTTAACTGGACCTTGGGCTGTCAAAAGGCCTTTGACAACATGAAGCAAGCTATGTGTACAGCACCAGTTTTGAAAGCTCCAGATTATTCTAAGCAGTTCATTGTGCAGACTTATGCCTCTGAGCATGGGATAGGAGCAGTCCTTTCCCAAACAAATGATGATGGCCTTGACCAGCATGTTGCTTTTATTAGCAGGAGGTTACTCCCCAGGGAGCAGAGTTGGAGTGCCATTGAGAGGAAGGCCTTTGCTGTGGTTTGGTCCCTGAAGAAGTTGAGACCATACCTTTTTGGTATTCACTTCACCGTTCAAACTGAGCACAGACCTCTCAGATAGCTGATGCAAATGAAAGGCGAAAACCCTAAACTGTTGAGGTGTCCATATCCCTACAGGGAATGGACTTTGTAGTGGAACAACGACTTGGGACTGCCCATGCTAATGCTAATGGCCTTTCCAGGTTCTTCCACTTAGAAAATGAAGACTCTCTTGGGAAAGGTTAGTCCCATCCTCTTTTGTTTTTGGGGGAACGGGGAAATGCCTTCCTTGGCATGGTTATCCCCTAACGTTTTGCCCTTTGTTGATGCTAGTTATGATTGAAAGTGTGCTGGGACCCTGCTAACCAGGCCCCAGCACCAGTGTTCTTTCCCTAATCTGTACCTTTGTTCCCACAATTGGCACAGACCTGGCACACAGGTAAGTCCCTTGTAAATAGTAACCCTGGTACCAAGGGCTCTGTGGCCAGGGAAGGTCTCTAAGGGCTGCAGCATGTATTATGCCACCCTGGGGACCCCTCACTCAGTACATGCACACTGCCTCACAGCTTGTTTGTGCTGGTGGGGAGAAAATTACTAAGTCGACATGGCAGTCCCCTCAGGGTGCCATGCCCACCTCTCACTGCCTGTGGCAAAGGTAAATCACCCCTCTAGCAGGCTTCACAGCCCTAAGGCAGTGTGCACTATACCACAGGTGAGGGCATAGTTGCATGAGCACTATACCCCTACAGTGTCTAAGCAAAACCTGAGACATTGTAAGTGCAGGGTAGCAATAAAGAGTATATGGTCTGGGAGTCTGTCAATTATGAACTCCACAGTTCCATACACTACACTGAAATCTGGTAAGTTTGGTATCAAACTTCTCAGCACAATACATGCATACTGATGCCAGTGTGGAATTTATTGTAAAATACACCCGGAGGGCATCTTAGAGATGCCCCCTAAATACCAGTCCGACTCCTAGTGCTAGGCTGACCAGTTTCTGCCAGTCTGCCACAAGCAGAAGAGTTTCTGGCCACATGGGGTGAATGCCTTTGTCACTCTGTGGCCAGGAACAAAGCATGTTCTGGGTGGAGGTGCTTCTCACCTCCCCCTGCAGGAACTGTAATTGTAACTGTGCTGGTGGTGAGCCTCAAAGGCTCATGCCTTTTGTTACAGCACCCCAGGGCATTCCAGCTAGTGGAGATCTCGTCCCTCCGGCCACTGCCCCCACTTTTGGTGGCAAGGCAGGAGGAGATAATGAAAAAATCAAGGAGGAGTCACCTACCAGTCAGGACAGCCCCTAAGGTGCCCTAAGCTGAGGTGACCCCTGTCTTTAGAAATCCTCCATCTTGAGTTTGGAGGATTCCCCCAATAGGAATAGGGATGTGCCCCTTCCTCCCCTCAGGGAGGAGGCACAAAGAGGATGTAGCCACCCTTTAGGGCAGTAGCCATTGGCTAATGCCCCAGACTTAAACACACCCCTAAATTGAGTATTTAGGGATGACCCTGAACCCAGGAAATCAGATTCCTGCAACCTACAACAAGAAGGACTGCTGACCTGAAAGCCCCTCAGAGACGACGGAGACAACAACTAACTTGGCCCCAGCCCTACCGGCCTTTCTCCAGACTCAAAGAGCCTACACAGCGACACATCTGACAGGGACCAGCGACCTCTGAGGACTCAGAGGACGTCCCGGAACCCGAAGGACCAAGAAACTCCTGAGAACAGCGGCACTGTTCAAAAACTGCAACAACTTTGCAACTTTAAAGCAACTTTCGAAGAACTCTCTCTTCCCGCCGGAAGCGTGAGACTTCACCCTCTGCACCCGACGCTCCCGACTTGAGCTCCAGAGAACCAACACCACAGAGAGGACTCCCAGGTGACTACGACGATGTGGGCACCCTAAGTTGACCCCCCTGCACCCCCACAGCGACGCCTGCAGAGAGGAGCCAGAGGCTCCCCCTGACCGCGACTGTCTGGTAACAAGGAACCTGACACCTGGACCAAGCACTGCACCTGCAGCCCCCAGGACTGAGAAGAACCACCCATCAGTACAGGAGTGACCAGCAGGCGGCTCTCATCCTAGCCCAGTCAGTGGCTGGCCCGAGAAGTCCCCCTGTGCCCTGCCTGCATCGCCTAAGTGACCCCCAGGTCGCTCCATTGCTTTCGATAGCAAACCTGACGCCTACTTTGCCTACTGCACCCGGCCGCCCCTGTGCCACTGAGGGTGTGTTTTGTGGGCTTGTGTATCCCCCCCAGTGCTCTACAAACCCCCCTGGTCTGTTCCCTGAGGACACAGGTACTTACCTGTAAACCGAATAGGGCCGGAGCACCCCTGTTTTTCATAGGTGCCTATGTGTTTTGGGGCCCTCCTCTGACCACTGCGGCTGACCGGCCCTGTGTTGCTGGTGCTGTGACTTTGGGGTTGCCTTGAAACACTAACAGTGGGCTGCCTATGCCCAGGAGACTGACTGTGTAAGTGCTTTACTTACCTGAGAAAACTAACCAAAGTTACTTCCCCTAGGAACTGTTGATTTTTGCAGTGTCCACTTTTAAAATAGCTTATTGCCATTTTAACCTAAACTGTGTGTGCTACTGTTTTAAATCAAAGTTTTATACTCACCTGTGTGAAGTACCTTGCATTTAATGTACTTACCTCAAATCTTGAATCTTGTGGCTCTAAAATAAATTAAGAAAATATATTTTTCTATATACAAACTATTGGCCTGGGGTTAAGTCTTTGAGTGTGTGTTCCTCCTTTATTGCCTGTGTATGTACAACAAATGCTTAACACTACCATCTGATAAGCCTACTGCTCGACCACACTACCACAAAAAAGAGAATTAGTATCATCTAATTTTGCCACTATCAACCTCTGAGGGGAACCCTTGGACACTATGCACACTATCTCTCACTTTGAGATAGTATATACAGAGCCAACTTCCTACAAACATTGTCCAAAGATTACACTGAAAGTAAACGATTGTTCAATATATTTCATTATCAACAGTGGTGCAAAGATATACATAATGCCTGTAGAGAAATATAATGAATTACCTCCATTGCCACGACAGGCGCCATTGAAAACTGAAGTTTATACAGGGGCTGCCTCGATGCCATTGAAAAGTCAAGGTTCATTTCTAGCGACAATGAAACACAAGAAGACAAAAGTGCAAGCACCCATTCATGTGCTTCAAGGTACAGCGTCAAGTGCCTGCTTACTCAGTTTTATCACAGCTGCTGATATGTGACTAATCTCCGTGAATTACAACATGAATGCTCATAACGGAACAGTAAGCCGGTCCCCTTCATTGTTCATGGGTTAGGAAAACTTAAAACTATGAAAGTACAATTGCATATTAATGAGGATGTCTGTCCTGTTGCTCAAAGATGGCATTTCATTTACAAGAAGCTGATGAAAAGGACCTTGAATCATGACTTAAACAAATTATCACTGAGCATTCTACTGGTTCAACGTCATGGGTTTCTCTCATAGTCATAGTACCCAAAAAGGACAGTGAAGGATCTGTACGCATCTGTGTGGATATGAATCAAGCAAACAAGGCAATTGAAAGAGAACAACATCCAGGTCTGCACATTGCTGACATAACACGAATGGTGCGAAGGTCTTCTCTCGCCTTGATTTAAATAAAGGATATCATCAGTTGGAACTTGAGAATTGCAGGTACATTATATCCTTTTCTACACATATTGGTCTATTTCGATAGATAAAAGATTAAGTTTCAGTGTGTCATCAGCTATAGAGGTTCTTCAAGATATCATTAGACTTATCATACAGACTGTCATGAATGCTTCTCACTATAGTGATGACATATTAGTTTTCAGAGCTACACAGAAGGAGCACAATAAAGCTCTCAACCTAGTGTGTCGTTTACTTGTTGATGCAGGTTTAACTTTGAATTCTGAGAAATGTGAATTTCATAAGAAAAAGCTAAAGTTCTTTGGCGGTATCTTTTCTGATGTGAGTATGACACCCAATCCAATCAAAGTGCAAGCGTGGCCAACTGCCAGTCTCCGACAAGATGTTTCCATGTTATGTTCATTACTTGGTATATCAGGTTACATACAGGACTTTGCCACAGTGAGTGCTCCATTGAGAGACTTGACAAAAAATAATTTTTCATTTCATTGGGCACATGAATGCGAGCAAAGCTTTAAGAGAATCAAATAAGTTATGGAGAATGCTACTGAAATAACATATTTTAATCCAAAGCTTCATACAGAAGTTGTTGTTGACACTACAGCCTCGAGAGAGGACTGCCCTGCTGTTCTCCCTGGACCTGGCAAGAAAGGCTGCACCAACCTCTGGACTGCACCTGCTGATCTGCGGGCTAGGAAAGAGGACTGTGCCTGTGGTGGTTAGCTCATGGAAACGTTGACCCTGAGCTCCAGGCAGAAAAGTCGAACTCTAAGTCAGTTGACTGACTTCCTGTTACAGCACCAGGGCCACAAAAGCTGAGGAAGCCAGTCCTGAATGGTAGCCACAATTGCTTGATCGCCACTGACCGCCGACATGCAGCTGGGGAGAACCAATCCCAATGCTCAAAAGTTGCATTGAATCTGCAGGACCTGGGAGAGCCATCGGAGTGCAGTTTGATAGCCCAAGGCAGACACTAGCCTTCACCATAGAGAACCCCTGGTTTTGCTGTAACCGGAATTCAGTGGCAACTGGGCTTCTGCTGGACCCAAGAGGACTTAAAGGGACATTGACCCCTGTGGTCAAAGTTGCTTCATCCGAACTGTGGACCAATAGGTAGCCCCAGGAAGCCCCCCGTTGACTGCACAACCCTCTATCCCCCAGGCATCTTACAGTATCTTCAACATCCTGTATCCCTTGCATTAGTACCACTCCATTGATGTCTATGGCAGTTCACCCATAAAGCCTGGAACTTGACTACTTTGGTGAGAAGGTAGTTGTCTTAAAAAAATCTTTTCTGGCCCCCTTTACCTTCTCCCTTGCTTTAGCTTGCACCCAAAGCGGGCTGGAGAAGCTAAACAAAACTTTGGAAATTTTGGAAAGCTTTTATAAAGTTTCCACTAACAGCAGCAGTTACCAACACTTGCTGGATTTGTAAGAGAAAAGTAGTGATTTATGTTTTACGTAAAAATCTAGATCTTCGGAACCCACAGTGGAACTTTTTTTATTTTGGCATATAAGAATTCATAAAAATAGACTATATTTTTATAAATTTCTTTCGTGTTATGAGACTTTCTTATTTTGTATTTCTAGTGCTTTTAAATGCTTTACACTTTTTCCTTTGTTTAAGCCTTGCTGCTTGAAGCTACAGATATCTAGGCTTTAAATATAGGTTTTGCAAACGAGCCTGACTGGACCCAAGATGGTACTGTGAGTGTACTACATGGTGAGGTCACACATCCAAACCATATAATACACCACTTTCCTCACACCCATTACTTCATATTTAAATATGTGACCGATTATACGGTGACATGTGATATGCTTTTGTCATCTAAAGCATAATATATTTTAAAGGGCTAACTTACTTAATGAGAAAGGTCTAATGAGAACTATCTACTATCAGTTCCCCTTTACGCATCTCTTTCCTAAAACTCTACATCCTCTGTATGCTAGTGACAGCTTTTAAAATAAAAGTCTGGTAGACATAGACAGTGCTTAAGTTTTTATTTAAACAGCAAGCTATTCACAGATGGGCCTCATATTTAAAACTAGAGGATCTGCGGTCCTTTGGATAGAGTGTTGTTCTAACATCTCATTTTCCTTTTACTTCTCAAACTTCCTATTGACCATATATTTAACTCATATTAAAATGATTTTGAGGCCAATGATAATTATTATTATTATATGTATATATAACTTCCAAGCACTCCACTAAATGACGGTCAATCCACAAAGAGATAACACGCACTCCAGCAGTGTGCAATAGTGATTTTATTGCGTGATACCAGCTTTTAAGTACAGCATATGGATGTTAGAGTTAGGAGTTCGGCCCTCCCGACCTAACATAGGATGTCGTTTATGTTTATGATATAATAATGTGCATATGCGTGTGATTTCTTATGATAAATGAGAAAAAGGTCTTTAACTAATACCATACGTTGAACAACAAGCATTGTTTGTCATAACAGGAATGACCCTTTCGGATGATGGTACAACTTCAATTTGATAAAGGCTACGTGATCGTTAAAAAGTGTCGTTCCTTTCTGGACCAATAAACCTTGGTGTTGGAATTCTGGCATGCCGCTTCGTTGTTCTATGAGCAGGAACAGTGAGTGATTTAGAATGTGAAACTGGACGGAGAGCAAGCTGTCGCGGGCACCCACATCGCAAGGCGTGGAGGCGGCGTCCTAACAGTGTTAGGTAATTATTCTGAACTGGAAAGTCGAGGATTCTAAAGCTCTGTCCTCCAGCTGCAGGTCTCATATTGAGGGTGCGTACTGTGATCCATATGAACAATTCAGTGTTTTTTTTTAATTAGAATTATGTGGACTACATGGGCTACTCTGAGCAGAAGAAGCCATAGTAATGTGTGGGTTTATCGTGTAATGCAGATTGTCTAGGTATCTCCCAGTAGATACTGACCAGCTGGGAGCAAATCAAAATGCAGATTTTTGGTAATACGTAGCAGTCTGATTTAAAAAGGCTGCTACATCAATCTTCTCCAACTTTCCAAAGCTTTTTTTCTATTTCTCCCTTTTTTATTTCCAATATTCTGCCTTCAGCAAGCATCCTAGGTGACATTCTGAGCGCCAGAGCTTTTAGTTTACATCACATTCAGTTCAATCTTAGGAAATGAGCAGATACGACAGTCACATAAAACTACAACTTACCCTTGAAGTTGAAATGCTGTATTTTTTCCAAAACAGTATTAGTACTGCTGTGCGTGACTTCACACCGGATTTTAATATCTCTGTCTCTTGATTCTGGCTTAAACTCAATTTGGCTTGAAGCACAATATAAGAATCTGTTTCCAATTTGTGGCTCTGAGCAGGTAACCATTTCCTTTGGAAATTCCATCCAGGAGTTGTACCATTTTATATGTATTTCTTTTGGTGCAAAGTTTGATACATTTATACACATACGCAGAGTCTTAGTCACGTCAGGTTCTGCAGTTGTGATGGTAATATCAGATAAGAGCGGAGGCTGGGCTAAAGTGGGATAAAAATGTACAGTGTTATAGATGGAGAAAACATTAATTCAAAACCAGTTATACCATGCTTAGACGTTTAGTTACTTGCTGACCTTAATAAAACTTTCTAGGATTGAATAATGTTCAACTCTCAGAACTTCTAAAATCAAATGCCTCACTATCGCAGTGGCCTCTACAAACTCCGCTTCTGTGAAATCGGGGCAGTGGCATTTTTAAACAAGCATTTGCAATACAATAGGTCTCACATTTTCTTGAGTTAGAGCTATTTGCAGTGTAAATTCATAACTGGACTTTTCTCGCCACATAAATTGGTCAACCAGGCCTCATAATTGCACCCTTTTCTGACATATAATTCCAGTGGCCTATCATTTAACTAAAGCACTTCCTTAATCTTAAACATATACAATTATCAATAAAACAGAAACAAACTTTTGGCATTAGAGTGTAATGCTCAAAACACCATAACCAAAATATAATTTGGGACGGACTGGAGGGTGAAAGGAAAGAGTGAGTCGGGAGTAAAGATGGAGAGGACAAGTGACGTAATAATGGTGTCATGGGCCCTGGAGTAAGAAAGAAAAATGGTTGGTTGCAAATTTGGTAAAAAAATATAGCAGTAATTAGAGTTGAGTGAGGTACGTAGGTCTATGGGCCCCGGTGCCACTGCACCTGTTGTTCCATTGATACTAGGCCTCAGGAGAGAAAGCGGATGAGGCAGAAAAAGAGAAGCAAAAGGAATACAACAGACAAAAGAAAGAAAGAGAAGGGGTTGCAAAGAAATAAAAGAAAGAAGCGAAAGAAAGAACGAGAAAATGAAAACACAACTAAGAGAAGAAATAGAGCAAATGTGTGAGACAAAAGAAAAAAGGGAAGGAAGCTAGTGAACAAAAGATCAAGAGGAAAAAATAATGTAAGAATTGTGAAAAGAAAGAGAAAAATTAACATTAGAGAAAAAAAGAGAGATGGTGAAAGAAACAAGCAGCGAAAGAACCAGGACATGTATGTACTGACATTTCCCACAGACACAGAATGGGAAAACCACTTTGACACTTCAGGTCCCTACAAGTAACTTGTGGCTTCCACATACAGACGGGAAAAAGAGGGATTTATAGTAAAACATGAACTGACAGATAAAGATAAGAAGAACACCAGAGAAAGGAAGGAAGAAAGATCTAAAAAAAAGTGAAAGGAAGCATCCGGAGTCAAAGGAAAGAGCAAATAAAAAAGGCAAAGAAAGAAGGAAGAGAAGAGAAAAAAATAATGAAACAATGAATTCCTGATGAAGGAAAAAGAGAGGAACGAAACAATGAAAGAAATAACTATGTTCTTGAAAGTTTGAAAGAGCAGGTAGCAAGAGGAAAAGGGAAATAAAAAAGGGAGAGGAGTAGAAATAAACAGTTGAAAGAAAGAGCAAAACTGTTAAAGTGTGGATTTTAAGAGCTGTAAAGAGAAAAGTGGGGGAGAAAGAAAACTTTGAGAGTAAACACAGTAAAGGAAAGAACAGAGTGAGGTAGGTGAAACAGACCCTCCCAAATAAAGTTGGCAGCTAAGAATAGATTTAATTGCCTCCCCCACGTCCTCAAACAGAAGGCTGAGTGTCGGACAGCAAGTGGCACTGCAGAACAGTAGGAGGTGCATTAGCAGAGTTGTATGTGGACCCCAATACAGCAATATTGAGGTGCTTCGGATCAGGATTTGGAGTATAAACAGAGCTGTGGCCCGGCCCAGTGCTGGAATAACAGAAAGGCAGCGGGTGCGGAATGAGAAACGGAGCTCCATGTAAGTCCTGGTATTGGAAAAATGGGGCGCTGCAGGCTAGGGTTGAGGTGCACTGACAGAGTTGTATGTGGGCTGCAGTACTTGAACAGTAAAGGGAACACAAGGTTAGAATTGAGGTAATGTTAATGGAACTATATGTGGAACCGAGTGTTAGCCTGGAGGTGCTCCGGTGAAGCTGCAAATGAGGCCCAGTATGGGAGTCGTATCGCCTCTGAACCACAGAAGCGAGGAGTCCTGAAGGGCGAGTGTGAGCCCTAGTACTGAGACGAAATGTGCAATGAATGTTGGAATTGATGGATTCTGGCAGAGCTGTGGTGGTACCCATCAACAGTGGTGTTGGATGTTAGACTTAAGGTGTTGGCTGAGCTGTATTTTGCTCTTTTAGGCCCAGTATTGGCTTGGCAGTGGGACTGAATATTAGAATTGAGCTGCTGTAAAGGAACTGTATGTGAGTGGGGTCCCAGTATAGGAAAGGAAGTGACCTCGCTGGGGTAGAACTGAGGTGCACTGATGGAGCTGCACCCAAGGTCCTAGCACTGGAACAGCAGAGTGTTGTGGCTGTAAGAACTGAGGGGCACTGGCAGACGGTGTGTGTGAGGTTCTGGTATAGGCATGGCTGAGGGCTTGGAGTGTGTGAACTGAGGTGCACTGATGGAGCTGCTCCAAGGGTCCCAGTACTGGAACAGCAATGTGTACTGACTGTAAGAACTGAGGTGCTCTGGCAGACAGCGTGTGTGGGGTCCTGGCATGGACATGTCTGAGGGGCTTGGAGTGTGTGAAGTGAAATGCACTGATGGAACTGCCCCTGAGGTCCCAGTACTGGAACAGCAGCATGTACTGACCATAAGAACTGAGGTGCTCTGGCAGACAGTGTGTGTGGAGTTCTGGCACGGACACGCCTGGGGAGCTTGGAGTGTGTGAACTGAGGTGCACTGATGGAGCTGCACCTGAGATGCCAGTACTGGAACAGCAGTGCGTACTGATTGCAAGAACTGAGGTGCTCTGGCAGACAGCGTGTGTGGGGTTCCTGGCACTGGCACAGCTTAGTGCTTGAAGTGTGTGAACTGCGGTGCACTGATGGAGCTATGCCCGAGGTCCCAGTACTAGAGCAGCAGAGTGTACTGAATGCAAGAACTGAGGTGCTCTGGCAGACAGCATGTGTGGGGTTGTGGCACTGGCACGGCTGAGGGCTTGTAGTGTGTGAACGGAGGTGCGCTGATGGAGCTACGCCTGAGGTCCCAGTACTGGAGCAGCAGAGTGTACCAACTGCAAGAACTGAGGTGCTCTGACAGTTAGCATGTGTAGGGTTCATGGCACTGGCATGGCTGAGGGCTTGTAGTGTGTGAACTGAGGTCTACTGAAGGAGCTGCACCCGAGGTCCCAGTACTGGAGCAGCAGAGTTTACTGACAGCAAGCCCTGAGGTGCTCTGGCTGACAGAATGCAGGGGTTCCTGGAACGGCTGAGGATTGGAGTGTGTTTACTGAGGTGCACTCATGGAGCTGCACCCGAGGTCACAGTTCTGGAGCAGCAGAGTGTACTGACTGCAAGAACTGTGGTGCTCCGGCAGACAGCATGTTTTGGGTTCCTGGCAGCTGCACTGCTGAGGGCTTGGAGTGTGTAAACTGAGGTGCACTGATGGAGCTGCGAGTGGGATCCCAGTATGGAGCAGAATTGTGCACTGTCTCTATGGATTGCAGAGCCCTGGTAGAGCTGGGTGCCTAGGCTATAAGCAGTTACAAGCGATCCTCCGCCCTTGCTGTCAGCACACAGGCAGGCAGACTTGGTAAAGAAAATCCAAGCGGAGAAGGGCGGGAGCCAGGCAGCTGAGAAAGGGGGCAGAGAGCCCACAAAGACCAAATGTGACCAAGATAACAGCCTGATTTATGGCCTTGTTTACAGCTAAGCTCAGTGGAAGAATGCTCTGCAAATGAAAAGGGAAGCTTCCCTGGACAGGAGCAGGAAACAAAGTAAAAGTCCCCCACAGACCAGATGAACAGGACAAAGCGTAACTATACAATAGTTGGTCCCTGCTCCCACACAGAAGGAGAGACAAAGAGCCATGCCTGGCCACTAGCAAGCAAGGATTTTTAAATGACACTGAAACTAACAAATTAAGTAGTTGGAAGCCCACAGAAGACGTATACTTAAAATTATACAAGAGGGCGTATGCTTATGCTCGACCTAAAAGGATGTAAATGGACTTTGGACCTAACTCTAGGCAGGACCACCCCCAGATTTTTTGCCTTCTGTTTCTGACCTCATTTTTGTTGGCATTAGGACTCTAACACTGGTTAACAGAGAAAAAGTACACAAAGTGATTGTGCTCTCTCCTTAAAAGATGGTAACATTGGCCTACACCTAATTAGCATATTTATTTTACTTTATGGCCCCTGGTAAATGGTATTGCATGTACCCTGGGCCTGCCAGTTAATTGCTACTCATGGTTTGTTGTGTGTCTATTAGTCTGTTGCAGTTGTGTGTGTGCGGCTTGGCACTGTGTGGTTGGTACTGTGGGACCCACCTGGTTCCACATGGTTGCTATGCTAGTGGGTTTTCCAGGCAGCTTTGCTTTCCCATGTCTGTCCTTTATGGCTACAAACATTAGATTACTTACATTGAATGTGCAAGGCCTCTATTCCCCATACAAGAGTTAAAATGTGTCATACATGAAGCGACGGGGAGTCCATGTTGTGTTCTTCCAGGTGACCCACCTTAAAGAAACAGAAGGTCGCATCCTTTGGGGATGCTGGTGGGGCCCGTTTTATGCTAATTCTTATTCTGTCTTTTCATGTGGCACTCCTACTTGGGTTTCGGCCACGGGTCCCTTTCTACTTGCACAGAGCAGTTACAGCTCAGAGGGTCACTATGTCCTAGTGCTGGGGAATCCAGATGGCATGGAAGTTGGCCCTTAAATGTTTATGAGTTGAGCATGGATCAATCAGCATTCCTCGCTAGCCTGGAGCCCCTGCTCTTGCTAACGGTCTCCTACCGAAGGCGATTTTAACTGTGTAAAGGATTTGAGTCTGGACCAATCGTACCCACCTCTGCGTTGTGTACCCATTAGCAGACTGGCGGTGGCCCATTTATAGTCAGATCAATAGGATTTAACACATTTTTGGTGAGTCCTCCATCCGGAGACTCACGTGTATTCCTATCGCTCTAGACTGCATGATCTCAGGGTTCTACTTGATCAGCTTTAAACATGTAGATCACTATATGACCAGGCGGTGGGGCTGGAATATTTAGCAAAAACTCCCATGCTGAGCACGTTCCAATGGTCCCCATCCCGGCCTAAGGTTTAGCTTGTGCGAGATAGTGAAGGTGGTCACTCTTCACTTAAGCTACATAATCCTTCCAGGCATAACATATTCACCAAGGAGATTAATGCAGTGTTCTTGTAGCACTATTGTGAACTGTACTTTTCATGGTCAGCGAGCGCTGAGATAGATATGTTCATTCATGTTACAGATGCTTCTCCAGCGACCCTTGAGTTAACAGTGGCAGAACAGTTAGGTGGGGAGATCACTGAGCCGGAGGTTCAGGGATCAATCAAAGAGATGGCAAGGGAAAAGATGCTTGGATTGGATGGGTTTCTGATAGAAGTTTACACTTCCTTTGTGTCAGATCTCATAGACTAGAAGCACTCTTTAATTATTCACAACAACGTGGCCAACTCCCTCCCTCATTGCAGGAAGCTGTGGTTGTGTTTCTCTCCAAATAAAAAAGGAACCTCTTCAGCTCACTTCTTATCGCCCTCTCTCTATGCTAAATGCCGACAATAACATTTTATGTTTAATATTGGAGACTCAGTTGTGGCCCCATATGTGTACCTTAATTCATCTGGATCACGCTGGCTTCATTCCAATGCGTAGTACTATGCCCAAAATTCAGCAGTTATTCCTACTGTTAGATCGTTTGGAGTATCACCCCACTGGAAGTTTTATTATGGCAGACATTACGAAAGCAGTTGACTCGCTCCGCTGGCACCTCCTATTTATTACTATGCTTAACATAGGCCAGGGACTGCCATTGGTCAAGCGGACAAAGCTGCTTTACACTGGCCCTCTGGCCATGATTTACGTCAGTCCTCTGATATCAGACCCTTCGCAGTCAAGCAGGGAACTTGACAGGGGTTCCCCTTTTCCCTTTATTATTCATGTTGGCCTTGAAGCCCTTTGCCTGTACGGTTCACCTGATACTCCACTATGGGAGTCTGACTATTGCTTTTCTCTGTATGCTGATTACATGTTGCTGTATATCAGGTGGAGAGGCACTAACCTCCTGGAGGCAGAAGCAGCATTATCAAACTTTGGGGCTCACTCAGGACCTGAAGTCAATTGGGACCAAATGTGCATATAGCCCCTGCAGGGAGATGGCCCTGAGCTTGGCTCTATCCCCTCATCACCGACATTGCGGTGAAAGCAAGATAAAGTGTGGTACCTTGGAGTTGTGGTTAACCACTTTACAGACTTCCTACATGAGGGAACCTTCAGGCATGCACTGACTGGTTTGCGTTGATCCATTACCTTCTGGACCACGCAGCCTCTTTAGGTTACTGGCCATGTGTACTTATCCTCCATGTTACCTCGCCTACTTTATCTGTTTGCAGCACTCCCATTGCAACTGCCCCAAAGATTCTTTTGGGAGTTAGATGGTCTATTGTGGTCTCTTTAATAGGGCACTTCCAGTCACTGGGTTGCTCTCTGGAAGCTATGTTTACCCATGGCTGAGGGAGGTCTAACTTCTCCCGACTTCAAATTATATTATCTGCTGGCACAGCTATAGTAGGTGGCACGCTGGTGAACCTCTCTCTGGGAGGGCATGGGAACTACGGAGTGTGGTTCTCCCTTCAAAGATTGCCTGCTGGGCTTTCTATTGCATCCAATGCCTGCCTCTACTGTGCAAACTTCGAATATCCTGATTAAGACTGCATGCTATCTTTGGGCCGGTCCTTTACGGCAGATTCTTATGCCTACCTCATACTCCTGTGAGCTTTCTCTTTTGGTGATTAGGCGTTGGAGTCATCCGGGGTGATGGTCAGGTGGCCACGAGTGGTCATCTGTGGGGATTGACATTCTGGGTGATCTTTATGTGAGGGGAGAATTGTGCTCAGTTTCAGACATCCTGGAGATTTATGATATCCCAGAAGACCATTTCCTCCTCAGTGGTGCCCTGATCCGCAAGATACAAGAGTGGTGGGGTATTGGTGTTGCTGAACCTCCCGAACATGACTGTCTGTGTCATATCTTCCTTATATCAGGCTGGACAAAGGTGGTCAAGTTCCTTTATAGGGCTTTGGTGGAGGGTGTGCGGTGGACCCTCACGTCCCTCTGGTTCTCCCGGAAGATGGACTTCGGGACGCCTCTCTGTGACCTGACTGGTATTATTGTCTATGTTGTCTATATGTCTCTTTCTTGCTGGCTCTCCATCCCTACCACTCGGGGGTCTCCCTTCCACTGGGTATATAGTCACTGTTCTGACAGACCACTGTACCTTTTTATATTATGAAATGTAATCGGATTTTTGCTGATTTGTCCCTTCATTCAGCCTCCCAGCAACGTTTTTTTTTTCTATACATTGGTTTTGCTGTGATGTGTCATAAATATTTACAAAATAAAAGTTATGTTACTAGTGGGCCAGCAGCATTCATTGTGCCACCCACTAAAGTAGCAATCTAAATCACGTCTCAGGCCTGCCACTGTAGCCTGTAGTGTACTTTCAAACTGCCAATTCAACCGGCTAAAATAAACCTTTTGCCAAGCCTAAACATTCCTTTTTGATACTGTTATTTTTATACTTTTTTTCAGAACAGGTATCGGAAATACCACTTTACAGCAAGTAATTATACAGGAGAGTATCATTCAAAAAGTATACACCATTTATAAAATTGATAGGGATAACGTTAAGCAAGGGAACAACCCATGGCTTTTGAAGGGTATTGCACTGCTTGCCAGCTGTAGTCTCGCCGGAATGCCTAATGAAGGGATTATTCTCCTTGCTGTACGAGTTGCCACCCATCAGGGAATCTCAGAGCCTTACTACTGTGTTCCATCATCCTCTGAAAGTCTGATTGGGCTTAAGGGCCTGAAGTCTGAGGTTGTAACTCTGCATATGTTTCACTTCTGTTGTCACAGAGGGTTACATCTGCATGCCAGTCCTGCTTCTTAGGGATGCACTTTCCACACTAGTGCATAGCGATCCTTCTCTTAGTCAACAAGAAGGCTGGAGCACCCAGTTAGCGGACCCAAAAGGGAATTTGTCAACACACAATCTAATAGAACAATCAGGAGTTGTGAGGCTATAGTGAATCCCATAAGAGCAGTGGTAATTTCTATAATTTCCTGTCAAAACAGCCTTACAGTAGGGAAGGACCTAGCCAAATGATACAACCCATCATGTTTTGCATTACATTTAGGGCCGTGGTGCGATCAGGAGGCATACACCCTTGCCTATCCTGGTGTGAAGTAAACTCTATGAAGGAATTTGAGAAAAAGCCAATTCTGTTGATGATTTATGGGCATCAGTTGTGCCTACTTACAACAGTGCATCCACTGCTCGTTTGTGAGGGCTCTTTTTAAGTCTGAATCCCCATCCTAGTCTGCTACATGTATATGGGGGTGTGCACAGCTCAAGACAGAGAAAATATAGTCGGGAGAACCACCTCATGGTGTCAGGTGACTGGCGGTGTATTGAGCAAGGGATGGCCAATTGGGGTAAAACAGGTGCGTGGTAAAAGAAAAAAAAATGGGAGGTGTGAAATGCTAGCTACCCATGACATTAGGTCCTCAGAGAACAGCGAGTAATCTGTGCAAGATTCTGTCTCATGTGGTGCAGAGAAGCATTGTATATTCTCACTGCCATTTATGTTAGCAGCGCCATGCATCTGTATTGGAGGGCTGGGCCATTATCTCCGCCATGGAGTGCAGGGAGAGCAGTTTCCTTGAGCTCCAACTCTGGAGAAGTCTAAATTTAAGTCCATTACTGTGTTTATGTCTCGCCTCCCCACCCCCCTTTATATCCTGTCAGCTTTAACCCCTTTAATGCGGGCGTCAACCACTGGCCGACGACCGCACTACCTCCCTGGTGCGGGTCACGACCAGTGGCCAACACCAGGGAGGGTGTTGGAAAATCCTCAGTGTGTCGTACCCGAGGATTTTCTTTTTTTTTTTTTAAACCCTGGGAGACACGGAAGAGTTTCAGTGTTTAGACCCCCCAACCACCCCTTTGTGACGCTGACGTCACAGTGTTGTTTTCCCCATCGGAGCAAGAAGCGGCCCTGTGGGGGCAATTTGTTTTTTAGTAGTTGTAGGGTTTCCCTGGGGGCCCTTTTAGCCCCCAAGGAAACCCTACAACCACCCAAAAAAAATACAGATATATATATATATATATAGATTTATATATAGATATATCAATCCATGTAGATAGATATGTCTATCTACATGGATATATCTATATATATATATATATATATATATATATATATATATATAGAGAGAGAGAGAGAGAGAGAGAGATCCATATATATATGTATGTGTGTGTATATATATATACACATATATATATAGATAGATAGATATATCCATTTTGATAGATATATCTATATAGAGATCTATATATATATATATATATATATATATATATATATATATATATATTTCACTTTTGTCAGTGCATGTGTGGTTGCCCTGGGGGCTGCAATCGGCCCCCAAGAAAACCAGACCCACATATAAAAGTAATCTATATATATATCTTATATATATATATACAGTATATCATATATATGTATATATATATATATATATTTGCCACCAGTTGTATTGCAGTTGCAGCTTGCATCTTCAAAGCAGTGCACATACTTCAACTGACGCATTTCAACTGTAGCTTTTAGGCAGCAATAAAGAAGTCAAGTAAGTCTTGTGATTATGTTTCTGCTACAAAAGGATCAGAGTTTTGTCTAGTGGCAGTTTTAGTGCCATAAAGAAGCGCAAAAGGTTTATATGAGAACTGCAAAGAGCAAATCTGTATTTTATGTAAATAGCTGAATACGTTATTAAAGTCAGCCACTACATGCGCTATAATACAAATGAAATGTATGTGCGGGGTGGGGGTGGCTATGGAGAGATGAAGAGCACGTTTGCTGGGTGGTAATGAGGGAATCTGAGGAGGAGGACATGGAAGTGGGAGCACCAATAATGATTGTTGGACTGGGCGCAGGAGGTGCTAAAGACTGTGACGAATGGTATGTGACAAGGTGTTTGAGTGTCTTGAAAGAACGTGCAGATTGAGGGAAGAAGCGCAGGTAAGGTGGGCTCTACTGTTGCACGTATCACACACACCAGCAATTTTGTGACTGTCTATGTAGGCTAGTGTTTTAGAGCAACAGTTTAGCCAATAGCAGAGATGGCCTCTTGATGGATGACTGCTGCTGACGTCACTCTGGTTATAGAGGACAGCTCTGACATAGGATCAGAGATTGAGACAGCAGATACTGAGACAGCTTCTGAGGGATAGGACAATGGCACAGACTCTGGGAGTGATTTTTCAGTTGGAGGAGTCCCATTGGATAACTCCTTCCAGTAAATTGTGAGGTAGGTGATGAGGGCTGTCCTGTTGTCCCTTCGCAAGCACAGTCTGTGCAACAGGGCAATAGTGGGTTAGCCCAACCCAGAAAGCAGGTGAATGCGGGGCCAAGCACAGAGAGGGAGCTCTCTTGGGAGCGCCCCAATTTAGTTCAGCCCCGAATTCCACTGCCCAAATTGTACTGTGGAGACATCAAAATTATCTATCACAAAACAAACTAGTTTTGTAAGGCAGGCACCTGTATTTTTGGTCCTGGGTTCGGCGGCTATATAGGGAAACATACTAAACCCAAACATTTCTGGAAACTAGACATCCGGGGGAGTCCACAGAGGTGTGACTTTTGTGGATTCCCCAAAGTTTTCTTACCCAGAATACCCTGCAAAGCTGAAATGTTGAATAAAACTATATTTTTCTTGCATTTCTGTCACACAAACTACAGGAATATGCTGCGATCCACAAAATTCCTACCACCCAGTGATTCCTCACCTGTCCTGATAAAAACACTACCCCACTTGAGTGCCTATACCTAGTGCCTGCGTAAGGAATGGATCACCCCAGGGTAAACAGTTGCTTCATGTAAGTACCAACATTGACCGTTCTGCGATCTATTCCTGTCGCGGGCACTAGGCCTACCCACACAAGTGAGGTACCATTTTTATCGGGAGACTTGGGGGAATGCTGGGTGGAAGGACATTTGTGGCTCCTCTCAGATACCAGACCTTTCTATCACCGAAATGTGAGGAAAAGGGTTTTTTTTCTCCAAATATTGAGGTTAGCAAAGGATTCTGGGTAACAGAACCTGATCAGAGCCCCACACGTCACCCCATCTTGGATTACCCTAGGTGTCTAGTTTTCAAAACTGTGCAGGTTTGCTAGGTTTCCCTAGGTGCCGGCTGAGCTAGAGGCCAAAATCCACAGCTAGGCACTTTGCAAAAAACAGCTCTGTTTTCTTTGTGAAAATGTGATATGTCCACGTTGTGTTTTGGGGCATTTCCTGTCGCGGGCACTAGGCCTACCCACACAAGTGAGGTATCATTTGTATCGGGAGGCTTGGGGGAATGCTGGGTAGAAGGAAATTCGTGGCTCCTTTCAGATTCCAGAACTTTCTGTCACCGAAATGTGAGGAAAAAGTGTTTTTTTAGCCACATTTTGAGGTTTGCAAAGGATTGTGGGTAACAGAACCTGATCAGAGCCCCACAAGTCAGCCCATCCTGGATTCCCCTAGGTATCTAGTTTTAAAAAATGTGCAGGTTTGGTAGGTTTCCCTAGGTGCCGGCTGAGCTAGAGGCCAAAATTCACAGCTAGGCACTTTGCAAAAAACACATCAGATTTCAATGTAAAAATGTGATGTGTCCATATTGCCTTTCCTGTCACGAGCATTAGGCCTACCCACGCAAGTGAGGTACCATTTTTATCGGGAGACTTGGGGGAAACACAGAAGAGCACAACAAGTGTTATTGCCCCTTGTCTTTCGCTACATTTTTTCCTTCCAAATGTAAAATAGTGTGTAAAAAAGACGTCTATTTGAGAAATGGCCTGTAATTCACATGCTAGTATGGGCACCCTGGAATTCAGAGATGGGCAACTAACCACTGCTGCTCAATACCTTATCTTATGCCCATTTTGGAAATACAAAGGTTTTCTTGATACCTATTTTTCACTCTTTATATTTCAGGAAATGAATTGCTGTATACCCGGTATAGAATGAAAACCCATTGCAAGGTGCAGCTCATTTATTGGCTCTGGGTCAGTGGCGGCCCGTCCTTTAGGGCGGAGGGGCCACACCAGCCCCACCTTTTGCCACCCCGTGAAGAGTGTCTGTCAGGCTGAACAACACTCTTCATGTTCAGGTCAGGCAGCCAGGAGCAGACATGCGTGATTTGCGCAGACTCCTGGCTGCCTGAGCTGAACTTTGCTGGGCTATGAATGTTGTTAATGGATGTGAGTGCATGCATGTGTGAAAGAATGAGTATGATGTTTTAAAATTAATGTTTGGTGCGTGCATGTTTGAATGGTATGAGTGTTGTTAATGGATGTGCGTGCATGTCTGTGTGTGAAAGAATGAGTGTGTATTTGTGTATGTGCCCCGCCCGCCCCCCTCCCTCCTAAAGCTGCCGGCCGCCACTGCTCTGGGTACCTAGGGATCTTGATGAACCTACAAGCCCTATATATCCCTGCAACCAGAAGAGTCCAGCACATGTAACAGTATATTGCTTTAAAAAATCTGACATTGTTGGAAAAAGTTACAGAGTAAAAAGCTGAGAAAAATGGCTGTTTTTTTCAGCTCAATTTCAATATTTTTTTTTCAGCTGTTATTTTCTGTAGGAAAACCTTGTAGGATCTACACAAATGACCCCTTGCTGAATTCAGAATTTTGCCTACGTTTCAGAAACACTTAGCTTTCCAGGATCCAGTGTTGGTTTCACACCCATTCCTGTCACTAACTGGAAGGAGGATGAAAGCACCAAAAATAGAAAAAATGAAGTATGTCCCAGTAAAATGCCAAAATTGTGTTGGAAAATGTGGTTTTTTGATTCAACTCTGCCTGTTCCTGAAAGCTGGGAAGATGATGATTTTAGCACCGCAAACCCTTTGTTGATGTCATTTTCAGGGTAAAAACCACAAGTCTTCTTCGGCAGCCCTTTTTTCCCATTTTTTTAAAAAAAACTAAAAGTTAGGTGTATTTTGGCTAATTTCTTTGTCTCCTCCTGGGGATCCCAGAAACTCTGGGTACCTTTAGAATCCCTAGGATGTTGGAAAAAAAGGATGCAAATTTGGCGTGGATAGCTTATGTGGACAAAACGTTATGAAGGCCTAAGCGCGAACTACCCCAAATAGCCCAAAAAAAGGGCTCAGCACTGGAGGGGGGAGGGGGGGGGGGGGGGGAAGGCCCAGCAGCTAAGAGGTTAAGGAGCCAAGAGATCAGCAAATATCATGAAATAAGTTTGGGGCATCCATGTTAGGGGCATATGTGTTGAACATCAGGTAGTGACACAAGGTTTCCACATACTCTCAGTGTACTTTGAAGTCCTGCCTATTATGGATAAGAATACAAACAAAGCATGCATAGGAGCTATATATAGGTCGCAAAATATCTAATACTGCCCCATCGAGAAGCAAAGTTATGGAAGCCCTGGGCAGTACATGGGTTTCCTACAAGCATGCCATATCAACACTGTTTATCCAGGCAGGTCATAATTCATCTGTTTTGGTATGGGTGGTTAAGGCCTTGGATATTCCAAGTGAGACATGTCAAACATTTATTTGCCAGTGGTGACATGTAGGTGAAACAATCCCCGGGGAATTTATCGGATGCATGTTTTGATAATAACTAGCACCAGTTGTCTATGGGGTCACTTAAATGTGGTGGTCCTACCGCCAACAGGCTGACGGTGCAGACAGCCACATCTCCACTCATATCTCCATGACGGTCTGAACCACCGGGCCGGGGATGATCATCTCCGACCCGGCGGTCCACAGAAGACTGCCGGCGGTATTTGTAGCTGACATTCTGACATGGTTTCCGCGGCGGTAGCACAAAAACCATGGCGGAAGGGCTACCAGTGACAGGGTATTCATTCCCTGTCACCGGTAGACAGCTCCCACCCCCAGCAAGCACTAGACCCCTCCTCCAGCCACAGCGCCCTCTCCTCCTACCCCCTTTCTGACAAAGTCCCCCAACCCTTCTCTCCCCTCCTGACATAGCACCCCAACCCGCCCCCTTCCCTGCATACATACACACAGACACCCACACGCACCACGCATATACCCATGCACCTACACTTACAGTCATAACTACATTCATACACGCATTCACAACTACGTTCATACACACATTCACAGCTACATCCATACATGCATTCACAACTACATCCATACATGCATTCACAACTACATCCATACATGCATTCACAACTACATTCATGCACGCGTTCACAACTATATTCATATACACATTCCTACACACATACTCACATCCATCCAAACACGCATTCCTACACACATACACACTCGCATTCAGACACGCATACAACCATGCATACACAGTCAGACATGCATGCAACCACGCATACACACTCTCATTTAGACACGCATACAACCACACATACACACATTCATACACACACGCAGACACCACACACTCACACATGCATGCACAACACCAACCCTCCACTGTCAAACTACCACCTTACCTGTTCCAGGGAGAAGGTCATCTGGCGGGAAAAGGGAGCTTCCACCGCCAGGAGTGCCCCGTCAGGACCCCGGCAGGCCATAATAAGGCCCTCATTGTGACATTGGCAGCAAATACCGCCTATCGCCACGGGGAGGGCCGCCAAGATACCCTCGCCATGGATACCGACCGTCCACCTAATTATGACCGTAGATGGAATACTGCCAGAAGGCTGGCGGAATTCCGTCAACGGTCATGGCGGTGGACGGCAGTAAGGTGGCGCTGCTGCCAGCAGCAGCGCCACGCCTGCATAATGCGGCCTACCGTATCATGTCCCATGATACGGCCTGGCGGTGTTCTGCTGGCGGACAGCGCCGCATCCCTTCTCCTGCCGGAGGACCCCCTGTAAGCAGGTAAGTCAGGTTCTCCAACAGGAGAGTGGGGTTGGGGGTGTTGTGTGCGTGTGTGGGTGTGTGTTACTGCATTTGAATGCATGCATGCATGTGTAATGCGTGTGTGCATGAGTGGGTGTGTGTGTGCGTGCATGTTGTGTTGTGCGTTTGCGTGTGTGCCTGGATGTATGTTCGTGAGTGTTGCTGTGAGTGTTTATGAATGCATTTCTGCATTGGTGAATGTCTGTGTGCGTGTGTGATTGGGTGTGTATAACTGTGTGTATATGGGGGTTTGGGAGTGGGTAGGGGAGTTCTCTGGGGAGGGGGTTGGGGAGAACCGTATCAGTGCCAGGGAAATAGTGCCTACCGCCATGGCTTCCGTGGAGGTACAGAAACCATGGAAACCATGGCAGTGGGCGGGGTCAAAATTTCGTGGGCGGCCTAGTAACGCCCACCGGGCTGGAGACTTTAACTTGGTGGTTTGGCTTTGGCCAAACCGCCAATGTTATAATAGTGTTGGTATGTACCGTCAGCCTGTTGGCGGTAATACTGCCACTATTACACCGACCCCCTAAGTCGTCTCCTATTGTTGGTAGATTCCTTAAGGGACTCACCCATTTGTTTTCTCCCACTCTGTTTATCATGTCTCAGTGGGACCTCAATCTTGTCCTTACTTAATTTTACTCCTTTTGAGCAGGTGCACATTTGTCCTTTGCAGGACCTTACTATCAAAACTACATTTCTTGTTGCCTTCACCTCTGCTCGCTTCAGGCTCTTTCTTCAAAACCCCCTTTTTTGTCTGTTCACCCTGACAAAGTGGGGCTGCATATGAGGGCATCCTTCCTTCACAAAGCAGTTACACCTTTTCATGAAGGCCAATCCATCACTTTGCCTACTTTTTACGCACCGCCACATCCTTCTCATGAAGAAGAAAGACTCCACCGTCTGGATACAAAAAGCACGTTAGCATCCTACCTCAACTGTATCAAAGATTTCCGGGTGTACAATCAACTCTTTGTTGGATATGTGGGTACAAAGAAAGGGAAAGTGCAAAAGCGTACTATCTCACAATAGGTACTACTTTGCATCCAAATGTGTTACGCTTTGGCAAAGAAACAACCCCCTGAGGGCTTGCACGCTCACTCAGAGCAACTGCTGCTATCATTGAGTTAGCATACGGAGTTCCTGTCCAGGATATCTGCCAGGCTGCAATGTGGGTATCTCTGCACACATTCACTAAAGATTACTACCTGGGCAGTTAGGTCTGCAGTGACAGCTACTTTGGTAGTTCGGTCCTGCAGGAATGTAGCCTGGTGTGTGCTGAGTACCTATGGTATTATCACCTTATACCAGGCCCAGGTATGCCCCATTAGTGAGGTGTAGTCAGTGTCTAGGAAGCCAGGGTCTCTAGATGTAGCTATGGATGAGCAGCCAAGACTTATCTAGAAGACAAGCAAAGCTTTTGCAATACCACTGTAGTCACACAGCACTTACACACATGAAAGAACCACACAGTGTTACAAAAATAAAGGTACTTTATTTTAGTGACACACATACTAAAATACTATATAGGCAATACCCAAGGTAAGTACTATATAGGCCTTACTCAAGGTAAGTAAGCACACTATTATATGTACAGTAGCAGTCGGGGATTAGCATAGAATGCAATAGAAAACAGTGAAAGCAAAAGACAATACCGAAGGCCTAGGGGGACCAAACCATATACTTAAAAAGTGAATTGCGAAAGTCGGGTCCCCACACAAGAAAGTGGAATTGGTAGAGGGGAGCTGGAGGAACTAGAAAACCCACAAGGTAGGTGCCAGAGTGCCCCCCAGTGACCAGGGGAAGCGAGGTAAGTATCTGGTTCTCCGCAAACCTACCAAAAGGACTTCAGAAGAGGATAATGCAAGGCCCAGACCAGATTGCAAAAAAACAAAGGTAGATCCTGGAAGAGGAAGACCTGGAAAAGAAAGGGGACTAAGTCCAGTTCACGTTGGAGTGTCCGGTTGTGGCAGGAGCCACTGCCCACATGTCTGTGGATGCAGGATCAGGTCGACTGTGGACGAAGACAGTCGGTAGTGCAGCAATGGAGCAGCTGAAGAGTTCCTGAAGTGATGCAGTCGACGTCCCACTCCAGAAGAGGGATTGCAGTTGGTCATTGGTGTGGAAAAAACACCAACAAGCCTGGGCAAAGACAAATGTCGTGCATGAAGATAAGCGGAGCTGCCGGGGACCAGCTAGGTCCAGGAAGGCTCAACCCATGGAGGAGAGTCCCGAGTGACCCTCAGCAGTGAGGACAGTCACAGGAAGAGGAGGCAGCCCCCACAGGCGACCCACAGGCAGCAAGCACGGGAGTCACGGTGAGGCCCACGCAGCACACCTAGAAAGGAGTCCCACGTTGTGGGAGAAGCACACAGAGGGTTGTGCGTTGCAGGGAAGATTGCTGGGGGCTGAGGCTACACAGAGCCTGAAGATCCCTTGGAGGAGATGCCAGCAAACCTTGTTAGCTGCAAAAGTCACAGTGCATGGAATTACTTTGTTGCGTGGACAGGCAAGGACTTATTGTCTCCAAAGTTGGACAGCTGGCAGAGATAACTAAGGGGACCACTCCAGACCACCACCTGTGATGCGGGATTCACGCAGCTCTGGAGGAGAGGAGATCCACGCAGCCGGTTGTTGTTGCAGTTGGTGCCTGCAGATGCAGGGACGTGACTACCTAACTCCAAGGGAGATTCCGTCTTGCTTTTTGGTGCAGACTGAAGACTTGCCTCCCTCAGAGAATGCACAGCCGGGGAAATGTTGCAGTTGCTGGAAGGAGCCAGAAAAACAATGTTGCAGAGCAGAGTCGTCGTTGTAGCTGCAGATTGTAGGTTCCTGTGAAGTCCAGTTGCAGTTCCAGTGGCCAGAAGTTGAATTAAATGATACAGAGGAGTCCTGATGTCAAATCTGACGACCCACCCAAGAGGGAGACCCTAAATAGCCCTAGAAGGGGGATTGGTCACCTACCAAGGTGACCACCTATAAGGAGGGAGCTGTGAGGTCACCTGCCTGACCTGGCCACTCAGATGCTTCCTGAGGCCTCTGCGCACCTTGGATTCAAGATGGCAGAATCAAGTTGCCACCTGGAGGAGCTCTGGGCCCCACCCCTGGGGTGGTGATGTATTTGGGAGTGGTTACTCCCCATTCCATTGTCCAGTTTCACGCCAGAGCAGGGACCTGAGTTCCCTGAAACGATGCAGACCAGTTTATGCAAGGGGGCACCAAATGTGCCCTTCAAAGCATACCTGTGACTTGGGGAGGCTGCTCCTCCCAAGCCATGTAACACCTATTTCCAAAGGGAGAGGGTGTTACCCGCCTCTCCTAAAGGAAATACATTGTTCTGCCTTCCTGGACTTGAGCTGGTCAAGTAGTAGGAGGGCGGAAACCCATTTAAGGGGAGGCAGGAGTGTGGGCTGCCCGGAAACCCCCAGAAAGCTGATAGGAGGAATGCTGTGAGTTCTCCAGGGAGCCCCCAGAGTGCATGGCAACAGTAATGGGGTATGATTCCGAGTTACCATTATGTAGCTGGACACAGGTAAAATGGCTTCCCTCCACTCGCATAGTCCAGGAAAATGGAGCTGGAGTTCATGGGGGCACCTCGGCTCATGCAGGGGTGCCCTCACACACAGGTACCTGCACCCTGCCCTTTGGGATAGGAGGGCCTATCATAAGGGTGACTTATAGTGACCTGTTGCAGTGATCTGAAGTGAAAAAGTGCATGCACCTTTTCACGCAGGCTGCAATGGCAGGCCTGCAAACACGTTTTACATGGGCTCCCATGGGTGGCATAATACATGCTGCAGCCCATGGGGGGGGAACCTCTGGTGCTCCAATGTCCTGGCTACCAAATACTAGGGACTTATATGGGGGCACCAGTATGCCAAATTCGGGTTGTGTGAAGTTCCAGCAACCAAATTTAGAGGGAGAGAGCACAGTCACTGGGGTCCTGGTTTGCAGTCAAAAACATACTGACGTAAGGCAAAAAGTGGGGGTAACCATGCCAAAAAGAGGGTACTTTCCCACAAGGACTTTTTAGTATGATCTTAGTTCGCAGCCCACCACTGAAGATGGTATTGCTTGGGTACCTATTCTAAGGTAAGGAATCTGCAACTAGAAGTCTCTGTCAGATGAACAAGTTACTTACCTTTGGTAACAATTTATCAAGTAGAGACATATTCTAGTTGCAGATTCCTTACTGACCCACCCATCCTCCATGCTTGCGAACTGATTTCTAGGGACAGGGATTCCCTTTTCAGGGCCTTACATCTGGTGCATCATTTTCAGTGTTTTTCATGGCTCCTCACTTTGGCGTGGAAAGTCGTGAAAACAAAATGACATCACGAGGCAGCGCCTATGTATGACCCCGACGACGGATGCGGAGTTGACCAGGGTACTGCTGGAAGAACAGTCTCCGAATCCAGTCTGACACCTCCTGCAATTAGAATATGTTTCTACCAGATGAATCATTATTAAAGGTAAGCAACTGGTGCTTCAGAAAGTTGCCATTTTCTTGTCCCAACAATTTGTGTCTGCTACCAGTGCCCTGGATCACATGACTGTGAATGGCTCTGCTGTTGCGGTTTGTGTATTCCTCCAAGACACTGGAGCAAAGGGGGCTTAGGTGTGAACAGAGAGGCCTCTTTTTGACATGGTTATCCCCCACTTTTTGCCTGATGTTGATGTATCCTAGAAATTGTAGTACCCAGGGCCCCTGCTAACCAGGTTCCCAGGGCCATAGATATTTCCCTAAATCTGTTGTGATGCATTGCACTATTGGATAACCCTTAACTACCACTATAAGTCCCTAGTAAGTGGGTGCCTATGTACCCAGGGAATGGGGTACTAGGAGTAGGCTCCTGAGGCCAGCAGCACTGATTGTGCCACCCTCTAGGGCCACGCACCCAGATGCACCCAGCACTGCCATTGCAGGATGAGAGTTCTGGTGCAAACCTAAAACGCAAACACAACATGGCACACTGTTTGTGTGCCTGTCCCCCATACAGTGCATCTACTATGGGTAAGCCCCCCTCTGGCAGGTCTTATAGCCATAAGGCAGGGTGCTCCATATTATATGTGAGGGCATTACTGCAGGAGCAATATGACCCCACTGTTTCCTTGCCAAACCTGGGACCTAGTGAGTGAACAGAGCAGCCATTTTAATACATGTGCTGGACACTGGTCAACACAAGTTTCCCAGCTACATCATGGCCACTCGGAACCCTGGGTTGTTTGGTATCAAACAACTCAGAATGATAAATCCAAACTGGTGCCAGTATTGGATTTATCCCGAAATGTACCCAGGGTCCACCTTAGAGGTGCCCCTTGCAAAAGCTAAACTAACCTGGCAAGGTTGCTGACTGGTCTTATCCAGCTGCCACCTCCAGACAGCCAATATACAAACCTTGGGGGAGAGGCCTGCCTCTCTTGTTTGTAAGACAATGCCCTTCCTGGGTGGAGCACCAAGCACCCCCTCCCTCAGGAATGTGCACTGTCCTAGCGGTGAGCTTCAAATGGCTTACTACCCTTAAAACTCGACCCCCAAGCCTGCTGCTAGCAGCAGCTGGCATCCCCCTTTGCAAACTCCCACTTTTGGCAGAAGCAAAGGAAGGAAACTTTACAAAGGGTAGGAGGAGTGGCTTCAGCTGGCATGGACCATCCCTAGGGTGTTGCCTGCAAGGTGGACCCTCTTTTTCAGTTTCCTCCATCTTGGAATGGAGAAAAATAGCCAATGAGATTTAGGGAAGTGACCCTTCCCAAGGGAAGTGTTCACTATAGTGGGTGTAGCCACCCAAAAGTAAGCGTCCCATCGGACACTACCAGGTTCCCCTAAGAATACCCACTAACTTCAGTATTTAGTGGGCACCCCTAGACCAAGATTTTAGACTTGAAAGGACAATGAAGACCAGCACCAAATAAGATCTATAGCAAGAGAACTGTGGACCTGCTGCATCAAGAAAAGATGCCAACCCCTGCCTGCTGCACCCAGGACCTGAAAATTGCCACTGCGGTGGAGCTGGACACTGCACTGACCCCAAGAAACCCAGGGGACCTCCAGGCTTTACAAATTGCCCCAGATCTCCCTTCTGAGTGGAGGCACCACTCAACAAACCAACAAAAACCAACAAGCCTCTGAGGGTCACTTCACTAACCGGCCGATATCTCCCGAACTGGAATTCACAGCCGGACCCGATGTGTTACACCGCAGCGCTCGCTGCGGCCGCGGGCTCAGGTTGCCGCGGCGCGGCACGTTAATTTTGCCGCGGCCGACGCCCGGGCCGCGGTAGACGCCGAGGCAGACACCCAGGTCGCGGGGGTCGCCGCGGCTCCGGCGAGGGCCATAAAGGCTCCAGGGAGCCGGTCTGGGGGTCACGGCGCTCGCCGCTCCCCGTTTTTCAAGTTCTGCCTTAAAGGCAGACGCGGCAGAGCCTGAAACCCCGAGGGGGTTTCAGGCATGGCCGCACACAGCGCATTATGCGCTTAACATTTATTTCTCTTGCATGTATTCACCTGCCCACCACTTACCGATGTTCCTAGGACAAACCGAACCCTTACACTGGGGGTCCTTTATACTTGCCTTTTTTCTCTTCCCAGCATGCTTACCACTTCCTCTCTACCCAGCATGCATTGTCTAACACACATACCTAATTCATTACTGTTTTCTTTTCCCCCATCCAAGATGGCGGTGTTCTACTTCCTGTTTCCTGTTTCCTGTCCAGGGGTATTTAAGGGGATTCCAACTGCCTGTTCATTGCGTTGCAACACTCCTTGGTGATAGTCACGCTCCTATTTGATATCCTTCTGCGAATCCTGTCTGTTCCTGATTTGCTTTGTTTTCCTGCCTTCCTGAACTGCGGTCCTAATACCCTGGTGTCCTCCTTTCGTTTCAGGGAGTTCCTGTGGAGGTTTTTTACCCTACTGGGGTTTTTCCTCTGGGACTCCTTCTGGAGGGCACGGACTGTAGTGGTTCGCTCATACCAAACAGCACCGTGGCTACCGGAAGGGGTCGCCCCTACCTCGGCCAGAGCAGAACCCGTCGGAACAAGGACCGTTCCCCTACGCCTCTCCGCTGCGAGGGTAAGACCGTTGAGAACCGCGACACGATGACACATTGACGTCCACCATGACAAACCCACAATTGTGCCAAGTTTGGTGGCACTGCTTCTTCCAGTGGCCGAGTCATTCCAATACCCCAGGTAATGGCCAGTGGACATCATAAACCAAGCAAAACTGCTCATCCTGAGCTGCAACTGGACCAGAAGGAAGCCCCAGTCGAAGGACTTCAGGAACAACCGGACCTCCCTGGACCGGGACTACCCCTGCCCCTGTTGTCCTACAAGCGACCCTGACTGCGATCGGCATCTGGACCAGAGAGGCATCTTTGTACACAGCCCTTGGAGCAACAACCGGCCCTGCACCCGGTCTCCTGGAGCCTTGCAACAAGGAACTAGCTGTGCCCCAAGGGTCCCTCACCCCTTGCAACCACGACACCACAAGGGGACCCCAAGGCACCACCTTTAAACTTGCCTCTGCAGATCTTTTTCAAGTGGTCCCTTGCCGTGGCCCTGCACCAGCTTCAAGAGTCTTTCCAACGCTGCTTCTGCTGGAACTGGGAGCCACCCAAACTTCTGCTGGCACAGCATGCCCACGATGACTGCGACCAACCTGCCAAAGCTGGACTTGGTAAAGTGAATGTATGATTGTATATGCATTTTTAAAGGTGACCTTCCATTGATTCCTATGGTGCGTAATTACGCACAGAAAGACTGCATTTATTAAAACTTGAAAAATTCATAACTTTAAAAGTACTAAACCAATCTTAATGATCTTGGTCTTAAAAATTATATAAAAATCTGAAGGATTTTTATACATTTGTCTCGAGTTATCCGTTTGAATGAGTGAGTCGCATGATTCATACTGTGAGTACAACAAATGCTTTGCACTTCTCCAGATTAGCCTAACTGCTCGACCAAGCAACCTCAAAAATTAGAGCATTAGGTGATATAGTTTTTGCCTCTGGAAACCATTTTGTGGTTGTCTGGACCCCTTATACAGTGTGCCTAGTTTGTCCACTACATAGAGGGGCAGCCTCCTACATGGACAGGATCAACTACCCTGCCAGAAAGGCTGGGTACATACTTTCATCCAGCCCCACTTGCTCTATAAAGGGCTTTGCCTCCTACGAACACAAAGTAATTTGACTCCAGGTCTTCCCTGTCTTTTGTCACCCAAGACAGGTTGGAGGCTTTACAGGGGGAGGGAAGAACGTTCTAGACCAAGATGTGGGGTAGGACCGAAGTCCTCCCCACACACAAAGGATGCACCAGGTGTAAATATTTGACCCCTAGAACCATTCTTCAGAACACTTCTGTGGGAGACTGTAATGATATTTGGGTTTTGACTACTGACTCCACGTTGCACTTAGCCTAGCAGCACACCTTCTCATTAGTGACCACCAGCTTCGTTTTGCCTATTGACTTTATTTTAGCATTAACCACCACCACGTTAAAAGCTGCAAGTACTTTTCCATTATACAATGTGCTCATGTTTTTATTCTGCGTGTTTGCGTGTTCTTTCCCACCATGGGTTTAGGCTGATATGATTGTACTAGGACAGCAAGGAACGGTTTTGTTTTGATAGATGGCACCTTGGGATTTTGGCCAATTCCCGACGTGTCCTTTTCAAAGCTGACCTAAAATAACCAGCATTTTTTTAATAATAAACGTATGCATTGGGACGGAGTTTCTAGAATTCTCCTCTCTTGTTTATTCAAAGTATATAAGAGGCCGAGACCAGATGGACCAGGGAGTGACTCAGATCTGACATGCGCAGGACGCTGAGGTGTGTCATCCTTCCCGTGAGGATAATTGATCTCTCTCTCTACGATGGATTCTGGGATCTGGCTGTCTGATGCTGATAAGGAGGGAGATGAGGCAGATTACCCATGCCTCATGGTGATGCATTTAATTCATTATTTGCTTTGCATTGTAATATAGATACATATATTTGCAACGAATATTGCAATGGAGAATCATTTGTACATGTTTTAATTTCATTGCTGTGACCATTTTTAAACATGTGCTTTGAGCATGCTAATCTCCTTTACAAACCTTGCGAAGGGATTTAATAAATGTCTCCTTTAGACTAAGAAGCGCATACCAGAGATTTTTGTCAGTGCATGAGTGTTTCAGCTTGGTCATTAGTGAAGCAAAACAGAGACTCCGAAGGGCAGTCCTCCCTCTGAGGGAGAAAGGATGGACCTGCTTCTTGAACCCAGGGCTACCAGAGTGACTCCAAGGGCTAGTTGTCTGGCCTCCTCTGTGAGCCACAGGGACACAACAAGCTCACTAGGCCTCGAACCATGCTGTTGGCTTCTGCTGGAGTGAGTCCTAACCACCCCAAATGGTGCCCCTCCAGGTGCTGGACCTTTGGAAGTCGTGTTAGTGGTACTGTTCCTGCCTAACCCTAAAAGCTGGGACTTGGAAAAGTTTTGAAGAAATTCTACTCAGAGAAGTGACAGGAAACCGGGACCTATATGCAAGGCAAAACAACAAAGATGCATTGTCGTTAGGACTGACTTCCTGCATTTCCTGTTACATTATTCACAGCAGCAAATCCCTTTCAACTGGACTTCTCGAGGAAGGTATCTGGACTCATTGATCACCCTTTGAATATATCCTACAGCCTTGCCCGCTGAAGGACTCCAACCACTGAAAAAATGGGATAAGTCTAAAGGTAGAAATCTTCACTGCGACTTCATCTAGAAGCTTCCCAGTGACGATGACCTCTTTTCAGGTATGGCCTGCTGCCTTGCCCTGCTGAAGACTCTACCTTCTCTATGAAATCTTCAAGATTTGTTTTAAGTCCGAAGGTAAGCCAGGGCCAGGCCAAATTCACCCCTTGCATCTAACCTGTGTTCCATGGCAGTCGGCCTTAACTTTTGATTTTGACATGGCCTTGCGTCGCCATCTTTTAGGTGCTAGATTTCACTAAATACTTTAAATCCAGTCAGTAGTACCGGAGTTATACATTTTTAATTTGTTTTGGTGTGAATTAATTAATTAAAATGTACCCTATTCTTCTAAATTGGTTTGCGGTTTTTCTTGTATTGTGTTTTTACTTCATTACTGTTAGAGGAAATTTTGGAAAAGTATTTATGCTGCGCTCAAAGTAAAGCCTGAATGCTTTTGTACCAAGCTACTACAGGGTTAAGCACAGGCAAATATTGTGACTTTCTGTGGTTCACCGCAACAGCAATTGTTTTATTATTTGAGTGGGGCTGCCACCCCTCTCAACTAATTACCCATTTTCTTAGAGGACCAATATAGCTATGGTGCTTATTATGTGTTGGGACCTATTTTCATTATGACTTATTTCAGGTATTTTCTTGTGATGGTCCTATTATCATGGGCAGCGGAGCACCTCACAGGTCATAGGTAACAACAGTGTATGAAAAACAAAGTCTTACTATGAAAGTAGTTACATGAGCACATAGGGATTTCGACTGCAGCCTGGAAAGGTGACATAGTGGATGTGTGGAAACACTAGGCATCAAGAGGGAAAAATCAATGAGTCCAGAGTGAGGGAAGATCCTGCATAGAATTCTCTTAGTAACTAATACATGGTTGGATTGAGAGGATGGATCCATGATCACTCCTAAATTCTTCACTAGTGTAGAGGTGCTTGGGTGGTCCAATTTCCTTAGGCCAGATGGTGGGGGTCAGTCTGCTTTCATTAAATGAGATAGGGTCATGTGTCATCCTCAAACGTCACTCTGTTTATGGGGAGTTTAGTGTTGGGTAATTCTGTAGCATCGAAGTGGTTGCTACAAAGTCTTAACCAATGTGTAAAAGTATGCCCAAGTCTAATGGCTTTTCCACCTATACAATAATCTGGGTGTTGCTGGCATAAGTAAATGAAGTAAGCTTGAAAGTGTGGATGATTTCTGGAATTGTAGGCAAACATATATTAAAAGGCAAAGGGGATATCGCTAAGCGTTGGGCAATGCCAGCCTTGTTGGAAAAGTGGTTAGCAGAAAAGGAGAAATGTGATAATTTAAGACCTAGCTCACCGAATGATATTGTGTTCAAAGAATGCTGCCTTTGGTTCCAATCAACCTATAGAGCAATAGCTTATGGCCCAGTGTCAAATGCTGACAATGGGTATTTTAGAAGGAGACAACCACACCACTGAAATTGACTTCATTCCTGAGGTTGTGTCGGATTGCAATTAACGCTGACTTGGGGACTCCTCTGTGGCACATGCCAGTCTGCCTGTCAGAGATGGATTTGTTCTATGTAAAGGGTGCATTTCCCCAATTATCCTTGAACACATCTCGAGCAAGGGATTTGGTTATTGTCCTGTGCTTTACTGGGCCCAAACATTTAGGCTATGGCTCTTACCATTTGTAATATATCCCATAAAGCACCACTCCAAAGCATGAAGTCACACCCTCCAATGTTGTTGAATTTGTGCAGTTTTGAGGTGAACCCCTTTGTCAAAGTCATCTATGAACCCTTTGCGGAACTGAATAACTGGCATTAAGGGATTCAACAATCATTTATCATGCACCTCCATCCAAGATTTTACCATTATCGGACAGTGTATATCTGTGAGAGGCTGCTGAAGAGGGAGGTATGATGGAAAGAATAAGATTGATCTCAGTGACAGGAAATTTCCCTTTTTATCACATCATCAAGTTCTGTTTCTGTTGGGCTAATACCTGGAGGTTTGCATAAAGGGTATGCCCTTCTGAATGAGTCACTCCAGTAAGTAATTGGCGAAGATGGAGAGCTTAAAGGTTAGAGATGATAGATGCAATATCATTCAGTTCAGTTTTGTCAGACCTGATAGTGAGGTCATCAAAAATGCACGGATTTGTGCGGTCAATGTTACTGTCTGAGTTCTTATTCAGAAGGACATCTGTAAAGGTATTGTTCTGAAGGGCTGATTGGAAAATGAACAAGAATGAAGAGGAAAACATTGGATGTAGTGTACGCTGCATCGATAGGGACTCTCACAACCTTGATGTGTGGTTCTTTGATAATGGGTTTTGTAAAATATTTCTATGGACCACAACTATTCCTCTACCAGTTTTAATGTGTTGATTATTGTTTAGTTTAGGGTATATATCAGAAATGGCCTTATGAGTAATAGGTGAGGCATCTTCACATGGATTCATGTATATTTGCGAGGCATCTTCTCTCAGCCTGCATTCCCTGAGGAAGAAGAGGTCTTTTTGGAGTCCAATAGTGGGTCATATATGTGGACTCTGATCAATGTGATATCAATAAGCAGGTACAGAGTGGAGGAAAGGTGATTGTTGGTCTGATCCAAGCAGTGCTTAATTTGTAAATAAAAAGGTGCCGGTGCTCAAAGCCCTCCTCTTAAACATGCGGCTCCTGCAATTAAATCTGCGAACACAGAATACTGAGGCAGCGTAATCCCGATGCCATCTCTGACCTCTTCAATCCATTTAAAGCCACTCCCTGCCCCTTCAGCTCACACCTGAAGTTTTCTGCTTTCCCTCATCGTGACGCTTTTTTGTTTTTCTCTTCCTCCATCTTTCCCAAACGTGTCTTTTGCTCGCAGCAAATACTTGAGGCAGAAGACTAAGCGCCGGCCCTCAAAAATAAGTGCTGGTGCTCAGCACCGAAAACAACAAGCACAAATTAAGCACTGGATCCAAGGTTTGTGTCATACCTCATGGATAAGGAGGTTTTAACTATTCCTCGGGTTGTCCACAGAAAGGAAAGACTGGAATAATGCTTTTTTAGTTCCCATACTGCTGCAACCTCAACAGTCCTTTCCTATGTTATTTGTTCTGTTGCGTGTTCTGTTTAGGATGATGGAGAGTACTGAGAAATGTAGTTGATGGTCCTTGAGGTTATGGTGATATAGGTTATGGTGATATACGAGTTCAGGGATGGAGTAAGTGATGGGAGATGGTCATTCAGGGCCAGATTTATTAAAGTGTTTTATTGCCCTTGCATCATGCAAGGTAACGCAAGGGCAACACAACACTAAAGTCAGATTTAGCAAGTTACATAATGCCATGCAATGCCACCTTGCCTGGCCCTGTGGTGCTTAGTAAATCTGGACAAACGCAAGGCAGCGCAAGTTGCTGCCATGTGTTAGTGTGCCCTGGGGAGGTTCTGCAAGGGTGGAGGGTGGGTGTTCCCATGCTTCCACCCATGTATTCTGACGCATTCCCAGATTTAACAACACTGGTAGACCTGGGAATGCCTCAGAATTGTATGTCATCCCACCAGAGGCGCAGCAAGGAGAAATGTCTTTATTCCTCCTTGTCGTATCCTCTTTTCAAGTGTGCAGCAATCTGCAGGACACTTAGAAAGAGGAAAATGCTCTGAGGATTGTTTTTGTGCAGGAAGGGCACCTTCCTATATAAAAGCAATTCTGGCTACAACGCACACACCTTTGCACCATGGTCTAGGGCTGACTGTTTTGGTGCTAAGCAGCACATTGTGTACTAGCACAGGCAGAGAGAAGGAATGCACCACATATTGGTAAACATGACTCATTCCTGCCCCTTCCCTTTCACTCAGCACAGCACAAGTTGTCCTGCTGCATTGCGTGGAAGTATGATAAATATGGCTTTCTGTGACCTTATAATGGCTCTGCCCAGCATAAACACAGAGAGCATAAGATTGGCAATTTCTCTTGCCAGACAGGCAATAGAGCATGGATGCCATTTGGAGTTCTTCAGAGATCACAAATTCGATGCCAGACTTTCCCTTTGCTACCCCTAGTATTGGCTTTGTGACCCCTACGTTAGAGATTGCAATGGGAATATTAACCTGTAAAAGCAGGTTTGGGCGAGTGGCTGAAACCCGCACTCCCACTCCAGTGTGGGTATTGGGAATTGGCGGACACTGGCGAGGGATCCAATGGATCCTCCAGTGTGAGCACCAGAGGATTCAATTTTTTTTTTAAAAAAGGTCTGGGGTAATGCTGAATGGCTTCTGTGTCAGCCCTGCTCCCCACTCTTCTGTGACTTCAGCATGCCTTGCGGCACACTGACTTCACAGTTTCCCCACCGGAGCAGCAGAAGAAGCAGGTGAGTGCTGTCCTCCACTCTGGTGGGGGAAAAATCTGAAAATGGTCTCTCCAGGTTTCAGGGAGGCCTCGTTGGAAAGGGGTGTCTCTCCCCTTTCAAACAAGGCCTTCCTGAAACAGTTTCCCAAGGGTGGATTGCTGTTTCACCTCGATCCACACTCAGGAAACCACTAGGTCGCCAGGGATTTTTTTTGTGTGGTGTGGGGGGGTGGGGGGGATTCAGTCTCCCCTCAATAGCGGGCCAACTCCATTTCCACTGGGAACATAGTTAAAACAAAATAATGCTGTTTTACCCCTGGGCAATATCAAAACCAACAAAAGTGCCCATAAATACATCAAACAAATCTATTAATTATTTTTCATGTTATTATATTCACAGACAGAGGAGAGAAATATTTTGATTATTCAATACTTTAATGTAAAACAAGATTTTAATACGCAAGTACTCCATTCTTGTCCCCTTTAGGGTAGGACAATTGAACCCCATCACCACTTCCTTCTACTAAACAGAAATAGAGCAATACAACGCATATGGACAAGGTTAAAAAAAAAATATATATACATATCCATAAAGGAAGCTAGGCCAAAGGCTAATGGATGGAATATACTGGAAGTCCAGTACCAATGATTTTACAAAATAGAGCTTCAATCTCCTCCATCCAGATTCAGTACCGCTCTCCAGAGCTCACACTGTGTCAACATTTTGCTCTCCTAATTAGCGATTCAAGGAGACCATCCTAATGACTTGATGAAGGTCCATCAATTCAGGGATAATCAGAAGATTAGAAAAAAGCTATAATCATTTAGCATTGTACTGCCATCTGCTGTTAATTTTCATCACCAGTGTGTTTATATAAACTCCTTACCACCTTAGTTTGATCCAGTTCTGTGACGGGTACTAGGCCTAGCCACTCAAGTGGGCAGCATTTTTATTGGCACTAGTGGTCTATGTAGGAAGCTGGCTCTGTATATAATCTAGCAACATGAGATGTAGTGTGCACAGAGTCCAGGGGTTCCCCAGATGCTTAACAGAGGCTAAAGTAGATAATACTAATGCCCTCTTTTGTGGTTGTGTGGTCGAGCAGTTAGGCTTATCAGAGGGTAGTGAAAAGCATTTGTTGTACACACACAGGCAATAAAGTGAAGCACACACTCCAGGACTAACTCCAGACCAATGGTTATTTATAGCAAAAATATGTTACTTTATTTCTAGAACCACAAGATTCGAGTTGCAGGTAAGTACATTAGCAAGTAACTATCCAACAAATGTATTAATACCACTTTGTTTCAATTTGGCAATTTAATAGTTTTCAAGTAAATAGAAATAATCTGTTTTAAAGGTTGACAGTACAATTTTGAGAAACAGTTCTAGAGGGAACAAACAAGACTTACAATTCCAGTCTTTGTGGGTTAGGGTGTCCATAGGTTGGTTCAAGATGACCCCAAACACCCACCACCAGCAACATGGGGCAGGCCAGGCGCAGATGTCAAAGTTGAGGAGGATTTAACATGGGCTTACATGGAGATTGGAGGCACTTGGAATCAGGCCTGCTTGCAGGTAAATACCCACGTCTTCGGAGGGCAGACCTGGGGGCACCAGGGTGGGGCACAGGTCAGCACCAAACACACACCCTCAGCAGCGCAGGGGTGGCCGGGTGCAGGGTGCAAACATAGTGTTGGGCTCCCAATACTTTCCTATAGGGGGACCTGGGGGGCACAAAGATGCTGCAGGTGAAGTCCAGGGGGTTGGTTCTGGGAAACCAAAGGCTGGACAAGGAGGGGGGCAACCTGCTGGACATTGCTGCCCAGAAGGTCAGATTCCCCAAGGCCAGGGGGCTGTGGGTGCAGGGGTACCTTTTGGCATTGGGATTCTCTGTCCAGTTCTGTTGTGGTCAGGAGGGTCCTCCGGATTTAAGCTGCAGGCGTTGTTGTGGTAGACAAGAGGGGTCAACCCTGGGTGGGCACTATCTCAGATTCACCTGGGGACCAGCTCTAGTCGGTTGGGCCACTTTGGCACAGGTTGTGGGCATTGGGTGTAGAGTGGACAGGACTCGTGGATTCTGGGAGGCTCTGTACTCCTTGGATGGAGTTTCTTCTTGGACAGGGCCGCTGTCCACGGGTGTTCTGGGGTGCAGGCAGTCCTCTGGAGGCTTTTCAGAGGTCGCTGGTCCTGCAGGATGCGTTGACTTCTTTTTGCAGGGCTTTTGAAGCTGGAGACAGGTCAGTTTGTGTCTTCAGTCTTCTCTGCTGAGGGTCAGCTTAGCAGTCCTTTTTCTTTTCTTCTTTCTTCTTGTGAAGTCGCCAGGAATCTGATGAGCTAGGTTCAGGGGAGCCCTTAAATCCTGGATTTAGGGGCGTTACAGGGGTCAGAGTGCAGTAGCCAATGTCTACTATCCCTGAGGGTGGCTACACTCTTCCTGTGTCCAACCCTTTTGGGGAGGGGGGAAAGACCTAACCCTATTGGTCCCTGTCCTCCAAACTAAGATGGAGGATTTTGCAAGGAGGGGATCACTTCAGCTCTGGACACCTTAGAGGTAGTCCGAGCTGAGGTGGTCTCTCCTACTTGTTTTTCCCCCAATTTTCCCACCGGACTTGTCGGCAAAAGTGGGGCTTTGTCTGGGGGTGGGCATCTCCACTAGCTGGAGTGCCTTGGGGGCACTCTAACAGGAGGCCTGAGCCTTTGAGGTTCACTGCGGGGTGGACGGTGAAGCACCTCCACTCAGTGCAGGCTTTGTGTCTGGCCACAGAGCATGCAAGAGATCTTACCCCATGTGGTCAGAAACTAGTCTGGAAGTGGCAGGCTGGCCCAGACTGGTCACTCCTGCACTAGCAGTTTGGCTAACATACAGGGGGCATCTCTAAGATGTCCTCTGGGTGCATTTTTCAAGAAAGTCAACACTGGTATCAGTGTTGGTTTATTGTGCTGAGAAGTTTGATTCCAAACTTTCTAGTATTCAGTGAAGCAACTATGAAGCTGTGGAGTTCGTAATGACAGACTCCCAGCCCATATACTCAATATGGCCACACTGCACTTACAATGTCTAACAATGGACTTAGACACTGTAGGGGCATATTGATCATGCAGCTATGCCCTCACCTCTAGTATAGGACACCCTGCCTTAGGGCTGTAAGGCCTGCTACAGGAATGACTTACCTATGCCACAGGCAGTGGTTTGTGGGCCTGATCCTCTCCCTGTCCGAGGACTCTGAGCAAGCCAAGAGGAATTTACACAACTGGCCTGGATGGAGGCCAGCTGCCTCAAGCTCAACTCAGGCAAGACAGAAATCCTCATGATTGGCTCCACCCCTTCTGCCTGGAACGATCCTGGTGGCCCACCGCACTGGGTAGCGCCCCGCCTCACGGACCATGCGCGTAACCTGGGCATCATCCTAGACTCCACTCTATCAATGACCCACCAAGTTAACTCTGTCTCCTCATCTAGTTTCCATATCCTCCATATCCTGCATAAGATCTTCAAATGGATTCCCCCCGACATGAGGAAGACAGTCACCCACGCACTTATCACCAGCAAACTGGACTATGGCAATGCACTATATGCCGGCATTACCAACAAACTTCAATCAAGACTACCCCAAGTCCAAAATGTAGCAGCTAGACTCGTCCTGGACATCCCCCAACACAGCCAAATCTCCTCCCACCTCAGAGACCTACACTGGCTCCCAGTCAACAAGCGCATCACGTACAAACTCCTGATCCACACCTTTAAGGCACTCCACAATATAGGACCAGCATACCTCAACCACCGCCTCACCTTCCACCTACCCAACAGATATGTCCGTCCCTCCCAGCTCACCCTTGCAGCCGTCCCCAAGATTAGGAAAAGTACAGCTGGAGGAAGATTCTTCTCTTACCTAGCAGCGCGGACATGTCACACACTTCCCCTCAAGCTCCGGCAGACCACATTACTGAAGCAGTTCAGAAAGGACCTTAAGACCCGGCTCTTTGACTGAGCAGCACACCTGCTTTGAGAGCCTTGAGACCCTATGGGTGATTAGCCACGCTTTACAAATGCTTAATTGACTGATGGCAGCCTGAGAGGGATGCCATGTTAACTTTTTCTCCCCACCAGCACACACAAGCTGCAAAGGCAGTGTGCATGTGGTTGGTGAGAGGTCCCCCAGGGTGGCATAATACATGCTCCAGCCCTTGGGAACCTTCCCTGGCCACAGGGGCCCTGGTACCATGGGTACTTTTTACAAGGGACTTAACTTTGTGCCAGAGGAGTGCCAATTGTGGAAGCAATGGAACAGTTTTGGGAAAGAACACTGGTGCTGGTGCCTGGTTAGCAGGATCCCAGGACACACTCAGTCAAGTTGGCATCAATATCAGGCAAAAGGTGGGGGTAACCATGCCAACAAGTGCACTTTTCTACTGTGTAATACTGGGTGGTAGGAAATGTGTAGATTCCTGCAGATTCCAGAAATTTACGTCACAGAAATGTATGGAAAAAGTGGTGTTTCAGACAAACGTTGAAGTTTTAAGAGCATCGTGGGCAAGAAATCCTCATGATATCCATTTAAGGCACCACCATCCTCGTGCACTGGGTCTACCCACACAAGTGAGGTGCCATTTTTATCACAAGACATCAGGGAATGCCACTTGGAAGGAAGTTCGTGGTTCTCTACAGATTCTAGAACGTTCCATCAAAGAAATGTGAGAACATTTATTTTTAGTCAATGTTTGAGGTTTGCAAGGAATTATGGGTAAACAAAACCTAACTGAAAGCCGCATAAGTGACCCCACCCTGGAAAGCCCTAGTTGTCTAGTTTTTAAAAGTGTACACATTTGCTAGGTTTCCCTAGGTGCCGGCTGTGCTAGATTCAAAATCTACTGCTAAATACATTGGAAAAAAGGATACGTTTCAGTGGAAAATGTAATGCATTCATGTTGTGTTTAGGGCTGTTTCCTGTCATGGGCAATAGCCCTAACCACACAAGTGAGGTACTATTTTTATCTGAAGACTTCGGGGAATGTCAGGTCAAAGGAAGTTTGTGGCTCCCCATTGATTATAGAACTTTTCACCACAGAAATATAAGGAAATGTGTTTGTTTAGTCAAAGTTTGAGGTTTGCAAGGAATTGTGGGTAGAAAAACCTGAATGAGAGCCAGGCAAGTCATCCCACCCTGGAAACCCCTAGGTATCTAGTTTTCAAAAATGTACAGGTTTGCTAGATTTACCTAGGTACTAGGTGAGCTAGGATTCCAAATCTACAGCTACTCACATTGGAAAAAAGGGTACGTTTTAAGTGAAAAAATGTTATGCATCCATGTTGCATTTTGGGCTATTTCCTGTCGCAGGCACTAGACCTACCCACACAAGTGAGGTACCATTGTTATTGGGAGGCTTTGGGTAATGCCATATGGAAGTAGGTTTGTGGCTCCCCACAGATTCCAAAACTTTCTATCACAGAAATGTGAGGAAAGTGTTTGTTTATCAAAGTTGGAGTTTTGCATGGGATTCTTGGTAAGAAAAACCTGGTGAGGGCCATGCCTGCCACCCCATTATGGACAGCCCTAGGTGTCTAGTTTTCAAAATATGCACAGATTTGCTCAGATTCCCTGGGTGCCGGCTGAGCTTGGGTCCAAAATCTACACCTACCAACATTGGAAAAAAAGATCATGTTTCACTGGAAAAATCTAAGATGTCCATCTTGTGTTTTGGCCCATTTTCTGCTGCATGCACTACGCCTACTCACACAAATGAGGTACAATTTTTTTATCAGAAGACTTTTAGAATATTTATTACCAACTGGATTATGAAGCATTTGTGCCTTTCAAATGTAAGCCCACTGTATAAGAAAGAAGACATTTAAAAAAACGCTCTCTAAATCATACACTAGTATGGGCACCCACAAATTCAGAGATGAACTAATAACTACTGCTTGTAAACTCCATATATCATGACCATTTCAGAAATACATGGGTTTCTTTGATACCCATTTTTCACTCTACATATTTCAGCATATGAAATGGTCTATACTAGAAACTCAATGAAAACCTGCTGTACTGTGCAGCTCAGTTGTTGGCTCTGGGTACTTTACGTTCTTGGAGAACCTACAAAATGTATTTATCCCCGCAACCAGAAGGGTCTAGCAAAGGTAATGGTATATTGCTTTTGTAAATCAGCTATTGTTACAAAAACAAACTGATAAAAATGTCATATATGGCCATTTTGTCCTACTCATTTTCAATTTTTTTTTTTTTTTAAACAGTTATTTTCCCTGGAGAAACCCTTGAGGGATCTATACGCATGACCCTATTCTGAATTCAGAATATTGTCTACTTTTCAGAAATCTACAGCTTTCTTGGATCACCCATAGGTTTCATGCTGGCTTCCACCACAAACTGGAAGCAGGTTGAGAGCACAAAAAATAAGAAAAATGGGCTACCTCTTTGAAAAATGCCAAAACTGTAGTACAAAATTTGTTTTTGTTTGACTCAGCTCTGCATGTTCCTAAAAGCTGGGAAGATTATGACTTAAGCACAGCAAACTGTTCGTTAATGCCATTTGTTGTGAAAAACACAGACACTTTTATCCGGAGCAGTTTTTTCATATTTTTCTCCAAAACCCCAAAATTTTGCTATATTTTGACTATTTTTTTTGGTCCCCTCCAAGGGAATCCACAAACCCTGGGTAACTCTAGAATTCCTAAGATGTTGGAAAAAAGGACAGAAATTTAGCGTGCATGCTTTTTGTGGAAAAAAACCGTTATGGAGCCCTAAGTGCGAACTGGACCAAATAGCCCAAAAAGGGCTCAGCACTGGAGGGGAAAAGGCCCAGCAGTTAAGGGGTTAAGAGCCTAGTTTACTGTCTTTGGAGAGCTGTGTATCTTTTCTTTCAGCAGCCCGCACTCCTTTCAAATGTCAGACACTTCAGCAGCTTAGTTTCTCATGTGCAGCAGAAGGACCAAAGTTTCTTCCCAGACTTACAAGGAGAGATGAGCTGCACGGGTGTGTCTGCCGACATGCATTTGGACTCAGGAAACGAGTATTAAGCTGTTGAACATGGGCAGGTAGAGGTAGCACAAAATTACTCTAAGGACAGTGCAATGCAAAATGTTGGACAGTAAAACAATCATGGTTTCATGACACTGCAAGATTTACTCTAGTCTCTCAACACATCGCATTTATACTGTGCAGTTTGTTTCTTGAAATAACAAATCTTCCTTGAAGCACAGAAGACGGAAAACACAGTCCCTGCCCATGGAATAACACTCATTGCTTAGCTCTTAAATGTTACTGCTGACAAAATGGAGAAAATTGAGGCCACTTTTTTAAAGATGCAAAACCATTTAGGGTCGAGCGCAAAGCGCTCTGTCCCTGCTGTAATCTCTCTGTAGGCTTTTAACCACGCCCATGTCATGCCCATCAGTTTAGTTGGTTCGTGGGCTTGCCTTTTAAAATTTGCTTGATTTAATTAGTGAAAGGAATGCATACGTCATGCCTTTTCCGTTGTTTAGCCCACATTGAGCGCACCGGCCAACTACTTAAAACATAGGAGGCTCATGTTTTCCATATGTTTCTGCACTATTTGTTCTCTTTATTTCGTAGGCAGTACGATCTCGCTGGGCAGTAGTCAAGCACCTTGCCTGAAATCGACCCTGTTACATGGATATTTGAACTTACAATGCTAATAGCTTTAATGTGAGCAAACGCAAGACCCATGGCATTGCAAATGATAGTTTAAAAATCTTGCCAGCTGGCTTTGACCACAGAATGGTACAATCTGTAGGGACTGTGGGCAGTGCGAGGAATCGCTTGTTGCATGTTGTGTGCCTCTTTTCTGCTTTGCTTGCCGAATGAAAAATCAGGTTAAATAGTGAATGGAATATTTCTGGGAGTCTGCACCAGCAAGCTGGCCATTATTGCCTTGTTTGACCCTGAAAATACGTGAGTTACCATTATGTAGCTGGACATAGCCAGTGACCTATGTCCAGTACATGCGTAAAATGGCGTCCCCGCACTCACGAAGTCTGGGAAAATGGGCCTGGAGTTCGTGGGGGCACCTCGCTAGTACAGGGGTGCCCCCACACACAGGTACTTTGCACCCTGCCCTTTGGGCTAGAAAGCCTACCAAAGGGGTGACTTATAAGTGACCGGGTGTAGTGAAAAATGTCAGTGAAAGGGTGCTTGCACCTTTTCACGTGGGCTGCAATGGCAGTCCTGCAGAAGCCTTTGCATGGGCTCCCTACGGGTGGCAAAATATATGCAGCAGCCCATAGGGATCCCCTGGATACCTAGTCACCACATACTAGGGACTTATAATGGGGCACCAGTGTGCCAATTGTGAATGAAATACAGAGTTAACATTAACCAACAACTAAATTTAAGGGAGAGAGCATAACTACTGGGGTCCAGGTTAGCAGGATCCCAGTAGACACAGTCAAACACACTGACAAACAGGCCAAAAGTGAGAGTAACTGAGCTAGAAAGTGGCTACTTTCCTAATCCCCCCCTCCCAAACGAAGGACAATAAGGCTAACCTTGGCCAGTTGAGACTTTATAGTCTAAGTGGTGATAAGTGGAGAGTAGCTCTGCAGTAGAGTAGTTACTCCCTTTGCCATCCACTATGTAGTCCCTTCCCTGTGGGGAGGTGGACCACCCTGTTTGGTTACTTTTACCTGAAGTACAGTTGAACTGTGGACCCTGTGATTCCCTAGTTTTAAAGTGTGGAAAAAGTTTTAGAGTGGGGCAGGATGACTGTCCCTGGGTCCCTACGTTAGGGCAGGGTTGCTGTTCTAAGGGTTGTAGTACTAGACAGGGCTAAAGCAGGACAAAACGTTTGTGCCAACGTCTCTAAAGGAGGGCAGGGTTGCTGTCCCAAGGGTTCTACATAAGGGCAGGTTTGCTGTCCTATGGTGTTTGAGGTAGTGCAGAGGTGCTGCACAAAAGTTCCTCTGGGAGGGCTGGAGGGTTGCTCAAAGTTTTCTAAGACAGGGCAGGGTTGCTTTTTTGTCTTAGGTTTCTCACAGAGAGGTACTTTTACCTCTGGGAGTCTAGCCGTGGTAGCCTTTGAATCTTTTGATACAGGCTCCACCCCAGGCGTGGTATTCCCCCCCCCCCTCAGAGGAATGGTATCCTTATTGGAAGGGTGGGCAGGGGATACTTTGATATCCTGCATGCCTGTGTTTTTAGGAGAGTCCAGGGCCTTTATTTCAGGCTCCAGGGCTCTTTCCCTATTTTGCTTTTTAATCTCTCTTGAGATTAAAGGAAACAATTGTTTGGTAATACCCAGCATGGATGCATGGGTAAGAAACTCTACATCAGCCCAACCTGAAGTCTCTAGGTCATTCCCTAAGAGACAGTCTACAGGTAAGCTAGGTGATAATACCACCTGCTTAGGGCCAGTAACTCCATCCCAACTAAGTTGTACTACAGCTAAGGGAAGGGACTGAGTGGAGTTGTTAACATCAGTGACTTGGTACTTCTGACCAAGTAGGTATTGTGCAGGTGACACTAAGTATTCAGTGACTATGGTGATATTGGAACATGTGTCCTGTAGGCCTGGGCCTCAACAGCATTTATTTGTATTTCCTGCTTATACTTAGCCATATTAAGGGGACACACAGCTAGGGTCAGTGCAACCTTGTGAGACAGAAACTGTCTTGGGGGTTTCTACACCTACCCCAGTTTCTATTATGGACCCAAATGTGAACCCAACTACACCTTTGTTTTGACTAGTGCCAGTAGTCCCACCACTATTACTACTACTACTAATAGGGGCACTAGGAGTGGATGTGGAGTTGGTAGTGGTGGAAGGTTCAGGGGCTTTGCCAGGACACGATTTGTTCCGTGGCCTATGGCCTTCATTTCTGCACACACAGCACCAGGGCTTTTTAATGTGTGTAGAAGACGAAGAAGTTTACTCCAACCCCTGGTGGAGTTTTGTGGACCTGATGAGGAGTCTTTGCTTTTATCACACCTGTTCTGTTAAAGCTTTAGAAGGCTGGTTACATGGCAGCAAAGTATCTGACTATGAGGGCTTGTACAATCTATTACTGAGAGAGCATATTTTGAATAATTCTGTGTCTGACTTGTCCCTGCTGAATCCTCCATCTTGTTTTGGAGGGTAGGAACCAATAGGGTTAGGGAAGTGCTCCCTTACCCAAGGGGAGTGGGCACAGGAAGGGTGTAGCCACCCTCAGGGACTGTTGCCATTGGCTACTGCCCTCTGACCCCTGTAATGCCCCTAAATCTAGTATTCAGGGGCTCCCCTGAACCTCTCTCACCAGATTCCTGGCGACCTCAGAAGAAAGAAGGATGACTGCTAAGCCGACCCAAGTGACGATTCCAGATAGCAACTGACTTGGCCCCAGGCCTCCAAGAAGGCGACGCATCCTGCAGGACCAGCGACCTCTACAAACCCCAGAGGACTGCCTGCCCAGCAGAAGACCAAGAACTCTAGAGGACTGTGGCCCTGTCCAGAAGAAATCACCAAAAAGACTACATAACCACCCCAGATCTGCGAATCCTGTCTACTCTGCACCCGATGCCCACAGCCCGAGTCCAGGTAGTCCACTGGTCCACAGAAAGTCCCAAGGTGATTGCGACCATCAGTCTGGTCAGGATTGATCCCTCCTGGCCAACACAATGACTCTTGCAGCCTGAATCCAGAGGCTCCTCCTGACTACGACCGGATCCGATGAAGACTCCTCAAGCCTAAAGGTATCCCAGCATCTGCAGCCCCTTCGCGTTGGGAAATCTGACGATGGTCCAGCAACGTCCAGCAGGTGCCTCTCCTTCCTGTCCAACCTTTGGTTTTCTGGAACTGAACCCCTAGACCCAGCCTGTAGCATCTTTGTGGGCCCCGGAGTTCCCTCATTCAGGGGAACTGGGCGCCTGATGCTGTGTTTGCACCCTGAACCTGTGCCGCTGAGGTGATCTGTTTGGTGCAGACCTGTGCCCCCTCCCCCCAGGTGCTGCCCTAGATGCCCCAGATCTGTGTCCTGAAACGGTGGGTACTTACCTGCAATCTCTTTTCCACTAAGTTCCCCCAGTCCTCATAGGATTCCATTGCAAACCTGACACCAACTTTGACCTCTGCACCTGGCCGGCCCCGTGTTACTGGTGTAGGAGGTTGTTCCTCTATGTAGTGTGCAAAGCTAGGCACAATGTGCAGGGGGTCTAGGCAACCACACACTGGTTTACAGGGGTAGAAACAAGATCACCTAAAGCTCTAATTTTTAAGGTAGCTTTGTTGAGCAATCAGGCCAATCTTGGAGAAGTGCAAAGCATTTGTTGTACTCACAGCATCAATGTTGCAACTCACACACTCAAAGCAATAACTCAAGATCAATTTATAAAAATACTTCAGATTTTTATATATTTTTTTGAAACCAAGATTATGAAAATTGGTTAAGTACTTTTTGAGATATGAATTTGTGAAGCTTAATAAAAATAGTATTTTAGTGCGTAATTAGGCACAATAGGAATCCGTATAAGACCACCTTTAAAAATACACATAAAATCATACATTTGGTTTACCAAGTTCTTATTTTGTAGGTTGGTCGAGGTCATTGGTGGGCACACTGTGCCAGCTTGAGAAGTTCAGGCGGCTCCGGGTTCCGGCGGGAGAAGCAAGGAAAGGTCTCTGGAGCTGGTGGAGGGCCACTTTGGGGGACCACTTGGAAAAGCACTGCACAGATAAATTTAAAGATGGTTCCTTGTGGGCCCCTTGGAGTGTCAAAATCGCAAGGGGTGGGGGACCTTTAGGGCACAGCAGGTTCTTTGCTGCAGGGCACAAAGCGGCCGGGTGCAGAGCAAATCCATGCACCAGGAGTTGTGTGCAAGGATGCCCTCAGAAGCAGGAGGTAAGTCAGTTCAAAGGCCATTTGAGGACAACCTGGTCAGGCTGGTTTTCTTGGTGTCTGATGTTAGCTGAACAATACGCAGGGTATTGCCACAGTTTGACCACTGAAGGCCGCAGTGCCACCATACTTGGCACACTAGCAGGGTTTGTCTTTGCAGTCATTGGTGTGTGGCTTGGTGTACCTGTGGTGTCCAGTTCCGCAGTCTGAGGCTGGTCAGTGAAGTGACCCTCACTGGCTTACTAGTTTCTTTGCGTTTTAGAGTAGTATCTCCACTCTGGAGCGAGTTCTATGGCGATTTTCGAAGCTTGAAGGTCCTCTGGGGTTCTTTAGGGTTTTTCCAGTTCCTCAGTGGCGATTGTCAGATCCTGGGTGCGGCAGGCACGGTTTGGCATCTTTTCTTTCTTGCAGCAGGTCCAGAGTTCTCGTGCCTTGGATCTTCTTGTTGCTGGTCTTCTTTTGTCTGTCGAATCTGATTTCCTGGTCTAGGGATGCCCCCTAAATCCTGTATTTAGTGGGAATTTTACGGGGAACCTGGTAATGACCAATGTGTCATCTAACTTTGGGAGGCGGCACCCCCTAAAGTGACCACTTCCTGTGGGAAGGGTCACTTTATTATCCCTGATTGGCTATTTTCCTTCCATCCAAGATGGAGGATAATTAAATGGAGTGCCCACCTCGCAGCAACACCTTCAGGGTGGTGCATGCCAGGTAGGGACAACCCTCCTACTGTTTGTTTGAGTTTCCCCCCGTTGCTTCCGCCAAAAGTGGGAATTTGCATGGGGATTACCATCTGCTGCTTAGAGCAGGCCTGGTGGTTGAGTTTCATCGGTGGTTAGCCCTTTGAAGCTCGCTGCCATGGCAGTACACATTCCTGAGGAGGGGGTGTTGGGATCTCCACCCAGGAATGGCTTTGTTCTAAAAACCACAGAGATGGATCTCTCCCCCAAGGTTTGTAGATTGGATGTCTGGAGGTGGCAGACTGGATAGAACCAGTCAACAACCATGTCAGGGTAGTTAGCTTTTGCAGCGGGTACCTCTAAGGAGACCTCTTAGTACATTTGGAAATAAATCCAATACTGGTACCAATTTGGATTTACCATTCTGAGTTGTTTGATACCAAACAACCTAGGGTTCAGCGTGGCCATCAGGAAGCTGGGAAACTCATATTGACCCATGTTCAGCACATATATTAAAATAGCTGCTATGTTCACTCACTATGTCTCAGGTTTGGCAAGGACACAGTGGGGGCATATTGCTCGTGCATCTATGCCTCACATATATAATATAGTGCACAATGCCTTAGCGCTGGAAGGCCTGCCAGAGGGGTGTCTTATTCATATGGTATGCAGTGTATGGTGGAGAGAGCACACAGGCAGTGTGCCATGTCGAGTTTCTGTTTTAGGTTTGCCCCAGAGTACTCAGCCTACAATGGTAGCACTGGGTGTATCTGGGTGCATGGCCCTAGAGTGTGGCAAAATTAGTGCTGCTGCCCTCAGGGACTGACCCTTAGTACCCCATGCCCTGGGTACCAAGTACCTTTTACTAGGGACTTATAGTGGTAGCTAAAGGTGTATCCAATTATGCCAATGTATCACAACAGATTTAGGGAAAGAGCTCTGGTCAAGGGAACCTGGTTAGCAGGGGCCCCATGCACTACAATGTCTAGGCTCCATGATACATCTGGCAAAAAGTGGGTGCTAACCATGTCAAAAATAGGCCCTTCCTCACAGTTGGTGGTGCACTTTTGGGGTCAACTTGAACTTTGACCTGTGGACATTCTATCCCCAAAGACTTGAACCGTAAGTTGTGTACTTACCCGTTTTCTGTGCTAACACTTTTCCCACACTAGGACTCTATGGACTCCAATGGAAAATTGTGCTGTGTCAACTTTTGAAATTGAACAGTGTTACTTACTTATAAAGTGATTTACCTGCAAAACTCAAATAAAGTACTACTGATACATATGCTTGAGACTTACTTGCAACTGTACTTACCTGCAACAAAGATCCGTTGGTTCTAGTGATAAAGTAATAAAATATATTTTTGCTATATAAAAACAATTGGCCTGAAGTTAGTAATTGAGAGTATGTCTCAATTACTCTCTGATAAGCCTAACTGCGAGACCACAATACCACAAAAGAGAGCATTAGTATTATCTACCTAAGCCTCTGTTAAGCCTCTGTGTAACCCCTGGACTCTGTACACACCTCATTTTGGTGTAGGATATGCAGAGCCAGCTTCCTACAGTGTAATTTGAGGGGGTTTTTCAGGGTGGGGATTCCTTTATTGTGATTTATCTGTTAAATTAACTGCAGATGCACTCTTTTTTGTGTCTGACAAATATGGTTATGGTACAGTTGCCAAATACAATCTCCTGAGCGAGTACCTCATTATTTTATAAAGTAAGTTTTGTTACTTTTTGCAAAACTCACATTTATTTGCGATTGGACAGTGAATTTTTAGAAATTTGATTGTTCCTTAAAATGCGGCAGCGACCCCAGAGTTAAGCAATTTCGGGTGACCTACCTTTATAAATGAACCCTAATTAGTTTTAATATATTTTTCAAACTTTTTTCTTTTATCTTAGGCAAATTGGATTTTTGGTTGGATATTTTGTGATATTTTAATGTTAGGGGTGTGGCTACGCTGTCAAACAAGATGGCTGTATGCCGTACAAAATCTCTGGGAGGAATAGGGCCCAATACCGGCAGAGCCCCGTAAATGAGGCTCACAGCTACATCTTGTCGGCATGCCTGGGTGCCGGATGGCTTCTGCCCAATGAAGGCCTGAATAAGAGGACATTGGAGATCTGGGGGGGGCATTAGCATCCTGCATCCTAAGTGAGGATGCTGTGCCTTGGAAGTCCCACTGCGCCAGGGGCTGTGAACGGGCTTGAGGCGTGACCCACCTGAGCTGCGAGGTGCGGCTCGCGAATGCCGGCAGGCACCTCCCTCCACCATCGATACATAACCAAGCATGGGCCTGCCCTGAGGACTGGAGTCGGGCGCAGATGGTGCCCTCCTTGCATAATCCAGTCTGCACCTGTTCAGGGACCCCCAGTCCCTGCTCTGGCACGAAACTGGACAAAAGAAAGGGGAGTTGTAGGAGACTGGCCTGGTTTGTAGTGGGTACCTAAGGTACTTACACCTTATACCAGGTCTAGTTATCCTTTATTAGTGAAATGTAGGCAGTGTTCTAGCAGCTTAGACTGTCTAGAGTTAGCTGTAGCAGAGTAGCCTAGGCTGAACTAGGGGACATGCAAAGCTCCTGCAATACCACTATAGTTACACAGTACTTATACACAATAAAAGACAATACTCAGTGATACCAAAAATAAAGGTACTTTATTTTAGTGACACAAGGCCAAAAATATCTTAGAGGCAATGCTCTTTCTGGAGGTAAGTATTATACACAATATATATACTAGTAACCAAAATCAGGTAAGTAAACAGTCATAGAATAGTGCAAACAGTAAAAAATACAATAGAATGCAATAGGCCTAGGTGCAACACAAACCATATACTAAGAAAGTGGAATGCGAATCACGTATTCCCCCCTATGCAAGTGTAGTGTGCAGAGGGGCACCAGCAGTGTAAGAAAACATCGACGGTAAGTAATGTACCCCACCCCAGAATCCAGGAAAGTAGGAGTAAAGTACTGCAAGTTTCCTCAGGACACATAAGTCGTGAAAATAGATTTTGCAAGGACCAAGCAACACTGCAATCAACAACCGGTAGATTCCTGGACCTGAAGACCTGTGACGAGAAGAGACCAAGTCCAGAAGTCGCAGAAGAATCCAGGAAGGAAAGAGCCCCTGCCAACCTAGAAGATAGTGCAAAAGTGGATTCTCCAGTAAGAAGAAGAGTACAGAAGAGCACCAAAGAAAATGGCTGCGGGTTTCTGCATGGTGCATGCGATGTCCCACGTCGAGTTGTTGGATGCAGGCTGTTCGGTCGCTGGATTCCGTCAACAAGCCTTGGTTCATTCAAGTTCACGGTTGGCGTCAAAATGGAGCTGCCTGGACCCAGTAGGGACCTGGGGGTCTCAACTCAGACATAGGAGACAGAGGGGGCTCTCAGCACTGTAGAGTGCCCAGAGAAGACCAGGCAGCACTCACTGGAGTCCGAAGGCACGGGGACAAAGAAGATGCAAAGTGCGGTCATCGCAGCACAACAGAGGAAGGTCCCACGCCGCCGGAGAACAACTCAGCGAGTTGTGCGTCGCAGGATGGAGTGCTGGGGACCTGGGCTACACTGTGCACAAAGAATTCTTGGAAGAAGTGCACAGAAGCCCAAGGAGCTGGAGATGACGCGGTGCACAGGGGTACTGTCGCAGCACGGGAGGCAAGCTCTTACCTCCACCAAATTTGGACAGCTGGACCTTAGGACAGTCTGGGTCATGTCGGTCTACCACCTGTGTTCCAGGGAGCATGGTCATCGTTAGTAGAGGAGTCCCAGAGTACCGGTCATAATCGCAGAAGGGTGTCTGGAGGAGCAGGGAAGTGACTCCGTCACTCCACGGGAGATTCCTACAGTTCTTCTGGTACAGGGTGAAGACAGGCAGTCCTCAGAGCGTGCACACTTTGGAAACTGTTGCAAATGCTGGCTGGAGCTGAAGTTGCAGGTTACAGGAGTCGTCCTGGATACTTTGTTGCAGTTACAGCGGTGTAGGAGGCTGGACTGGCTTGTAGTGAGTACCAAGGGGTACTTACACCTTGCACCAGGCCCAGGTATCCCTTATTAGTGTATAGGGTGTCTAGCAGCTTAGGCTGATAGATAATGGTAGCTTAGCAGAGCAGCTTAGGCTGAACTAGGAGACAAGTGAAGCTCCTACAGTACCACTAGTGTCATATGCACAATATCATAAGAAAACACAATACACAGATATACTAAAAATAAAGGTACTTTATTTTTATGACAATATGCCAAAAGTATCTCAGTGAGTACCCTCAGTATGAGGATAGCAAATATACACAAGATATATGTACACAATACCAAAAATATGCAGTATAGTCTTAGAAAACAGTGCAAACAATGTATAGTTACAATAGGATGCAATGGGGACACATAGGGATAGGGGCAACACAAACCATATACTCCAAAAGTGGAATGCGAACCACGAATGGACCCCAAACCTATGTGACCTTGTAGAGGGTTGCTGGGACTGTAAGAAAACAGTGAGGGTTAGAAAAATAGCCCACCCCAAGACCCTAAAAAGTGAGTGCAAAGTGCACTAAAGTTCCCCAAAGGACATAGAAGTTGTGTTAGGGGAATTCTGCAGGAAAGACACAAACCAGCAATGCAACAATGATGGATTTCCAGTCGAGGGTACCTGTGGAACAAGGGGACCAAGTCCAAAAGTCACAAGCAAGTCGGAGATGGGCAGATGCCCAGGAAATGCCAGCTGTGGGTGCAAAGAAGCTGCTACTGGACAGTAGAAGCTGAGGATCCTGCAGGAACGACAAGGGCTAGAGACTTCCCCTTTGGAGGATGGATCCCCCACGCCGTGGAGAGTCGTGCAGAAGTGTTTTCCTGAAGAAAGACCGCCAACAAGCCTTGCTAGCTGCAAGTCGTGCGGTTAGCGTTTTTGGATGCTGCTGTGGCCCAGGAGGGACCAGGATGTCGCCAATTGCGTCAGGGGACAGAGGGGGTGCCCATCAAGACAAGGAGCCCTCTCAGAAGCAGGCAGCACCCACAGAAGTGCCGGAACAGGCACTACGAAGAGGAGTGAAACAGTGCTCACCCGAAGTCGCACAAAGGAGTCCCACGTCGCCGGAGGACAACTTAGAAAGTCGTGCAATGCAGGTTAGAGTGCCGTGGACCCAGGCTTGGCTGTGCACAAAGGATTTCCACCGGAAGTGCACAGAGGCCGGAGTAGCTGCAAAAGTCGCGGTTCCCAGCAATGCAGTCTGGCGTGGGGAGGCAAGCACTTACCTCCACCAAACTTGGACTGAAGAGTCACTGGACTGTGGGAGTCACTTGGACAGAGTTGCTGGATTCAAGGGACCTCGCTCGTCGTGCTGAGAGGAGAACCAGGGTACCGGTGACGCAGTTCTTTGGTTCCTGCGGTTGCAGGGGGAAGATTCCGTCAACCCACAGGAGATTTCTTCGGAGCTTTTAGTGCAGAGAGGAGGCAGACTACCCCCACAGCGTGCACCACCAGGAAAACAGTCGAGAAGGCGGCAGGATCAGCGTTACAGAGTTGCAGTAGTCGTCTTCGCTACTTTGTTGCAGTTTTGCAGGCTTCCAGCGCGGTCAGCAGTCAATTCCTTGGCAGAAGGTGAAGAGAGAGATGCTGAGGAACTCTGATGAGCTCTTGCATTCGTTATCTAAGGAAATCCCCAAAGCAGAGACCCTAAATATCCAGAAAAGAGGGTTTGGCTACTTAGAAGAGAAGATAGGCTAGTAACACCTGAAGGAGCCTATCAGAAGGAGTCTCTGACGTCACCTGCTGGCCCTGGCCACTCAGAGCAGTCCAGTGTGCCAGCAGCACCTCTGTTTCCAAGATGGCAGAGGTCTGGAGCACACTGGAGGAGCTCTGGGCACCTCCCAGGGGAGGTGCAGGTCAGGGGAGTGGTCACTCCCCTTTCCTTTGTCCAGTTTCGCGCCAGAGCAGGGCTGAGGGGTCCCTGAACCGGTGTAGACTGGCTTATGCAGAAATGGGCACCATGTGTGCCCATGAAAGCATTTCCAGAGGCTGGGGGAGGCTACTCCTCCCCTGCCTTCACACCATTTTCCAAAGGGAGAGGGTGTAACACCCTCTCTCTGAGGAAGTCCTTTGTTCTGCCCTCCTGGGCTAAGCCTGGCTGGACCCCAGGAGGGCAGAAACCTGTCTGAGGGGTTGGCAGCAGCAGCAGCTGCAGTGAAACCCCGGGAAAGGCAGTTTGGTAGTACCCAGGTATGAGCTACAGACCTGTGGGATCATGGGATTGTGCCAACTATGCCAGGATGGCATAGAGGGGGCAATTCCATGATCATAGACATGTTACATGGCCATATTCGGAGTTACCATTGTAAAGCTACACATAGGTAGTGACCTATATGTAGTGCACGCATGTAATGGTGTCCCCGCACTCACAAAGTCCGGGGAATTGGCCCTGAACAATGTGGGGGCACCTTGGCTAGTGCCAGGGTGCCCACACACTAAGTAACTTAGCACCTAACCTTTACCAGGTAAAGGTTAGACATATAGGTGACTTATAAGTTACTTAAGTGCAGTGTAAAATGGCTGTGAAATAACGTGGACGTTATTTCACTCAGGCTGCAGTGGCAGGCCTGTGTAAGAATTGTCAGAGCTCCCTATGGGTGGCAAAAGAAATGCTGCAGCCCATAGGGATCTCCTGGAACCCCAATACCCTGGCTACCTTAGTACCATAAACTAAGGAATTATAAGGGTGTTCCAGTATGCCAATGTAAATTGGTGAAATTGGTCACTAGCCTGTTAGTGACAATTTGGAAAGAAATGAGAGAGCATAACCACTGAGGTTCTGATTAGCAGAGCCTCAGTGAGACAGTTAGTCATAAAACAGGTAACACATACAGGGCACACTTATGAGCACTGGGGCCCTGGCTGGCAGGGTCTCAGTGACACATACAACTAAAACAACATACATACAGTGAAATATGGGGGTAACATGCCAGGCAAGATGGTACTTTCCTACAAGCGGTTCCTGGAGCAGTCTGCAGTTGATCTGATGGTCAGAAGCTGAATCAGAGGATGCAGAGGATTCCTGGAGGAGTCTTGCAAGCTGAATCTGAGGAAACACTCAAAGGAGAGACCCTAAAAAGCCCTGAGAGGGGGATTGGCTACCTACCCAGGTATGCACCTATCAGGAGGGATCTCTAATGTCACCTGCTGGAACTGGCCACTCAGAGGTCTCCACAGTGTCCCCACACCTTGGAATCCAAGATGGCTAACGCCAGGGACACACTGGAGGAGCTCTGGGCACCACCCCTGGGGTGGTGATGGGCAGAGGAGTAGTCACTCCCCTTTCCTTTGTCCAGTTTCGCGCCAGGGCAGGCACTGGGGGTCCCTGAACTGGTATAGACTGGCTTATGCAAGGAGGGCACCATCTGTGCCCTTCAAAGCATTTCCAGTGCCCTTCGCTGTACAGTGGAGGCGAATACGTTCCTAGACCCTCCATAACCCACACATGGGACGGGGCCCCAGCGTTGGATCAGTCACACACTGCCATGCTCTGGGCTGAGTCCCCCTACTTCCCGCAACGTGGTGGGAGTGTGGTGATACTTGACTGATGTGAATGCTCATCTTTGATATGCCGCCCACGCTGTCATGGGTAAAAAGGGCCCCAGGCAGTGCAGACTCACCTTTGACAGGCAATAACATTTGCAACAACAGGGAGAGACCGCCATGCAAGAGCAGGAAGCGCACAGAGACGAGGATTTGGTGCTGACAAGCCGCGCCACTGCTATTCTGCCAGAGCTCCACGCAGGCTTCAAGGCCAATGCTGCTAGATTTGACACGCTGGTGGGCCGCCTGTACCAGATTGGAGAGCATCTGGAACCACCAGGACAAATGCTTGGACCAGAAGGAGGAATGATTATCCAAGATGGAAAACACCACTACTAAAATCATCAGAAGGCTGGAGGTGCTTGAGGCCTGTCTCCACACTTTTGCAAAAAAATAATGAGGATTTAAAGGCGAGAAGTAGGCGTAACTACATACGCATTCTTGGGGTAGCGGAGACTATGAACATGGGACATATAGACCTCTTTGTTGAACATTTGCTTACTGAACAGTTCTACCGCTCCAGCTTTACATCTAGATTTGTTGTGAAACGAGCCCACAGATCTCTCATGGCGCGACAGGTGCTTGGTGCCCCCCCATGTCCAATCATCGCCTGCCTACTCAACTTTAGGGACTGCAACACCTCTCTGCGCTTGGCCTGCGAAAAGGCTCCTTTACAATACCAGGGCGCCACAATATCCATCTATCTTGACAACACTGTAGCTGTGCAGGAGGCCAGATAGAAATACCAGGAAGCCAAGACAGCCCTTCGGAAACATGGCCTTCATTACAGTGTACTATACCCGGCCAGACTATGAGTAGATGTCCCCGATAGGAAACTAGTATCTTTGATAAACTGACGAAGTGCTAGATTTTTGCAAGAACCTCCCTAAGATACTGCCATGCCAGGACTGTGCGACTCAGACTGCTTCTCCAACATGCCCCTCCGGGGCTGCCAACCAGGAACTCATTGGACTAATGGTTGGCTGTGTGCCTGAGCAGGCTTGTTGCTTTGCGACAATATCAGGGACCTGGTTTTCCGATGCTTACCCACCCTTCCCTGGGCATAAGCCCTGACATTTCTATTACTCTTGCCAATGCTTGTTGTTTTTATGCTATTTACTGATTGCTAATGTGTATATATTAGTGTGTTTACTTACCTCCCAGTTGGGGGACTGCCTATTAGTATTCTAGTATTTGTGTTACCGTAATAAAGTACCTTTATTTTTATAACACTGTGTGATTCTTTTATGTGTGATAGTGCTGTGTGACTACAGTGGTATTGCATAAGCTTTGAATGTCTCCTAGATAAGTCCTGGCTGCTCATCCACAGCTACCTCTTGTAGGAGGCTGGCCTGGCTTGTAGTGGGTACCAGAGGTACTTGCACCTTGTGCCAGGTCCAGTTATGCCTTATTAGTCTAGAAGAGGTGTTTCTAGCAGCTTAGGCTGATAGAAGGTAGCTATGGCAAAGCAGCTTAGGCTGAACTAGGAGACATGTAAAGCTCCTACTATACCACTGGTGTCATATGCACAATATCATAAGAAAACACTATACACAGAAGTACTAAAAATAAAGGTACTTTATTTTTATGACAATATGCCAAAGGTATCTCAGTGAGTACCCTCAGTATGAGGATAAGGTATATACACAAGATATATGTACACAAACCAAAATTATACAGGTAATAGCAAGAAAAGTAATGCAAGCAGTGTAGAATTACAGTAGATTGCAATAGGAGCACATAGGTATAGGGGCAACACAAACCATATACTCCAAAAGTGGAATGCGAACCACGAATGGACCCCAAACCTATGTGAGCTTGTAGAGGGTCGCTGGGATTGTAAGAAAACAGTGAGGGTTAGAAAAATAGCCCACCCCAATACCCTGAAAAGTAGGTGTACAGTGCACCTACTACCTCCAGAGAGCCCAGAAGTTGTGATAGGAGGTTTCTGCAGGAAGAACAAACACCAGCAATGCAACAACAGTGGATTTCCGGACCTGAGTACCTGTAAGACAAGGGGACCAAGTCCAATAGTCGCAACAGTGTTGAGAGTGGGCAGGAGCCCAGGAAATGCCAGCTGAGCGTGCAAGGAAGCTGCCACTGGATGGAAGAAGCTTGGAGTTCTGCAAGAAAGAAGAGAGCTAGGGACTTCTCCTTTGGCAGACGGATGTGCCACGTTGCGATGAAGCTTGCAGAGGTGTTCCCATGCAGAAAGACTGCAAACAAGCCTTGCTAGCTGTAAGGATCGTTGTAAAGGTTTTTGGGTGCTGCTGTGGTCCAGGAGAGACCAGGATGTTGCTACTTGGAGGAGGAGACAGAGGGGGCACCCAGCAACTCAGGGAGCCCCACCAGAAGAAGGCAGCACCCGCAGAAGTACCTGAACAGGCACTTGGAAGAAAAGTGAACTGGAGTCCACCTGAAGTCACAAAAGGGAGTCCCACGACGCCGGAGGACAACTCAGAAGGTTGTGCACTGCAGGAAGGAGTGTTGGGGACCCAGGCTTGGCTGTGCATGAAGGAAATCCTGGAAGAGTGCACAGGAGCCGGAGCAGCTGCAAATCACACGGTACCCAGCAATGCAGTCTAGCGTAGGGAAGCAAGGACTTACCTCCACCAAACTTGGACTGAAGAGTCACTTGACTGTGGGAGTCACTTGGACAGAGTTGCTGAGTTCCAGGGACCACACTCGTCGGGATGAGAGGGGACCCAGAGGACCAGTGATGCAGTCTTTTGGTGCCTGTGTTAGAAGGGGGAAGATTCCGTCAACCCACGGGAGATTTCTTTAGAGCTCCTGGTGCAGGGAGGAGGCAGGCTACCCCCAGAGCATGCACCACCTGGAAACAATCGAGAAAGCCGGCAGGATGAGTGATACAAGGTTGCTAGTAGTCGTCTTGCTACTTTGGTGCGGTTTTGCAGGCATCCTGAGCAGTCAGCGGTCGATCCTTTGACAGAAGGTGAAGAGGGAGATGCAGAGGAACTCTGATGAGCTCTTGCATTCGTTATCTGGTGAGATACCCAAAGCAGAGACCCTAAATAGCCAGAAAAGGAGGTTTGGCTACCTAGGAAGGAGGATTGGCTACCAAGAGAGGTAAGAGCCTATCAGAAGGAGCCTCTGACGTCACCTGCTGGCACTGGCCACTCATAGCAGTCCAGTGTGCCACAAACACCTCTGTTTCCAAGATGGCAGAGGTCTGGGACACACTGGAGGAGCTCTGGGCACCTCCCCTGGGAGGTGCAGGTCCGGGGAGTGGTCACTCCCCTTTCCTTTGTCCAGTTTCGCGCCCGAGCAGGGCTGGGGGATCCCTGAACCGGTGTAGACTGGCTTATGCAGAGATGGGCACCATCTGTGCCCATCAAAGCATTTCCAGAGGCTGGGGGACGCTACTCCTCGTCAGCCCTCAAACCTATTTCCAAAGGGAGAGTGTGTTACACCCTCTCTCAAAGGAAGTCCTTTGTTCTGCCTTCCTGGGCCAGGGCTGCCTGGACCCCAGGAGGGCAGAAACCTGTCTGAGGGGTTGGCAGCAGCTGCAGTAGAGACCCCGGAAAGGCAGTTTGGCAGTACCCGGGTTCTGTGCTAGAGACCCGGGGGATCATGGAATTGTCCCCCCCAATGCCAGTATGGCATTGGGGTGACAATTCCATGATCTTAGACATGTTACATGGCCATGTTCGGAGTTACCATTGTGACGCTGTACATAGGTAGTGACCTATGTACAGTGCACGCGTGTAATGGTGTCCCCGCACTCACAAAGTCTGGGGAATTTGCCCTGAACGATGTGGGGGAACCTTGGCTAGTGCCAGGGTGCCCACACACTAAGTAACTTTGCACCCAACCTTCACCAGGTGAAGGTTAGACATTTAGGTGACTTATAAGTTACTTAAGTGCAGTGGTAAATGGCTGTGAAATAACATGGACGTTATTTGACGCAGGCTGCAGTGGCAGGCCTGTGTAAGAATTGTCAGAGCTCCCTATGGGTGGCAAAAGAAATGCTGCAGCCCATAGGGATCTCCTGGAACCCCAATACCCTGGGTACCTCAGTACCATATACTAGGGAATTATATGGGTATACCAGTATGCCAATGTGAATTGGTAAATTTAGTCACAAGCCTGTTAGTGACAAATCTGGAAAGCAGAGAGAGCATAACCACTGAGGTTCTGGTTAGCAGAGCCTCAGTGAGACAGTTGGGCATCACACAGGGAACACATACAGGGTACATACTTATGAGCACTGGGGCCCTGCCTGGCAGGGTCCCAGTGACACATAGACTGAAACAACATATAGACAGTGAAATATGGGGGTAACATGCCAGGCAAGATGATACTTTCCCGAACAACCCCCCCAAATGAAGGACAATAAGACTAGCCATGACCTGATGAGTCTTCATTGTCTAAGTGGAAATATCTGGAGAGTCCATCTGCATTGGAGTGGGTACTCCCAGGTCTATGTTCCACTGTATAGTCCATTCCCTGTAGAGATATGGACCACCTCAACAATTTAGGGTTTTCACCTTTCATTTGTTTTAGCCAAAGTAGAGGTTTGTGGTCTGTCTGAACAATAAAGTGAGTGCCAAACAGGTATGGCCTCAACATTTTCAGTGCCCAGACCACAGCAAAGGCCTCCCTCTCTATGGCAGACCAACGCTTTTCTCTAGGGGTCAACCATAAAAGCAACTGGTTGATCCTGGCCCTCAGAATTCAGTTGTGATAAGACTTCCCCTACCCCTAATTCAGATGCATCAGTTTGAACAATGAATTTCTTGGAGTAACATGGGCTTTTTAGGACAGGTGCAGAGCACATGGCCTGTTTGAGCTCCTCAAAAGCTTTCTGACAGCTAGCTGTCCACAATACCTTTTTAGGCATCTTCTTACTAGTGAGATCATTAAGAGGGGCTGCTATGGAGCCATAGTTTTTAATGAATCTCCTGTAATACCCAGTGAGGCATAAGAAGGCTCTCACCTGGGTCTGTGTTGTAGGGAGAACCCAATCCATGATTGTCTGGATTTTCCCCTGAAGTGGTGCAATCTGTTCTCCACCTACCAGGTGTCCCAGATAAACCACCTTTCCCTGGTCTATCTGGCACTTTGAGGCCTTGATAGTGAGGCCTGCCTTTTGCAGGGCCTCCAAAACTTTCCAAAGGTGGACCAGGTGCTCATCCCAGGTGCAGCTAAAGACAGCAATATCATCTAGATATGCTGCACTAAAAGCCTCCAACCCTTGCAGGACTGTGTTCACCAACCTCTGAAAAGTGGCAGGTGCATTTTTCAAACCAAAGGGCATCACTGTAAATTGGTAGTGCCCTCCTATAGTTGAAAATGCAGTTTTAGGTTTAGCATGCTCAGCCAATTTGATCTGCCAATACCCTGCAGTCAAATCAAAGGTGCTTAGATACTTGCCAGATGCCAGTGTATCTATGAGTTAATCTGCCCTGGGTATAGGTGAGCATCGTTTTTTGTTACCTGATTGTGACCTCTGTAGTCTACACAAAACTTCATCTCCCTTTTTCCATCTTTTGAGTGAGGCTTTGGTACAAGCACCACAGGACTCGCCCATGGGCTTTCAGAAGGTTCAACCACTCCTAGATCAAGCATTTTCTGAACTTCTTGTTTTATGCAGTCCCTGACATGGTCAGGCTGCCTATAGATTTTGCTTTTGACAGGCATGCTGTCTCCAGTATCAATTGTGTGTTCACACCAAGATGTGATGCCTGGCACAGTTGAAAAGAGTTCAGAAAATTGTCCAAGGAGATTTATGCAGTTGTCTTTCTGTTCTGCAGTCAGACAATCTGCCAAAACTACTTTCTCCACTAAAGCATCATTTTCAGTGGTGGAAAAGAGATCAGGGAGAGGGTCACTCTCTTCTTCCTGTCCCTTATATGTTGCCATGAGCAGGGGGAGATCAGCCCTGTCATAGTAGGGTTTTAGGCGGTTCACATGAATCACCCTAAGCCAGAGGTCTTCAAACTGGGGGGCCTCAAGTGATCCCGGGGGGAGTGGCCCAAACTCTGGCCAAAATAAATATTATACAGATAACAGGCCTTTGTTTTAAGCAGAAGCATGTTATTGCAGTTTAAAAAAGGTGATAGTACTTAACTGCAATGTTTAAATAGGTTTAGACCTTTAGGAAAACCCACCCTGGAAAAGATTCCCAGGAGGGCCTTTGCCACTGCAGGAGCTGTAGGGGTTCTTAGAGGGATTGCTTCAGGATATCTTGTGGCATGGTCCACAACCACCAAGATAAACCTATTGCCTGAAGCAGTAGGAGGGTCAAGGGGGCCAACTATGTCAACCCCTACCCCTTCAAAGGGGACCCCAACCACAGGTAGTGGAATAAGGGGAGCCTTTGGTGTGCCACCAGCCTTGCCACTGGCTTGGCAGGTCACACAAGACTTGCAAAAATCTTTTGTGTCCTCTGACATCCTAGGCCAGTGAAACAGGGGGACAAGCCTTTCCCATGTTTTGATCTGGCCCAAATGCCCAGCCAAAGGAATGTCATGTGCCAGAGTTAGGAGGAACTCTCTGTACTGCAGGGGAATGACCAATCTCCTGGCTCTCCAGGTTTTGGGTCCCTTGCCTCAGTGTACAAGAGGTTGTCCTCCCAGTAAACTCTATGTGTGTCACTGACATCCCCATTTTGCTGCTTGACAGCTTGCTGTCTGAGACCCTCTAATGTGGGACAGGATTGCTGTGCCACACTCGGCTCTTCCCTGGCAGGAGCCCCTCCACCCAAAAGCTCAGCAGTGTCTGCTGCCAGCTCATCTGGTGAAGATTCTGCACAGGGAGGAAATTCTTCTTCCTCAAAAGGAGAATCATCTGTAGAGGGAGGGATAGTGAGTAGGGATTTACCCTTGCTACCCCTAGCTTTAGGGAGCACTTGGTCCATTGTTCCAGGATCCAAGTTACCCTGTTCTTTTTGCTTTTTGGCCTGAGCCCTTGTCAAAGCAAAAATATGCCCAGGAATGCCCAGCATTGCTGCATGAGCCTCCAACTCCACTTCTGCCCAAGCTGATGTCTCTAAATCGTTCCCTAGTAGACAGTCTACAGGTAAATCTGAGGCAACCACAACTTTCTTTGGACCAGTAAGCCTCCCCCCCACCCCCCCATTTGAGATTCACAACAGCCATGGGGTGGCTAAGAGTGTTGTTATGAGAGTCTGTCACTTGGTACTGCTGACCAAGTAGGTGTTGTTCAGGGTGTACCAGTTTCTCTATTACCATGGTAACACTGGCACCTGTGTCCCTGTATGCCTGAACCTCAACACCATTTATTAGGGGAAGTTGCTTGCACTTATCCATATTAAGGGGACAAGCTACCAAGGTGGCCAAATCAATGGCACCTTCAGAGACTAACACAGCCTCTGTGGTCTCCCTAACAAGACCAACCCCAACTAAGTTACCAAAAGTGAGCCCAGCTACTCCCTTGGATTGACTATTAGTAGGTTTGCTCCCACCACCACTGCTATTACTAGGGGCACTAGAATTTGCAGTAGGGGTTGTGGTAGTGGGAGGTTTGGTGTTTTTGTTTGGACAACTGGCATCAGTTGTCCAATGGCCTTTGACTTTACACAAATAACACCAAGGCTTTTTAGGTTGATTTGAAGAGGATTTGGACCCACCACCCCCACCCAGAGGATTTGTGTGGGCCTGATGAAGACTCATTTTTACTTTTGTCCCCACCCTTGCCAGAAGACTTACCATCCTTCTTCTTGCCATCCTTGTCACCCCCTGTATGAACTTTTCTGTTCACTCTTGTTTTGACCCATTTGTCTGCCTTCTTTCCCAATTCTTGGGGAGAGGTGAGATCTTAGTCCACTAGATATTGGTGTAACAAGTCAGACACACAGTTATTCAGAATATGCTCTCTCAGCATAAGATTATACAGGCTTTCATAGTCAGAAACTTTACTGCCATGTAACCACCCCTCCAAGGCCTTCACTGAACAGTCAACAAAGTCTATCCAGTCTTGTGAGGACTCTTTTCTGGTGTCTCTGAACTTAATCCTATATTGTTCAGTGGTTAAGCCAAATCCATCCAAGAGTGCATCCTTCAAAACTGCAAAATTGTTAGCATCACTTTCTCAACCAGTAAGGAACCTATCCCTACCCTTTCCAGTGACAGATAGCCACAATATAGCAGGCCACTACATTTGAGGGACCCCCTGTACCATATAGGCCCTCTCAAGTGCAGCAAACCACATGTTGATGTCATCCCCCTCCTTGTAAGGGGGACTATCTTGTGCAGCTTCCTGGAATCATGCTCTCTAACAGGATTACTATCAGGAATACTGCTGCTGCCACCATGGGGTACAAACCCCAATTTCCTTCTCCAGGTCTAGGGATTCCCTATCTAAGGCCAGCTGTTGCTGTTTAAGCTTCAGTCTGGCCTCTTCAACCCTCAACTTTTTGATTTCCCTTTCTAACATGTTGTCTTCAGGGTGGGTGGGTTGGGAAATGCTTGGACACAGAAGAGAAATTGGAAACAACAGAGGGGGATCTGTCCCTAACTGACTGAACCCTAGCAACTTGGCCTCTAGGAATAAAGACTTCCCTACTGTGATGGGAACCTCCATTACTACCAACATTACTGGGTGTCTTGTTAGAGGGCAAATCCTGATCAGAACCCTCCCTACCTCCCTCAAGGAGATCCCCTGAGTCAGATTGGGAACCTTTTATTAACTTCTGATTTGAAGTGCCTGCTTGGGACTCATCATTCACAATAAGCATGTTAAACAGAAATTCTTTGGTAGGGTTCTTTCCTATCACTAAACCTCTCTCTAAGCAGAGACTCCTTATGCTCTTATAATTCAAACTGTCATAAGTAGTATTGACCATTTTAAGAGTAGAATCTTCTGTAGGCATGATAGTAAAAGGTTTAGAAATAGTGAGAAGGAAGAAAAAGTTTCAGAACTTTTGAAAGAATAGAGAAAAAAGCTTTTTCTAACTTTTTAGAAACTTTTTGAAGTTTAGAGAAACTTATCAAAACTTTGTAAAAAGTTTAAGAGGAGAAAAGCAAAACTTTTTGGTTAGGTGTACATACACTGAACTGTTTTGTATATTATTCTCTTATGAAAAGTACACAATGACAAAGTGGTAAGTAGTTACAAGTACTTATCCCATCGCTGCTGCCAATGTAGGAGGCTGGCCTGGCTTGTAGTGGGTACCAGGGGTATTTACACCTTGTGCAAGGTCCAGTTATCCCTTATTAGTGTAGAAGAGGTGTTTCTAGCAGCTTAGGCTGATAGAAGGTAGCTATGGCAAAGCAGCTTAGGCTGAACTAGGAGACATGTAAAGCTCCTACTATACCACTGGTGTCATATGCACAATATCATAAGAAAACACAATACACAGAAGTACTAAAGATAAAGGTACTTTATTTTTATGAAAATATGCCAAAAGTATCTCAGTGAGTACCCTCAGTATGAGAATAAGATATATACACAAGATATATGCACACAAACCAAAAGTATGCAGGTAATAGCAAGAAAAGTAATGCAAGCAGTGTAGAATTACAGTAGATTGCAATAGGAGCACATAGGTACAGGGGCAACACAAACCATATACTCCAAAAGTGGAATGCGAACCACGAATGGACCCCAAACCTATGTGAGCTTGTGGAGGGTCGCTGGGATTGTAAGAAAACAGTGAGGGTTAGAAAAATAGCCCACCCCAAGACCCTGAAAAGTAGGTGTAAAGTGCACCTACTACCCCCAGAGAGCACAGAAGTCGTGATAGGGGGTTTCTGCAGGAAGAACAAACACCAGCAATGCAACAACAGTGGATTTCCGGACCTGAGTACCTGTAAGATAAGGGGACCAAGTCCAATAGTCGCAACAGTGTCGAGAGTGGGCAGGAGCCCAGGAAATGCTAGGTGAGGGTGCAAGGAAGCTGCCACTGGATGTAAGAAGCTTGGAGTTCTGCAAGAAAGAAGAGAGCTAGGGACTTCTCCTTTGGAAGACGGATGTCCCACGTCACGATGAAGCTTGCATGCAGAAAGACTGCAAACAAGCCTTGCTACCTGCAAGGGTTGCAGTAGAGGTTTGTGGGTGCTGCTATGGCCCAGGAGGGACCAGGATGTCGCTACTTGGAGGAGGAGACAGAGGGGGCACCCAGCAACTCAGGAAGCCCTCACAGAAGCAAGCAGCACCCGCAGAAGTACCTGAACAGGCACTTGGAAGAAAAGTGAACCGGAGTCCAGCTGAAGTCACCAAAGGGAGTCCCACGATGCCGGAGGACAACTCAGAAGGTTGTGCACTGCAGGAAGGAGTGTTGGGGACCCAGGCTTGGCTGTGCATGAAGGAAATCCTGGAAGAGTGCACAGGAGCGTAGCAGCTGCAAATCACACGGTACCCAGCAATGCAGTCTAGCGTGGGGAGGACTTACCTCCACCAAACTTGGACTGAAAAGTCACTGGACTGTGGGAGTCACTTGGACAGAGGTGCTGAGTTCCAGGGACCACGCTCGTCGGGATGAGAGGGGACCCAGAGGACCAGTGATGCAGTCTTTTGGTGGCTGCGTTAGCAGGGGGAAGATTCCGTCGACCCATTGGAGATTTCTTCAGAGCTCCTGGTGCAGGGAGGAGGCAGGCTACTCCCAGAGCATGCACCACCTGGAAACAGTCGAGAAAGCTGGCAGGATGAGGCGATACAAGGTTGCTAGTAGTCGTCTTGCTACTTTGTTGCAGTTTTGCAGGAGTCCTGAGCAGTCAGCGGTCGATCCTTTGGCAGAAGGTGAAGAGGCAGATGCAGAGGAACTCTGATGAGCTCTTGCATTCGTTATCTGGTGAGATCCCCAAAGCAGAGACCCTAAATAGCCAGAAAAGGAGGTTTGGCTACCTAGGAAGGAGGATTGGCTACAGAGAGAGGTAAGAGCCTATCAGAAGGAGCCTCTGACGTCACCTGCTGGCAGTGGCCACTCAGAGCAGTCCAGTGTGCCACAAACACCTCTGTTTCCAAGATGGCAGAGGTCTGGGACACACTAGAGGAGCTCTGGGCACCTCCCCTGGGAGGTGCAGGTCAGGGGAGTGGTCACTCCCCTTTCCTTTGTCCAGTTTCGCATCAGAGCAGGGCTGGGGGATCCCTGAACCGGTGTAGACTGGCTTATGCAGAGATGGGCACCATCTGTGCCCATCAAAGCATTTCCAGAGGCTGGGCGAGGCTACTCCTCCCCAGCCCTCACACCTATTTCCAAAGGGAGAGGGTGTTACACCCTCTCTCAGAGGAAATCCTTTGTTCTGCCTTCGTGGGCCAGGGCTGCCTGGACCCCAGGAGGGCAGAATCCTGTCTGACGGGTTGGCAGCAGCTGCAGTGGAAACCCCGGAAAGGCAGTTTGGCAGTACCCGGGTTCTGTGTTAGAGACCCGGGGGATCATGGAATTGTCCCTCCAATGCCAGAATGTGTGGTGCCTAACTGTATCACTGAGGCTCTGCTAACCAGAACCTCAGTGTTTATGCTCTCTCTGCTTTTTAAATTTGTCAATGCAGGCTAGTGACTAATTTTACCAATTCTTATTGGCACACTGGAACACCCTTATAATTCCCTAGTATATGGTACCTAGGTACCCAGGGTATTGGGGTTCCAGGAGATCCCTGTGGGCTGAAGCATTTCTTTTGCCACCCATAGGGAGCTTCAACAATTCTTACACAGGACTGCCACCGCAGCCTGAGTGAAATACCGTCCACTTTATTTCACAGCCATTTTGCACTGCACTTAAGTAACTTATAAGTCACCTATATGTCTAACTCTCACTTATTGAAGGTTAGGTGCAAAGTTACTTAGTGTGAGGGCACCCTGGCACTAGCCAAGGTGCCCCCACATTATTCAGGGCAAATTCCCCGGACTTTGTGAGTGCGGGGACACCATTACACTTGTGAACCACATATAGGTCAATACCTATATGTAGCGTCACCATGGTAACTCCGAACATGGCCATGTAACATGTCTAGGATCATGGAATTGTCACCTCAATACCATTCTGGTATTGGGGGGATAATTTAATGCATCCCTAGGGGCTCCAGCATAGAGCCCGGGTCCTGCCAAAGTAACTCTCTGGGGTTTTCTCTGCAGCTACCGCTGCTGTCAACCCTCAGACAGGTTTCTGCCCCCCTGGGGCCTGGGCAGCCCAGTCCCAGGAAGGCAGAACAAAGTATTTCATCCGAGAAAGGGTGTTACACCCTCTCTCTTTGGAAATAGGTGTTAAGGGCTGGGGAGGAGTAGCCTCTCCTGGCTTCTGGAAATGCTTTGAAGGGCACAGATGGTGCCCTCCTTGCATAAGCCAGTCTACACCGGTTCAGGGATCCCCTCAGCCCTGCTCTGGCGCGTAACTGGACAAAGGAAAGAGGGGTGACCACTCCCCTGATGAGCACCTCCCAGGGGAGGGGCCCAGAGCTCCTCCAGTGTGTCCCAGACCTCTGCCATCTTGAATGCAGAGGTGTGAGGGCACAATTGAGACCTCTGAGTGGCCAGTGCCCGCAGGTGGCGTCAGAGACCCCTCCTGATAGGTGCTTACCTCTCTGTAGGCAATCCTCCTCTGAGGGCTATTTAGGGTCTCTCCTGTGGGTTTCTCACCAGATAAGGAATGCAAGAGCTCACCAGAGTTCCTCCGCACTTCTCTCTTTGACGTCTGCCAAGGATCGACCACTGACTGCTCCAGGATGCGTGCAAAACCGCAACAAAGTAGCAAGGAGACTACCAGCAACATTGTAGCACCTCATCCTGCCGGCTTTCTCAACTGTTTCCTAGTGGTGCATGCTCTGTGGGCTGTCTGCCTTCACCCCGCACTGGAAGCCAAGTAGAAATCTCCCGTGGGTCGACGGAATCCTCCCCTGCTAACGCAGGCACCAAACATCTGCATCACCGGTCCTCTGGGTCACCTCTCATCTTGACAAGCTTGGTCCCTGGAACACAGGAGCTGGATCCAAGTGTCCCCGACAGTCCAGTGGCCCTTCTATCCAAATTTGGCGAAGGTAAGTCCTTGCCGCCCCACACCAGATAGTAATCCTGTGTACTGCATGAACTGCAGCTGCTAGGGCTTTGGGGACTTTTGCAAGACTTCCTTCATGCACAGCACAGCCCAGGTCCCCATCACTCCGTCCTGCATTGCCCAACTCGCTGAGTTGATCTCCGACTTCGTGGGACCCTCTTTTGTTGTGCTGAGATGACCGTCATGCTCAGATCTTCTGAACACCTGTTCAGGTGCTTCTGCAGGTGCTGCCTGCTTCTGCATGGGCTTTCTGTATTGCTGATCGACCCCCTCTGTCTCCTCCTCCCAGGGGCGTCCTCCTGGTCCTTCCTGGGCCCTGGCAGCACCCAAAATCCTCAACCGTGACTCTTGCAGCTAGCAAGGCTTGTTTGCGGTCTTTCTGCGTGAAAACAACTCTGCATCCTCCAGCACGCAGTGGGATATCTTTTGACCAAAGGAGAAGTTCCTGGCCCCTTCCGTTGTTGGAGAATCTTTGGCTTCTTCCACCCAGAGGCTTCCCTTTTGCACCTTCATCCGGGGTTTAGTGGGCTCCTGCCCCCCAGGACACTTGGGTGACTCTTGGACTTGGTCCCCTTCCTTTGCATGTCCTCAGGTCCAGGAATCCGTCTTCAGTGCTTTGCAGTCAGTTGTTGCCTTTGCAGAATCCCCTATCTCGACTTTACTGTCTTTCTGGGGCAGTAGGGTTACTTTACTACTACTTTTCAGGGTCTTGGGTTGGGGCATCTTGGACACCCTTAGTGTTTTCTTACATTCCCAGCGACCCTCTACACACTACACTAGGCCTGGGGTCCTTTCTTGGTTCACATTCCACTTTTAGAGTATATGGTTTGTGTTGCCCATAGACCTATTTTCTCCTATTGCATTCTATAGTGTTCTGCAGTGTTTGCGCTACTTTTCTAAGTGTTTTACTTACCTGATTTTCGTTTGTGTGTATATTTTGTGTATATTACTTACCTCCTAAGGGAGTATATCCTCTGAGTACCTTTATTTTTAGTAACTCTGAGTATTGTGTTTTCTTGTGATATAGTGCTATATGATATAAGTGGTATAGTAGGAGCTTTGCATGTCTCCTAGTTCAGCCTAAGCTGTTCTGCGATAGCTACCTCTATTAGCCTAAGCTGCTAGAACACTTCTAATATACTAATAAGGGATAACTGGACCTGGCACAAGGTGTAAGTACCACAAGGTACCCACTATAAGCCAGGCCAGCCTCCTACAACCGCGTCTTCTGCAGCTCCTTAGGCTTCTGTGCACTTCTTCCAAATGGTCTTCGGGCACAGCGTAGCCCAGGTCCCGAGCACTCCATCCTGCGATGCACAGCTCCCTGACTTGTTCTCTGGCGGCGTGGGACCTTACAGTGTAGTGCTGCAACAACCGTTCTTTGCATCTTCTTTGACCCCGTGTTCTGGGACTCCCGTGGGTGCTGCTTGGTCATCTGCAGGCTCTCAAGTGCTGAGAGCCCCCTCTGTCTCCTCAGTCCAAGTTGAGACCCCAACGTCCCTCCTGGGTCCAGACAGCTCCTTTTTTATGCAAACCGCGTACTTGCTTGAACCAAGGCTTGTTGGCAGAATCCAGCGACGCCAACAGCCTGCATCCAACAACTCAATGTGATACATCTCCTGCACCAAGCAGGAATCTGCAGCCATCTTCTTTGGTGCACTTCTGTACTTTTTTTCTGACCGGAGAATCCACTTTTGCACCTTCTTCTAGGTTGGCAGGGGCTCCTGGCCTTCCTGGACTCTTCTTCGACTTCTGGACTTGGTCTTCTCTCTCCACAGGTCTTCAGGTCCAGGAATACATTGTTTGTTGCTTGCAGTCTTGCTTGGTTCTTGCATAATCCTTTATCACGACTTGTAGTGTGTCCTTAGGAAACTTGCTGTACTTTTCTCTTGCTTTCCTGGGCTCTGGGGTGGGGTACTTTTCTTACCTTTGGTGTTCTCTTACAGTCCCAGTACCCCTCTACACAATACACTTGCCTAGGGGGGAATTCGACATTTGCATTCCACTATTTTAGTATATGGTTTGTGTTGCCCCTAGGCCCATTGTCATCTATTGTAATTCTACTGTTTGCACAATTCTATGAGTGCAAGGATAGTATATAAGGAGTATTGGCTCTAAGATATTTTTGGCCTTGTGTCACTAAAATAAACTACCTTTATTTTTGGTAACACTGAGTATTGTCTTTTATTGTGTATAAGTACTGTGTAACTGGTATTTCAGGAGCTTAGTATGTCTCCTAGTTCAGCCTAAACTGCTCTGCTACAGCTACCTCTAGACAGCCTAAGCTGCTAGAACACTGCCTACATTTCACTAATACGGGATTACTGGACCTGGTACAAGGTGTAAGTAAGTACCTTAGGTGCCCACTACAAACCATGTTAACGAAGAGATATAAGAACCGTGGGAGTACCACCATTTTTATCAAGGAAATACACCCCGCAATGGACAATGGGAGGCAGATCCAGCGTTCTATCTGAGAGTTCAATACAGTGGGGCTATAGTTAAGGTGGATTATTTGTTCAGGGTCTCTATGTATGTAAATCCCTAAATATTTTACCTGATCTGTACACCAGTGTAGGAAAGTACCCTCGTTTTGGCATGGTTACCCCCCACTTTTTGACTGTTATCAGTATGCTTGGACTGTTTTCACTGGGATCCTGCTAACTAGGACCCCAGTGATTGTGCTCTCCTCCTTTAAATTTGGTTGCTTAGAACTTTGCACTCCCCACAATTTGCATACTGATGCCCCCATATAAGTCCTTAGTATATCGTACTTAGATACCCAGGGCATTGGGGCACCAGGGGTTCTCCATAGGCTGCAGCATGTATTGTACCACCCATGGGAGCCCATGCAAAATGTGTCTGCAGGCCTGCCATTGCAGGTTGCGTGAAAAAGTGCATGCTCCCTTTCACCATAGGTCACTGCATCAGGTCACTGTAAGTCACCCCTATGGTAGGCCCTACTAGCCTAGAGGGCAGGGTGCGGGTACCTGTGTGTGAGAGCACCCCTACATGAGCAGAGATGCCTCTATGAACACCAGTTCCATTGCACTGGGCTTCATAAGTACGGCGAAGCCATTTTACCCGTGTACTGGACACAGGTGCTACCTGTGTCCAGCTCCACAATGGTAACTCCGAACCTGGCCATGTTTGGTATCAAATATGCTGGAATCATACCCCAATACTGTTGCCAGTATTGGTTGTATGATTCCATGCACTTTGGGGGCTCTGTAGAGGACCCTCAGTATTGCTCCTACCAGTCTTCTGGGTTTTTCCAGGCAGCACGTGCTGCTGTCATCCCCGGGGAAATTGCCCTGAACTATGTGGTGGCACCTGGGCTAGTACCAGGGTGCCCTCACACTTAGTAACTTTGCACCTAACCTACACTAGGTGAGGGTTAGACATATAGGTGACTTATAAGTTACTTAAGTACAGTGTAAAATGGCTGTGAAATAACATGTGCGTTATTTCAATCAGGCTGCAGTGGCAGTCCTGTGCAAGAATTGTCTGAGCTCCCTATGGGTGGCAAAAGAAATGCTGCAGCCCAAAGGGATCTCCTGGAACCCCAATACCCTGGGTACCTAGGTACCATATACTAGGGAATTTTAAGGGTGTTCCTGTGTGCCAATTAGAATTGGTAAAATGGTCACTAGCCTATAGTGACAATTTTAAAGGCAGAGAGAGCATAAGCACTGAGGTTCTGGTTAGCAGAGCCTCAGTGGCACAATTAGTCACTACACAGGTACACACATTCAGGCCACAAACTATGAGCACTGAGGTCCTGGCTAGCAGGATCCCAGTGAGACAGGCAAAAACAAACTTGCATACATGTGAAAAATGGGGGTAACATGTCAGTCAAGATGGTATTTTCCTACAGTGGTCCACAGGGGTACTCTCGCAGCATGGGGAGGCAAGGTCTTACCTCCACCAAATTTGGACAGCTGGAACTTTGGAGAGTCTGGGTCACTCCGGTCCACCACCTATGTTCCAGGGAGCATGCTCATCATCAGGAGAGGAGTCCCAGAGTACCGGTTGTCATCGCAGAAGGGTGCCTGCAGAAGCAGGGAAGTGACTCCGTCACTCCACGGGAGATTCCTTCTGTTCTTCTGCACATCTGTTCTTCTGTAGTGCAGGGTGAAGACAGGTAGTCCTCAGAGCGTCCACACTTTGGAAACTGTTGGAAATGCTGGCTGGAGCTTAGTTTGCAGGTCACAGGAGTCGTCCTCGATACTTTGTTGCAGTTATGGCGGTTCCTCGAGCAGTCTGCGGTTGATCTGATAGTCAGAAGCTGAAGCAGACGATTCCTGGAGGATTCTTGCAAGCTGAATCTGAGGAAACACCCAGAGGAGAGACCCTAAATAGCCCTGAGAGGGGGATTGGCTACCTACCCAGGTATGCACCTATCAGGAGGGGTATCTGACATCACCAGCTGGAACTGGCCACTCAGAGCTCTTTGCACCACACCTGGGGTGGTGATGGACAGGGGAGTGGTCACTCCCCTTTCCTTTTTCCAGTTTCATGCCAGAGCAGGGACTGGGGGTCCCTGAACTGGTGTAGACTGGATTATGCCAGGAGGGCACAGTTTGTGACCTTCAAAGCATTCCCAGAGGCTCTGGGAGGATAGCCGTCCCATGCCTGTAACATCTATTTCCAATAAAGAATGGTGTAATACCCCTCTCCTAAAGGAAATCCATTGTTCTGCCTTCCTGGGATTGAGCTGCTCAATCCCCAGGAGGGCAGAAACCTGTCTGTGAAGTGGTAGCAGCTGGGGCTGCAGTGGAAATCTCAGAGAGCTGGTTTGGCAGTACTGGGGGTCCATGGTGGAGCCCCCCAGGATGCACGGGATTGGCCCCCCAATACCAGATTTGGATTGGGGGGGTCAATTCCATGATCTTAGACACCTCACATAGCCATATTCGGAGTTACCATTGTGAAGCTACATATATGTATTGACATATATGTAGTGCACGTTTATAATGGTTTTCCCCCACTCACGAAGTCTGGGGATTTGACCCTGGACAATGTTGGGGCACCTTTGACTAGTGCAAGGGTGCCCTCACACATAGTAACTTTGCACCTAGCCTTCAGTAAATGAAGGTTAGACATATAGGTGACTTATTAGTTAGTGCATGAAAAATGGCTGTTAAATAGTCGTGCACTAATTCACGCAGGCTGCAGTGGCAGTCCTGAAGAGAGGTTTGTATGAGCTCCTTATGGGTGGCAAAAGAAATGCTGCAGCCCATAAGGATCTCCTGGAACCCCAATGCCCTGGGTACAAAGGTTTCATATACTAGGGACGTATAAGGTGGGTCCAGTGTGCCAATCAGAATTGGAATATGGAGTCACTAAGCTGTAGTGACAAATTTGGTAGGTAGGGAGAGCATAAGCACTGGAGTTCTGATTAGTAGAACTTCAGTGACACTGTCAAGCATACTGACAACACACATAGGCCACAAACTATGAGCACTGGGGTCCTGGCTAGCAGGATCCCAGTGAGACAGTCAAAACACACTGACAAATCGGTTATAAACTATGAGCACCGGGGTCCTGGCTAGCAGGATCCCGGTGAGACAGTAAAAACACACTGACACTCTCTCACAAACAGGTCAAAAATGGGGGTAACCATGCTAGAAAGATGCTACTTTCTCACACACAGCAATTCCGCTTACCAACTCCTTCTTCAGAAGGCTACTGAGCTCACTTGGCCAACAGTTATGGCTGGGAGGTGCCCACACATATGCTGGGAGATCCCCACACTCCCTTACGAATGATGGGGATTCGGTGTCCCCCACGCACAACTATATTATCTGACTGCACAGTGCCATTACACTTAGTACTGGTACCACCCTGATGCCCACTTGCCTTATAACATACCAGAAAGGAACCTAGTGTTCCCTACCCTTTTGACGATCCTGGTCCCATTCCATCCGGCGTACCATTAGACATTACGGACATTCAACCTCTTGCTACAACCTGGTGGCATGGCGACGCTTCGGATGTCTACTGGCATCCCCCACACTATACTCACCACCCCTTCCTCTGAGGGACAATCCGTGGCTTACGCTTACACTGGAAAGGTTGGTCTATCGTACCCTTCACTCCCTTGGCTTACTCACCGCAGCCAAGCTTTTTCCAGATGGACACATATTCTCCCGGACAGAAGACTCTCGCGTTTTAACAGCTACCCAAATATATCACTTTGTCCTTAGTTGTCTACAAAGCACATTAAGGTCACTCCTCCCCACCTACCCCCTTTCCACTGCAGATTTCCCCCCACTTACTTTGGATATGAGACCTACACTACAGTCAGCAGTAATCATCAAACTCTACCACACTTGCTTTGTACAGCTCCCACTTAATGACCGGCGGTTGCGGGAGGCCTGGAGGTGGATCTGGGATGTGATATCTTGGACAAGGTGTGGTATGCATGCTACGCACAAACATGCACAATATCCCTTTATCATGGATATAAGCTGTTGCATTATAAATTTCAACTTAGAATATATGTGTCCCCTACTGCCCTAGCCAAGCTTGATCCCATCTGCCCTCCAATGCGGCAATTTGCAGCAACGGCCTTATTATTAGCTAAATGAGAAATAGCGCTGCATTGGGGTTCCAAAACATTCTGGCTCCACAGTCTCATATACTTCGACACCACTAGCGAGATCTTCGCCTCCTTGCAACCACCCAGTTCCCATCCTAGGGATATCTGGCAACGGCTCCAGGCTTACTTATTGACACTAGAGGACTCTGGACTGGTTGCTCCTCTGATAAGACTCTAACGTCCCCCTTGGAGACGGGCTACTTCCCTAATTCACTTTCGGTATGGTCAAAGCCGTGGGCAGCAGTGTATGCTTATCTCTGTCAGACTCCATGTATTACTGGCCCTATAATGGGCTTGTTACTTTTTGTATGTGGCATTTGATTGCTTACAGTGAAAAATCAATAAAGAAAGGTATTTAAAAAAATGCACTCTTCCTGGGTATCTGACCTTACCTACAACCTACAATGTGGGTTCTGGACCTTTAATGTAACCTTAAAACCCACTGCTGAAGGCTATACTGGTTTTTAAAGGCCCTGAACCCAAGTTAGAGACCTCAGCAGCAGGCTTTAACAATATAAAATAGCAAGCAAAGGAAGTATTCCTATTGGCTGACCAACTCAAAATGACAATTAAAATTAATATTTCGTTCTGCCTTGGTGTTAGTCTACATGTGCTGTATTAAAAGTTGTGTATATTTATTAATTGTATAGGCACAAGTAATAGTAAAACAATAAAAGGTTTAAGGAAACTTGGCCAATTGTTGTCAATTTTTATCTCCAGTAGGTGATCTAAGCAAACTGGGTAAACAAGAAAAATATTGTCAAGTGGTTGGAAAGATTGGCTGTAGTGATTAGTTGCTGCCTACAAATAATACAAATGTCTAATGGTAATCCTGAGTGTGGCAAGGATAATACCTATTCATTTGTTTGTTCCTAGCTAGCTTTTATCTGGCAGTAGTTTTGATTATATAGCAAGAATTCACCTGCTGTTTTTAAATGTGAATACCAGAATGTTTATTAAGTATATTGTGGTGGAAGGAGACAGCATTTCATATGTATTTGTGACAAGGAAAAAATGTAATAAATGGGAGGAAGAAAATTATGTTACTTCACAAAGTAAGACAATGGATATTATTTATTCATTTCAATGTTTGCATACTAATGCAAAAAAAATTACCCACCGGAATTAATTTATTGTGAGGGTTTCACTGATAAATTGTGTTTTTATTATTTGGTGAACTCTGAATATAATGTGTGCGTTTAATTTGTGTTAGCTGCTGTCATTCCCTTTACACAGGCATTTTACCGCTGGTGATTTGAAAGTCATCTCCTTAAATTCTACAACATGACTGTTGTTTTTAAATCTGTGTGTGTCTTTATTCTTGATTCAAGATTTGATATTGTCTGCACGTTTTTCGAGCATTTGTAATGGTTTTAATTAACCATACACAAATAAATAAATACTCACTTCCACTTCCTGCTATTTTGGTGAATCAATGTCCACGCAACAGAGGTAGTGAAGGATATATCAGTTGAGTAGTGGAGGTTGATGTGGTGAATAGGTGTTCAAAAATTAATTGTTTGGATGATTGCTATTATTCAGATACATTATCAGGCCTTAGTATCAGCAGATTAATTAAGGCAGGTGAAGAGTAGGTTTCATCAAGAGTCTAGAGATTTCAGAAGGTTAAGAGGGATAGGGGAAGGTAGAGGAGAAAATAAATAGATTCAACTCCTAAAATGGAGTGTATTTAAAAGTACCCCATACCCGCTTCTAGCCTATCTATATACTGGACATTTTGTAGAGGCCAGTCATTATTCTATTACAATAAAAAACTCAGCGGTCTAATTTTCTGCACCCACGCTGCTACGAAAAGCTCCTACTCAGATTGTTTATTTTTTTCTCCAAACCCGTCCCCCCACCACAAACAAGCACCTCCAGTGGAGATCAGCCCTTTAACATGTAGTGCAAGAGAAAAAAACTCAAATATATCTTTGATCTTCAAGATGAAAATGGGAGTATTACTCAGTTCAGAACATCCACTAGCAGTATACCTCTATACAGCTAGAATTGGCTAATTGAGCACCATGTTGTTCTTTTGGGTGCACCTTTTCTATGACTGCAGCACAGAGTTCAAGTAGACCCTAGAAGCACTGGGAGGTTGGGGAACACCTCTTGTTAAAAGCAACCACACTTCGTGGCATATTCCATCCTAGCAGCCACAAAATCCATCAAAATGGCTCAATTCCAGGAAACCCGAATGTTGGACCCCTCAAATATGTCACATTTCTTAGCTGCTAGCTTGGGCACAATCTCTGTCTGATGTGTGTACCCCAACTCCACTAGTACTGTGCGTTTTGGAGCAATTGTCCCAGAGGTCTCTTGGAAAGTGAGCAAAGCTTCTTAATTGTCTTTAACAGATCCCTCCTTCTTGCCCTCTAGTCTCACAGAATTAAAAAATACTCTGCATCCCAGTCATCAAATTATCCATTGTATCTATTGCTACCCTTCGATCCCAACCCTTGCTGCACAAGCCTCATTTTCAAGTTATTCATCTTTCAGAGTGTGTGTTTGATGGAAATCAGAGGTGTCAGCAGTTTGAAAACTAACAAGGAAATGGTAGCCCCTGCACAGTTTTGGAGATACAATTCATGTGAGGATCCAGGGTCCCATCCTTAGAAGACTATATGGCCTCCACGCGGTGCATTGCATCTTCCATCACTTTTAAATTTAAAGTTCTCTATATTAGTGACTCACCTGGTGTTATGGACACTTCCTTCCAAATGCTGTTCATCATCATCCCTGTACAAGCTCCTGAAGGAGGCAATTTGTGGATCCCCTTGAGTTCCCCCCTACTTTTGCCTCTGGTCCTTCAACTTCATGTCGTCTTTGTACCAAACAGCCCCAAAATATTCTCAATGGCATTCGATTGTCTCAGGGCAGGGAGGGAAAAGCTTGGACCCATCCAGTATGCTCTATACACCTCTCCTGCAGCACTCACTGTCTCCATGCATAGTGTGCAGCAGTCTGCAGCACCACCCTTACAGCCTGCTGCAGCAATTGCCACCATGTCCTGGAGGAGTGGGGGCTTCTGGATTATCAGGTGGAAAGTCCGCTTCTTAGGTGCCACCAAGTGACACTGCTGAAGTGTTGTGTACCCTGGTCCTGAGGAAGGCCAATCTAACAACTGTCACCCACCTCCTCTCCTGGTCCAGAAATAACCCCAAAAGTGGAGTTGTGCCAGAGTTGACGAGACTCGCTGCATTCTTAGAGCACACACTGCATTTTAAGGGGAGGGCGAGATATCTAACAAGCCTGGTTTATCAAACTGGATTGCTTCACATAATTTCTGTCATTAAGATCACAGTTCTCATCATTCTATTCCAATCCTGATGGAGAGGATGGTCAGAAAGGAGGTGTTAGTCTTTTAGACCTGCTTGCCCAGTCAAGTAGCACTTGGCACAGCTCACCCGATTATCCATATGTAGGATATCAACCAGAAAGGAAAGGGTTCTCATTTCCATACTGTACCAGGGTTGGGAACCAGGTATGAAGGACTTCAGAAGTTTATTGTTGGAATTGTGATATAGCAGTTGTAAAAAGGCTATATTTTCAATGATTTCACCTAGGAAGTAGAGTTCCTAAGCTAGTATTGGGTTTTAAAGACTTTGGGGTCAAGGTTTAGTATTTTCAGTAGTGGGGAAAATTTAGCAGATTTTAGCAATGGTGGAATCCCTCGTTTAGGGATGCATTGATAATTCTTAAATTAGTGGGGCTATGTCTCTAGCACATCATTTTATTATGTTAACTTGAATGGGATTGTCAGTAGGAGACAAATGCTTAGTGGAAGCTATGATCTATAGTAGGACTAAAAAAAAATTAAAAATGCTATTATGTAGGAGTTCTCTGTTGTACACATGGATTTGCATCTGCCTAAGAGTCCTCCCTAAGCGCTTTCTGAATTCTTAGTATCATCTCTGAGAAGACAATGATGTTGGCAGTTATAGAATTGCATCTTCAGCCCCTCAGTTCCAAAGAAGCTTCATAAATGTTTTAAGTACTTTGATTTGGCGAGAAACCTCCTTGGACTGGAGCAGCATATCACACATGGACCTGGTAAAATTGGCAGCTATGAGCCCTAGTCTATTTCCACTGAATTAAATGAATTAACACACTCCAAACAATGTGTAGCAAAGAAGATGGGGGTTGGGAATGTGCGGTTTCTGCACCATATATTTTATTGATAGAAGGGAAATTGATAAAATATGCACAGAGATTTTGATTCCTGATAAAGTCCTATTGTACAAGACGAAATGCGCATTGGCTGGGCTGAAGATTTTTTTGGGGGGATAAAATATAAAAAATGAATAGATCATTCTCCAGTCTCCCTGAATTAATGGGCTGAACTGAAAAACAACACTATGGGCCTCATTACGAGTCTGACGGTCATTAGACCGCTAGACTTGCAGATGGCGGTCGGACCGCCACCAATGCGGTGGTCCGACTCCCACATTACAACCCTGGCAGTTGGGCCGCCAGGGAACCACCTGCTCTGGCAGGATCGGAGATCCTGTGGTCTGAGGTGGTGAAGGATCTAATCCGCCAGGCAGCACTGCAAGCAGCTCTGCCCTGGGGATTACAACCCCCCTTCTCCGCCAGCGGTTTCATGGAGGTACCACAACCATGAAAATGCTGGCAGAGAGTGGGTGCAGGGGGCCCCAGGGAGCCCCTGTACCGGCCATGTACTTGGCATGGGCAGGGCAGTGGTCACCCCTGGGCAGCACCATTGAAATGTTCACTGTCTGCTGTGCCAACAGTGAACATTGCAAGGGTGCTAGTGCACCCTGCACTCTACAGCACTGCTGACGGCTCGATTGCGAGCCAGAGACAATGCTGTAGCCTGTTTCCCGCTAGGCCAGAGGGCGAAAACTGAGGTTTCTGCCTGCTGACCTAGCGGGAAACTCTTAATGGGGTTGGCGAGGAGGTACCCAGTATGGCGGCAACATCCCTGTCAGAAGTTCCGCAGATGTTATAAACCGTCCGCTGAACTCATAGTCAGCCCCTATATATTTGAACCTTGAAAAAATATTATTTATCTGGACCGTAATGGTTGGACCTTGTTTTTGATCAGTTTCCAGAGTATTCCCCTTTTTTGTTGCATGTATCTGTTGCGTCTCAGGGGGTCTATTTGTGATAATGTTGAGATTGGACTGTAGCCAACACTGCCTTTTTCTTTTTGTGTTTATTGATTTGGTGCGTTGGATTGGGCCTCTGTGGTTTTTCATTGTTCTTTAGTCCTCTTAAGGATTCTGGAGTTTAGAATGGTCTTGAGAATTTTTTAGTTTTCTGGTTGGTTTTTTACTGGTTCTGAGTTTGAGTGTATGTTATTGGGTTCAGCATCACTCTATGATTGAATTTAGATTCAGAGGAACTTGTTTTTGTATTGAAAGGATTGCTGTAGCACCTTCCAGGGTTTTGCAGGCAGCCTCTCAGACAGGCATCTGCCCTCCTGCTGCCTGACCAGTTCAGGCAGGGAAAGGCAGAACAAAAGATTTCCTGTGGGAGAGGGAGGCAACACCCTCTCCCTTGAAAATAGGTGTTACAAGGCTTGGGAGGGGTGGCCTTCCCAAGCCACTGGTTTACTTTGAAGGGCACATTTGGTGCCCTCCTTGTATGAATCGGTTTGCACCAGCACAGGGACCCCCGGTCCCTGCTCTGGTGCGAAACTGAACAAAGGAAAGGGGAGTGACCACTCCCCTGTCCATCACCACCCCAGGAGTGGTGCCCAGAGCTCCTCCAGGTGGCCACTCGATTATGCAATCTTGAAAATAGTATGCGCAGAGGCCCCTGGGAGCATTTGAGTGACCAGGTCATGCAGGTGACGTCAGTGACCCCTTCTGATAGGTGGTCACCGTGCAGAGTGACCAAACACACTTTTAGTGCTATTTAGGGACTCCCTTGCAGGTGGCTCCCCAATTTCACCATGCAAAACTCTACCAGGACTCCTCTGCATGGTTTACTTCTGCTCCTGGCCACTGGAACCGCAACAGGACACTTCAGGAACCAATAAGACTGCAACTTCCGAGATGACCTTGCCTTGCAACATTGTTTCCCTGGCTCCTCCCAGCAACTGCAACATTTCCACAGCTGTACATCTTCTGGGGTTGACAAGACTTCAGCTGCACTAGAAAGCAAGAACGAATCTCCCATGGAGTGAAGGAGTCAATCCCCTGCATCTGCAGGCACCTACAGCAACAACAACTGGCTGCGTGGATCTGCTCTCCTCTTGAAATGCGTGGATCCTGCATCACAGGTGGTGGTTTGGAGTGGTTTCCTTGATCCTCTCTGCCTGCTATCCATCTTGGGAGACAGTGAGCCCTTGCCTCTCCTTGCAGTACAGTACCCCTGTGCATCATGACTCTTGCAGCAACCAAGGCTTGTTGTCGCCTGCTCCAAGGGATCTTCAGGCTCCAAGTAACCCTGGCCCCCAGCACTACATCCTTGCAGGGATAGTCTCTTCTCTGCTGCTCAAGCGACGTTGTACTTCTCTCCTAGTGGGCTGATTGGGCCTTACTGGAACTTACAGTGCCTACTGCCAGTGGGTTGCCTATGGGAGCTGCTTCTGCTGGCTCTCCCAACTGCAGAGGGTCAGCCCGGACTCCTCTCCAAGGATCAAGTCCCCTTGACTTTCATGGTCCCCTTCATCTTTGCAACTCATCTTTTGCCTCCTCTTGCATTTGCCAAGGCTTGTTGGTGGTTCTCCTGACCACTGACCAACTGCAACCCGGCGACCAATAAGGGACATCATCTACATGGCTCCAAGAACTTCTCTGCAGCTCCTGGACTCCACAGCTGATCTTCATCTCTCCTCGTTGACCCGGATCTTCATCCACAGAAGAGTGGGTAGTGGCTCCTGCCCTGACTAAACACTCAAACATGGACTGGACTCTGTCCCCTTCTTTTGCAGATCCTCCTCTGCCAGAATCCACCTTTGGGGTTCACTGGTCTGGTCCTGTTCTTGTACAATACATTTTATAAGTCCTTGTGTTAGTCCTTGGGGAAAACCAGGTACTTATCGTGGCTCTCCTGGTCGCTGGGGGTCACTAAGGTACTCACCTTTTGGGGTTCTGTGTTCTCCCAGCTTCCCTCTAGCGACCCCATATCCTTGATTAGGGGACTTCATATTCCACTATTTTAGTATATGGTTTGGCCCTACCCTAGGTCCCTCACTATTCTTCACTATTTCTTGTCAATGTTTGTTGTTTCCTATGCTAGTTCCTAATTATTATTGTGTAATTAGTATTGCGCAGCCACCAAAAAGATTCTGGGAAGAACATTTAAGCTGGGATATCGAGGGGTTAGGTTTTCAGGAATTATGGGCCATCAATATAGGCAAAAAAGCCTTTAATCGAGCAATAAACTCCTCAACACATTTGGTGTCTCTGCAAATAGATAAAAATGCCCTCGCAGGAAGAGATGCCTGGACAGTGATTAACTCATACAAAAGCTTGAGACCTCAGGAATATCTATCCTATCTATGTACTTCTCCAAGGTCATGAAACAGCAATTTATGCTACATTGACTAGGGATCACAGACACTAAAGAGCATATTTACAAGACTCTTGCACCTCCTTGCGCCACATTATCGTAATCTTTTTCGGCTAATGTGGCATTAAGGAGGCAATTTGCCTACACCATATTTACAAAGTGGTGCAATGCATGCATTGTGCCACTTTGTAACCTCTTTTGCCACATTATGCCTGCGCCAGGCATAATGAATGCAAGGGGGCATTCCCCAGTTAGGAAGCTCGAAAAATGGTGCAATGAAATTTACATTTCACTGTGTCATTTTTTCTTCATTTTTAATGCCTGCTAAGAGCAAGCGTTAAAATGATGGACCTATTGAAAGCAATGGGCCTCCCTATGCTTTGCTGCACTAGCGTCAACATTTTTTAGCATAGCGCCATAATAGTGCCAAACATTTTGACATTATTTGCCAAATGACCGCCATGGTGCACCATATTGTAAATATGGCAGAACCACAGTGTTGTTAGGTGGCAGTAGGGGCAGGCAAGAAAAGTGGCGCATCTGGACAGATGCACCAATTTCTTGTAAATATGCCCCTAAAGATCTCATCCTATCATGAAAAAACCGATTGAAAAACCAAAGCTGCTGTCAATCTGGATACCACCAAGAGTCGCTAGTGCACATATGATGCTAATGTCCGGTCCCTTGAGCCAAACGAAAAAGGATGTTGAAACGAACTTTCATAAAGCTGCCAATTTGTTTCTACCGTCAAGTAGTGATAACCTGGATAAACAGCAGTTCGATCTCTCTAGCCTCCAAGGGAGTAACATTTTTAAGACTGCTCCTAAAAGAGCTGGATCAGTGAAAGACCAAGGTTATGCTATTTCCAAGAATGCTCATTTTACAAGCCACCAGCTACTATTAGCCCTGCTTTAAGAGGTCAACTTGTGAAATCGCCCAAAAACTCATTGAGAGGCACGTCCGGGCCACTTTGATTAGATCACTTTTGCCCATGCCTATTACTCTTAAAAATCCTGGTTTGAGGAATACACATGCACTTTAAAAATCAACCTCTTAAGGGGGGGTTATAAATTGTCCAAAAAACCTTTTTGGTGGCAATATGATAGGGTAAAGTCAAGCTATCTTTATGGATCTCCTTTGCACATGAGACTTGTACGTTACGAAGTGGTCTAAGGGGAACTTACCTGTTCTTACCTGTATTAGCGAATTGCACTTCACTGTTTCAAACAAGGGGCCCATATAAAAATAAATCAGACCTTAGTAAAATACAGGAAAATTGCTTAGGAGTAACCGAGGGTATAGAGTTCCCATATTCACAGATTTATTACGTCCAAACAGCGGAATCCCTTAGCAGCTGACACTGTGTCGGGAAAAGGTTTTTAAAACGTTTGGACTCATATTCTAGGTGAGCATGTTAAGAATGCCTTTCTATAATTGCCTATCTGGAGGGGATTTTTTTTTAATTGATGTTTTTTGTTTAAATTAACTCTAATCTCCTATTTTATCATTAACTGTACCAGGCATGGTGTTTTTAAAACTGTAATGCAGTGGTTTTCGTTTGTGAGAAAACAATAGGGTAAGATTAGGTTACCTCGTTAGTCCTCGTTTACACAATCACACCTTACAAGTTGGTCTAAGAGGTACTTACCTGCAATGGCAAATTGCACTTTACTGTTTTAAACAAGGGAACCATATTAAAGATAATTTGGGCACTAGTAACACACAGGATAATTGCTCAGGAGCAACTGGGTCATGCGAGCTTTCATATTCCTAGAATCATTATATCCAAATAGTGGGATCCCTCAGCAACTGACCCTATGTATGAAAAAGTTTTTAAAGGGTTTTGGGCCTGATTTCGAGTTTGGCGGACAGGTTACTCCGCCAGAAACGTGACGGATTTCTCATCTGCCGCATTACGATCCCCCATAGGACACAATGGGATCATAATACAGCGGACTGGATATCTGTCACACTTGTGACCGAGTATTCCCCTTCGCATGTTCTAAATCAGGCCTTTTATCTCATACTTTAGTTGAGCATGTTGAGATTGTTTTTATATAGCCACCATTTTGAGGGAAGTCTTAAATTTATGTTATTGTTCTTTACTTTTGATAATTGAATGTACCTGCTTTGCACCCCACACAGCGTGTTTGTGCACTGGGGACAGAGTCGAATCTCCTTTTTATCATGCTGTTGGTGTTGTGTTTTCCACTTCGTGCAATACAACGCAGCAAACCTGGGTAAGTCTGAGCCTTCCTGAGAGACCAGAGAATATATATTGAAAGGAGATAAGTGCTGAGTCACTTTGAGGAATTAATAGATTTGGTACAGAATGTACGAAAGGGAGCTTAAATGGACAATACAATGGAGGAGGCACTGGTACTATGGCGTGACTGCAGGATGTCTGCAGATCAGAATGAGTAGAGAGTAACTCCAGTATTGTGAGCAAAATGGGTGCTTCCGGTTTGGCTGTAATATGTGCTAATTTAGATCTAGGGGCAAGTTGTTGATGGATGTGATTTTTTAGAATGCGTCTGAATGTGTTTGACCACTTCACTCATGTTTTGGGGATAAGTGAGTACCGCAAAGTCCAGAGTAAGGAGAGCCCAGTATCCAGTCACTGGACAGTAGGATGAGCAAGGAGGTCAATATCGGGAACAAGCCAAGCTGCACTTACAAATGACGAGCACAAAGGCTCCCTTGTTCACCTGACACAGGGAATCAGAAAGTTGAGGATTTTGCCTTGAGGTGATAGTATCAGTAGAACTACTTCTAATGCTACCACAGTTTGGAACTGAAGTGGGCCACAGTGTAATTTCTACGCCCAAATTTAAACTTAAGTTTAGATTGGTAGCTCAGAAAACACCACGTTCTGCAGAGCATACATTTGGACTTCATGTGAAAATGGAACCAGGACAGCTGTCACATAATTGTGGGTGTGATGTGGCTGTACAACAATCTATTCTTCTGTAGCAAGGGTTGATGAGAAGGTTTAGCTCAAACTTTTGTTTTTTTAGATCATTTTAAAGGCACAGAGTACCAGGAAGAAAGAACCCTAATGAATGTCACTTAAGTCAAGAACCAGTGGTGCTCTGTGAGTGGTTAAAATTTCCATAGGCCGGTCGGTCTGATGGGAAGAGGTTTAAGGTTCTCTTGCAGAATTAAAGTACCACCCTCTCAGTTGCAGGTCGGACAGTAGTTCCGCTATAATTTATCCTAAAATGGTACAACGTTATTTCATAAATGACAGAAACTCCATAACAATGTCCGGAGTCCTAATAGTAAATTAGGGTGATGTGTGTTAGGGCATCCTGAACGGTACTTTTCAAAAACAGTCCTACATAGATGTTGGATGGACCCTACCCGTGGTTACATTCCCACTGGGGAAAACAGCTACCCACTATACCCATATCATAGAAGCTCTGACTCCGATAGTGAAGGTTACCGCTTCACATCAAAGCTCTAACACTTTTCCACTGCAGCACAAGAAAAATATATAATGCCCTAGAATGCTGGATGTCACTCAGTCCTGGAGTACATTATATGCTTCAATACATAACATGGATATTCATTTAATGCTCATTAATAAGTGTTGAGGAATCATACAAGAACCAAACATTTTTTTATACGTACGTTTAAGAGGCAGATATATCTGTTTGTTAATAGACTGCGGTAGATTCTTGTGTTTCACCTTGCATACAAATTCTTGGTTGTAGTGTAAGGCAGTGGGAATCAGCTTAAGATCGAAGTATCTGATGGTATTATCCTTGATATTGTTTTGTGGTGGTCTTGAACTGAATCCATTCCGAATTTGATCACTTTTCTGAAACCAGGTGATAGTTAGGTCATTGGGATCACAACCCATGACCTGGCAGCTGAGGGTGACAGGCTTCCCATACATTACCTCTTGTGGAACCACCTCAATGTTTTGTACTATAGGAAAGTCTGTAAAAGAAAAGAAAACATGCTTATCAAAGGAAAGCTTACAGGTCATTAAAAAACTGACAATTTTATTTGGGATAACACTACTGACAATTAGCACATTATGGAATATTACACATTAGAGTCTTGAACAACTGGCTTTGGGTCCAAAAACAAAGTAGCCACTCATGATATGTCTTTATTATAATTATTTTACCAAGAGCATCTTTGCATATTGCGTGGCAAATGTGTTCCGTGTCCTCTGTTTGCTCTTTGTCCAAGGCCATACAATAAATGGAAATAACTATTGTAAGATATCTCAAAATCATTCCTATACTATAAATGCTAGCTAGGAAATACATTACAACTATTTAAAGTATCTCACACAGCACGATCAAACTGAAAACTTTAAGAAAGGATGTTTGTTAAAAATAAAGTCTTGTATTAATTTTAGACCATTATTGTAAAACCCACTGGTTCCACAACACAAAATATGGTCTTCTATGGTTCACCATATTGAACCGTAACATGAAAGGAAGGATTGATGGGCATGTAAAATCCTGGTAATGCCATCAATCGATCAGTCTGTTTTAGGTGACTGTCAATTTTTTCGCAGGGAAGTAGGAAGTGAGCGTTATTCCCACTACTTTCTGTTTCCCACAAAAAGTTGAGTGGGTGCATGTCTAAAATAGGATGAAGGCCTACAAACACTTTTCTCTGGAAGGCAAAATTCTAAATCCTCACACTGGCCCAGGTCTTGTCTGCCCTCAACTCTTGAGATTGAATAGTGGCATAGAACCTGCAGGATGCCTATTTCTATATACCTGTCCTGCAGGCCCATCAATGCTACCTGCAGATCTCAGTGGGACAGGAGCATTTTCAGTTCACTGTTCTCCCATCTGGCCCCATCAGTGCACCTTTGATGTTCATGAATGTGATAGTGGTGGTAGCAGTACATCTTCCGAGGTCAGGGGTGCCAGTCTCCCCCTACCTCGATGACTTGGTATTGAACATGGGCTCATCCCAGGCAGTTGTCAACCACCTCCAGACGATAGTGAACCTCAGAGATGACAGGTTTGATGTAAACATGCCAAAGGTACACCAAACTACTTCCAAGATGCTGCCCTTCATCAGAGCCATTCTGAACATGGTTCAGTTTCATGCCTTTCCCCTGGAAAAAAAGAAAGTCCAAGGCTATGATAGCTATCTGTCAGCCTCGATCCTGGATTTTGGTGAGGTTGAATCTGGGGATAAGGGGACTGATTGCCTCCTGCATCCTGATGATCAAGCATGCTAGGTGGTTTAAGGGGGCTCTGCAGAGGTCCCACAGAGACTTCATATCCCAACATCAAGGGGACCACTCTAACCAGGTTCAGGTTTTGGAGAAGACTGCAAAATATCTGTAACAATGGTTACTGGATTGTGATTAGGTCAGCAGCAGACCATTCTCCCCTCCCTTTCCAGAGCTCACTGTGACAGCCAATACATCACTTCTGGGTTGATATAGTCATCTAGGAGAAGTGTAGATAAGAGACCTCTAGTCTCCCGTGGAGTCTCAACTCCATTTTGACTTTCTGGAGCTGAATGCCATCCACTAGTAGGTGATGGCTTCCTTCCATCCTTCCCTGGACGCTGGTACAAGTGCTCACGAACAACACCACCACCATGTGGTACTGCAACAAAAGGGCAGGGCCACAGATCCTGTTCCAGGAGGCCCTAAGCCGCTGAAAATGGTTGGACCGCCAGGGAATTTTCCTAGTGGTGAACCATCTGGCAGGATCACTGAATGCCAGGGTGGATGAGTGGATCATCAGGGGTAGTTGCACCTGGATTTCTTCCATGAACGGGGAGAACCTTGGCTCGATCTACTTGCAACTGCCAAGAACACGCAGTGTCAGCACTTTGAGGGAGAAATGCCTTGGAAACTCCAACATGCAGTAGATGTCCTCAAGTGGTACTTGATACTCCTGTGTTTCTTTCTGCTGATACTACAAGTGGGGGTAACCATGCCAAAAAAGAGCGACTTTCCTACAAAGAATTTCAGGATTGATCAGGCCCAAGTCTTACTAGTGGCTCCATATTGAGCATGGAGAGTATGGTATCCTGAACTCCTGAGCTTGAGCATCTGTCCACTAATCAGGCTGCCCCTCTCAGAAGATTTGCTGTTGCAACAGCAGGGTGAGGTGTTGCACACAGGCATTCACAATCTCCATCTTTGTGCATTGAGACTGAGCGGTGACAGCTGACCACCTCCAACCTTCCTCTGGAGGTGGTTGAAGCCATCTTGGCAATTAGGCATACCTGCACAACAACTATAGTTAAGGGGTTACATTTTGGCTTGTTGCCAGATCAGACCTCCTTTTTAAAGTCTCCAGTGTTACGTGTTTTTGAAGGGTTTACACCATTTCTTTCCTCCATCTCCCTTTGTCATTCCACAGTGGGACCTTAACTTGGTCCTCATATTTGTGATGTACATTCCCTTTGCGCCTCTTCACAGCTTTGGCTTGTGGCTTCTCGTCCTCAAGACAGTGTTCCTCGTTGCCATAAAACTGGAGCAATGTGTGAGTGAACTCAAAGCTTTGTATCAACCTGTGTCCACTTTTGTGGACACAGGCATAGTTCTTGCCTAAGTTTGTGACACTGTTCCACATTGGTCAAACATCACCTTGCCAGTGTTCTAGGCTCAGCTGCGCCCCTCCAAGGGGGAGGAGAGACTCCGCTGTTTGGACCCCAAGAGAGCTATATGCCTTTATATTGATTGTACTAAAGAACACTCAGCTCTTTGTAGAGTTCTCTGGAGCAAAAAAGGCAAGGCTAGGCAAACCTGAACAATCTCCTGCTGGATCGCGACTTGACTTAAAATCTGCTATGCACCCGCAAAAAGCAGCCTCCAGAAGAACTGTAAATAAGTATGCTTTGGATAAGGAGTGGGAAGTTTCCTATTTTATTATAATTGTTGGCTGACTTTTTAACTCCTTCTATGTTTTAATCTACTCTTCTTTTCTTCTTACCTAATTTATGATCTTAAATTGTTTTATGGTTTTGCTTTGATGGTTATGTTGACCGAATAAAGGTTGTGTTTATATATATAATAAACTGTGGGCTCATTGTACCAGGGCCAATGCAGCTACCACTGAGTTAGAAAAACTGAGACCCTGCCCTGGATATCTGCCAGGAGGCACCGAGAGGGGCATTTTGTCCACTCACCCTTGTTAGATCTTCTAGTTTGAGTTAATTCATAGATCGGCCTCCGAATAAGTGCAGCTTTGGTATTTTATTCAAAAGCTGAGGGTTAGGCGGGTAAAAGTCTCTATCTGAAGAAAAAGTCTCTTATCGTTGGTAACTCTCTTTCTAGTAGAGACTCCTCATAGCTGCAGATTTCACACCGACCCTTCCATCCTCTCCATTCTGTGATGTGATGTTATCAGTCAACATACTACAAAGTCTAAGAATCTGCACATTAGTCACAACCCCTTTGCTAATAGGGCTCTGTGCCTGGGGGCATGGACATCCTCAAAAGTGACTGACGTCAGCACACAGGATTGGCATCCATATAGGTTCTGCGTGCCATTTCCGTAACAGAACAGCATCAGCATGAACCCTCACAGCCCATACTACCAGCACACTGAGGTACTACTGAAATGTTCCCAGATCCAGTCTGATGTCTGGTTTATTTTCAGAAAAAAACATTACCAAAGGTAAGTAACTTGTTAGTTTGATTTAAACAAAGTTTTTAAAGAGATCTGGGTCAACTTATAGCTGACTTAAGATTCAGACACTCAGCAGGCCACACCCTACTATGTTCACATTCAATATCAAAACTACAAGTCCTCTGGTATAACAGCACATTTAATTGGATTACTGATTATAGTACTCTCTCTCAAACACGCACCATCATCTACCACCACACAAGACATATCCCAATATCACTCTGACTAAACATTATGAAAAGGTGTTTAATGCCTTGCATAACGCTCTCAAAACTGAACCACAAAACACATTGAAACCAGAAAGCCTGCACCACATCATTAGAGATGTCCACAAGAAGACTTAGAGGCAAGTCCCCGGTCATTATAAGGCCAAACCTCAGCCTAACTGCAGGATCTACTGCTTAGAAAACTCCTGAAGATCAAATCCTTCATAACAGCATTATTATGGCATTTAGAATCAGTAACCACAACATTACATCACTTCTGAATAGAGGAGCTTCACCTCACATTCAACATTTCTTCACCCTCTCTGTGCCACTGCAGACTCTCTTCATTTAGTACTCCCTAGTAGCTGGAAGGCTACATGTCTGGTGCTTTACAAAACTCCTAAAAAATATCAGTTGAAAGCCATGAGTTACAGAGTTGTGCCAATAAAATAATGGTAATAGCACTACAGGACATCAGCTGATGAGAAGGATTGGCATTCCTTGCTACCACTGGACCTGCATTCCTTGAACCTAGGACCCCAGAAGTGACTCCAAGGAGGAGTTGGCTGATCTTCAGTTTGAGCTACAGGGACACAGCCTGTAGCCTGCCATAGGCCAAATTACTGGATTTAACTTACAGTTCAGACTTTGTGAATTCACCCCAGACAGTCACACAATAGTGGGATTAGCAGAGCCCGAATGACCTTTTCACTGGCAGGATTGGGGGCAGAACTGAGCACATCCCCGCTTGCACCTGAATAGGCTGTGCTCTGCCACCACTCAAGAGGCTTAACAACCCTGTATTGTCAGTGAAGCCATCAGGAGCCAGGCAAGGCAGGAACCTCGTGGAACTTCCAAGAACCTTTCGGGAAATTCTTCCACTATCTAGGAGCAGGGCAACAGGGTATAAAAATAGGGCTCTCTACTCCACTCATCAGTGCACTATTGGACCTGCGGAAGAACTAACAGAGGATTACCTGCTGTTGTGACATGCTGTGCATTCTGTCAAACTGCTGCTGTACCTGAAAGGACTGCTTTGATGGCAGCCTGAAGCCTACCTTGAACCCTCACAGGCCAGCCCTGCTGTTAAGCCCTGCATCATCACCTGCACCCAGAACTTCCAGAAGTGACTCCAGGGGCTAGTTTGCTGGCCTCCTGTTCAGAGCCACAGGAACATAACAGGCTCCCACGTTCCTAAACCTGCACATGGACCCAGAAGGAGTGAGTCCTGAACCCCCCCCCAAGAAATCCCCATCCACGCATGACCCTTGGTTGTGATGCTAATGGTGCCCAGATGGCCAATTTCCAAAATGAAGAAATACTAACTATTTGCCCAAAACAAAAAGTGTTTTGAGAACCAAGAGGACACTGGGGCCAAGCTGCTCGGCTATTCGCCCAAGGTGCATCAACAGTCGGATTGACTGTGCGGCTTCTCCTGCTACGTTCTTCTCCACAGCAGCAAATCCATCTCAGCCCTCCTTCGCGAAACGGGTATCTGACCTCCTGGAACTGTTTTTGGCTACAGCTTTCTGCCTGTCCCGCTTAAGAGTTTCAACATTCAGCTTGACAACTAAGTCCAGAGCTTTACGTTTTTAAGAGCTATTTTGAACCTTAAACTTTCAAGATTCGAATCTCCAGTTTAACTAATTGGATTTTGATGGTTTTTGTGTCAATTTATTAAAATTGTCTCTATTGTTCTAAATTGGTTTGGGATTTTTATTGTGTTGTGTTTCCACTTTGTTACTACTTGTGTACTGCATACATACTTAACACATTGCCTCTAAGTTTAGCCTGACTACTTTCTGTGACAAGCTACCCAGGGTTAAGCACAGGTTAAATTAGCGACTTTTGTGGTTTACCCTGCAAGGGATTTTGACTGTTGCTTGACCAGGGTTCACAACCATCCTGCTAACCATGTTCTCAGTGCCAGTGTCCTTTCCCTACAAATTGCAAAGGTAATTGGCAATACCTTTAGCTGCCAATATAAGTCCCTAGTAAATTGTATTTAAGTACCTAGGGCATGGGGCACTAAGGGTAAGCCCCTGAGGGCAGCTAAATTGAATATGCCACCCTCTAGGATCATGCATCCAGATACACCCAGCACTGCCATTGCAGGCTGAGTGTCCAGGTACAAACCTAAAACACAAACTCGACATGGCACACTACCTGTGTGCCCTGTTCACCATACACTACATACACTATGGATAAGACACTCCTCTGGCAGGCCTTTCAGCCCTAAGGCAGGGTGCACCATATTATATGAGAGGGAGGGCATAGCTGCATGAGCAATATGCCCCCCACTATGTCCTTGCCAAACCTGGGACATAGTGAGTGAACAGAGCAGACATTTGAATACATGTGTTGGACAATGGTCAATACGAGTTTCCCAGATACATGATGGCCACTCTAAATCCTGAGTTGTTTGGTGTGAAACAACTCAGAATTACAAATCTAAACTGGTGCCAGTATTGGATTTAATACTAAATGTACCCATGGATCACCTTAGAGGTGCCCCCTGCAAAAGCTAACTACCCTGGCATGGTTGCTGACTGGTAGTATCCAGCCTGCCACTGCCAGACGTCCAACCTACAACCTTGGGAAAAAGGCTTGTCTCTCTGGATTGTAGAAAGTTGCCCTTCCAGGGTGGAGGTGCTAACACCCCCTCCCTCAGGAATGTGCACTGCACTGGCGGTGAGCTTCGGAAGGCTTACTGCCACTTAAACCCCCACTTTTGGGAAACTACACAAAGGGTAGGAGAAGTGGCCCCATCTGGCATGCACCACCCTTAATGCGTTGCCTGCGAGGTGTACACTCCATTTCACTTTCTCCATCTTGGATGGAGGATAAATTGCCAACCAGGTATAGGGAAGGGATCCCTCCCCACAGGAAGTGCCCACTTAGTGGGTGTAGCACCCTAAGGTAGATGACCCATTGGTCACTACCTAGTTCCCCCTAAAACGCCCACTAAGGATGCCCACTAATACAGTATTTAGTGGGCATCCTTAGTCCAGGAAAACATATTCGACGGACAAAAGAAGACCAGTACCAAGAAGATCCAAGGCTCGAGAACTGTGGACCTGTTGAAACAAAGAAAAGGTGTCAAACCCTGCCTGCTGCACCCAGGACATGACAATCGGCGCCGAGTAGCTGCTGGATAACTTGAAAAAATCTAAAGAACCCCTGAGGACCTCCAGGCTTTGGATATTGCCATAGAAGTCCCTCCAGAGTGGAGGTACAACTCTGCAACAGCAAGAAACCAGCAGGCCAGTGAGGGTCACCTCACAGACCAGCCACTAACTCCCGAACCTGAAGACGCAGCTGGAGCAAACGACACACCAATGACTACAAGGACAAACCCTGCAAGTGTGCCAAGATTGGTGGCACTGTGCCCTCCAGTGGTCAAACCGTACCAATACCCTGGGTATTGGTCAGCTAACTTTGAACACCCAGTCAAGGGACTTCAGGAACACCACAAATCTCCTGCCAGAGTGCCCCCGTTGTCCTGCAAATGACCCTTGAACCAATTTACCTCCTGCTTCTGAGGGCATCCTTGCGCACAGCTTCTGGCTCAACAATTCGCTCTGCACCTGGCCACCCTGCGCCAAAGAACCTGCTGTGCCCTAAGGGTCCCCCACCGCTTGTGACTTCATCATTCCAAGGGGAACCCCAGGGAACCATCTTTAAACCTACCTGTGCAATATTTTTCCATGTGGTCCCCTGCAGTGGCCCTGCAACAGCTCCAGGGCCTTTCTACAGCTGCTCCCGCCAGGAGACACTCGAACTTCTTCAGCTGGCACAATGTACCCATCGAGACCCTTGACCAACCTGCAAATGAACTTGGTAAACCAACTGTACAATATTATAGGTATTTTTAAAGGTGATAATCCATTGATTCCTATGGTGCCTTATTACACACTAAAAGACTATTTTTCATTAAACTTCAAAATTCATATCTCAAAAAGTACTTAACCAATTTTGATAATCATGGTCTGAACACTTACATGAAAATCTGAAATATTTTTATAAATTGGTCTTGAGTTATTCCTTTGGGTGTGTGAATTACAAGATTGATGCTGTGAGTACAACAAATGCTTTGCCCTTCTCCAAGATTAGACTAACTGCTCGACCAAGCTACCTTAAAAATGAGAGCATTAGGGGGTCTAGTTTTTACCCCTGTAAACCAACGTTTAGTTGCCTGGATGCCCTGCATAATGTGCCTAGCTTTGCACACAACATAGAGGGCCAGCCTCCTACAACTCCCAAAACCTTTCTCAGAAGAACTCTCAGTCACAAAGTGACTGGAAATACTGCCATAAGTAGAATCAGAACCATGATGCTGTGGAAAGATAATTTAATAGTAGAGGTCCAGGCTCAATGTAAAAGTGATGGCAAAAGACAAGTGACCACTCATTATCCTGCCAACAGCTTTCAAGGCTGTAGCCACTGAGCATGTGGGCCAAGATCTATAACAGAGAAATGTTTCAGTTAGTGAGCCAAAAACAAAAGAATAAGTTTGATCATTTTGATTTTTGTACACATGCTTGGGATCAGATTCTATGGTAGAGGGGCCAGGACAGCAATGTGATGATTAACTGCATCCCTAAGGTCTTAACATTTAACACTGCTCTACCACCAGGCACAATGGCCAAGAATTACCTATTCTGAATAGCAGTTTCTACTATAAAACTGACCGACAGAAATAGTACATTCCTAATGTTTGCACCTTGCATGTAAGGCACTTTTGAAAAAAGCATAGTACTACACAAGAATGTTAACATTTATGAAAGAGGCTCATTGCTACTGTACTGCCACTCTTTAATCAGGGAACAGCATCACTTTGCAAATGTCCATTTTTGAAACCTATAGCTTTTCTGACTCTTTGTAGGATGACATCCCTGAAATTTAGTATATGAATCAACACTACTCTAGTGGGTGCCCCTGGAAATCGGGACCTGGTCAGGACTCTGCTCACCTCATCTACTGCATATAGTCTGTGGAAACTGTAGCACTGCAGGGACTCCCAAAGCTTGTCATATCTGCTCGAACTATGCTTTCTGCAAGAACTACAGTCCATATGTTGTTTTCCCTGGACACGTCTTCCAAATATCCAGCCCTGTAAATGAATCTAATCTGCTCATTCAGCTTCAAGGGCTGTTTTTGTAGAGGTTACATTTCAGGCTGCAGGAAGAAAACATGCCCTCAGTTTTCTTTACTCTGTGTGATAGCTTGTTCTGATTGTGCCGGTGAATCTTCTTCAAGATGACTACCTAATCCAGTTTGCTTTCAATTGATTCTTCTAGTAGCCAGAATACTGGAGGCACTTGAGGACAATATGTTTGCAGTTGTGGGTTGTGGATTGAGGGGGTTTGGCCTCCACAGGTGTAATCTCTGCCATTCTTGAGTTTTCTGTTGATGCTTGAGGATTTTCCCAGGTTCTTAAGTGTCTTTGGCTTCCGAGTGGCCTACTTTTTGCCCATGGGAGCCTTAAGGGTCATTGGTGACTATGCACTATATTTATGTTAGTGTTTTGTGGTGCCATCCTTCACTCACCAGTTGTGTTCTGCTTACTTTTCACTGCAATCAGCACAGCTGAGAAACTATTTACCAACAGGGAGTCCCAATGGGATAGACAGTGATTGCTGTTTGATTTCCCATCTCTCTGATTACAAAACGGGTGTCCAACACTTAAAATTATGTTTGAGTTCTACATCTAATAATAAAAGCACCTTAGCCTTCCTAGCCGGGAAGTAATTTAGAGTGATCTGTAGTTCACAGTGTTGGTGCTGACTGCTGCAGTAGGGCCTCAGCAGTGAATGGAGGAGGGTTGTCCTTGCACTCAGCTTGCCTCCTCATCTGCGTTGCACTCATGAACACATCTCTTGCAATTATGCAGTGCTACCGCTCTTTTCTGCACAATCCTGAGGTTGTGCACTTTGCCCTCTATAGTCATGATCCTATTTTTAGTACACATTCCAGGTTGGCCACATGCCGACTCTGCAGCTCTCATCTCCTTGCCATTGATTCTTCACAAGCCTCCCATGGACGCTACTTCAACTTCTCAAGCTGCAACACTCAGCTCTGTGGGTAATCTGGGCAGTTGATTGGCTGAGCCCCAGGTCCACCCCACCCTCTCCTCCTCCTCAGTGCTCTTCTGAATACCGATGCACGATGGGTCACCTCTACAGCATGTGCCATTCGCAGACCCATGATTCTGCCTGCCGTGTGACAGCCTGACATTTCTCACCTGCCACCGCATTGGACAGCTGGGCCCCTCATGTGCCTGTAGTCCATGGTTACTTGTGATTTCCATGTAGAATTTGTTTTTTCATCAGGGTCAGTGGGGATATCCAGTGAAAGCAGCCTACACCATCCTTAGTACTACACAAAAAAGAGGGTGTTCTCAATTAAGCACAGATGTTACTAACGTTTCTCTGCAATCCCGAGATTGTCTGGTATTTTTCCACAATGTTCTTGCCATTCAAATGTCACCTGTCTAACCTACCTTTGAATGTGGTACATCTCAATACTGTCGCAGAGGAACTTTGTGTCATCAGGAGTGGAACAAATATTCTGTACAGAGCCTGCAGGAAATACAGAGAGTTTGCGGCCACTGATCATGTTTTATTTTTTTCCAGCACAGGGTAAAGGTAAAGCTCATTCACATTTTATGGTACAGCAACTGCCTCATTCATTCATGAACCCACTCTTTCGAAGGTATTGTCATACATGCTATACCCACTTTCCACCTTAGCCTGCACCTCCCAAAATATGCAGGGTGGAGACACACCAGACATGGAAATTAGAACAGCTGGTACCTAGAAGGGTGCTAACATTCACTGCCAAAATTAAAAAGGGCCATGTAGAGGGGGACCACAGGATATCGAGGCATCTGTTGTTCAGGTCTCAAGAAACTACTTATGTATACACAATAATCTCCTCCATGTGATACACGTTTTCCGCGTTCAAACATACAATTGACAAATGCATGAGGAAGAATTATGCATAAATATACTGCTGGATGTCCGTTCTCAATTAGTAAAAGGTGTGTTTGAATTATTTCTTGGATTTAATAAGGTCTGCGATAAGGCACAGCTCAAATTAGAAGGGTGTTACTGATTTCAAGCGGACAACAAAATAAAAATTATTTGTCACGTGCTGAAATCCTTAAATGTGTTTTTCAGGTAGAACATAGCCCCTTCTGTGAAGCATGCCCACATCCCAGTAAATTATCTGACTTGCTTTCACTAATCTTTCAGGGTGCTATCTTACTAGAACGTGGTCTTTCCCATCATCAAATTATTAGCACTGGACAAAATGCCTTTGGAGAATAACTGGGAACACAACATTCAAATCAGAAAATTGTATGGAGCATCTAAACCGGAATGTTGAAATGGATACCTATCAAAATAGGAATAGTGTTCTTTTAAGGAACACATTTCTTTCTGAAACACTACAGGCATGGCTACTTCCCAAATTTGACCGTCAAGATTTTTGCTTCTTAACTAGTCAAGCAATGCCCAAATGAAGACTACTGGGAAGATTTCTACTAGGTAAAACACATGGGAAAATATCTCAGATATTGACTTAGCATGGGTTTGATAAATCAAAGTCCTCAAGAACCAAAGGGGCAAGCCCAGTGAAAGGAGACCGAACCAACTCGGATGCCAGACCTGAGCAGGTAAAAAGAAAAACAAAACATAAACTAGGTCTAAAGTGCAAGATAAAGAAAAAGGGTTCAGATTTGGTTTTAGGCTGACTTTCTGAAAGGTAAACTTTCGAACTTTCTTTTTATCCCTTCAAAAGGCTCTAGTAGGTGTCTTCATTGGTGTCTAAAGCAGTTTCTGAGTAGGTGGCCCTTTGTTGATTATAGGTAAGTGCCTGAGATGAGTGATGAAACACTGCTCCCCTCTGTTAGGAATTAAGGTTCCAATTTGAATACCAGGAGTTGATTTGCTTGGCCCATTCCAGAATATTTCACAATGAAAGTGATTTTGCCATCTGGGCATTACTATGGTCTTGTAGTGCTTCTGTCTCTGAGCCAGTCCACTGATTTCCAAAGTGAGCAACACATTGTTGGAGAGGCAACAAAGAAGTGTCCCATCTCCTATCTCCCAACATAATTGACTTGTGAAATGTCTGAGCATGTACTTTTCATCTGATTTTAACACCAAAAGACCAGCACATGAAGGGCCCCCACTTATTATAGAGGTATCTTTCCTTTATAACTTTACTTTTCCAGTCACACTGGGAATAGATCGGTCGGCTGAGAGGGCTAACCTGGATATCCTGTACTTCCATTAGGTTAGTAGCCCAATTGTGCAAATCAAATGTCCAACAAGTAGGGGGTGCTCTGTCCCCTCAGCAGTTGATTAGAAAACATTAATGTTAATTGTAATATCACTGCGCTGTTCTTTCTTCTAAAGTTTGTATAAAGGACTTCTGTTCTAGAAAACAGCCAGCATCTATGGGATGTTGGTATCAAGTGTCTAAAACTCCTGGTACCAAGGATCATGAATCTTAGAAATGCCAGAATTACAAACTGCGTATATGGGCCTGAAGGGAAGAAAAAGGTCACAGAATATCTGTGAACCGCAACACTTCCCGATTGCCTTCTGGACATAATCAAACACAATTTGTTTTGCATAAAAGGGGCATCAAGAGTCAAATCTTCCGTCCCAACAAATGGAGTGAGATGCACCTGTAGGAGTTCATTGAGAAATTCCTCTATACAAGGAACTGGAACGTCCCGACTCTGGAACCACCATTAAGCAGGTAAGAGTCGTGAACCCTGGTAGTGCTGCCATCCTTTCTGGAAGAGAGAACGTTTTCCCCATCTCACTGTCCAGGACGAACCTGAATCATCTTTTTGTAAACTGCAAACACAATGCATTTCTCACTTCAGCATTTTAAACAGTCTCTTTTTTACGCTGATTTCCTTATTCCTTAGCCATCAAACTCCCTTAAAAAACGAAGTATGAACATTATAGATAGCAGGAAAAAGAACTTGCAAAGTAATACACCACTGAAGTTTATCTGATAGGACATACTGACCTTTTAAAATTAAGTGGTGCATTCGTCTGAGCTGCCGTCCATGATGAATAACCTCCAATGAGAACTCTGCGTTATGATCGTCCTTTGTTGGTGTGAATGTGAGTTTGCTTTTCCTTCGGTAGAGTTCGGTTTCTTCACATAACTGAGGGGCTTCCACAATCGCGGGCTCGATGGGCTGAAATCCTTTAAACCACCTCACCTCACACTCTGGAGGGTAGTAGTCTTTCACGACACAAGATAAGGTTACGTTCTCTCCTTCTATAGGCTCTCTGGGCTCACATAGAATTTCCAGTGATTTGGGGCTACTTACTACAGAAAAATAGCAAATACACATGGGGTAAATTTTAAGCTGTGGGTACTCAACATTACAGTTTTATACATACGTGCTGCAATGGAAATTGTGAACAATTATTTCATAATGCATGCAAAAAGTAAACCTTTAAACATGCTGTATTATACTGCTGCGAAACAGTCAAATTCAGTGCTTCAATGATTAGAATTAGCTTATGTTGTTCACGTCCAGTGCATCCCATGATCTGAAGCAGTACCATTTATTGGTTGTTAATGCTATTTCTAATAAGATTAACACACCGAATGTTTAAATCAGTGTTCGGACACTCACAAGGTGATATGCCTGACAGAACATATTTTGCTCAGATTTATTGATTGCATTCAGTTTTCTCTGTCGATGTATTTTATTGCATTCAGTTTTCTCTAGTGAAGTATTATTTCAAAAACACTATCACTTCTCTCCAATCTCAGTGCATTGACTCCTGGATAGAAGGCTAGAATAAACGACTACAACTATATATAGAATTATAGTTGGGTAATAGTGAACTATGGTGATGTTCTCACCAAGGAGTTCTGAGTGACATCAAATAGACAACTTGAGCTTTGCTCTCGTCTGTGATGTCACTCAGAACCTCGAGGTGAAAAATGTCCCATAATTCACTATTTACCCCTCTATAATTTTGTGTTATGTATGGCCTACAAAATCATGTGCCCCTACTTTTAACTGCTACACAGGCGTCAGGGAAGTACTGGATTAGCCACGCATAACATAGCCTCTCCTCCCTGACCCAAATGTAAAAAATGAATACCTTACTGACATCCTTAAGCAGCTCCCCCTCACCTTCGCCTCTTTTGTTCCCCCCTCCTGCAGATGCACGCTCTGCTTTCAGTCAAAACAGACAAGCAACCTGCCCTATCAGCCTAGTCCGGAAGGCGTTTATGTCGCGGCAACAGTGGTTAACGAGCTACATGAACTGTTGCTGCTTCATAGAAGTGAGTTACCAGATTTAGAATCTGTTTTAATGCTAGAGGCTCTCTATGAGAGCAATACACGACAAATGTAGTTCGAAGTGTATATACCATGAAGACATGTTTACATTTCTTTTTGATTTACTTGTATTATATGATCAGAGTTAAAAAAAAAAGTGTGCATTTTCCTTTGCATATGAATGCAGCTCATAACAAGCATTCGCAAAGCCAGTAGGTGTGGCCTTGGTACGCTTGCGCATTTTTTTTTTTTTTTTTTACAGCAAGCTTGTGTTCCATTGGGGATGCCATATGTTTGAAATAAAAAAAAGTATATTAGAAAAACAGCTGAATCTGTGTTTTTGTGCCTTTTTCGGAGGCAACAACAGTGTTATTTAAAGACTTCATGACAACAACTTTTCAAAAGAGACAGAAAATAAATCACTGATATTAAAGTTAATATAAAAAATAACATAAAAACACACTTTCAACCACCTTTGTTAGGAACTATTTCTAGACTGAGGTGAAAAATGTGCACAGTGTATTCAGTGAAGGCACCCAATGGGAAAAAAGCGGCTGACTACTTGCCCACCACAGCATACAGCTTGGGGCAAGGGTAACATCTGAATGCCAGTTTAACAGACAAATGGATGAAGTCTACTGACCGAAATCTACCCCTCAATTCATATATAATACACATAAATAGTGTTGGAAAACAGTAGTCTGATGACAGGCATTGGCAAAGCCAATGGGTCTGGAGTTTGCTAAAGCCAAATGGTTGGTGGCCAATATCATGAAAGAATAAAACAAGAACTGCCAACCTTTATTGGTGGGTAAGCTGGCGGACCCTAATTAATCGAAAAAAAATATGTGCCTATCGGGAACTGGTGGTTGAGGACAGAAGCGGAAGGGGGTAGTGCGTAGCGCGAGGAGGAGCTTGGAGCTGCTCTGAGCAGCGGGGGCTCCGGAGCCGCGAGCTGTGAGCGTTACTGCAACTTGGCGGGGGCGTGGCACTAGGTCGCGCCAAGTGGCACTGAGAGGAGTTGAGAGGCGTGCACACGTGTGGAGGAGCCCCCAGCCCTCACCAACCCTCCTAATTAAGCAGAAGTTAAGCAGCCAAGCGATCAAGCAACCAAGTAAACAAGCAAATAAGCAACCGGGTAGCAAAGTAAAAACGCTAGGCACGTGAGCAGGGTAGTAGAAGGCTCAGAGCCACAGTCACTGCTGGTGGGGCGGAAGCGGGCAGCGTTAGGTTGGTGAGGCTCACCCTTCAGTCGGGCCAACTCTGCACGTACCCCGAAGGACGGTACAGCTTCACAGCCCTAACCTGGAGCACACTTGTGCCGCCCCTGCCTGAGGTATCTGGAGAGGAGAGGGACATGGGGTGAGGTGGCGCTCGGATGGTGTGAAGAAGCCAAGAACAAAACTCAAAGTGATCAACTGGTGTTGTTTGGAAAAAGCTAGTTGAAAACGTCAATACAACCATCAACATAAGTGAGCAGCCGGCCTGGGCCTGGCCTGGGATCATATACCAGGTTCCTGGGGCACATTCCAGTGGACAAGACTGGTGCCATGTATATGACTTTTCAGGAGCAGCAGCTGAGGCATTTGCCCTGAACAACGGCAGCTCATGAATTTGCATTAAGAACATCAAGAGTTTTGAAATCCCCGAGGCTAGTACCTGAGATACGAAAAGTAAAAAAGAAAATACATCAAGTACAAAGAAATTTCAAGATATTTGGGGGCAACTGGACACTGGCCCATAGAATTTTTACCACATGCAGGAATCGCACTAAAGCTATGGGGCAATCTACAGCAGCAAAGCAGTCTCATACAAGTGCAAAGTGTCCTGACAGTGTCCTAAAGTTGTCCAACAGGAATAGATAGTGGTCCAGAGGTAACTGTGATCTCTTCTCTTCTATAGGGATTCTATGAACAGGAGGCCCCTGGCAACAGCCAGACTTGTTCTACCCCTTTACAAGTTTCAATGGAGGGCCCCAGGGACATGCTCTCCGCAACTGGGAGAAACTGGGGATGCAAAGCAAAGGGGGGCCTCCAGTGCAGAAATGGCAAACGAATACTCGCCTTGTAAGGAGACGGGAAGAGGATAGAACTGATTGTATTATAAACACCATAAACACCTCCTTCTTAGCTGCAGTTAAAGCCCTTACCTGGCAGTCGCATAAATTAGAGAACCATTTGGAACTAACACACATGTTAGCTCAAAGTGTACTCACACTGGATAGAAAGCTGGACTCATTAACCGAAAAGTTGGATAGTTGGGGGAACAGATGGAACGAAGACAATATGGAGGGGGGAAGTCTCAATGATGAAATAACAGATAAGTTAGCGACCATGCCTGATATGTTAACAACACTCATTATTCACTGTAAAACTACCCATGAAGTAAGCGGGAAACAGAGCCGCCGGACCCCCGATAAAAAGCAGCAGGATTTATTACCGACAGAGCCAATAGAAAATGAGGGAATGTCCATTTTAACAGATGATAATGAAGCAGGAAGGGACACCATTTCAAGTAATACACCAACAATTAATGTACAACTGATGCTGTTAACTTCCTTGGGCATTGCCACTGTGCAGGACGGTACAAATAGACAAGTATTAGAAGCCGCTACCAGTCTGTTGGGAGGGCAAAAAAAAAAAAAGAGCCTATATGGGAGAAATACAAATGTTCCCAGGGACAATCCAGAGCCGCTCAAGACCTATCCAATTTTCCATCGAAAACCTTTTCTACTCTCGGTACCCATTCCTCTTCCACAATCATACACCATGGCTACAAATGTGGAGGAATTGGCCAGTTCCGGTGGTCATAAATTTCCTATTGTTAGTAATGGGGAATATGGTCACAATGTCTAGTCAATAATGCCTTGAGCAAAAACTGATCAGGCGATTACATATGCTCTGATGGCGCGGCCCAAGGCTAAAGGATGTAAAAGGCAAACTGGTGGCTTAACTTTAATGAGAAAGTTAATGACATAGCAGATTGGAGAGGTGGAGACGGCATCTGTTTCCGTGTTGAATCTCAAAAACAAAGGCGGTGAAGGGCAAATTGGGGGCTTCCCCCCTAAGATGAAGTCTTCAATACCACAGCTGGGAAATGTGGGGAGGATGAGTCCCCCAGTAGGGAGCTCGCTGTAGGCCTTCCAAAACAAAATCCCCATAAACAGTGGAGAATTACACATACAGAGCGGGTGCAGCTGGGACGTGATACCAAATTCTATCACTACTTACCCAGGAGTGGGGTGTATGATGCTGGCCTCCCCTAATAGGCGAGTTATACAGGAAGCAACACTTGCCGTATGTGATATTAACTCACTGACAACTCAGTGTCAAGGTACACAGGAGAGGATTTTTGCTAAGCCCCCTATAACATCGCAATCTGGACAAATATGGGACCATCAGGAACAAGAAGTAACTCTATCCAGTAAGGCTATGCCGGCGGATTAGGCGCATGCCTTGAGCTTAGGGCAAAACCACTGGCAGCCAGACTATACAAATATTCGGGAGCCCCCTGTCATATACGTGTCTGTTTATGCACAGGAACACCATGGGAAATCAAGCACAATATTATAAAGTGCCAGAAGAATTCTGAACAGTCTGCCTTCATTTTCACCCTGTTATATGCATCATGCGGGCCTTGGGACATATTGTGTTTGTTGCAGAATATACCATTGATTTCGAATCTTACATCAGGCGACCTGTTTTCAGTAAAGTTCAATACCTATGCTTGGATTAGCCAGAGAGAATCTACACTGACAACATAGATTGATCAGAGCACTGTAGAAAGAATCTTTGAAAACAAGGGTTTGTTAATAAGCTGGGGTGTAAAAATTAGCAAACCAGAAAGATATCCCAGTGTCTTGTCAATGGGAAAACAACTGCTGTGTCCAGACACCCTGAGAGTAACTCCTGCAATAAATCCTCTAATGATGGACAAAAGAATTACCATACAGGTGACAAGGGATACAGGAGGTATACAACATGTTGGTGCGAGAAGCAACTTCAGTGCTCAAGGTTGGTGGGACTGGGACTGGCTCCCTGCAGCCCTGACTACAAAAGGAAAAATGCATCTTTAGCTATAAAGGATTACAGCTGGAATGTGGCTGGCTGACTTCCCTTATTGCTAGTCCCACTATTAGGGATTTTGTAAACAACACTGACATTCTGTGTTTCCAGGAAAACTGGTCAGTGGAGCCTTTACCCATTCCTGACTTTTTAACGACTACTGCACAAAAGAAAAATTTGTTTGGAAGACCCATGGGAGGCCTAGCAACATATATAAAATTAGATCTAGTTGTCAACGTAGAGATCGGGGAGAAATCAATGAGGGATGGCCATGTGGTCGGCCTACATGGCCTGGCCTTTCCTAACAAACCAACACTGGTATCAATTATAAAGTTGTATATAAATCCCAGCCGTGCCAAAAAAACTGGCAAATGTCAAATCTATCCTATCTTTTTATAAAGAATTTGTGTATGAGCAACAAATCATGAATATGTGATAGCAGGAGACTTTAATCTTCGCAACCTGGGTCAGGAGGCTGGGCTTCCAGGAGATTCTTTAAGAATGGTCTTAGAAATGTTCTTCAAAGATTTTGGATTGAGAATGACTAATCACAGTGAAATTGTAGCTGGCACACTTTTACCAACATTCAGAAATATGCCTAAGTTATCAGGTCATTAAAAGAACTGAAAGTGACTATAATCCAGTGATAATAAAAATTGGTCTTGGAGTGGCAATGCATCTGTCCTACATAGCTAATGGGAAGCAACTATTGTCCAATTTATGTCCATTGGCAAAACGGATTAAAGGGGGCACAGCTTGCTCTGCCACGTACGCATTATGGAAACAGGCCAATGGCCCCCCAATGTTCGAAATCGGGACAAGTCGGGTAGTCGACAAATGGGGCACCATGATTAATATGCTCTATGGTGCACTCAATGGCTCCAATCAGCACTGGTAACTAGGGGCAAAAAGAAGTCGAGTTGATACATTTTCAGAATCCTAGGATTATCAACATAGCAAGAAGGTATGCAGGCAGGCAGAATCACAATACAGGAAAAATAAAACAGCTACTACAGAACTCCTCAGAAGGTTGGCAAGGAAAGAGCATAAGAAAGTAATTTGGAAATTAAAGACAAAGGATACAGAGGAATGCTGGAAACGAATACATGCACTGATGACACCAAGAAAAAGCAGAGAATTCTGGGGCTATGTCAACACCCTGCTATATACATCCACCATCAAGGACAGTGGGTATCTGCAGGAAACAGCGCTAATAACGTGGTTAATGCAACAATATGCATTGACCACTCTGCCGTTACCACGCATATGCATTTACCACACATGCATTTACCAAGCATATGCGTGGTAACTGTAGAGAGAGCAGTCGGGTGGAAAGAAGGAAGCAGGAAGGAGCAACGATCAGAGGAGAGAGGTAAGTGGAGCAGGAGGTTTGTGGTAGTTTTTAGGGCAAGGTGGGGGATCGGGGTAGGTTTTAGGACAGGGCAGGGTAGATTTTAGGGCGGGGCGGTGGGATGGGTTAGTTTAGAGCAGGGGTTGCGTAGTTTTTAGGACAGAGCGGGGTAGGTTTTAGGACAGGGGAAGGGTAGGTTTTGGGGTTTAGGGTGAAGGCATGGGTCAGGGCAGTTTTTAGGACAGGGTGGGGTAGCTTTTAGGATTCAGGGTGGGCGGGGTATGGGGTAGTTTTTAAGACAGGGTAGGGCAGGTTTTAGGACAGGGTAGGTTTTAGGGTTTAAAGCAGGGCCGGGTAGTTTTTAGGACAGAGCAGAGTAGGTTTTAGGACAGGGTAGGGTAGGTTTTAGGGCTTAGGATGGGGCCTGGGGTCGGGTAGTTTTTAGGACAGGACAGTGTAGGTTTTAGGGTTTAGGGCAGGGGGTCAGGTCGTTTTTAGGACAGGGTGGGGTAGGTTTTAGGACAGGGTAGGTTTTAGGGTTTAGGGTAGGGGGTCATGGTAGTTTTTAGGACAGTGCAGGGTAGGTTTTAGGGCAGGTGAAGGGTAGGTTTTAGGGTTTAGGGTGAAGGCGGGGGTCGGGGTAGTTTTTAGGACAGGGTGGTGTAGGTTTTAGGATTCAGGGTGGGGCAGGGGTACGGGGTAGATTTAGAACAGGGTAGGTTTTAGGGTTTAGGTCGTGGGGTCAGGGTAGTTTTTAGGACAGTGCAGGGTAGGTTTTAGGTTGAAGCCGGGGTCAGGTAGTTTTTAGGACAGGGTGGGGTAGGTTTTATGACCGGATAGGTTTTAGGGTTTAGAGCGGGGGTCGGTAGTTTTTAGGACAGAGTGGGGTAGGTCTTAGGGTTTAGGGTGAAGGTAGGGTCGAGGTAGTTTTTAGGACAGGGCATGGTTGGTTTTAGGGTTTAGGGTGGGGGTCGGATCATTTTTAGGACAGGACAGTGTAGGTTTTAGGGATTAGGGTAGGGGGTCAGGTAGTTTTTAGGACAGGGTGGGGTAGGTTTTGAGACAGGGAAGATTTTAGGTTTTAGGGCAGGGGGTCGGGTAGTTTTTGGGACAGGGTAGGTTTTAGGTTTCGGGCGAGGGCGGGAGTAGTAGTTTCTAGGGCAGGGCAGGGAAGAGTAGTTTTTAGGCCAGGGTAGGTTCTACGATTGAGGGCGGGGTCGGGTCGAGGTAGTTTTTAGGACAGGTGGGGTCATTTTTAGGGAAGGGTAGGTTTTAGAGTGTAGGTCAGGGTGGGGATAGTTTTTAGGAAAGTTTGGGACAGGTTTTAAAAGGGCGTTGTAGGTCGGGGGTTAGGGCTCTGGGCAGGGGTTGGAAGGGGCAGTTTTAAGGGCTTGGGCAGGTGGAGTATGATGTCAGCTTTAGGGGGTAGGGCAGGAGAGAATTTACCAAGCATGTTACTTTACCAAACATGCTTTCACAACTAAATTTGTTGTAAAGACATGTGTGGTAAAGACGCGGTCGTTGTAAAGACCTCATTGTGAAGGCATGCGTTGTAAACGCATTCATTGTTCCATCATACATCCGTTGCAACACGTATTAGATAGCCTTGATAACAGGTTGCTAAATGTTCCTGCCAAGTCAGCGCAAGTCATCCTTAGTAGCATTCGGCATAACAGAGCTCCAGGATCAAATGGTCTTCCAGAGAGCATCTTTAGGGATGACCTTTGGGTTTCGCCTCTGACTATCCTATTTAATGACTGTCTATATTTTTCTATGGTCCCAGAAGCCTGGAAAGGGTTGATACCGCATCCTATTAATAAAAAGGGGATATAACTCGACCTGAAAATTATAGGTTGATAGCACTACTGGATGTGGACGATAAGGCTTTTCGGAGGTGCTGTTACAAGAGCTCGAAAACTGGATCATTGAAAATAATATTATACCCATATATCAGACTGGGTATACACATATATAGCTCTTCCACTATAGATAATGTTCTTGCCCTCTCATATTTGGGTGAAAGGCACAGAAGTCCCCATCCCAGCTGCTTTCCACTTGCTTCATTGATTATAGTGCGGCTTTTGATGGTGTTGAACGCCATATTCTCTGGTAGAAACTAGCCGCTTGGGGGATACCCAAAAAGTTGTTGACATCTATAACTGCTCTATATTCTGACTCATGGGTGCGAATTAAGATATCTCAAACACACACAACAAAGACAATTTATACAAATAGAGGTTTAAAACAAGGCTGTGTTATCACCGCCACTCTTTTCAATCTTTATATGGCCGACCTCGGTGCGGAGTTGCTTAAAGGAAACACATTCCCCTCGAAGCTGTGTCAGACTGTGCTCCTTATAATCCAGTAGGCTGACGACTTGGTTCTGCTTGCCCAAACTCAAATAGGGCTGAAAAGAGGTGTGGGTATGCTGCATCATTACTTGCAAACTTAAAATATCCATTAAGGGGAAATGCGGGTAAAAATGAAGTTCTGATATTTTGCTGCCAAATCAAAAAACATCAGATGGAATGAAATCTTGGCCCTCTGAAAATAGAGACAGAAACTAAGTATCACTACCTTGGAGTTTGGATATCAAACTCAGGGAAAATCTCACATCAGGCAGCAGCGCTGACAGCGAAAGCAGAGAGAATTACCTATGCCCTATCCAAACTTTACCATCGGTTTATATCCCCGACTGCTGAGGCAATTAGGAAAGTTATTATGGTCAAACTATTACCAACAATCACCTATGGGCATCGCATTGCTTGAGAACTGCCAGGTAAAAGCCTACAAGAAAATATTTCAGATTCCCAGGATTCACTAGGCATACAGGGATATGCCTGGAATTTGACCTAGTAAGGATGGATATAGAATGTATAAAGGATGCAATCAAGCTCTATCACCGAGTTTGTGCGGCCAACACTGATAGCTGCGCTTTTCCTTGAAAGTAGTTTTTACAGATAACTCCAGCACCTGGGCCAAGTACCTAGGGAGCGCTGAGGAACTTTTGAATCTGGCTCCTTCCTATGCACAAGACCCTCGTATAAAGATGGCTCTCCTAAAAAGGACTCTGAAAGAGCATGGGTTGTGAGCCTCAAAGGAAAGTGATATTGCTAGTATCAGGAATATCAGTGGCGCTGATGGTCTACGTGACCATAAGCCGCCAACCAAACAAAAATAGCAGCATTGGGTGCTTGTGCTTTCCAGAGTATTTTGCGGATCTGGCTCCTAACTCTCCCTGCCTGGGAGTATAAATGCCATTGGAAGTTTCAACATGGCTATCAGCAACAATGTACTTTGTGTAAACATCATACTTAAACAATAATCCATTTTGTATGCTGTTGCCCAGGACTGGCCTACTACTAAAGCCTCAATTTTTTTAATATGGCCTAAGAGCATGTGAAGAGGCTCTACAGTACATGTGTATAGAGGTGGGCCCCATGGAGCTGGCCTGCTCCAGGAATTTTTTTGCCAAAGCCGGCAGAGCCCTCCAGCAAGTGCATGATGAGCAAAAGTTAGCGATTGGTAGGGGCAGTTCTGCCCGAAAAGGAACTTCATTATTAAAATGTCTGCTCTTTCCATGCTAATGCCTATTTTGTTTAGGATGCTAATGTATAGTCTAATGCTTTTTTTGCGATTATATGGCATATAGGGAAAATATATGAGTACTGGTCAAGTAGATGACCCTCAATGAGCACGTGTGGGGGCTTTGAGTTTTAAACATTATTATGTTTACCATCTCCGTTTGTAAGATTACTTCAAGACCCCCTTGTATTTAATCATTCTCATAGCATGATTTCAAAAGTTGGTATGCATTATTTATGTACTTTATTGGTTTATCCCATGAGGATGACACCAAATGATAGCAAGTATTATTTATGCATTTTAACTTTCACATCTATTTTAGGCTCCAGTATTGAGGATATGTGTGGGGGGTCTTTGAGTTTTAAACTTTATTACTTTTCCCTTCCTCGTTTATAAGAGTATATCAAGACCCCCTTGTATCTCCTTATTCTAAGAGCATGATTTGAAAGATGGTATGTACTTTTTATGCACTTTACTTGTTTATCGTAGGAGGATGATTTAAATAATGGAATGTGCTATTTATGCACTTTACCTTTCTCATCTTTTTCAGGCTCCTATGTCAATGTTGCAATAAGATAGTGCCCAACAGAGTATACTTTTTATCGTCTCACTGTATCTCCTTATTTTAAGAGGAGGATTTGAAAGATAGCATGCACTACTTATGCACTTTACTTGTCTATCCCAGGGGGATGATTTTGAATGATGGAATGTGCTTCTTATGCACTTTCACTTTCTCATCTACTTCAGGCTCCTATGATAGTGCCAGATAGTGCACATTGTTTATCATCTCATGGTGGTAGGTGAATTGCTATGAGGTATACATCTTATAGGAGGTAGCTGATTTCATTATAATGAAATTTGTTACTTTTTGCTAACATTGTAGTATGTTCACTCTTGATAGTAGCACATTTCCCAACTTTTTCCCACCTATTATTAGTAGGTGAGCTGTACCTAGAGCAGGCATCCTCAATTGCTTATATATAGGTAAACGAAGATTTATGATAAGAGAATGTACCTTTGGCCATATATTTTATTTTATCTATATACTCTGTTTGATTTTCTTGTGTTCTACTATTGCAATATAGGGGGTCATTCTGACCCTGGCGGTAAAATCCGCCAGGGCCAACGACCGCGGGAGCACCGCCAACAGGCTGGCGGTGCTCCCTTGGGCATTCTGACCGCGGCGGTACAGCCGCGGTCAGAAACGGAAAACCGGCGGTGTACCGCCGGTTTTCCGCTGCCCTTGGGAATCCTTCATGGCGGCGCAGCTTGCTGCGCCGCCATGGGGATTCCGACCCCCATACCGCCATCCTGTTCCTGGCGGTTTTGGCCGCCAAAAACAGGATGGCGGTATGGGGTGTCGTGGGGCCCCTGGGGGACCCTGCAGTGCCCATGCCAATGGCATGGGCACTGCAGGGGCCCCCGTAACAGGGCCCCACCAAGATTTTCAGTGTCTGCCATGCAGACACTGAAAATCGCGACGGGTGCTACTGCACCCGTCGCACCCCTTCCACTCCGCCGGCTCCATTCGGAGCCGGCATCCTCATGGAAGGGTGTTTCCCGCTGGGCTAGCGGGCGGCCTTCTGGCGGTCGCCCGCCAGCCCAGCGGGAAACCCAGAATACCCGCGGCGGTCTTTTGACCGCACAGCAGTATTCTGGCGGTTCCAGCCAGGCCGGCGGCTTCCGCCGCCGGCCGGGGTCAGGATGACCCCCATAGTGTTTTATATATAGGCAGATGATGATTTTTTATGTGGTAATGCACTTTTGGTAGCATAAGTTTACATTTTTTTAATGTTTTGTCTGTGCAATGATTCTAAATAATCATGCAATAAAGCTTACTACTACTATGTTGCCAAAAGGCAAAAAACATTTTTTGATCTCCTAAAAGCACACATTACCATAGTAGTCTTTGACCCTGGAGGGAGCTACTTTGTGTGTGGATGTGCTCATTGTGCAATGGAAGAATGTCACAACTTACAGTGAAGTCGGTGGCAAAGGCAAGATGGCCAAATAGACATGCCAGAACAGATCTCTCACACCACTGAAGTTAATTCTGCAGTTGTAGGAAAGTACCATCTTGCCTGGCATGTTACCCCCATTTTTCACTGTATATATGTTGTTTTAGTTGTATGTGTCACTGGGACCCTGCCAGCCAGGGCCCCAGTGCTCATAAGTGTGCCCTGAATGTGTTACCTGTGTTATGACTAACTGTCTCACTGAGGCTCTGCTATCCAGAACCTCAGTGGTTATGCTCTCTCCTTTCTTTCCAAATTGTCACTAACAGGCTAGTGACCAATTTCACCAATTTACATTGGCATACTGGAACACCCTTATAATTCCCTAGTATATGGTACTGAGGTACCCAGGGTATTGGGGTTCCAGGAGATCCTTATGGGCTGCAGCATTTCTTTTGCCACCCATAGGGAGCTCTGACAATTATTACACAGGCCTGCCACTGCAGCCTGAGTGAAATAATGTCCACGTTATTTCACAGCCATTTACCACTGCACTTAAGTAACTTATAAGTCACCTATATGTCTATCCTTTACCTGGTAAAGGTTAGGTGCAAAGTTACTTAGTGTGTGGGCACCCTGGCACTAGCCAAGGTGCCCCCACATTGTTCAGGGCAAATTCCCCGGACTTTGTGAGTGTGGGGACACCATTACACGCGTGCACTACACATAGGTCACTACCTATGTGTAGCTTCACAATGGTAACTCCGAATATGGCCATGTAACATGTCTATGATCATGGAATTGCCCCCTCTATGCCATCCTGGCATAGTTGGCACAATCCCATGATCCCACGGGTCTGTAGCACAGACCCTGGTACTGCCAAACTGCCTTTTCAGGGGTTTCACTGCAGCTGCTGCTGCTGCCAACCCCTCAGACAGGTTTCTGCCCTCCTGGGGTCCAGCCAGGCTTGGCCCAGGATGGCAGAACAAAGGACTTCCTCAGAGAGAGGGTGTTACACCCTCTCCCTTTGGAAAAAGGTGTTAAGGCAGGGGAGGAGTAGCCTCCCCCAGCCTCTGGAAATGCTTTCATGGGCACAGATGGTGCACATTTCTGCATAAGCCAGTCTACACCGGTTCAGGGACCCCTCAGCCCTGCTCTGGTGCGAAACTGGACAAAGGAAAGGGGAGTGACCACTCTGCTGACCTGCACCTCCCCTGGGAGGTGCCCAGAGCTCCTCCAGTGTGCTCCAGACCTCTACCATCTTGGAAACAGAGGTGCTGCTGGCACACTGGACTGCTCTGAGTGGCCAGGGCCAGCAGGTGACGTCAGAGACTCCTTCTGATAGGCTCCTTCAGGTGTTGCTAGCCTATCCTCTCTCCTAAGTAGCCAAACCCTCTTTTCTGGCTATTTAGGGTCTCTGCTTTGGGGAATTCCTTAGATAACGAATGCAAGAGCTCATCAGAGTTCCTCTGCATCTCTTTCTTCACCTTCTGCCAAGGAATCGACTGCTGACCGCGCTGGAAGCCTGCAAAACTGCAACAAAGTAGCGAAGACGACTACTGCAACTCTGTAACGCTGATCCTGCCGCCTTCTCGACTGTTTTCCTGGTGGTGCATGCTGTGGGGGTAGTCTGCCTCCTCTCTGCACTAGAAGCTCCGAAGAAATCTCCAGTGGGTCGACTGAATCTTCCCCCTGCTACCGCAGGCACCAAAGAACTGCATCACTGGTCCCCTGGGTCTCCTCTCAGCACGACGAGCGAGGTCCCTTGAATCCAGAAACTCTGTCCAAGTGACTCCCACAGTCCAGTGACTCTTCAGTCCAAGTTTGGTGGAGGTAAGTCCCTGCCTCCCCACGGCAGACTGCATTGCTGGGAACCGCGTCTTTTGCAGCTACTCCGGCCTCTGTGCACTTCCGGCAGAAATCCTTTGTGCACAGCCAAGCCTGGGTCCACGTCACTCTAACCTGCATTGCACGACTTTCTAAGTTGTCCTCCGGCGGCGTGGGACTCCTTTGTGCAACTTCGGGTGAGCACCGTTTCACTCCTCTTCGTAGTGCCTGTTCCGGCACTTCTGCGGGTGCTGCCTGCTTCTGAGAGGGCTCCTTGTCTTGCTGGGTGCCCCCTCTGTCCCCTGACGCAACTGGCAACATCCTGGTCCCTCCTGTGCCACAGCAGCATCCAAAAACCCTAACCGCATGATTTGCAGCTAGCAAGGCTTGTTGGCAGTCTTTCGGCGGGAAAACACTTCTGCACAACTCTTCACGACGTGGGACACCCATCCTCCAAAGGGGAAGTTTCTAGCCCTTGTCGTTCCTGCAGAATCCTCAGCTTTTACTTCCTACTAGCAGCTTCTTTGCACCCACAGCTGGCATTTCCTGGGCATCTGCCCATCTCCGACTTGCTTGTGACTTTTGGACTTGGTCCCCTTGTTCCACAGGTACCCTTGTTTGGAAATCCATTGTTGTTGCATTGCTGGTTTGTGTCTTTCCTGCAGAATTCCCCTATCACGACTTCTGTGCTCTTTGGGGAACTTTAGTTCACTTTGCACTCACTTTTCAGGGTCTTGGGGTGGGCTATCTTTCTAACCCTCACTGTTTTCTTACAGTCCCAGCGACCCTCTACAAGGTCACATAGGTTTGGGGTCCATTCGTGGTTCGCATTCCACTTTTGGAGTATATGGTTTGTGTTGCCCCTATCCCTATGTGCCCCCATTGCATCCTTTTGTAACTATACATTGTTTGCACTGTTTTCTAAGACTATACTGCATATTTTTGGTATTGTGTACCTATATCTTGTGTATATTTGCTATCCTCATACTGAGGGTACTCACTGAGATACTTTGGCATATTGTCATAAAAATAAAGTACCTTTATTTTTAGTATATCTGTGTATTGTGTTTTCTTATGATATTGTGCAAGTGACACTAGTGGTACTGTAGGAGCTTCACTCGTCTCCTAGTTCAGCCTAAGCTGCTCTGCTAAGCTACCATTATCTAACAGCCTAAGCTGCTAGACACCCTATACACTAATAAGGGATACCTGGGCCTTGTGCAAGGTGTAAGTACCCCTTGGTACTCACTACAAGCCAGTCCAGCCTCCTACATTGGTTGTGCAGCGGTGGGATAAGTACTTTGCAACTACTTACCACTTTTGTCACTGTACTTTTCATAAGAGAAAAATATACAAAAGAAGTTCAGTGTATGTACACCTAACCAAAAAGTTTTGCATTTCCTCTTTTCACTTCTTTTCTAAGTGCTGAAAAGTACCTCTAAACTTTCGAAAAGTTCTTAAAAAGTTTTAAAAGTTTTTTTCTGTCTTTCCAAAAGTTCTGAAAAACTTTTTCTTCACTTTTTCTATCACTTAAACTCTTTCTAAAATGTCTGGCACAGGCCAAACTGTTGATCTGTCCAAACTTGCTTATGATAACCTTAGCTGGAAAGAAGCAAGGAGTCTCTGCATAGATAGAGGTTTAAGTGTAAGGAAGAATCCTACTAGAGAACTGTTAGTTAACATGCTTAAAGAACAAGATAAGGCCAGAGGTGCCCCATCTGTTGAAAAAGTAGCTAATGGTTCCCAATCTGATCCTGGGACACCCCAAGAAAAAGATTCAGGAAAGAAACTTCCTAGCCTGCCCATTATCAGACAACCTAGCATAGTTGGTACTGATGTAGAGTCACACCATACTGATAGTGTTGTCTCACATCATAGCAAAAGTATTCCTTCACATCATAGTAGAAGTGATGTTTCTGTTAACCAAGCTGTTAGGATGCCTTCTGTTAGGGATGGGTCTCCTTCTGTTCAATCTCATCATACTTCTGTTTCTAGGCATGTCCCACCCACCCACCCTGATGACAGAGTGTTAGAAAGGGAGCTCAATAGATTGAGAGTGGAACAAACCAAACTGAAGCTCAAGAAGCAACAGCTGGATTTGGATAGACAGTCCTTAGAAGTGGAAAGGGAAAGACAGAAATTGGGTTTAGAAACCCATGGTGGCAGCAGCAGTATTCCCAATAGTCATCCTGCAAGGGAGCATGATTCTAGGAATCTGCATAAGATAGTTCCCCCTTATAAGGAGGGGGATGACATTAACAAGTGGTTTGTTGCACTTGAGAGGGCCTGTGTTGTACAGGATGTCCCTAAAAGGCAGTGGGCTGCTATCCTATGGCTATCATTTAGTGGAAAGGGTAGGGATAGGCTCCGTACTGTGAAAGAAAGTGATGCCAATAATTTTACAGTTCTTAAGAATGCACTCCTGGGTGGTTATGGCTTAACCACTGAACAGTACAGGATGAAGTTCAGAGAGACCAAAAAGGAGTCTTCACAAGACTGGGTTGATTTTGTTGACCATTCAGTGAAGGCCTTGGAGGGGTGGTTACATGGCAGTAAAGTTACTGATTATGAAAGCCTGTATAACTTGATCCTGAGAGAGCATATTCTTAATAATTGTGTGTCTGATTTGTTGCACCAGTACTTGGTGGACTCTGATCTGACCTCTCCCCAAGAATTGGGAAAGAAGGCAGACAAATGGGTCAGAACAAGGGTGAACAGAAAAGTTCATACAGGGGGTGACAAAGATGGCAATAAGAAGAAGGATGGTAAGTCTTCTGACAAGGGTGGGGACAAATCTAAAAATGAGTCTTCATCAGGCCCACAAAAACACTCTGGTGGGTGTGGTGGGCCCAAATCCTCTTCAAATAATCAAAACAAAGAAAAGAAACCATGGTGCTATTTATGTAAAATAAAAGGCCATTGGACAACAGGTCCCAGTTGCCCAAAGGAAAGCACCAAGCCTCCTACCACTACAACCCCTACTGCTACACCTAGTGTCCCTACTAATAGCAGTGGTGGTGGGAGCAAACCTACTAATAGCCAGTCCAAGGGAGTAGCTGGGCTCACTATTGGTAACTTAGTTGGGGTTGGTCTGATTAGGGAGACCACCGAGGCTGTGTTAGTCTCTGAGGGGGCTATTGATTTAGCCACCTTGGTTGCTTATCCCTTTAACATGGATAAGTACAAGCAACTGTGAGAAAGTAGCCTCTTTCTAGCCTTGTTACCCCCACTTTTGGCCTGTTTGTGAGTGTATGTCAGGGTGTTTTCACTGTCTCACTGGGATCCTGCTAGCCAGGGCCCAGTGCTCATAGTGAAAACCCTATGTTTTCAGTATGTTTGTTATGTGTCACTGGGACCCTGCCAGTCAGGACCCCAGTGCTCATAAGTTTGTGGCCTATATGTATGTGTTCCCTGTGTAGTGCCTAACTGTCTCACTGAGGCTCTGCTAATCAGAACCTCAGTGGTTATGCTCTCTCATTTCTTTTAAATTGTCACTAACAGGCTAGTGACCAATTTTACCAATTTACATTGGCTTACTGGAACACCCTTATAATTCCCTAGTATATGGTACTGAGGTACCCAGGGTATTGGGGTTCCAGGAGATCCCTATGGGCTGCAGCATTCCTTTTGCCACCCATAGGGAGCTCTGACAATTCTTACACAGGCCTGCCACTGCAGCCTGAGTGAAATAACGTCCACGTTATTTCACAGCCATTTACTACTGCACTTAAGTAACTTATAAGTCACCTATATGTCTAACCTTTACCTGGTAAAGGTTAGGTGCAAAGTTACTTAGTGTGAGGGCACCCTGGCACTAGCCAAGGTGCCCCCACATTGTTCAGGGCCAATTCCCCGGACTTTGTGAGTGCGGGGACACCATTACACGCGTGCACTACATATAGGTCAATACCTAAATGTAGCTTCACAATGGTAACTCCGAATATGGCCATGTAACATGTCTATGATCATGGAATTGCCCCCTCTATACCATCCTGGCATAGTTGGCACAATCCCATGATCCCAGTGGTCTGTAGCACAGACCCTGGTACTGCCAAACTGCCCTTCCTGGGGTTTCACTGCAGCTGCTGCTGCTGCCAACCCCTCAGACAGGCAGCTGCCCTCCTGGGGTCCAGCCAGGCCTGGCCCAGGATGGCAGAACAAAGGACTTCCTCTGAGAGAGGGTGTTACACCCTCTCCCTTTGGAAAATGGTGTGAAGGCAGGGGAGGAGTAGCCTCCCCCAGCCTCTGGAAATGCTTTCATGGGCACAGATGTGCCCAATTCTGCATAAGCCAGTCTACACCGGTTCAGGGGACCCCTTAGCCCTGCTCTGGCGCAAAACTGGACAAAGGAAAGGGGAGTGACCACTCCCCTGACCTGTACCTCCCCTGGGAGGTGCCCAGAGCTCCTCCAGTGTGCTCCAGACCTCTGCCATCTTGGAAACAGAGGTGCTGCTGGCACACTGGACTGCTCTGAGTGGCCAGTGCCACCAGGTGAGTCAGAGACTCCTTGTGATAGGCTCCTTCAGGTGTTGCTAGCCTATCCTCTCTCCTAAGTAGCCAAACCCTCTTTTCTGGCTATTTAGGGTCTCTGTCTCTTGGGATTCCTTAGATAACGAATGCAAGAGCTCATTCGAGTTCCTCTGCATCTCTCTCTTCACCTTCTACCAAGGAATCGACTGCTGACCGCGCTGGAAGCCTGCAAACCTGCAACATAGTAGCAAAGACGACTACTGCAACTCTGTAACGCTGATCCTGCCGCCTTCTCGACTGTTTTCCTGGTGGTGCATGCTGTGGGGGTAGTCTGCCTCCTCTCTGCACTAGAAGCTCCGAAGAAATCTCCCGTGGGTCGACGGAATCGTCCCCCTGCAACCGCAGGCACCAAAAGCTGCATTACCGGTCCCTTGGGTCTCCTCTCAGCACGACGAGCGAGGTCCCTCGAATCCAGCAACTCTGTCCAAGTGACTCCCACAGTCCAGTGACTCTTCAGTCCAAGTTTGGTGGAGGTAAGTCCTTGCCTCACCTCGCTAGACTGCATTGCTGGGAACCGCAACTTTTGCAGCTACTCCGGCCCCTGTGCACTTCCGGCGGAAATCCTTCGTGCACAGCCCAGCCTGGGTCCACGGCACTCTAACCTGCATTGCACGACTTTCTAAGTTGGTCTCCGGCGACGTGGGACTCCTTTGTGCGACTTCGAGTGAGCACCGTTTCACGCATCCTCGTAGTGCCTGTTTCTGGCACTTCTCCGGGTGCTACCTGCTGCTAAGAGGGCTCCTTGACTTGCTCGACGTCCCCTCTACCTCCTGGTCCAATTTGCGACTTCCTGGTCCCTCCTGGGCCGCAGCAGCGTCCAAAAACGCTAACCGCACGATTTGCAGCTAGCAAGGCTTGTTGGCGTTCTTTCGGCGGGAAAACACTTTTGCACGACTCTACAAGGCGAGAGGGATCCGTCCTCCAAAGGGGAAGTCTCTAGCCCTTTGCGTTCCTGCAGAAACCACAGCTTCTTCTGTCCAGTAGAAGCTTCTTTGCACCCGCAGCTGGCATTTCCTGGGCATCTGCCCATCTCCGACTTGCTTGTGACTTTTGGACTTGGTCCCCTTGTTCCACAGGTACCCCAGATTGGAAATCCAGCATTGTTGCATTGTTGGTTTGTGTCTTTCCTGCCTTACTCCCCTATGACGACTTCTTTGTCCTTTGGGGAACTTTAGTGCACTTTGCACTCACTTTTCAGGGTCTTGGGGTGGGCTATTTTTCTAACCCTCACTATTTTCTAATAGTCCCAGCGACCCTCTACAAGGTCACATAGGTTTGGGGTCCATTCGTGGTTCGCATTCCACTTCTAGAGTATATGGTTTGTGTTGCCCCTATCCCTATGTGTCTCCATTGCATCCTATTGTAACTATACATTGTTTGCACTGTTTTCTAAGACTATACTGCATATTTCTGGTATTGTGTATATATATCTTGTGTATATTTCCTATCCTCTCACTGAGGGTACACTCTGAGATACTTTGGCATTGTCATAAAAAATAAAGTACCTTTATTTTTAGTATAACTGTGTATTGTGTTTTCTTATGATATTGTGCATATGACACTAGGTGGTACTGTAGTAGCTTCACACGTCTCCTAGTTCAGCCTAAGCTGCTCTGCTAAGCTACCATTATCTATCAGCCTAAGCTGCTAGACACCCTATACACTAATAAGGGATAACTGGGCCTGGTGCAAGGTGCAAGTACCCCTAGGTACTCACTACAAGCCAGTCCAGCCTCCTACAGCAACTACCCCTAATAAATGGTGTTGAGGTTCAGGCCTACAGGGACACTGGTGCCAGTGTTACAATGGTAATAGAGAAACTGGTCCACCCTGAACAACACCTACTTGGTCACCAGTACCAAGTAACCAATGCTCAAAACAACACACTTAGCCACCCCATGGCTGTTGTAAATCTCAACTGGGGGTGGGGGGGTTACTGGTCCAAAGAAAGTTGTGGTAGCCTCAGATTTACCTGTAGACTGTCTACTAGGAAATGATTTGGAGACATCAGCTTGGTCAGATGTGGAGTTGGAGGCCCATGCAGCAATGCTGGGCATCCCAGGGCATATTTTTGCTTTAACCAGGGCTAAGGCCAAAAAGCAAAAAGGACAGGGTGACTTGGATCCTGGAACAATGGACCAAGTGCTCCCTAAAGCTAGGGCTAGTAGAAGTAAAGCACTACCTACTATCCCTCCCTCTACAGTGGATTCTACTTCTGAGGAAGAAGAATTTCCACCCTGTGCAGAACCTACACCAGAGGAGCTGGAAGCAGACACTGCTGAGCTTTTGGGTGAAGGGGGGCCTGCCAGGGAGGAGCTGAGTGTGGCACAGCAAACCTGTCCCACACTAGAAGGTCTAAGGCAGCAAGCTGTCAAACAAGCAAATGGGGATATCAGTGACTCTCACAGAGTTTACTGGGAGGACAACCTCTTATACACTGAAGCAAGGGATCCAAAACCTGGAGCTGCCAGGAGATTGGTGATTCCTCAGGAGTACAGAAAGTTCCTCCTAACTCTTGCTCACGACATTCCCCTAACTGGACATTTGGGGCAAATGAAAACTTGGGACAGGCTTGTTCCCTTGTTTCGTTGGCCTAGAATGTCAGAGGACACAAAATATTTTTGTAAGTCCTGTGAAACCTGTCAAGCCAGTGGCAAGACAGGTGGTACCCCAAAGGCACCCCTTATTCCACTGCCTGTGGTTGGGGTTCCCTTTGAAAGGGTAGGGGTTGACATAGTTGGCCCCCTTGACCCTCCTACTGCTTCAGGCAATAGGGTTATCTTGGTGGTAGTGGACCATGCCACCAGATATCCTGAAGCAATTCCTCTAAGGACCACTACAGCTCCTGCAGTGGCAAAGGCCCTCCTGGGAATCTTTTCCAGGGTGGGCTTCCCAAAAGAGGTGGTATCAGACAGGGGAAGCAATTTCATGTCTGCTTACTTAAAGGCCATGTGGAAGGAGTGTGGTGTTACATACAAGTTCACCACACCCTATCATCCACAAACAAATGGACTGGTAGAGAGATTTAACAAAACTCTCAAAGGCATGATTATGGGACTCCCTGAAAAACTCCGCAGGAGATGGGATATCCTTTTACCATGCCTCCTTTTTGCTTACAGGGAGGTACCCCAGAAAGGAGTGGGCTTCAGCCCCTTTGGACTTCTTTTTGGACACCCTGTGAGAGGTCCCTAACACTTGTTAAGGAGGGTTGGGAACAACCTTTAAAAGCTCCAAAGCAGGACATAGTTGACTATGTACTTGGCCTCAGATCAAGGATGGCTGAGTACATGAAAAAGGCCAGTAAAAACCTTCAGGCCAGCCAAGAGCTCCAAAAGCAATGGCATGACCAGAAGGCTGTTTTGGTTCAGTACCAACCAGGGTAGAAAGTGTGGGTCTTGGAGCCTGTGGCCCCAAGAGCACTCCAAGATAAATGGAGTGGACCCCACACAATTGTTGAGAAAAAGGGTGAAGTCACATACTTAGTTGACTTAGGCACTGCCAGGAGTCCCCTTAGGGTGCTCCATGTCAATCGCCTGAAACCCTACTATGACAGGGCTGATCTCACCCTGCTCATGGCAACTGATGAGGGACAGGAAGAAGACAGTGATCCTCTCCCTGATCTCTTCTCTTCCACAGAACAAGATGCTCTAGTGGAAGGTGTTGTACTGGCAGATTGTCTTACTGCTGAGCAGAAAGACCATTGCATAAATCTCCTGGGTCAGTTTTCTGAACTCTTCTCTACTGTGCCAGGTACCACTTCTTGGTGTGAGCACACTATAGATACTGGAGACAGCTTGCCTGTCAAAAGTAAGATCTATAGGCAGCCTGACCATGTCAGAGACTGCATAAAGCAAGAGGTGCAGAAAATGTTAGAACTAGGAGTGGTTGAGCACTCTGAAAGTCCATTGGCTTCTCCTGTGGTACTTGTACCAAAACCTCATTCCAAAGATGGAAAGAAGGAAATGCGGTTTTGTGTAGACTACAGAGGTCTCAACCAGGTAACCAAAACTGACGCTCACCCTATACCCAGGGCAGATGAGCTCATAGATACACTGGCATCTGCCAAGTATCTAAGCACGTTTGATTTGACTGCAGGATATTGGCAGATCAAATTATCAGAAGATGCTAAAGCTAAAACTGCATTTTCAACCATTGGAGGCCATTACCAATTCACAGTAATGCCTTTTGGATTGAAAAATGCACCTGCCACTTTTCAGAGGTTGGTGAACACAGTCCTGCAAGGGCTGGAAGCTTTTAGTGCAGCATATCTGGACGATATAGCTGTCTTTAGCTCCAGCTGGGATGATCACCTGGTCCACCTATGGAACGTTTTAGAGGCCCTGCAAAAGGCAGGCCTCACTATCAAGGCTTCAAAGTGCCAGATAGGGCAGGGGAAGGTGGTTTATCTGGGACACCTGGTTGGTGGAGAACAGATTGCACCACTTCAGGGGAAAATCCAAACTATTATAGATTGGGTTCCCCCTACTACTCAGACTCAGGTGAGAGCCTTTTTAGGCCTCACTGGGTACTATAGGAGGTTCATAAAGAACTATGGCTCCATTGCAGCCCCTCTTAATGACCTCAATTCAAAGAAAATGCCTAAGAAGGTATCATGGACAGCAAACTGTCAGAAAGCTTTTGAGGAGCTGAAGCAGGCCATGTGCTCTGCACCTGTCCTGAAAAGCCCTTGTTACTCTAAAAAATTCTATGTCCAAACTGATGCATCTGAATTAGGAGTAGGGGCAGTCCTATCACAACTTAATTCTGAGGGCCAGGATCAACCTGTTGCTTTTATTAGTAGGAGGTTGACCCCTAGAGAAAAGCGTTGGTCTGCCATTGAGAGGGAGGCCTTTGCTGTGGTCTGAGCACTGAAGAAGTTGAGGCCATACCTGTTTGGCACTCACTTCATTGTTCAGACAGACCACAAACCTCTACTTTGGCTAAAACAAATGAAAGGTGAAAATCCTAAATTGTTGAGGTGGTCCATATCCCTACAGGGAATGGACTATACAGTGGAACATAGACCTGGGAGTACCCACTCCAATGCAGATGGACTCTCCAGATATTTCCACTTAGACAATGAAGACCCATCAGGTAATGACTAGTCTTATTGTCCTTTGTTTAGGGGGGGGTTGTGTAGGAAAGTACCATCTTGCCTGGCATGTTACCCCCATTTTTCACTGTATATATGTTGTTTTAGTTGTATGTGTCACTGGGACCCTGCCAGCCAGGGCCCCAGTGCTCATAAGTGTGCCCTGAATGTGTTACCTGTGTTATGACTAACTGTCTCACTGAGGCTCTGCTATCCAGAACCTCAGTGGTTATGCTCTCTCATTTCTTTCCAAATTGTCCCTAACAGGCTAGTGACCAATTTCACCAATTTACATTGGCATACTGGAACACCCTTATAATTCCCTAGTATATGGTACTGAGGTACCCAGGGTATTGGGGTTCCAGGAGATCCCTATGGGCTGCAGCATTTCTTTTGCCACCCATAGGGAGCTCTGACAATTATTACACAGGCCTGCCACTGCAGCCTGAGTGAAATAACGTCCACGTTATTTCACAGCCATTTACCACTGCACTTAAGTAACTTATAAGTCACCTATATGTCTATCCTTTACCTGGTAAAGGTTAGGTGCAAAGTTACTTAGTGTGTGGGCACCCTGGCACTAGCCAAGGTGCCCCCACATTGTTCAGGGCAAATTCCCCGGACTTTGTGAGTGTGGGGACACCATTACACGCGTGCACTACACATAGGTCACTACCTATGTGTAGCTTCACAATGGTAACTCCGAATATGGCCATGTAACATGTCTATGATCATGGAATTGCCCCTCTATGCCATCCTGGCATAGTTGGCACAATCCCATGATCCCACGGGTCTGTAGCACAGACCCTGGTACTGCCAAACTGCCTTTTCAGGGGTTTCACTGCAGCTGCTGCTGCTGCCAACCCCTCAGACAGGTTTCTGCCCTCCTGGGGTCCAGCCAGGCTTGGCCCAGGATGGCAGAACAAAGGACTTCCTCAGAGAGAGGGTGTTACACCCTCTCCCTTTGGAAAAAGGTGTTAAGGCAGGGGAGGAGTAGCCTCCCCCAGCCTCTGGAAATGCTTTCATGGGCACAGATGGTGCCCATTTCTGCATAAGCCAGTCTACACCGGTTCAGGGACCCCTCAGCCCTGCTCTGGCGCGAAACTGGACAAAGGAAAGGGGAGTGACCACTCCCCTGACCTGCACCTCCCCTGGGAGGTGCCCAGAGCTCCTCCAGTGTGCTCTAGACCTCTGCCATCTTGGAAACAGAGGTGCTGCTAGCACACTGGACTGCTCTGAGTGGCCAGGGCCAGCAGGTGACGTCAGAGACTCCTTCTGATAGGCTCCTTCAGGTGTTTCTAGCCTATCCTCTCTCCTAAGTAGCCAACCCCTCTTTTCTGGCTATTTAGGGTCTCTGCTTTGGGGAATTCCTTAGATAACAAATGCAAGAGCTCATCCGAGTTCCTCTGCATCTCTCTCTTCACCTTCTGCCAAGGAATCGACTGCTGACCGCGCTGGAAGCCTGCAAAACTGCAACAAAGTAGCGAAGACGACTACTGCAACTCTGTAACGCTGATCCTGCCGCCTTCTCGACTGTTTTCCTGGTGGTGCATGCTGTGGGGGTAGTCTGCCTCCTCTCTGCACTAGAAGCTCCGAAGAAATCTCCCGTGGGTCGACGGAATCTTCCTCCTGCTACCGCAGGCACCAAAGAACTGCATCACCGGTCCCCTGGGTCTCCTCTCAGCACAACGAGCGAGGTCCCTTGAATCCAGCAACTCTGTCCAAGTGACTCCCACAGTCCAGTGACTCTTCAGTCAAAGTTTGGTGGAGGTAAGTCCTTGCCTTCCCACGTCAGACTGCATTGCTGGGAACCGCGTCTTTTGCAGCTACTCCGGCCTCTTTGCACTTCCGGTGGAAATCCTTTGTGCACAGCCAAGCCTGGGTCCACGGCACTCTAACCTGCATTGCATGACTTTCTAAGTTGTCCTCCGGCGGCGTGGTACTCCTTTGTGCAACTTCGGGTGAGCACCGTTTCACTCCTCTTCGTAGTGCCTGTTCCGGCACTTCTGCGGGTGCTGCCTGCTTCTGAGAGGGTTCTTTGTCTTGCTGGGCACCCCCTCTGTCCCCTGACGTAATTGGCGACATCCTGGTCCCTCCTGGGCCACAGCAGCATCCAAAAACCCTAACCGCACGATTTGCAGCTAGCAAGGCTTGTTGGCGGTCTTTCGGCGGGAAAACACTTCTGCACGACTCTTCACGACGTGGGACACCCATCCTCCAAAGGGGAAGTTTCTAGCCCTTGTCGTTCCTGCAGAATCCTCAGCTTCTACTTCCTAGTAGCAGCTTCTTTGCACCCACAGCTGGCATTTCCTGGGCATCTCCCCATCTCCGACTTGCTTGTGACTTTTGGACTTGGTCCCCTTGTTCCACAGGTACCCTCGTTTGGAAATCCATCATTGTTGCATTGCTGGTTTGTGTCTTTCCTGCAGAATTCCCCTATCACGGCTTCTGTGCTCTTTGGGGAACTTTAGTGCACTTTGCACTCACTTTTCAGGGTCTTGGGGTGGGCTATTTTTCTAACCCTCACTGTTTTCTTACAGTCCCAGCGACCCTCTACAAGGTCACATAGGTTTGGGGTCCATTTGTGGTTTGCATTCCACTTTTGGAGTATATGGTTTGTGTTGCCCCTATCCCTATGTGCCCCCATTGCATCCTATTGTAACTATACATTGTTTGCACTGTTTTCTAAGACTATACTGCATATTTGTGGTATTGTGTACCTATATCTTGTGTATATTTGCTATCCTCATACTGAGGGTACTCACTGAGATACTTTGGGATATTGTCATAAAAATAAAGAGAGGGGTGCCAGGGCTACATTATAGGGGGCTGCAGGCAGGAAAAACTGCTGCACTTACTATGCTTGTGGCCATCAACTGGAAGTGAAGCGCACCAGGAGGACTGATTGCCAAAAGCATTGACTGGCCACAGACAGAATAAATGCATGTGGGGATGGCTTGACTGCCCTACTATTGAAGAAAATATGGTGGTGCCTGGTGGACTATGATTGCTGGGACAAGAGGTATGGGTCCTTGGTGGCCTGGCGGCCCTTTGCCTCTACGTCCCCCTGCCTATCTTTGCTGAAGATTGAAGAATCAGGGTATGCATATGTTATGCCTAGGTTTAATGGTGGAGCTCTCTCCTGTGTAAGTCAATTTATGTGTACTGGAACTGTGGCATTCAAAATGGTGAGGTGATATCTTGGCTAGTATAAGAGCAGGGTCTGCTAATACTAAGTTGCTGTAGGGCAACAGGTCTTCCTGGATTTCACCAGCAGTACTTCTGGGCTCCCCTAAAAGACAATGTTGTTACCCAGGATCGCACTGCTAAAACAGTGGGGAGAACAATGTAAACAGCGGATTACAGCTAGTACAGCTTAAGATCTTAATTGGCAGACAGTGGAGTGCCTGCAGTAGTGGGTTTAGAGTTGAAGCAAACCTCAGAAGATGCCCCTTACTGATCGGTGGAAATAGGGCTGTTCCTGAATTCTGAGCGTGTGTTGGCTGCTTCAGTATGCTCTTGAAAGCTTGAGGGCAGGTTGTCAAAAGAATCTCAGCAGAGACATGGAATGCCAGAAAGGGGGCCTCTATGCCCCACAGAGATGCATGGGACCTCCATTTGATCAACCAGACTAAGCGGTGGGAATATTCTAGCAGGAGAACGTACATTTCAAAGTGCTGCAGAAACAACTGCGGATGCTCGTAAATTCAACACAATCCTTGCTGCAATAGCAGTCTCTCGTGAAGCACTAGAAACTAAAATTGACAGAGTGACAATACATTTGACCCTACTACTGGCAGACCAAAACAAATTAGCAGAGAGAATCATGAAAATGGAGTCGGCATGGGGAGATACAACACGTTCATGGTCAAAGATCTGCAGCAACAATGGGCAGACTACCAAAAACATATACTGACCTTAGACGTGAAAGCCAAAGATCTGATCAAGATGAAATACTATTAAAATTGTTGGTTTCTCAATTTTCTCAGGTAGACAACGTATGGAACTCCGTTTAGAACACTGGCTGAAGGACGTTTTGCATTATTTCTTCTGTGGCCCTAGGCAGGCTGTCCCTGTTCTTCACAAAGTGCTGGCTATGCCTCGCAGACCAGGTCTCCTGCCGCAACAGCTGGCTTCAAAACTACTGAACTTCAGAGATAGGGACAATATCCTTCAGTGAGCAAGGAAAAATGGCCTGATAGAGGAAAATGGCAGTAAAGTGTACTTCCACCCTGAATACACTATCCAAGTACAAAAGCTGTACGACTCATTGATCTGATATGAGAAGTCTAGTGGCAGATTCCTTACCTTAGAATTTCCCCCAGACATCAGACTGGATCTGTAGATTTTTCTTTGAGTAGTATCCTTGCGTGCCGTCAGGTGGCATTGGTTGACTCTGCATATGTCGTTAGTGTCGTGGTCACCAGGTTGATGTCATGATAATATATAGGCTCTACCCCAGCGTGCTGATGTCAGTTCTTTTCTTTACGGAGGAGGAAGCATCATATTCTATGGTGGTCAGTAGGGCAGCTGAGGACCGTAGCTTCAAGCTAACTTCTGTGGCTGTAAGCACTAACCTCCTGACTTAGGTGCTTCAGTCTGAGGCTTCCACCTCAGAACCCTTTTACCTTTCAATGAAGCCCTCTGGGATGACCTACTGGGTACTTGGTCCAGATCCAACACATGGGCTCCTGTGAATGGGAAACACCCGGAAGAACGAGTCCAGAACCACGAGGTTGTGAAAAACAAAAGAGAAACAACGCTTTCGTTTTCCACGAATCCCTGGTTTTGGTACCTTAACCACACATGTTTGAACAACGTACATGCGTGGTTAAGGTACAGAAGGGAGTCGGAGTGGACGCAGTGAAGGAGGAGGTATGTTGGGTTGGGACTGGGGCTGTTTTGGAGGGGCTGGGGTGATTAGGGTTTAGGGGGGCAGGGTTTAGGTTTTAGGGGCGGGGGTGGGGACTCAGGGTATTTTTAGTTTTTGGGGTGGGGTGGGGGGGCTGGTGGTGATTAGAGTTTAGGGGGGAAGGGGAGCAGGGTTTATGTTTAAGGGGTGGGGCGCTGGGGTAGAAGCATGCTGGGTCGTGCATGCTGATTGGTAATGCCTTTACCAGGAATGCGTTTACAACGCTAAAATCATTGTAAACGCATTTGTAGTAAAGGCATTAGTGTTTAGAATGAGGTGATTGTTCGACCTCGTTGTTGAGCCACGGGTGGTTTAGGCACCCATGGTCCAGACATATAACCCCTGTGAATAGGACAATCACCCACTGCCATTGACCTGTGCCGAATAACCCTAAATTCCTGTCCCAACACCCTACACCTGAGAGCCTTCTCATTCAGGCTTCTTCTTCACCTGGTGCATTCCCAGCGGCCCCTTCGGATCAGGAATCAAAAAGACTGGATCAGCTTGGGAAGAAGATGTTTGTTTCCTCCAGTCTGGCATTGCGGTCCGTGAACAGTGCATGCCTCTTGGGATGCAAAACCCATTCCTTATAGGATACGGTTGCGCAAGTGCTGCCACAGGTCCCGGGGCATCTCCCAAGCAGTTGCTGATGGGAAGGATGCTGCCGTTGTGGGCTGGACACGATTGACTCTCTGGGCAGATCGGTTGCGTCAACGGTGGTCTTATGGTGCCACACCAGATTGAGGTTGTCTGGCTTTTTGTGGGATGTCCAACAGTCTCTCATGGACATGCCCTTCGATGGCACCAGTCTCTTCAGAGACAAAGCGTACTCGGCGCTCAAGCATTTCAAGCAGTCCCTGGCTACGCTCAGTCCGTTGGCCTTGCAGCATCCCCTAACCCAGCACAGTCCACTTTTTGTCCCTTTCGTGCTAACAAAGGGGCTCCCTGCTGCGTTCTTTCCCTGCCAGCCACCAAGCTGCGCATGCTGCACAGCCTGTGGGTTGTTACGGAATCCCAGGGGCTCGTGGGTCAGGGAGCTAGAGGTCTGCCTAGTCCACCCCCACCCCTGCTGCAGCCTCCAAACCCCCCAAGTCAGTCTCAACATCCCAGACCAGTTGGAGGCAGCATCCGCCATCCCCTGCCCCACTGGGAAAACATCACGACGGACAGGTGACTTTTCAAATAGTCCGAAGGGGCTACTCCCTCCCCTTCGAGATTACACCTCGGCCCATGTCACCGTCCTACAACCGCTTAGCGAAGGATCATTTGACACTTCTCTGCGAGGAATTCACAGTTCTCTTGGCCAAGGGAGCCATAGAGAGGGTCCCTATGCCAGAAGTAGGTCTTGGTTGTTATTCCTGCTACTTTCTGGTGCTCAAGAAGGACAATGGCCTTTGCCCTATCCTAGACCTCTGGGCCCTCAATCTAATCCTCAGGAAGGAGAAGTTCAAAATGCTTACTCTGGCTCATGTCCTGTCTGCCTTGAACCCTGGAGACTAGATGGTAGCGTTGGACTTGCAGGACGCCTACTTCCACATATCCATCCTGCATGCTCACAGATCTTACTTGCGATTCATGGTAGGTTATGAGCACTTTCAAAATACTGTGCTCCCTTTGACCTTACCAGTGTCCCTTGGTGTTCACAAAAGTGTTGGCAGCAGTTGCAACTCATCTGTGCAGGTTAGGGGTTTCAGTCTTCTACTACCTCGACAACTGGCTGCTGAAGGCGAGCACACTCCAGACTGCCATCTCCCACCTTCAGACTACGTCTGCATTCACTGGGGTACACTATAAAAGTGCTAAAGTCACACCTGGCTCCCTCTCAGACGCTCCCCTTCATTGAAGCTGTTACGACACAGTACGGTTTTGGGCTTATCCTCCCGAAAAGAGAATCCAGGATATTCAGGCTACAATACCGATGTTTCAGCCTCTATCCTGGATTTCGGTGAGAGTGACTCTGAGGCTGCTGGGCCTCATGGCCTCCAGCATCCTTCTAGTGACACATGCCAGGTGGCATATGCGGGCTCTGCAGTGGACCTGAAGTTCCAGTGGACGAAGCATCAGGGGAATCTCTCAAACAGGGTCCAGATCTTGGAGGAAACTGAGCAAGATCTGCAGTGGTGCCTTTCTTCTCAACATTGGGGTCAATGCTGTAGGAAAGTAGCCTAGCTTGGTTACCCCCCACTTTTGGCCTGTTTGTCTGTGTTTGACTGTGTCTAATGGGATCCTCCCTTAAATTATGGTTGTTGCATACTGGTAACCCAGTATTTCACTCACAATTGGCATACTGGTGCCCCCTTATAATACCCAGTATATGGTACCTAAGTACCATGGGCATTGGGGTTCCAGGGGATCCCTGTGGGCTGCAGCATATCTTTTGCCACCCATAGGGAACCCACGCAAAGGCTTCTACAGGACTGGACAAAGAAAAGGTGAATGACCACTCACCTGGCCAACACCACCCCAGGGGTGGTGCTCCGAGCTCCTCCGGAGGGTCCCTGGGTTTTGCCATCTTGGATTCCAAGTTGGCAGGGAACACTGGGAGGATCTGAGTGGCCAGTGGCAGCAGGTGACGCCAGAGCCCTCTCTGATAGGTGCTTTCCTGTGTAGCTGACCAATCCCCTTTTAAGGGCTATTTAGGGTCTCTCTCTTGAGTGGTTCTTCAGATTCAGATTGCAAGACTCCAGCAGAAATCCTCTGCATCCTTTACTTCACCTTCTTACCGAAGAAACTGCATCTAGACCCTTAAGGAACTCTACAAACTGCAACAAAGAAGACTTTTGCAACATTGTATCTTCAGCTCCTGCAACTGTAACTGTTTCCCGGTCATGCATCCTCAGAGGGCAGCCTGTTTTCAGCCTACACCAGAAGAACAAAGGAATCTCCTTTGGAGTGAAGGAGTCACTCGTCAGCTTCAGCAGGCACCTCTCTGCATAGACGACAGGCTGCGTGGGTCCCCTCTCCTGATGAATTGCGTGGATCCTGCATCACGGATGGTGAACTAAAGTGATCCCGACAGTCCCAAGATCCAGCTGTCCAACTTTGGTGGAGCTAAGAGCTTGCCTCCCCACGCAAGACAGTACCCCCATGCACCGCATGACTTGCAGTTGCCAGGTCTTTTGTGTGACCTTCCAAGAAGTTCTTAGTGCCCAGGACAGCTTAGGCCACCAGCACTCCATCCTGCGACACACAGCTTCCTGAGTGGTTCTCCGGTGGAATGGGATCCCTTTGTGTCATGCTGCTTGGGCCTCCATTTGCACCTTCTTTGTTCCCATGTTGTGGGACCCCTGTGCACACTGCCTGGTCTTCTGAGTTGCTGAGAGCCCCCTCTTTCTCCCCTCCTGGGTAGAGGCCACCAGGTCCCTCCTGGTCCTGGGCAGTGCCTTTTTCCGCTAACTGCGAGCTTTGTGTGTGCCAAGGCTTGTTGGCGGAATCCAGCGACGCAAACTAGACTGCAATCATCCATCCGGCATGGGACATCTCCTTCACCAACTAGGAATCCACATCTGTCCTCTTCTCACTTTGTCTTCCCACCGGTGGTTCTCCTTTTGCACCTTCATATGGGTTAGCAGGGGCTCCTGTTCTCCCTGGACTCTTCAGTGCTTCTTGGAATTGGTCCCCTTCTTCCAAAGGTCTTCTGGTCCAGGAATTCATTGTCGGTGTCTTGCAGTCTCTTCTGGTTCTTGCATAATCTTCTATCACGACTTCTTGTGTGTTTCAGGAAACTTACTGTGATCTACTCCTGTTTTCCTGGGCTCCGAGGTGGGTTCTATTACTTACCTTTGGTGTTTTCTTACACTCCCAGTGCCCCTCTACACACTACACTTGCCTAGGTGGGAAACCGACTCTCACATTCCACTATTTTAGTATATGGTTTGTGTTACCCTAGGCCCATTGCAACCTATTGTGATTTTCCCTATTTGCACTGTTTCTAACTGTTTACTTACCTGTTTTTGGATTCTAGTGTATATTCCTTAGCTCCTAAGGGAGTATTGTCTCTAACGTATTTTTGGCATTTGTGTCACCTAAATAAAGTATCTTTATTTTTGTAACACTGAGTATTGTCTTTCATGTGTGTGAGTACTGTGTGACTACAGTGGTATACAAGAGCTTTGCATATCTCCTAGTTCAGTCTCGGCAGCTCAGCTACAGCTACCTCTAGACAGCCTAGCTGCCAGACACTGACTACAATTCACTAATAAGGGATAACTGGACCTGGTATAAGGTGTAAGTCCCTTTGGTACCCACTACAAACCAGGCTAGCCTCCTACAACCCTCAGCAGTGAGGACAGTCACAGGAAGAGGAGGCAGCCCCCAAAGGCGATCCACAGGCAGCAAGCACAGGAGTCGCGGTTAGGCCCACGCAGCACACCTGGAAAGGAGTCCCACGTCGCTGGAGAAGCATGCAGAGGGCTGTGTGTCGCAGGGAAGAATGCTGGGGGCTTCGGCTACACAGATACTGAAGATCCATTGTCCTGCATGGGAGGCAAGGGCTTACCATCTCCCAAGCTGGGCAGCTGGTATAGAGAACCAAGGCAACCACTCCAAACCATCACCCGTGATGCAGGATCCAGCAGCTCTGGAGGAGAGAAGATTAGCCGGTCATCGTTGTAGTTGGTGCCTGCGGATGCAGGGGAGTGACTCCTTTACTCTAAAGGAGATTCCTTCTTGTTTCTTGTGCAGACTTAAGACTAGTCACCCTCAAAGGATGCACAGCCTGGGAAATGCTGCAGTTGCTGGAAGTAGCCGGAGAAACAATGTTGCAGAGCAGAGTCATTGCTGTAGATGCAGACTGTCGGATCCTGGAGGGTCCAGTTGCAGTTCCAGTGACCGGAAGGTAAGTTAAACGTTGGAGAGTAATTGTGCTAGAATCTTGCATGTCGAATTGGAGGACCCACCCAAGAGGGAGACCCCAAATAGCCCAGAAAGGGGATTGGTCACCTAGCAGTGTGACCACCTATCAGGAAGGGGCGGTGATGTCACCTTCCTGTCCTGGCCATTCAGATGCTCCCAGAGGCCTCTGCCCACCTTGGATTCAAGATGGCAGATTCAAGTGGCCACCTGGAGGATCTCTGGGTACCACCCCTCGGGTGTTGATGGACATGGGAGTGGTTATTCCCCTTTCTATTGTCCAGGTTCTCTCCAGAACAGGGACCAGGGGTCCTTGGACTGGGTCAAACTGGTTTATGCAAGGAGGGCATCAAATGTGCTGTTCAAAGCATACCAGTGGCTTAGGGAGGATACCTCTCCCAAGCCATGTAACACCCATTTCCAAAAGTAGAGGGTGTTGCCTCCCACTCCCAAAGGAAATCCTTTGATCTGCCTTCCTGGGCTTGAGCTGGTCAAGCAGCAGGCAGGCAGAAATCTGTCTGTAGGATAGCAGCAGCGCAGGGTGCCCGGGAAAACTGTGCAACCTGGTAGGACCAAAGTTGGAGGTCCCTGGAAGCATACAACCAATGCTGGCAACAGTATTGGGGTATGATTCTGACATGTTTCATACCAAACATGTCCAGGTTCTGAGTTACCATTATGTATCTGGACAGATAGTGGCCTGTGTCTAGCACACGGGTAAAATGGCTTTTCTGCACTTACGAAGTCCAGGAGAATGGAGCTGGAGTTTGTAGGGGCACCTCTGCTCATGTAGGGGTACCCTCACACACAGGTACTTGCACCCTTCCCTCTGGGCTAGGAGGGCCTGCCACAGGGGTGACATACAGTGACCTGGTGCAGTGACTGGTAGTGAAAGGGTGCATGCACCTTTTCACACAGTCTGCCATGGCAGGCCTGCAGACACATTTTGCATGGGCTCCCATGGGTGGCATAATACATGGTGCAGCCCATGGGGAACCCCTGGTGCCCCAATGCCTTGGGTACCTAGGTATCATAAACTAGGGACTTACATGGGGGCACCAGAATGCCAATTGTAGATTGTACTAAGTCAGGAACAACCAAATTTAGGGGGAGAGAGTACAGTCACTAGGGTCCTGGTTGGCAGGATCCCAGTGAACACAGTCAAAACACACTGACAGGCAAAAAGTGGGGGTAACCATGCCAAAAGAGGGTACTTTCCTACACCAATGTCAAACAATTCCTGGCACTGCGCTAGGAACATGAATCTGCCATTCAACTACAAATCACCCACAGTATTTCAGTCCCCTGCTTCCAGCTCCAAAGGAGCATATCTTTCTGATTAATCTGAAATGGCCTCAGTATTCACAAGGGGATGTTTAATGCAAAGGGTGACCTCTTGAACACCCATACAATCACTCTGTAACATATCTCACCGACCTGCAGCACCCAGAAAGGCATTTCCCATGGCACTCCTCACCCCCTCTAAAATATTTACAGCAGAGTATACTCTCCACATATTCTGGCCAACAAAGAGCCTCCTCAAACCAATATGTGTCATGTTACAGTTGAGCAGCTGCATAATATAAGAAGATATCAGGCAGCCTCAGTACCCTCCTTCACTCAAGGATGCTTCCATAATTTGAGCTTCATTCTTATCCCTCTGACCTGCCCAAATCAGTAAAATCTCTAACCTATGAAATGTCACCATGGGGATTGGGCAAATGGTGTTCCTTGGACGTATAAGCACCTGGGTGAAACCACCACCTTTGCCAGTGGGATTCGGCACAGTATGGACAAGGCAAGGGCCTTCCAAAACCCCACTTAACTCTGCTCAAAACAGGGGCAGGGTGATGGAAGGGTTAACTAGTGTTCTTCTGGGTCCAGTGAAACCTAGATTCGTAAAGATCTGAATCTTTCTAGTTCCCACTTTAGGCCTTCCTTAACAATTGAACCTGTGGGGGACGCCCCAGCCTGCCATGGGGGCGAAGCCTAACTTAGATGGATTAGTTTGTAGTCCCATTATCCTCTCAAACAACTGTATTTCTGTAAGTTCATAGGGTCCTGATAGATAAGAGTCCCTAAAAAAGGAGGCTAGTGATTGGCTATGGATTGACCTAAGAGAAGCAGTCTCTAAGGGGCAGGCAAGAATCATTTGGGCACTTGTAGCAGAAGGATGTGGGACGAGGGTTAGATCTTTCCCCTCCACATTTGTGGAAGATAGATTGACCAAATTCATTTCCGGTTTATATGAGGAAAATGGTGTGTTTGAAGAATTCCCCAAGGTGGAATTTAATATATCCATCTATAATGCTCCCTCGATAAAGGAAATTGAGTTGGCCATTCGAGGAATGCACACTTCTAATACGATGAGTCGGTCCCAGTCTGGCAGTGAAACGGGAAGTAACACTATGGGTCAAATTACTGTATCCGGTCTTTAAAAGCTGTAATGAGGCCTGGAAAGTCCCCTCTTCCTGGACTGAGAGCATTATTGTTCTGCTAATTAAAAAAGGAGACCAAAAACTGGCAGGAGATTTTTATGAGATTGCTTTACTAAATGCCATAGGTAAATTCTTCACAAAATGCTTGCTGACACAGCTAAGCTCATGGGCAGAAGATAATAAAATCATACCAAGTGAGCAGACTGGTTTCAGGAGAAATCATGGAACCATTGATAATATGCCCTACAATTATTCAACAAGAGATATGTAATTATTAAAGGTGGTGTGACTTATGCTGTCTTTATAGACTTTTCCATGGAATTTGATAAAGTGGATCGAGCAGTATCATAGAAAAACTCTCTGGTTTAGGTATGCCGGGCACCCTATTGTACTTAATTATCGCTTTCACTCTTCTGCTTGGTGCACAGTATTATTAGGTGGGATCCTGGCCTCTCAAAGGAAATATTAAGAATGGCCTAAAACAAGTGTGCCTCTTAGTCCCGCTGCTCTTTTCCTTATACATCTCGGACCATTGGGGGAAGACCAATTGACTGTCTGTGATATGCAGAAGTCATAGTGATCCTGGATCTTACCTCCAAAAGCCTTAATAATCGATTAGAGGTACTCCAACAATTTGACAATGTACATTACTTGAAGATTAACACTACTAAGAGCAAGCTACTCTGCTTTCATGGCAAGAAAAGCCCAAATATGCAAATTATTCCTGCCATTTGGGTGTCCAAATATTAGAAGTAGTAAGGACATACTTTTTTAGGGAAAATAATGTGTAGTAATCTGAGTGATAATGCTCACATGATGAACAACTCATGTAAAGCCCAGTCTCAGGCCAAGGGTTTTGGAGCACTCTACGGGGCTACAGGCAGAAGACACATTTTGCATCTTCTAAAGGTATTTCAGGCTATAATCACCTCCACCTTGCTCTATGGAATGGAGCTGATAGATGCTGCTAAATGGGGTTTCTGAATTAAATAGGGCACGTGTTAAGAAATCTCACCTCCTGTAATACCTCAATCCCAGAGGCAGCATTAAGGTTGGAAATGGGAATCAAATGTGCTTTTGCTCTGGGTCTGGTGGGAGTTGTGTGTTCGGTGATTTGCCTCCAGAGGAGTGAAGAGGACACAGTAAGGCACTTTATGAGAAAGGAAATTCTTGTAGACAAGAAGGATAAGTTACTAATCTACAAAAATTTCATGTATGCTGTAGCCCATCTTGGGCTGGAGCCAAGTTTGGCTCTTTCACTACCTGTGTTACATCTAAAGGCTAGCTTAAAACAGGCCTCACCGGCCTTAAGCTTCCAACTGGATATTGAAGTGTGTTCTAAAAAGAGTGGTTATCAAAAATAAAAAACTCGTTGTTCATGAACAGGCACAACCGTACATTAAATGGAACCTGTTCCACAAGTTAGAGGATTTTGGATCTTGTTGCAGCTAGACATGCTTCCTTTAATTTGTCTTACAGCTAAATGGTATGGAACCTCTGAAGTATGTAATTGTTGCCAGACTGGGATCTAAGACTTGAATCATATCTTATTTGCCCTGCTCTTTTACTGCATCGTCGTAAACAGCTGAGGCCCATTTTTCGGAAGTTGTCTGTGCGAGTCCTACAGTTACTTTATGACTGCCCAATGAAGAGTTTTCAGTGACAAATTTTTTACTTTTTCAAATGCATTTTTAAATCTCTATTGAGTTTAACACATATTTAAGGTCAGTGACTTGTTTGACTACTTTTTGTAATGTATTCCATGAATTTGAAGGTTTTACTGTTTTTGTTTATGGTGTATTTTTATCTAAGATTATTTGTATGTTTTTATGTGGATCTCTTCAGAGTTCCGTAACATAAATAAAATAAAACTAGATCAGGCAGGCCTCCCTGGTACAGGGCTCTGAGATCACACCTCCTGTCTACTTCACTGAGTCAAACGCAAGTTCTAGATCCAGAGCAAAAATGTGCACAGTTGTGCTCAGAGTTCGCTGGGACGTGCATAATATGCATCAGTCCTCTTATATTATGCATCATAATTCTACCTGCAATAAACCATGTTTGATCTTCATGTATAAATGAGCTAATGACATTCAAAAACCTATTAGCTGGGGTCTTGCGCAACACCTAGGTGTGAGTTTTTTATAAGCAATATTGACCAATAAGACAATACTTGAATAAAATCTTAGTCCTGATGCCCAAAGAGGGTAATCACTACTTCCTGTGTATAGGGCAATAAGCAACCTACCTTCGTGTCATCTTCAAAAACACACTCTGTTTACTCTAGAAGGAGCAAGGGCATTTCTTGATATAGGTCCACTGGGATACCATCCAAACATAGGGTTTTACTTCTGGCCATCCCTTCCAAAGTTTCTTTCAATTCAGGCACTCCAAAGTTTCTTTAGTCTGGATCCTCTCACTATGCAGCTGTAGGTCTTGCTAGGCTCACCGCACTAATGAATGCCCTTACCTCTTGTTCATCCACCAGAGAAGGGGCTCACTCTCCCCGCTTATAGGAATTCCTTACAAATAGTATTTATCTGCTCCTTTACAATTACCGGTTTCCCATCACTCTTTTGCAATGATAGTATATGCTTATGAGGTTTTCACATCGCACACCATGCCAAAAGACAGACACTGATTATTTAGGGAGGGGAATAAATCAGGCTATGTCGTAGGTAGGTGTATCTATCAAGCTGGGTCTAAGTATCTTCCATATGTCTTTTTGTTTTAAACGCTGCTGTTCACAATCCGGGTCTGTCACTGCCCTTTCCAATAAGCTAGCCAGCACCCTTTTCATGTCCACCAGGGGCCTCTCCAAGCACCTTCACTCTCCCAAAGCTCATAATATACACTCTCCTGTGAGGGTCACTTTATAGGCCTCCCACTCTGTAACCCTACTATTTGTGCGGAAATAGTGACCAGTAAAGTCCCATACTTGAGCAAAGATGGCTGGATCAGTCAGAAACTTCATAACCTCCTCATAGGTAATTTAGTTTTGTGTTATCATTCAGTAATTATTATTTTATGGTGCAAATCAGTGTAGAGTGGTCTGATAAAAATTGATTTAAATATGTTGCAGATTCAAATAGTCCTATATCCTCCCATCTACCAGATCAAAATCTATCCTGCTATTTGTATTGTGTACCTGAGAATGAAACAACTATACCCTATCTGTGGAATGCTGGTGCCTCAAAACGTCTAAAAGATCAGTTCACATTAAGAATTTCAACAATACTGCCTCCATTCCAGGTTTTAGCACAGGATTAGGAGGATACTTTCCTAGGCTTAAATGCCCCACACAATTAGGTGTAGGAGGATACTTTCCTAGGCTTCAATGCCCCGCACAATTAGGTGTTAGATTAATTTGGGTGGGAGAGCATATGTACCAGAAGGCAACCCAAATAACCGAGGGGAAGAACTGTGCACCATCTGCGTTTGACGCATGTGTTAACCAAACCCATCTCCACTCCATGAAGGATACTAAAGATAACCAAGTATCTCCCAGGTGTGTTCCTCACCACCTCCTGCAATTTAAATGAGATCCCTATCCCAGCCCAGGTCAGGACCCTCCCCTTGCAAAGTTACAACACCTCACAGTGTATAGGTGAACTTGCCATTCCTTAGTTATGCTCCAGGAAACGTATTTGCTGAGAGTGGTATTTTAACTTATGAAAGTGTTAACCTTGTATCTTTGGGAAAATGTGTAAAGTCCTTGTACATTCCAGGTCATATATTTCCTATTAATAGCTGCAGTCTTTCAATTTGGTTTTTACAGTGGACTGCTCTGTCCCACGCCTACCAATCAGTGTTTCTATTAGGCTCCCTTCCTGTGATATGGGAACTTCCCCAGTTGACCCGCCTTTGCAACCTCCCAACAACACAACTTCCCTCCCAATGAGCAAATTAAATCCCTCAGTCAGTGTTTGCTATGGTGTGTCCTGAGACTTTTCGTGGAACCAATGGGCCTGACACAGAATCCCACTCTATCCCAAAAATGAACTATAGCCCTCCCAACTACCTTGTGCATTTTGTGGGTAGTGTTCAGTCAGTCAGACGCTTGTCCCTGTCCAGGGGAGCTCCCAAGCTGAGCTTAATCCACCAGCTTGTCTACTATCCACTACACAATATTGTGTCTATCCTTGTTCCTATCTTCCTCCGCCCTCTCGGCCATAATTAGCATAGATCATATTGTACAAAAATCTCAAAAGTAATTCACATCTTATTAAACTCATCCCCTAGCGCAAACACCCGGTATACCCATGCCTGGGCATACCCGGCGCACTTTGGGCGACAAAAGCAAACAAACACAAATGATGGACGGAAAGTGGAATGAATCTAACATTCACTCCCAGTCACAGATCTGGGTTTAATCCATCAATTATTTTGCTCACCATGCCACTGCAGTTCTTTTAGCAATTATTACCCTAAGTGGGACGGGTATGCCCATACGTGGGTCCCGTGCTCCCCAAGCCACTGGAGTCAAGCTAGTCTGGCTGAGTGGGGGGTGACACCTGAAGCCGGTCCCAGGATGCTTCTTTCCAGTCCAGGGAAGACCTGGCCTTGCAGTTCGGGCTGGATTTTACCACGGGGAACAGAGTCAAGAGTGATTTGCATATGGCTGGGTCCAAACTGGAATGGCATGGGTAGCAGAAAAACAATGGATTTAAGCCCAGATCTCTGTACTGGGGGTAATGTTTGACATTGTTTAGCATTCTGTCCATCACTTGTTCTTTTTGCACTGGTCAAGCAACAGCCACAATCCCTGGCAGGTTAAACCACAAAAAGTCACTAGAGTAACCTGTGCTTAACCCATGGTAGCCTGGCACAAAAAGCCATGAGGTTTAACTTTACACATTGCCTCTAACAGTAATAAAGTATTTATGCAGCTCACAAAGTGAAAGCACAACACAAGAAAAACCCCTCACCAATTTAGAAAAATAGATTACAGTTTAATAAATTGTTTGACACCAAATCAACAAAAATCGAGTCAATAGAACCAGAGTTAAAACTTTAATAATTCATTAGTGAAATCTAGCGCCTAAAAGATCAAAGCGCCACTTACGGATAGCTGATCCAGTCTTGCGCGAACAAAAGAAGATAAATATGTCCGTCCACGATGGAGCGCAGGTCAGATACAAAAAGTGGATTGGGCCTGGTCAGCAGTAATCTATGGACTTTTCAACAAAAAGTTCTGAGAAGGTAGACGTTCACTAGCTGCAGGCAGTGTCCAGGGAAGGAGCATGGATGTCAGGGAGGCTGGACAAAGTCGCAGTGAAGATATCTCTGTTCGGGGTTGGTCACTTTTTTTTAACTCACAAATCTTCAGTGGGACTTGGCTGTAGCTGAAGACAGTTCTAGGAAGCTGGATATCCCTTTGGCAAAGTATCACTCAAATGGATTTGCTGATGCAGAAAAGAACATAGCGGAGCAGCAGCAAAGTCAGGCTGTCGGTCAAAGCACCTTGGCAGATAGATGATCAGGTTTGTCCTGGTCTTCCCTCTGTTCTCACAAATGTTTGGCTAAAAAATGCTCTAAATCTCAAGGTTTGGTTTTTGGCTACCTGGGCACTTTTACTACCACCACCAAGGTGTCATGACTGAAGGGGCACCTCTTGGGGGTTAGGACTCACTTAGGCTGGCTCTAGGTGTGTGTTCAAAATGGTGGCAGCCTGTTATGTCCTTGTGGATCTGAACCAGAGGCCAGCAAACTAGCCTCTACAGTCACTCTGATAGTCCTGGCTTCAGGTGAAGAAGCAGAACTCAAACAGAAATGCAGTCCTCTGAGGGTTCAAGGTGGGCTCCAGACAGCGAAGTAGTCTATCCAGGTGCAGCAAAGCAGTCTTGTGGAGTACACAGTAGCAGACAGTCCACTGAAAGATGTTCCGCAATTGCAGAAAATGGACTGAAGAGTTTACCTAAGGGCCCTATTTTATACCTGGTGCCTGCCTTAAAGTTTATGAGAAGTTTCTAGAGGTTTCTCTTTGATGTGCTTGGAATTTACAGACTCTGCTGCCCTGGCTCTAAGCTGACTGCAGGAAAAATGCAGTGGTGCCCTTTGTGTGATGGCAGGGCATAGCCCCACTTGGAACTGAATAGGCTGTGTCCTGCTCCGCCCTCCACCCTGACAGCAGATGGCCCTTTCAGGCACACCTAATCCCTCTATTGTGTGACTGTCCAGGAGGAATTCACAATGTCTGAATGCCAGTGGCACCCAGTTGTGTGACCTAAGACAGGTTGCAGGCACCAAAAGTCTAAGAGTAGGAATTAAAATCCTCTTTAATGGTAGATACCAAACATGTCTATCTGCCCCCCATCAAATGTTAGCACTTACTAAATGTTCTAAGGCAACCCAATATTATCCTATGGGACAAGTAGGCCTCACAGTGGAGAAAAGCTACCTGGAAAGGTAAAACTCAAAAGTACATGTCCAACCTTTTAATTACAATGAACCGTATTCTATCGGCTACTTAGGGCCTATACTAGGGGTGACAGTAAAATGGAAATTTAAGGTTTGGCAAGGCATTTATATTCTAAACCAAATAAGTACACTGTTCCAAACAAACTAAACACAGGGGACTAGAAAGGACTGCAGTGCAAATGTTATAGGGGTGCCCTCAAGCATCACGTTAGGATGTCAAGCATCATCATTGGGCTAACCCCTCGCCAGACTGGCACTGCAATGTCTGACGGGCCTCCAACGGAAAGATGGAGGCTCTTCAACCAAGAAGATGATTAGTCAAAGACTGCAGCCCATATTGACAGGGGAAATGAAGGAGAGACACAAGTCTAAAATTAGCTCTAATCCTCTTAATAGTTTTAATAATTTCAATAGGGATTAGGCCAAGATTAAAAGCACAACACGGAGTATACAGGAAAACAATGTTACCAATACTCCTTCAAAGCTAGAGAGGAGGCAAGTAGTTTGCTCCTAACATATGGTCGACATGTTTCGCGCCCGCACGGTCACACATGGATCCACTGGCGCTTCATCAGGACCGCTAACATTTTACTTCTCCTTATAATAACAAGACAATAAATGCTGGAAGGTCACTTACAGTCTGCCGATCTATTGTGAAAGTCAGTCAAATAATAGGTCGCCCATCCCATGAAGGTAACGGGCATCATAGGGACGCGTAAACCTCTTACCCAAGAAAACGCGACCTCGGGCAGGTTCAAGACGGACCTCGGGGAGAAGTGCAAAATACTCTCCTTGGGTAAGAGGTTTACGCGTCCCTATGATGCCCGTTACCTTCATGGGATGGGCGACCTATTATTTGACTGACTTTCACAATAGATCGGCAGACTGTAAGGGACCTTCCAGCATTTATTGTCTTGTTATTATAAGGAGAAGTAAAATGTTAGCGGTCCTGATGAAGCGCCAGTGGATCCATGTGTGACCGTGCGGGCGCGAAACATGTCGACCATATGTTAGGAGCAAACTACTTGCCTCCTCTCTAGCTTTGAAGGAGTATTGGTAACATTGTTTTCCTGTATACTCCGTGTTGTGCTTTTAATCTTGGCCTAATCCCTATTGAAATTATTAAAACTATTAAGAGGATTAGAGCTAATTTTAGACTTGTGTCTCTCCTTCATTTCCCCTGTCAATATGGGCTGCAGTCTTTGACTAATCATCTTCTTGGTTGAAGAGCCTCCATCTTTCCGTTGGAGGCCCGTCAGACATTGCAGTGCCAGTCTGGCGAGGGGTTAGCCCAATGATGATGCTTGACATCCTAACGTGATGCTTGAGGGCACCCCTATAACATTTGCACTGCAGTCCTTTCTAGTCCCCTGTGTTTAGTTTGTTTGGAACAGTGTACTTATTTGGTTTAGAGTTTCATTAAGGGAGACAGTACACTGGACCATTAATCTCCCTGTCCCTCCTGTTTTTTGAAGGCATTTATATTGCCAAGTCGTTTAGCGGTTTAACACAAACTGCATTCAGGATGTAATGGCAGTCCTGGGACATGTTTTAAGGGGCTACTTAAATGGGCGATCAGTGCTGCACGTCCACTAGTAGCATTTAACTTACAGGCCCTGTGTATATGGTATACCACTCTACAAGGGACCGCTGCTAAATCCTAAGGCCAATAAAGATTAATTTCAGCAAAATGGAGGGAAACTGGCACAAATTTAGGGGGAAGACTGCTCTAAGGCTGATGGGTCTCACAGCCACCTGGGCTTCACAATCCCTTGCACTTCATGCTCCCCAGCCTCTACCCCTCCTAACCGGATTTCCTGTTTACTGTCAGGGCCCCCGCTAGGCAATCACAGCTCCTACTGGGGTCGGATGGCATCAGCCCAGCCCCCAGTCAATCAGCGGGACAAAGAACCCAAGAGGTGCAGTTGCATCAAACAGGATTAAGCAGCATCAAGCCGGTTAGGCCAGAAGCTCCTTACCACAGCATCAGATCAGTAATCTTACCTTAGCCACTACCAGGTTTCATTCTTAAAGGGAAGGGATAGGTATGAACTGGCACAAGGCCAACGGAGCAGGAAGATGGGGAAAAAGTGCAGGTCGAGAAAACACTAATACTACGGCCAGGCCTGGCAGAAGGGTGTGGGGTGGAAGGTGCATTATTGGCCAGGCTGTTTTTTACAGCCCTTGTTGCAATTTAGTTACTTATAGATTTTAAAACACATCTGTAGCAACTGTATTAATAACAAGGAAACACAGCAGATCCAATATTGGGCTCTATGTAGGTGTATTATTTCTCTCATCCCATGAATGGTCCACTTCAGTTTAACGACCCATGCCCCACAAACACTTGTAATATGCATGAGTATGGCAATGAACAACAATGTAGAGGATATGGATGTAGCAATGAAGGGGATATAGTTCTGACAAAGGTTGGGATTTTAAAGAAGACCTGTACCTAGTTGCAATCAATATTATAATGGTGTCAACTGATGTAGAGTTCATATGATTACTAAAAGGGAGAAATTCAATAGAATAAAATCAGATGATGGATAAAAACAGTCAAGTACAAGAGACATTTAACAAGAGATAGTGAAAACATTTGTGACTTACTCAGATTAAGCATCCATGTAGCTTCATTGATTTTTCCAAAACTTTTGTGATCCTTCAGGCTTTCATGACTAACTCTGCATTTGAACGCTTTCCCAATATCTTTTATACAAGGAGTAAATTCAATGATTGTCGTACAGCTACAAAGTCCACCTGGCCCAATGCTGACATCACTAATGGTTATGTTTTCAAGCACTTCGTCATCATTTTTATACCAATGCACTTTAAGAGTTTGAGGGAAAAAAGAATGTATTCTGCATGACAATGTACACTGGTCTTCAGTGCAAGGTGTTTCTGGCACAGCTTGTATAGGGTCCAATGTTGGCTGAGCTAGAAAAATACAATGGGAGTAACATACTTTAAAGAGTGCCCAATTTCATATCTCCATTATAGACATTACAGACATACATAATTTCCAGTCCACCAATTGCTGTGCACATAGAGTACTGCTTAATTTCCTATGAGGATGCCCAATAACACACTACAAAAACACAAACAACCTTATTTTAACAGCCATTAAGATATCCAAATGTATTTGATTTACAAACCTGTATAGAAATCTGATACACATTTGCTGCCCCATCAAACACTGAGATTTTATTTAAAGACTATTCATTGCAAAAAATAGTTTCTTCGCCTAAATCAAAAAAAAAAGTTACTTAAAATGATTAGCATGGGGGTGTGCCATTCACGGTTCACGGGCAGATGCTGCAGTGAAGAAGGATCTAGAAAGATCATAGACAGAATGCCCCTGAACTGGAGAATTTGATCCCAGATTTCACTGGCCCTACTCGGGCTACTCCATTTCAAGGTATCACCAAATTAAAAATCCCCATTTTTCCCAGGCTCAGTGCAAAATGGACCTCAAAGTAGGTTTAGAATGACTGCTATTCATGTAGCTCTGGATAAAAAGAGAAGTTAGCAATTCAGCTACAAACCTTTAATGCCACAAGCTGCTTGGCTGTGCCAGTATGTGAAATATTCTGCTTCTCTAAAGGGCTCAGATCACCTCCTGCCACAAGCCAATGCTCAGCCAGAGAACTCCAATATATTTGCCTGACACCTGTAGTGAATCCTAGTTTGTTTTAATGGGATACCAGGAGTTAGCTTAGCCTTTGGCTTGCAGACTCGTGCTCCCGTCACCTAGTGACTTTTAACCTATTTAGCTTGCTCTGTCTTAGCCATTTAATTATTTAATTCATCTAAGATGGCTGACTTGTTTATAGTTAGGCCACTTGCTATGCTTTGCATTATCAGTGCCACCGCGCTAAGGTTTCAAGATCAAGCGACAAAGAGAAACAAACAGTAGGTGTTCACACTTAGGGATTTTCCCTTTCTATACTTTCAAGGGAATTGTTTATAATAATTGCCGTCCCAAGCATGTCTGTTATCTATTGTTTGGGAACACACCTACGTCAGGGGTCCTAGTAGATCGGTATAAATACATCGCACTTTAGACAGATAATCAGAGGGATTCTGACCAGAGGGCATCGCCACCATCGCTGATATCAATGCTGCATGTCGTCTTGACGCTGACCCAGTCTTCGTGTCCCTGAGGAGTCTGAGATAGAGACCTCATTCTAAGTTAACGAGGGTTGGGGGCTCCTCTGATGGACCTGGCATTGGCTGATTAGGTTTGGCAAACCCAGCTCTCCTTTAGGTAGGAGGTTAGGCCTATTACATTAAGGTATTAGGGCATATTACATCTCGTATGTTTTTTACATGCATTGCAAGATGGTGGGGGTCTTTGTAATAATGACTCTCGGCTTCACAGTCCTGTTTCTTGCATTATTCATTATCCTAATCATTGCAGCCCATGCAATTTATCGCAAATTGCAGTTGTGTCAAATAAAAACGATTGAAACTTTTCTGCATCCTTGTCGTTGCTTGTGTTTGTATGAGACTTGATATATCTGTGAGAAAGGGGTAATCTCCGTTTAACCACGACATTCCCTGAGATGTCTTATTTCCGAGTCCATGTTTAAAGGCTGCCACAAATCACCTTTTACTATCATGTTTCTGGTGAGATGCTGCTAGTGAGCCGGTAAGGTTGGGACAACAGTTGCGACTTGTTGTAGGACAGGCATAGTCGCCTACAAGCAAAAGTACTATAATTCTCTAACCAGCAGTCTTGCCTAGAGCAAGAGTCCAAACTAAGACACCCCTACTACTGAAAGAAAGGTTGCGAGACCCATAAACAAAATTATGTTCTTATTTCTCATTAACCTTTGATCCTCTATTATAGTTATCTGAAATGGATACAAGAAGAACCTAGCCCACAGCAAAAACAAAACGCAATCCTGATGAAACCCAAATAACACTGAACCTCCCCTACTGCTTTCCAAAGTGTGCTGATGGACCTCTCCAATTATTAATGTATTTATTGGCAATTTGAAGCAGCTTTTATAAGCATACCTAGCACCCTGGAAAGTGCCGGAAAAGGCCGGCTGTGAAGAAAGAACATTCCAATTCCTGAGGATAACATAGCTATAAATCCGCCTATTTTGAGTAGGATGGACCTATTTTCTGACCCTTGCACTTAGGACCAGGTTGATTTAATTGGCCAGGTGTATTAGGTGAGGATTAGGAAGGGATGACAGAACAGAACATGACAGTTTTCATGTCTCTTCTGAACATGAGCTGTCTTTGTTGCATACGCGCAGGAGCAAGCTGTTACAGTATTTTGACTGCAAACGTTTAGGGTTTTACTACTGCCTCTCTGTTGGAAATTACCATCTTTTGAGTGGCATACCCCCAGACTCTTTGCCTTGACTATTTTTGCTGGCTGTGGAACTCTGTGCACTTTACCACTGGTTAGCAGGAGTAACATGCCTGTGCTACCGCTTTCAACATGATGGCATTGGAACTAGAGGTAGGCAGCAAACTCCGCTCTGCGCTGCGGAGTTCTCAGAGCTTTTGCTACTCCTCATTCCCCTTAGAGCACAGAGTTCGGAAAAAAAACTCTGCCTAACGTCAGCGGAACGGAGTTTACTGGCACATTCACGCTCACTCCTAGACCAGTTCCCATTAGAGAAAGGACCACTAGCAATGACTCAGCATAGCGTGACAGGCAGGCTAAGTCACGTCCTACTTCTGCACGTCGATAAATCAAGAGCAAGTTACATCATGGAGTTAGGCATCGGATGGACCTGGACAAAGACCTCTGTGCTTTCTCCACCTCATTGAGAGAGTGTGCGTGTTCGAGTGGTATGCACCGCTGCCCAGGGCAGGGGCGCGCGCCCCTAAGGCTAAGACGTTCAGGGCATTCAGCGTGTGAGGAGAGTTGGATGCAAAATGGTGGAACAGTAAGGAGTATTGGGGTTGTGGAAGCCAAGAGGTGGTAGGTAAAAGGGTGGTAGTCCTTACGCACTTTTGGTGCAGCTCGGTATAGAGAAGGTTACATTCAAACATAGACTGTCTTACTGGTATAGAAGAATGTTGTGTGGGCAAGGGGACCGGTAGCTTTTCTGCAAGACAACTTCAAGAAGAAGCATGCAGCATGGGAGTTTTAATCTCAGTAGACAAGTTTCCAACACAGTTCCTCCAATGTATCAACTTTCATTAGAACGGTTTTATTTTGTTTGCAAATATGTATTTCCTGCATCGTAACAATGGGAGATCACCAAATTCCTCAAGACTTTTATCCTGGAATTTGGCATGTGTGTGAAACAGAAATACAACTACCCAGCTACTCGTTATCTGTTGAGACTTAGGGGTCGCTCTCAGAAAGGGCCATGGCTTTCTTTCTTTTAAAGTCCTGTATAACACAGCCTTATAGGGTTTTCATAGTATAGGAGTGAGGCGTAGCCTCTCACACGAGACCTTGCAGGGTTGTTGAATGCAAGGGTACGGTGTGGGTGGGGTGGGGTTCACAGAGGGGCGGGAGAAACACAGATGTGTTGAGATAGTACATACGAAGGCATGAGGAGAGCATGTGTGAGGAGTGCAGCGCCTTCAGTCACTGCCGGTGAAGCATGGTTATCAAGGGGTTACTCTCACCCCAAGACTCCACCTGCATGTGGAACTCCGTGGAATTCCACAGAGTTTTTTGATAACGTGGTGGAATTCTGTGGAGTGATACTCCGTGAGCTCTGCCCTGCCTTAATTGGTACACCCCTGATCAGTATATTTAACTTACCTATACATCCCTTGTATAAAAACGTACACAGGGCCCGAAAGCTAAATGTCATAAGTGAACTGCAGCACCTATTGTGCCATCCACAACAGTGACAGTGTACACAAGACAGCAGGCCTACTATGTGTAGCCTGGCTGTGCAGTTTGAAACTGCAAATTCAACCTGTCAACATAAACCCCTTTTGACAGGCCTAAACCTATATTCTAGATATTAATAAGGCATCCCTGAAAAGGCTTTACTGCCCATAAAGCAGTGTGCATGCTATTTAACATTATAAACTTTTACAAGTCCTACTTTTAACGTACTTACAGTGAAGAGGTCCCAAAAGCTATTATCACTGTGGCAGGGTTGTCCTCTTCATGTGAAAGCATTGGGATATAATATTCAATTTAGGAATGTTATCTCTGGTTAAGAAACAGCTACAAATTTAATTCCTGACTTTTTGAAATATTTATTACACACCCAACTCACTGGTGAAGTCTGGTTTGTAATAAATATTTTGGAAAAGGTACTTTCAGAAAGTTAGTTTTTCTCTGCCTAAGGCCTTTGGAATCTTGCAAATGGGCCTCCAAACTGTCACCTGGCAATTGAATAGTACCCTTGATGAGGTGCAAAAGTATTCCCAAAGCTGAAACAAAGGTCTTAGGTGTGGGGGGTTGTACTATTCCTCTGGCAAGATTAATCAAGTCCCTGGAAGCACCCCAGATGTTAAACTTCTAAGATACCTACCCTGTTGAAGGAAAGTATTAGCTGACACCAGGTAAGATATCTTCTTTTGTTCTCATAGTCAGGCTGGCACCAGTATCAGTGGGGGAGGAGCTGTTACCTGAACCAGTTTAGAGTGCCCACATAGGAGTGGTTGCTCATTTTCCTGGCCACACCTCTGGGGTGGGCACACAGGCTCTGCACAAGGGGAGAAGGGTTTCATCTTGCATTTAAGCAGAGAGGAGAACTGTGGGATTTTTTGTAATAGGGCACAAAGGAAGTGCTGCAATAGTGGTCGGGTTGCCCAAAGAACGTTTAACTTGTTGGGTAGAGAGTGGGCAAAAGGCACTGCCACCCACAGGCTGGTGCCAGCCATAAATAGTTTTTCAGTGTGCACCCTTTTCAGAACACTTTACTGTGGAACAATACGAGGAGACTGGACCTGCTGTCTGTGACCTGAGAAGAGCCTGAAAGGCAGGTCCCCCAAATCCTAGACCCTTGGCTGGTGTCAAAGAGGGAAAGCAGGTCAACACTTGGGGTAAAAACTCATTCTAGCACGGGCCAGCAGAAGGGTCCAGGGCAGGTTCAGTTGGAACTGGTCAGCTGGCAGTTGCAGTAATGGCCTCTTGTAGCTTGTTGGTTTCCTGTAGCTTGAACAGGAGGTGAGCCTTGTGGCCCTTGTACCCAGGATGAAGAAGTGCACTACAGATGTACTCCTCCTACTTTTTTTTAAACCTGAGGCATGGAAACCTTTTGGCTTGAAGAAACTCTTGAGGACCAGGACTAAACTGCCAAGCTTGGCCAGCAGCAACACAGCTTCGTTGGTTCAACAACTCCGATTGCTCCAGCTCAGAGCTTTGCCACAGCAGTAAATGCTTTGGACCTTGCAGAGCAGCATGTATCTGGCCTTTTGGAGTTATCTTCAGCTACAGCCTGCTACCTTAGCTGTAGCTGTACCTCTAAAAGAATCCAAGCTCCCAAAAATGTATTAAGGTAGAATATCTTCACAGACTGAAGGTGCCAAAAGTATCCTGGTGGCAAAGCACCTTCTCTGGGCACAAAATTTAAATTACTCAGAGCTTTACCATCAAAGGTCAACATATTTACCAAGACCTCATCCAGATGCTATCAGGCGACATGGAGCTCTCCTTGGCCACACTCTGCTGCCTTGCCCCAATGAGAATTTTTGACTTCCAATTCAGAGAATATGCCCAAACGTAGCAGCTCAAAAATACAATTCATTTTAGAAGAGCCTTAAACAGATTAAATAATGTAGTAATGGTAGGGTATCAAAATATACTTCACACCAGTGGTGGTGGTCACACGAAGCCTGGGTAAATTAAGAGTACTTTCAATTGAAGTATTTATAAATACCAAAAGATATAAAATGTGGACACAAGTACCAATTCACTATGGAGGTACAGGAACACACCAAAAAGCAATAATTGCAGTGAGTTTGGCCAAATGTTAAGGATAACACAAAGATTTGAGGCCTTTGCTACATTTTATTAGGTTTATTTACCTGTGTAAGAACAGATGCAGTGTGTTCCAGAAAGGATACACGTGAAAACAGCAATCTAGGAAAAGAATGATTGACAAATATAAGATAATGGACTGGACTATACCAAGCAAATATAGAGGAATGAAGAGATGTGTTGAAGAATTTGGTGCCTTGTGTACCCGGCATAAGGCTTTGAAACTTGATGCGCTTGAAGACTAGTGCTTCAGAGAAAGCCTCTGCAGAAGTAACAGGATCACAACATGTTAGTCACAGCGGTGTCCTGGTGATGGAATTCTGTACAATCTGCAGTCTCTGCTCAAATTTGATAGGCAGGCCAAGGTATAAAGCATTACAATCAATGCTGGAAAATAGGGGAATTGCGCTGTGTCTTGGTTCTGGCTGCTATTTCTGGGCTGAATCCTGGATCCCATCGACCCAGGGAACTATGCTGAAATTGTCTGGTGCCAATTTCTGACACTGGGACATAATTCAGTAGTGCCTCACATTTTCTGCATTCCGTTCGGTGCAGCAACCTGCAAGTACAAAGGGGGCTTTCTTATTTTCTCTTCTTGCCTGGCAAAAAGGTCTAATTTTTAGGGCTATTACCTCTTCTTTTGTTCAAGTATCATCCTAGCTGGGAGCCATCTGGAGAACACCTAGATGCCAATGCAATGGACACAAATAGAGGCATAAAGCTTCTTACTCACATGTTTGTTTTTTTAAGAGAAATAATGATTTGGAGGCATGTTTAGGGTCGAGCCTGCATTGCATGCGCTCGCGCATGCTTATCGCAGTGAGACGCTTTAGTATTTAGAAAAGGGCTCGGTGCCCTGTCAACTTCACGTCAGTGTTTTTTATTGGTTCGTGGGCGTGCCTAATAAAATCTGCTTGCTTTCATTAGTCGAAGGCATGCATACGTCATGCCTTTTCCGGTAGCTAGCCCTCCTCGAGCGCAGCGACCAAGTACAGAAAACATGCGAGGCTCGCTGTTTTCCATCGGGCTCGTGGACTTCTTTTTCTCTAATTTACAAGCGCGATCTCGCTTGGCAGAAGTCGAGCGCTTTACATAGTTAATTTCACTTTTTCGGGTTATGTACATAAATGCACTTTTGCTGGATAGGTGAAAAGTCGGGTTAGGAGTTTACAACGTGATCAGCTCTAACATGAGCAAATGCGAGACCCGTTGCATCGTAAATGCTTGTTTTGACTGTGTTTATACTCCATATGTAACAGATGTGCAGGCACTGTGAAAATGCAAGATTTATCTGTGTGTATGAATAATTAAACTAATAATGATTTAGAAGCCACCTAATAATTGATTTTTTTATTTAGTTCTTTTATAGCACTTATCCCAGTGTAGGTTATCAGTGCACTTTACATCACACACAGACACACAATAAATCATACAAGTGTGTAAATGGATGCACAGGACATGTTATATAAGAAAATGAGGGTTATGGGGTGAAAGAATCACGTATCATCAGTGCTTGCAGATGTTGAGAGTCAAAAGTTATGGAGAAATACAAAGTCAGAAAATAAAGTGTAAGTTGTCCGCACTAACCATTTTTTTTTTTTTTTAACTTTGCTTATTGGGTTTTCATGAAATCGTAATAGCCATAGTTACAGGTGTACTTTCGTCTTTACAATCAGCCGGGTGATGAGAGATAAGGCAATTATTGAAGGCAGAGGATAAAAAAGATAATAAATAATCAAAGAAAACAACAAATGAATCCAACTATGTGCAGGTTATTATATCATATGTCGCCTTGGGGTCAGGTCCTTCTATTGTATCGAATGCACCCATTGCACAGGTGGGGGCTCCATCCCTCTACCATGGTTAGCTCTATTATCTATACACTATAGCATCCCTCAGCCCACACCATGAGTTGGCTACAGCCTCGGGGAGGGGGTGGTACCCCCGGCTTATTCTTCGTGCTGTCCTTCCCTCTCATCCCCCACCCTCCCAGTCTCCCACCCCCTCAGTCCTCCTCCATTATCGTATCTGCCTCCCCACGTTCTAGTGTCCCCCCCTTCCCCTGCCTCCGGGCCTCCCAAGCCTCCATTATTTCTGTCCACAGTGGAGCCATGGGTTTTGTCCGTGCACCCCTCGCCTCCTCTCCCTGCAGCACCTGCTGTTCAGCCTGGGCCCATCTCAAGACATCATTCCTCCAGTCCTCAACCCGTGGCCCCGTCTGAGACTTCCAAGCCATTGCAATGCGGCGCCTGAACAGGACCAGGGCAAGATCCAGAAATCTACTTCCCACTTTCTTGGACGTGGGTCGGTCATGTAAGCCCACCATACATAGTAGAGGGTCCGGCTCCAGCCGCGTCCCTAAGGTCTCCCCCAAGTCCTCCAAAACTTCGATCCAACCCCTCTGTATACTAGAACATTCCCAGACCATGTGCCCAAAGTCCGGGTCCACCGCCTGACACCTGGGGCAGTCCCTAGGCTCCCCCCGTATATCACCCTCAATCTGTGAGGGGTAAGATACGTTCTGTGGACATAGTTGTATTAGATGTATGTAAACCTTGTGTTTCTAGACACCTTCCGGGGGTATGCTAGCACTCTCTGCCATTCTGTAACTGTCAGTTCTCTGACCCCTAACTCCTCCCATTTCGCCCTCAGTGTCTGCAAGGGTTTTAGTGTAGTATCAGTAAGGGCCTTGTAGAGCTTCGTGACCAGTCGTCTATCCTTTCCTCCTGTTAATATTAAATGGAATACAGCATGTGTCTCTGGCTCTGCATTCACTGTGGGCCATAACTTCCGGACAGCTAGTACCAGCATCTGATATGTCAGAAACTGTCCCCCTAGAACTCCGTCGTTGTCTACCAACCCCTCAAATGTGCGTAAAACCCCCTTGTGGAAGAGGCCCCCTAGTGTCAACACACCAGCATGGGTCCAAGCCCTCATCCCCATCTACAGTCAGCCCCGTTCGGTGGCTCCCCGCCACACAGCACGCGACCCATTGGAGTTGGCATGGAAAATAGTACAATTCAAAATCTGGGACCGCCAGTCTCCCCTCCAGCGTTGGGCGGCACAGGATGGATAGTGATGTCCGCTGACGCCCCCCATCCCAAAGCAGTCCCCTCAGGAGTCCATTCAGTTCCCTGAACCAGCCCTTTGGGATAATCACAAGTATAGTGGTGAAGTAGTATAGGAGCCGGGATAGCATGACCATTTTTGACAAGGCCACTCCGGCCATCATTGGGAGTCTCAGCGAGTGCCAGAACACCACTGAAGATCACAGAGAACGAAGCGCGGCTCCGAAATTCCCATCACGCAAGTCATGATTAACCTGAATGCCCAGATATTTGAAGGAGCGAGGTGCCCATGAGATATCATCTGGGCACGTGGGTGGGTGCTCAGTGCCCTCGACCAGCAGGAAGGCGTACGTTTTCCTCCTGTTAACCCTGAGACCCAATCGATCTCCAAACTGCTCAAGTATCGCTAGTGCCCAATGTATCCCGGTCTACCCGTTTCGGAGATAGATCAATAGGTCATCCACATACAGCCACATTATGTGCTCCTCTTGTCCCACCACTGCCCCTCTGCCCCGCCCTTCCTTTCGAAATTGTGCTGCCAGCAGTTAGATGGCAATCGCAAATATTAAGGGCAAGAGCGGGCAGCCCTGTCTGGTACCGTGGCCTATGGGGTATGAGTCCGACACCACCCCCCCAGCTCGCATCCTGGCCTCTGGGCGGTAGTATAACAGTTGGACCCATCTTACCCAGTTTTCTCTTAAACCCATCCTGTTCATCACTTCACTAACATAATCCCACCTCACTGAGTCAAAAGCTTTTTCTAAATCTACAGACAGGAGCAAAGCCTCCGGGCTCTGCTCCCCAGTCGGTTGGTGTAGTAAGCTAAAAAGCCACCTTAGGTTCAAGGAAGTGCTGCGTTCGGGCACAAACATGTTCTGGTCCTCATGAATGAGGTGCGGGATATGTTGTAGCAGCCTATTAGCCAGTGCTTTACTCAATATTTTGAAAGTGCTATTGAGCATTGATATGGGGCGAAAGTCAGTCACATATGCCTCAGGGGATTTTATCTTAGGTAGTGGGACCACCAATGCCTCGCGCAGTGTCCCGGGGAGCGCGCCCGTCTCGAAGGCCTCAACGTATAGATCGACGAGCAGAGGCACCAGTATATCCCCATATACTTTATAAAACAAGGGGAGTCCGTCTGAGCCCCGCGTTTTACCCGCCGCCAACTGAGAAATAGCATTTTTCACCTCCTCTAGGGTGATCGGTCCACCAATGGGGCTCTGTCTTCCACCCCAAGAACGACCAGCGGGAGAGAGTCCAGATAACCCCCCAGCGACCATGGCAAACCATCCCAAGGGCATTTATACAGGGACGCATAGTATGATTTAAAAGCTTCATTTATCTTAGATGGTGTGTATACATGTTCCCCCGTCACCCTCTGCACACTTGTCACTGGGGCGCCGCCCCCTCCGGTCGCACTAACAACGCCAGAAGTCTGCCCGCCCTACCTTCCTCTGCCTGTACAGCAGCCATGTGCTTCCGAAAGTCATGACAGTGCAGTCTCTCTAGCGTTTGGTTAAACGATTCTCTAACCCTGAGAAGCCTACGCCGTGCCTCTGGGTCCGTCCCCTGCTCAACCTCCCTATCATCAAGTTCCCACTCTATTTGAGTCAGTTTGTTAACAAGAGTCCACCTGATCCCAACCGTCTGGGCCATACAGTGCCCCCTCATCCCCACCTTAAGAGCCTCCCACTCCACACTGAGTGACCCCGCAGAGTCCTTATTAATCCTGATGTGGTCAACCAGATAAGACCGAAGCCCCTCCCTTTATACTGGGTCTTCCAGGGCCCTCGGCTGGAGCATCCACGTGGGAATTGGGGACCTCTCCCCCGAACCCTGCCAGGTGACAAGCAACAGGCTTTTGCCAGATACTCTGAACAGACCATTTCGTGGACAATAGGTCCAGAACTCATCATGCGGTCTATGCTAGTGTGCAAGTGGTGTAGTCCCGAATAAAAGGAGTAGTCTCTAATTTGTGGGTGCTGTAGTCGCCACACTTCTTCCAATCCCCAGTGCCTTGCCCATTCCCTAAGGTTCTCCGCCATTGCATACGCCGCCGCCGCCACCGCCAAAGGGGGAAGGGAGCGGTCCAGTCCAGTGTCCAGCACACAATTAAAGTCTCCTCCTACGATGAGGTGGCTCCTGGAATGCCAGGCCATACGTCCAGAGAGCACCTGCCAGAATGCAGTCTGTGCCTGATTAGGTGCATTTATAAAACTTAGCATTATGGGCCTGCCTTGCAACCTGCTCTCCACTATAACATATCTGCCCTCTGGGTCCAGTTCTGTTGCTAGAGACTCAAAAGGGACCCCAGCCCTAATCCAGATTAATTCCCCTCTCGCATATGCCAACTGTACTGTGCCCCCTCCATCTACGCCTCAATTTATCCACCTCTCCAGTAGTAAGGTGTGTCTCCTGGAGCAACGCTATGTGTACCCCTCTTCTCTATAGATAAGACAGGATCTTATGACGTTTGGCAGGCGACCCCATCCCCTGGATATTCCAAGTGATTAACTTACAGTCCATCCACATGTATGTGTTGGGGCATGCAAGATCGCCACCCACCCCCGGTAACTCTCGATTCTTGTACCATTCCTCCACCCCATGTGTGCCTTTAGAAGAAATTCAAATATATCTAGTCCCTTGCGCATGTATTGTAACACAAACATCTTCCCCCAACTCCCTCTCCCCAGGGCAGTACCATAACAGGCGGCTGCCCAGTATACGGTCATCAAACAAAACAGTAACGCTAAGTCATATAGTGTTCTTGCCATACGGTAGCTCAAGGTCGAGAATCCGGGTGGGAAAGCAATGTTCGCTTACAGGCACTTACCCAGGTCGCAGCCCCAGAGGTGGATTCTTCCCTCTATCGCTTCTCTCCCCTATAAATCAACGGCTGTCCGTGGAGACATTTTCGGGGCTTCGTCCGACCGGCAGGAGTCCGAATCTGTAGAGTGAGTTTGGTGGTCAGGGTGCCTTCCGCTGGCCTCCTCGGCCTCATTCCCCTGCCACAACGATGCAACAGCCTCCAGGGCCGAACGCTTGTCGAGATCTCTCTGTTCTGGTGTGGGTTTGGTTCTAGGTCAAGACCTAGTCCGGCGCGTTCTCTTTCCCCTGTGCCTTCGCATGCGGTATGCTCCCAACAGGGCATCTGAGCCTTCCCCCGCACTGTTCGCTTCCAGCCACTCCCAGGCCTCCTCCGGTGTCTGTAAGAACGTGCTGAGTCCCTCCTGCATTACTCTCAATTGTGGTGGAAACAAGAGCGAATATTGCACTCCCGCTTCTCTCATGGCTCATTTCACCGCCATGTATGATGCTCGCTTCGATTGTACTTTGGCAGTAAAGTCCAGAAAGAGACTGACCACTCCATTGTCCACCTCGAAGGGCCCAGCCTCTCTGGCCCTCTGCAATAGGATGTCCCTATCCCTGTAGTGCAGCAATTTGGCTACTACTGTTCGTGGGGGTCTTCCAAGCGCTGCCGGCTGGCCCGGTACTCGTGAGCGCTTTCCAAAGTGAAGAATGGGGTGAGGAGGCCCGGGGCAACTTCCTGCTGCATCCATCCTTCGAGGAAGGTTACCGCATCCTTCCCTTCGACCCCCTCTGGCAGGCCAATAATGTGTATGTTGTTTCTGCGGTTTTGGCCTTCAGCGTCCTCAGCCCAGCGCTCTAACCTTTGTACCTGTTCTGTTAGGTGCATGATTGTGGCCTGTATCTCTTGGTGTGCTGGGGCCAGGGCTGTGAGCATCGTCTCCGCGCTCTGAACTCTATCCACCAATTACTGGTGGTCCGCCCATAGTAGACTAAGTTCCACTGACACCTGTCCAATATCCCGCTGGTGAGTGGTTTTGGACTCTTCTATTGCCCCCAATATTTTATCCAAAGTTACTTGTATGGATTGAGGTACTGATTCGGCCATTTCCGAAGCGCTCAGTTCAGCAATGCGATCCCTGCCTTGCAACAGTCCCTTCTTGCGGATTCTGGCCGACATGCAGCTCCAGTGCCTGCTCCCTCTATGCCAGTAGCACTCGTTGCGGGTGCGCACCTGGACGCTTCTCAGCCAATGCGATACATATACGTGTTATGAGCGGTTCCTCGCCTTGTGTTCGGTCACTCCTAGTAGCGTGTGGCCGTCAATCGCTGCTTTACCTTCTTCGGTGTTACCCAGGTGCCCGGGCAGCTTCTCCAATCCGCTGGGAAGGGCACGACCTCTCCCCCGAACCCTGCCAGGTGACAAGCAACAGGCTTTTGCCAGACAACGTCCGACCCAAATACTCTGAACACACCATTTCGTGGACAATAGGTCCAGAACTCATCATGCGGTCTATGCTAGTGTGCAAGTGGTGTAGTCCCGAATAAAAGGAGTAGTCTCTAATTTGTGGGTGCTGTAGTCGCCACACTTCTTCCAATCCCCAGTGCCTTGCCCATTCCCTAAGGTTCTCCGCCATTGCATACGCCGCCGCCGCCTCCGCCAAAGGGGGAAGGGAGCGGTCCAGTCCAGTGTCCAGCACACAATTAAAGTCTCCTCCTACGATGAGGCGCTCCTGGAATGCCAGGCCATACGTCCAGAGAGCACCTGCCAGAATGCAGTCTGTGCCTGATTAGGTGCATTTATAAAACTTAGCATTATGGGCCTGCCTTGCAACCTGCTCTCCACTATAACATATCTGCCCTCTGGGTCCAGTTCTGTTGCTAGAGACTCAAAAGGGACCCCAGCCCTAATCCAGATTAATTCCCCTCTCGCATATGCCAACTGTACTGTGCCCCCTCCATCTACGCCTCAATTTATCCACCTCTCCAGTAGTAAGGTGTGTCTCCTGGAGCAACGCTATGTGTACCCCTCTTCTCTATAGATAAGACAGGATCTTATGACGTTTGGCAGGCGACCCCATCCCCCGGATATTACAAGTGATTAACTTACAGTCCATCCACATGTATGTGTTGGGGCATGCAAGATCGCCACCCACCCCCGGTAACTCTCGATTCTTGTACCATTCCTCCACCCCATGTGTGCCTTTAGAAGAAATTCGAATATATCTAGTCCCTTGCGCATGTATTGTAACACAAACATCTTCCCCCAACTCCCTCTCCCCAGGGCAGTACCATAACAGGCGGCTGCCCAGTATACGGTCATCAAACAAAACAGTAACGCTAAGTCATATAGGGCCTGATTCTAACTTTGGAGGACGGTGTTAAACCGTCCCAAAAGTGGCGGATATACCACCTACCGTATTACGAGTCCATTATATCCTATGGAACTCGTAATACGGTAGGTGGTATATCCGCCACTTTTGGGACGGTTTAACACCGTCCTCCAAAGTTAGAATCAGGCCCATAGTGTTCTTGCCATACGGTAGCTCATGGTCGAGAATCCGGGTGGGAAAGCAATGTTCGCTTACAGGCACTTACCCAGGTCGCAGCCCCAGAGGTGGATTCTTCCCTCTATCGCTTCTCTCCCCTATAAATCAACGGCTGTCCGTGGGGACATTTTCGGGGCTTCGTCCGACCGGCAGGAATCCGAATCTGTAGAGTGAGTTTGGTGGTCAGGGTGCCTTCCGCTGGCCTCCTCGGCCTCATTCCCCTGCCACAACGATGCAACAGCCTCCAGGGCCGAACGCTTGTCGAGATCTCTCTGTTCTGGTGTGGGTTTGGTTCTAGGTCAAGACCTAGTCCGGCGCGTTCTCTTTCCCCTGTGCCTTCGCATGCGGTATGCTCCCAACAGGGCATCTGAGCCTTCCCCGCACTGTTCGCTTCCAGCCACTCCCAGGCCTCCTCCGGTGTCTGTAAGAACGTGCTGAGTCCCTCCTGCATTACTCTCAATTGTGGTGGAAACAAGAGCGAATATTGCACTCCTGCTTCTCTCATGGCTCATTTCACCGCCATGTATGATGCTCGCTTCGATTGTACTTTGGCAGTAAAGTCCAGAAAGAGACTGACCACTCCATTGTCCACCTCGAAGGGCCCAGCCTCTCTGGCCCTCTGCAATAGGATGTCCCTATCCCTGTAGTGCAGCAATTTGGCTACTACTGTTCGTGGGGGTCTTCCAAGTGCTGCCGGCTGGGCCGGTACTCGTGAGCGCTTTCCAAAGTGAAGAATGGGGTGAGGAGGCCCGGGGCAACTTCCTGCTGCATCCATCCTTCGAGGAAGGTTACCGCATCCTTCCCTTCGACCCCCTCTGGCAGGCCAATAATGCGTATGTTGTTTCTGCGGTTTTGGCCTTCAGCGTCCTCAGCCCAGCGCTCTAACCTTTGTACCGGTTCTGTTAGGTGCATGATTGTGGCCTGTATCTCTTGGTGTGCTGGGGCCAGGGCTGTGAGCATCGTCTCCGCGCTCTGAACTCTATCCACCAATTACTGGTGGTCCGCCCATAGTAGACTAAGTTCCACTGACACCTGTCCAATCTCCCGCTGGTGAGTGGTTTTGGACTCTTCTATTGCCCCCAATATTTTATCCAAAGTTACTTGTATGGATTGAGGTACTGATTCGGCCATTTCCGAAGCGCTCAGTTCAGCAATGCGATCCCTGCCTTGCAACAGTCCCTTCTTGCGGATTCTGGCCGACATGCAGCTCCAGTGCCTGCTCCCTCTATGCCAGTAGCACTCGTTGCGGGTGCGCACCTGGACGCTTCTCAGCCAATGCGATACATATACGTGTTATGAGCGGTTCCTCGCCTTGTGTTCGGTCACTCCTAGTAGCGTGTGGCCGTCAATCGCTGCTTTACCTTCTTCGGTGTTACCCAGGAGCCCGGGCAGCTTCTCCAATCCGCTGGGAAGGGCACGCTCCTCAGCCCCCTGTTTGAACTGTGTTCCGGCACTAGCTCCCTCGCCCCTTCTGCCCAGGCTCGGTCGGTTCGCTGCTTCCGCCTCTCAGGTGAGGATTGTCTTCCCCTTGGCCAGGCCACTTCTGCGTTGCTCCCCGGGGCCCCCAGCGCTCACCTTGGTCCTTGCGTCTTCAGTACAGTGCCTCTGGGTCAGGCAGCAATCGATCGAGGACCCCAACTGGCCGTCCCCACCAGCTTGTCTCCGATCGCGTCCTCACACCACTCTCCAGTCTTCCTCCACCGGTCAGGGCCACCACCTTCTAGACAGAATTCTGCCAGCACTCACTTTCATTGTGGCACTGCCTCAGTCCCAGGGTCGCCTCTCAGGAGTCCGATTTTAACTAGTCGGTGACAGTGTCATTTCGCCGATTGCCAGTCACGGGCCCGCACTCTCTCTGACGAGACCCCCTCTCCCACCGATCGCCGCTTCCCATACGTTTTCCTCTTGTAGCCCCTCCACGGTCTTCCGTCTGCCACAAGAGCATGCCGCTAGCCGTCAACCGCTCAGGCGGCTCTCTCACCTCCGCTACTGCCCATCCTGCAAGTCGGCCGTGGGATGCGGCTTGACACTAGGCCGCGTTCTGACCGGGGTCGGGGAGCCCTCTACGGTTCTCTACTCCAGGCTATGGGCAGTCGTCCACAGGCCTCTGTGGGTCCGCTCACCGCTCTGCAGCCCCGAGCTGGGTACGGGGTCCCTCTGGGGTCAATATAAAAGGATAACTCTTAGGCCTTTGCGGAGCAGCGTTTTCACACGTCTGCCATTGCTGCCGCTCAGGCCACGCCCCCTTGTCCGCATAACCAGACTTTATTACTTCCCTAGAAGAGCCAATCTTTGTAGTTTTAGAATAACAACAGTGTGTTGATGGTAACGCAGGTTAATGATGCGAAACAAAATAGTTTTCTTTAAGGATGGTGCAAATTTAATTTAACTGTGCTCTTTGGCAAGTTCCTTGAAAATCGAATCACTCAAGTCTCTACTTGACTTGACTTGCTGGGACAAGGCTATTCTTCCTGATAAGCAGCTGTGTGTAGTGCTGAGGTTGGAGCAGTCGCCAATTGGAGGATTTCTTGAATATTAGTGGCAGGCACGGATATGAAGGTGAAATTCCAAAGCTGAGCACTGCCTGAAGGCATCAAGTGTCAGAGATCTGTTGATCAAGAAAGTCCTCTTTGTTTGGGTCTCAGACAGCTGTGAGTTTGGCATCTTGTTAGCAAGATGAGTTTCTAGCACCTCACCTCTGGCCAAAAAGTAGTCTGGAAATAGAGTTAATGAGATCTTTAAACTGAGGAGTCTTAGTGCAACACGGAGTCCATGGCTGTGATTTTATAAGGATCCTTTAGAGTTCCTTTGTGGGGCCCTTGGCTCTGGGGATCAGGTTTGACTAATATAATTTTTCTGCTTCCTTGATGGAAGATTTCTAAATCCGGCTGATCCTCAGTAGGCAAACTATGTAGAACACATTTCATAATTTTTTCCATTCATATTGAAGATTAGCCATTTTATCTTCATCCTTTCATTGAGCTAAGATATCATGTCATATACAGTGCACATGTATTTTGAGAGGAATGACTGACAGAGGCTTTGGAGAGCCAAGTTCACAGCTGCTTACCATCTTTTGTTTGGCAGCTTTATGGAAGAGATGAGAATTGAGTCCCAAGAGGTAAGGTCTGTTCCAGTGTCTTTGGGAGCAGTAATGGTGAAGAAGGACATTTCCACACTAGATAATAATAACCCTTCCACTTTGGTACAGAACTATACTGAGAAAAAAGCTGAGTAATATGGCCCCCATTCACAAACTGCATGTTTTAATATGCACACTACAAAATGATATTCACAAACCTACAGCCAAAACCTCCACCTCTCCTATCTTTTCTTTGTGGAGGTCTTCGCCATATGTACAGAGCTTTCTGCACACGTAGGTATGATAGCAGGCTGGAAGAGTGGGTGGAAAATGGGGAATACATATTACTAAATGAGAGGGATTTAGGGAAATAGGAGACATTTAGGGAGGGGCTAATAAAAAAATACACCTACAAATAAGACCACTGCTATTAAAAAAATATGCTTTTAATTCTATTGCAAATTGAATAGGGGAAAAACAGGTTCAAAGGTACTCCAGCCAAGCCTTAGTCATTCAAGCACTACTTCTATGGAAGTATGTTTCCATACCTAGAAATCAATGGAGTAATAAAGGCACCAAATAATAATAAAATGGAAATAATAGGTAAATATTGTTTATGACTAACAATTGTGTAATCGCAATTTAATAGCAAAGCTTACAGCACTTGGAACACACCTGACAAAGCAACAACTCAGGATTCCACCACCCATCTACAGGTGAAACTCAGTATAACACCATCCAGTCACAAGCAGCTACAAACAACTTTCCTTGCTTCACTATGTCTGTGAATATCCCCTTCTGTGCCGTGGACGTAGTGGTTACGTCCTGCGGCAGTGCTTCTGTGCCGAGGACGTAACCATTACATCCTCGGCCCGGAGCCCAGAGGGAGCACTAGCGCTCCCTCCGTGGGGTTCCCCCCTACTCCCCCAAGGCGAGGATGGAAGGGGAAGACCTTCCCCTTCCACCCCCCCACAACCCCCCTCCACACCCCTGTAATGATATCAGTGCGCGATTGCGCGCTGACATCATTACACACTGCCGGTCCCACTGGTAGCCATTTGCTTTCAGATTGCGTATGGAGAAACAGGTGAGTTTCTCCTCTGGCGGGTGGGGGGTTTGGGACAAAGAGGCACTGGGGGAAAGGAAAGGCTTTTCCTTTCCCCGGTGCCTCTTTGAGCATTCCTGCTGCACGATCGCATCGCGATCAGGCAGCAGGAATGCCCACTAGACGCCAGGGATTTAAATTTTTTTTTTGTAAAATGTTTTCATGTTTGGGAGCGGCCCCTTGGGCAAGGGTCGCTCCTATTTGGGGGGCATGTTTGTGTGGCCATTTCTGCCCCCCTTGGGGGCAGATCGGCCTAATATTTTTAGGCAAAACCACTAGACGCCAGGGATTTTCATTGTTGAAATATTTATGTTGTGTTTTGTGCTGGGGAGCGGCCCCTTGGGCAAAGGTTGCTCCCATTTGGGGGCCATGTTTGTTGTGGCCTTTTCTGCCCCCCTTGGGGGCAGATCGGCCTTATATTTTTAGGCTAATCTGCCCCCAAAGGGGGCAGAAACCACTAGACGCCAGGGATTCTTTTTTTCGTCTTTTTTTCTGCTGTGTTTTGTGTTGAGGAGCGGCCCCTTGGGCAAGGTTCGCTCCCATGTGGGGGGCATGTTTGTTGGGGGCAGATCGGCCTATTATTTTTAGGCTGATCTGCCCCCAAGGGGCCAGGGATTTTTTAATATGTTTATTTTTGTTGGGGGGTCCCCCTTGGGCAAGGGGTGCCACCCCAAGGGGGGCATTGAACTGTTGGCCATTTCTGCCCCCCTTGGGCGCAGATGGGCCTATCTTTTTAGGCCCATCTGCCCCAAGGGGGCAGAAGCCACTTAGACACCAGGGATAGTGTGTGTGTGTGTGTTAGTGGAGGGGGGGCAACCCCTTGGGCAAGGGTCGCCCCCTTTGGGGGCACGTGTACCAAGGCCATTTCTGCCCACCTTGGGGACAGATCGGCCTATTATTTTTAGGGTCATCTGCCCCCAGGGGGTCAGAAACCACTAGAACGCCAGGGATTCTTTTTGTATATGTTTATTTATGTGGGGGGGGCGTCCCCTTGGGGAAGGGGCACCCCTCCAAGGGGTGCATTGGACTGTTGGCCATTTCTGCTGCCCTTGGGGGCAGATGGGCCTATTTATTTTAGGCCCATCTGCCCCAAAGGGGGGCAGAAGCCACTTAGACACCAGGGATAGTGTGTGTGTGTGTTAGTGGAGGGGGGGGGCAGCCCCTTGGGCAAGGGTTGCCCCCCCTTCGGGGGCCTGTGTACCAAGGCCATTTCTGCACCCCTTGGGGACAGATCAGCCTATTATTTTTGGGCTGATCTGCCCCCAAGGGGGGCAGAAACCACTAGAATGCCAGGGATTTTTTTTATATGTTTATTTATGTGGGGGGCATCCCCTTGGGCAAGGGGCACCCCCCCAAGGGGGGCATTGAACTGTTGGCCATTTCTGCCCCCCTTGGAGGCAGATGGGTCTATTTTTTTTAGGCCCATCTACCCCCAAAGGGGGGCAGAAGCCACGTAGGCACCAGGGATAGTGTGTGTGTTTTTTGTTTTGTTTGGGTGTGGCCCCCTGGGCAAGGTTCGCTCCCCCTAGGGACACACTACTAAAGGTATTTTCTGCCCTCCTTGGGGCACATAGGCCTATTATTTAGTAGGCCCATCTTCCCCTATGGCAGAATCCACTTAGGTACCAATTTCCAAATGCTTGATGGTGGGATGTTTGTCAACTGCCGAAGTATTTGCAGTGGTGATTAAGGTTTTTCCTCCTTTTTGTTCTAGTTCAAACCTTTTGCTTTCTTTGCTGTGGCTCCTTGTGGTTTTGGCGGTGGTTGACCTGCGGTTTGCATAGTTGCATGTTTTAGGTAAGTAAAAACAATTTACTCCAAAGGAGTATTGTTGCCATGCATGAATGACATGTTTGTAGGTGGTGTACTAAATGCAGGTTTGTGTGAAATTGTCCTTAGATTTGTGCACAATGATATTTGTGTTGTCTTATTTCTAATTTGCTTTTCTTTCTTTCTTTCTTTTCAGTGGGATATCATTGGTGATTGCTGTGTCTGTGCAGAGTAGTTGCTGGTGATTCAAGATTTTTCAGGAAGGTGAGCAGTATAGTTTTTGAGTTTATAACTCTTACTAATAAAGCTACACTTTATTACTTATCTTACACAGTGCTGGTTGTTGGTGGTGCATTTGTCCAGTTAATTTTCGTAGGAAAGATCATGGCTAGCCGCAGGATGACTGCTCAGCATGTGGTTGGTATGCTTTTTGAGTCATTGTCTGATCATGATTATGAGACAGACTCTGCATCTGAGGCAGAGGAGGAAGTGAGAGATTCTGGCAGTGAAGTTTCTGTCGGAGAGGAATCTTCTGAAGGAGAAGCCACACTCAGTGCAGATGAAGGGCCTGTTTCAGAGGAGGACACTGATGTGCCATTAGTGCAGCAACCTGGGGCTGAAAGGTTTCCCCTTAGAAGACCTGAATTCTGGGTTGCCCCAAACATGGAGCAGCCAGAGTTGCACGCCTTTACTGGTCTCCCGGGGTGTAGAGTCAATACAGATAACTTTTTACCTGTCAATTTCTTTGAGTTATTTGTGGATGATGTGTTTTTGGAAGAGATTGTTGTGTGAGCAGACTAATTTGTATGCGGAGCAGTATTTGAGGGACAACGCTGCTAGACTTAGGCCGCACTCTAGAGCTGCCCAGTGGATTCCCACAAATTTTGAGGAGATGAAAAGGTTTTTAGGTTTGACTCTTTTGATGGGGTTAATAAGGAAGCCGTCACTGGCTTCTTATTGGTCTACTAGTCCCTTGATGGCAACAGCTATATTTCCTGCAACAATGAGTCATAATCGGTATTTGCTTCTTCTTAGGATGCTGCATTTTATTGACAATGCATTAGCCTTGCCACGAGATCACCCTGATTCTGACCTTCTTTTTAAGATTAGGCCTGTCCTTGATCATTTTGTAGATGGGTTTTCAGAGGTCTATGTTCCAGACAAAGAAATAGCTGTGGACCAGTCTTTGGTCCTCTTCAAGGGTCGTTTGGTTTTTAGGCAGTACATTCCTAGCAAGAGGGCACTATGTGGAATTAAATTGTATATGCTGTCTGAAAGTAATACAGGATATGTTTGGAATTTCTGTGTCTACACTGGTAGGGATTCCAGTATTGACCCCCCGGGTTGTCCTCCCACTTTTGGAGTTACTGAGAAAGTTGTGTGGGAACTTGGTAAACGACTGTTCAACAAAGGTCACCATTTGTATGTAGATAACTTTTACACTGGAGTGCAGTTGTTCAAGGAATTGTTTAGAGGGGACACTGTTGCTTGTGGCACAATTCGTTGTAACCGGAAAGGCTATCCAAGGGAGCTTGTCTGTAAACACTTCAAAGGGGACAGTGCAGTGCCTTGCGGAATGATGAGCTGCTAGCTTTGAAGTTTTCAGACAGGAGGGATGTCTACATGCTAAGTACTATCCATGATGAGAGTACTTCCCAGTGTCTGTTTGGGGCCAGGTTGCTGAAGTCCGCAAGCCTGTGTGCATTTTAGATTATAATAAGCACATGGGAGGTGTAGATAGAGTTGATCAAAGGTTGGAACCTTATACTGCTATTCGTAAGTCTTACGTTTGGTATAAGAAGTTAGCAATTCACCTCTTCCACTTAACAACTTTTAATGCTTTTATTGTGTTTAAGGATAGGTCTCCAGAGTCAAAGATGACATTTGTGAAATTTCAGGTGTCAGTGATAGAGAGCCTTATTGTGGTGGAACAGGCCAGAGTTCCTAGAGAAGCAGTGGTGGAGGATGTGGCTTGATTGAAAGATCGCCACTTTGCTGAGCACATTCCTCCCACACCCAAAAAAGACTTTCCAGCTAAGAAATGTAGAGTGTGTTTTCGAAGAGGTATCCGGAGGGAGACTCGAATGTACTGCCCAGATTGTCCTTCAAAGCCTGGGCTGTGTGTGGGTGGTTGTTTTAAGAATTACCACACCCAGAAGAATTACTGGGAACAACCATGAGTGTAAACTGTCTGTTCTGTATTTTCATGTGTTCAGTTTTATGGTTAGCATTTCTGTCATGTACTTAGTTAGAGCTTTTGTGTTTGTAGTTTTGTAATTATTTCTAATTAGTTAGTAGTTTCTTTGTTTAAAAAAAAAAAAAAAAAATACATTGATGCCATTGTGTGTGGAGTGGGGCTTGGCTGAGGGTGTACATAGTGTACATATTGACTTGCTGTTGGCTACTGCAACACACTGCTAGCCAAACACTAGTCCACACACTCCCATCAGCTGGTGTGATTGCTGTATCAGGCATGTGGGCGTATGTAAGTGATGGGCCCTTGAGTGGCGCTGTCTGTCGATGCGAGTGTTGTAAAGTTCTGGGCCCGTGGCTGGCGGTGTGAATTGTCTTGTGCATGTCATGTATGAAAGGTGTGTGAATGGACTGTAAAGCGGTTGGTGCCTTGCCGTGGCTTTACAGCTCATGAGCTGTGAGTCATTGGTTCCATTTTTTGGCCTTTCAGTTATTAACAGTGCATTTCATTTTTGTGATATCTCTTGTTAATAAAATTTGATCCACTGAACCATCACTCACCCTTGTGGCAAATCCAACCAACATGTGTGGTAAAAATGACAAATCCTGCTCCGCTGTAATCAGGCGTCGCAGCACACCTGTGACAGGCTAGGTGCCTTGGGTGGGACCCCGATGATGAAGCATGCCACCAACTTGGTTGGTGGGTGAGGGGTCTTTTTAACATAACCTAAGTGTGTTTCTTGTCACAATTTTAGTGTTTGGAAAATCACATAAGTATGTGGACACACCAAAATGATCTATTGTAAAACTACCTGTTTTTTGGGGGGGGTGGGGTGGCACCTATGGTTTTGGTCCCGGGTGCGGCCTTCATCTAGGGAAACCTACCAAACCCAGACATGTTTTAAAAATAGACACCCCAAGGAGTCCAAGGAGTTGTGGCTTGCCTGTATCCCCCAACATTTTCTTACCCAGACTCCTCGGCAAACCTCAAAATGTGCATTAAAAAATCATATTTTCCACTCTTTTCTTTGTAGGATCACTGCTGCTGCCAAATTTCCTACCACCCAGCATTCCCCTCAGTCCGCCAAGTAAAATGATACCTCACTTGAATGGGACCCCAAAGCAGAGTCAGCCTAAAAGATGTATAAAAGAAAAATATGTGCTTATCAACTTGCTGTGCTATCCCCTCAATCTCTACAAGTTTTGGGCACAAGTGAGGTACCATTTTTATCGGGAGACTTGGGGGAACGCTGGGTGAAAGGAAATTTGTAGCTCCTGTCAGATTCCAGAACTTTCTGTCACCGAAATGTGAGGAAAAAGTGTTTTTTTGGCCAAATTTTGAGGTTTGCAAAGGATTCTGGGTAACAGAACCTGGTCAGAGCCCCACTAGTCACTTCATCTATGATTCCCCTAGGTGTCTAGTTTTCAAAAATGCACTGGTTTGCTAGGTTTCCCCAGGTGCCGGCTGAGCTAGAGGCCAAAATCCACAGGTAGGCACTTTGTAAAAAACGCCTCTGTTTCCTGTGAAAAAATGTGATGTGTCCATGTTGTGTTTTGGGCCATTTTCTTTTGTGGGCGCTAGGCCTACCCATGCAAGTGAGGTACCATTTTTATCGGGAGACGTGGGGGAACACAGAATAGCAAAACAAGTGTCATTGCCCCTTGTCTTTCTCTACATTTTTTCCTTCCAAATGTAAGGCAGTGGGTAAAATAGACGTCTATTTGAGAAATGCCCTGTAATTCACATGCTAGTATGGGCACCCCGGAATTCAGAGATGTGCTAATAACCACTGCTTCTCAACACCTTATCTTGTGGCCATTTTGGAAATACAAAGGTTTTCCTGATACCTATTTTTCACTTTTTATATTTCAGCAAATGATTTGGTGTATACTCGGTATAGAATAAAAACCCATTGCAAGGCGCAGCTCATTTATTGGCTCTGGGTACCTAGAGTTTTTGATGAACCTACAAGCCCTATATATACCCGCAACCAGAAGAGTCCAGCAGACGTAACGGTATATTGCTTTAAAAAATCTGACATCGCAGGAAAAAGTTACAGAGTAACACGTGGAGAGAAGTGGCTGTTTTTTTCACCTCAATTTCAGTATTGTTTTTATTTCAGCTGTTATTTTCAGTAGGAAACACTTCTAGGATCTACACAAATGACCCCTTGCTGAATTCAGAATTTTGTCTACCTTTCAGAATTGTTTAGCTTTCTGGGATCCAGCATTGGTTTCCCACCCATTTCGGTCACTAACTGGAAGGAGACTGAAAGCACAAAAAATATTAAAAATGGGGTATGTCCCAGTAAAATGGCAACATTGTATTGAAAAATTGGGTTTTCCAGTTCAAGTCTGCCTGTTCCTGAAAGCTGGGAAGATGGTGATCTTGCCACCGCAAACCCTTTGTTGATGCCATTTTCAGGGAAAAACCCACGAGCTGCTTTCTGCAGCCCTTGTTTCCCATTTTCTTTTTTAAATTAACTTTACACTGTATTTTGGCTAATTTCTTGGTCTCCTTCAGGGAAACCCACAAAGTCTGGGTACCTCTAGAATCCCTAGGCTGTTGGAAAAAAAGGACGCAAATTTGGCGTGGGTAGCTTATGTGAACAAAAATTTGAGGGCCTAAGCTCGAACTGCCCCAAATAGACAAAAAAAGGCTCGGCACAGGAGGGGGAAAAGGCCTGGCAGCGAAGGGGATATCTTAGGAGCTGTGCCCCTCACTTTGATAAACAGCTATTGGAGTAGGAGAAAGACAGGGTATACAAGCAAATGACCAGCGTCTTGGCATGTCCATGGGGGCAGTCATAGACACATACTAAATTGGACATTGTACCTGAGGTGATCATTAACATGGGTGCAAACTGGGAGCAAGAGCCTGATTCAGCTACAGTCCACTCAGGTTATCACAGCTCATGTTAAAATACTAGCTGTACTCAGTTCAAGACCACTGGGTCAGTCTAGAAGTTCAGTTCAGATAATGTAGGCATTTCACTGGAAAGTATGTCATTGATTGCACTAGGTACTGAACTGCCTAAACAGAAGAGTGCAGCACTTTGTGCTTCTGCCAGTGACTGTAGCATGGCAGCAAAGAGTGGGAAGGACAATGCAATCAAAGGCATCTATGACATGAGGGATGTGGACTAAGGCATAGACTCATGTGGCACTTCAAGTACCTCACTTCAAGGAAAACGTTTACTGCAATAGGTACACTCTTGCATGGTCTTTGGTTGCTGGGGATCTCAAAGATAAAAAGTAACAGGTAAGTTATAACATCTCACACTGGGCAACTGGTGGATGGCATACCAATTATGCTCACTCATTAGTAATTACACCATAAATATATATCACTCATATTTGCTGCATGTATGGATATATGATGCAGTGCATTTAGAATATAAGCACATTTTAAGCAGTATCACATCTTAGTGTGGTGAGATGAACTAAGGTTGTGAGGAGCTTGAGGGAGAGAGCATACCCGGCACTGCACTTGTAACAATCTCACCAGAGGTACGGCACACCCTCGTACACAAGCCACTATTTAACACACTTTTAGTATCCTTAAGTTGGGCTTCAGATGTCCAGATGACACACGGAAAGGCGGAATTGCTGCCACCTGCCCACCCCAAAGCTGTGTACAAGATAGTACGAGATTGTTGCAAGCTGCACATTTACCAACCCGGGGAACCTGGATTTGACCTCTTTCAAATGATAATGTATGCAGTGCAGGATCAAATAGCTGACTCATTTTTCATTTGATCCGCTAGTTTCATTGCTGCATTTATGTGGTTGGACATTGTCTAGTTAATAATAAGGTGCTGTATGTGGATTGTATATAAGTCGCCCTTCACATTCAAACAGTGCTCTCTCAAATGTCGAAGTGTATTCGTAACTAGAACATAGCATGTTTGTGACATTATGGTATGCAATTATTCTCACACTTTTACCTTTGAACACTGGGGAAAAATCAGTCACACAGAATACTCAAATATGTATATATACGACTTAACACCTTAATTGTGACATGATGTACTTACATTGTAATTGCCTGTAACATTTATCCTGCACTGCCAATGCACTGACAGTGTCTGTGACCTGCCAAAAAGCTGCTTCTGTGGTCAGCTGAGGGTTAGGTAAATGGAGACAGACCATGCAGTTGTTTGTAATGTTCGAACACAAATGTAACTACAATTGCTGTCTCCTCAGTGAAATTCTTATTGAGTGGTATAGCCTGAATCCCAGAGGATGGATGTGGTTCCTTATGGCTGCAAGGTCACGTTGTCCTAGGGGAAAATGACAGAACCTAGAGCAGTGGTCTCCAAACTCTGTTATGTCAAGCTCCCCCGAACCTGAGCAATTTTTTTGCAGTCAGTCCCCCCTCAAACTCCAAAGGTGGTGAATGCAGTCAAGGGTGAGGAGGTTTACTAAATCATTGGCTCTGAAAAGTGCTAAGCTGACCTTTCTTGACCCAGTCCTATCCTGAAGAATCTCTAAACTTCCACCCAAGATCTTACCTAGGCAAAGCCCTATCTTGTCTTCATCTGCAAAGCACCTCCCAGACATCCCAGTCTAACCCATTCCCTGGTTCCATTCTACATAACACCATTCACACATCCTTCACAAAGCCCCATCCATTTGGACACCACTCTGCAAGATACCATTTAGAGCCCTTCTTCAAAACCTAATCCAGATCGCTCATGAAAATCTCCAATTAAACAATACCTTCACTTTTACAGAGCTGTCAACTCGTGTGCAAATTGTTGGCGTCACCCACATTTGAAAGAGAAACTCAAATTTCTTTAAATTGGTCTTTTCACCTGCAGTTAGTCTTGAGACATTCACTGAGATTCCAGTATGAGCTGGCTGGGAAGGAGGTGTACAGTTTGGCTGCATAGTCCCGATTTGCAGGAGTGTCTTGATTCACTATATCAACAATAATCGAGCAGAAAAGGCAGAACCGCCCATCAAGACAGTACAGGCAAGCACTGGTGGAAGGTCAGATGGCCACATACTTACAGCTGAGACCGGCCTCATAAAGCGTTGGTTAGCTGACAATTTAAATGTTTCCAGGAAAAGGGGCTAACCTGCCCTGTATACCTAAAACGTTCGGGACCATATTTATACTTTTTTAGAGCCGCATTTGCATAATTTTTTGATTGTGTATTTTGTAAGTTTGCGCCGTTTTTGCGTCATAAATATGGGCTTCAATATCTAGCACCTAATAGAGAGGCTGTAGATGACCAGTTGTGCGGACTGGGAATGCAGAAGTGACAAAGAGACAGGGCATAGAACTGCAAAGGAACTGGGTGGTGAAGGGCAAAAGGAAGGTAGCAGTGAAGAGCTTTGGTGTAGTCCTGAACCAATAATTACTCATATATTGATCACAATACTAAATCCTGTCCCTGGTTCTAAACCACAGCAGTGTACTCCCCCAGGAGAGATGTCTTGTGCTGTAGCATCCTCACCTAGGAAAGGTCATTCAGGCTGACATTGCCCTGGCTGCTGCATGCATGCTCCCTCATATAAATTCTTTAGACAGCCAACGACCAAAAGTATTCATAATCAGAGTTAGAACACGCCAAATATATAGTTGGCAGTTGCTGCAATCAAAGAAGCTGTCTTTGAGAAGTTCTGAAGCTTGGTATTTATGTGGCTTGTTTATGTCCAACAACAAGGAAATAACTTCACTGTAGTTGAGGGAATAGGCAGGCCTTTCCTACAGATCAGGGTATTGGTGACATGTTTCAATAACCATCTTTCTGGCTGTAACATGGCTCTTTAAACCTTCTGCCTCCTAAAGTATACAGATATGTACATGTCAATATCTGATTTGACAGAACTTTGTTTTGTAATAGAACAGGAGGCAGATGTTAAGCCCCTGTAATCTTTTCCAAAGCAAATGAGTTCCAATTGCTGAGGAGAAAGTGTGCGCAATAGCTAAACATATAATGCTTTCCTTAGGATCTATGCAGACTTACAATTTCTGTAAAATAGCCCAAACCTTCACAAAGTCCCTTTCTTCTGAAATGTAATTCACTTCTTAAAATCAGAGGCACTGATATGACATAACACTATTGTCTGCACAGCTGTTGCAATCATCCAGTCTTGATAATCCCTCAACGAATTTATAAATAATGCCTGTCTTGTAGTTGTAGACATCACATAAATACAATCCAAACCATTTCATTTAAGGAACTATTATTCCAATATAAAATGTCTAAAAAAGAAAGAAAAATTGGACTTTATTTTTATCAGTGGTCAAACAACTCATTCACTTAATCATGATATAGGTTAGACTGCAGGCAATTTAAATGGATTGTCCTTCTGAATCTACTTAGAAGTAAAGTGTTTCTCATGATGGTAGCATGTTGGAGAGGAAACGATATATGAGGACATTAATAGAGAATTTTACAGTTATATGTGGTGGAAGAACAGTGTAGGTCTAAGTTCCACAATGATGCAGAGTTCACTGGAAAATAGAGTGCATGATCAGCAAGGTCTTAGTCTTAGTTAAAGGAAGACCTGTGTTTGCAAGCTTAGAGGATTTTATGGTCACAGCATCTAAGCATGTATTCTTTGTTCTTAAGAAGATTTATTAAATTGTATCAGCAAAAGACTTACAATAATATAAAACAAATTACACAGCAATGTAGCTAAATCCATATAAAACCATAATCACAATTTAAAAACATATTAGAAGCAATCAACACTTATCTAGTAAGTCCATTAGTCGTAAAACCCTGAACAGTTAATATAAATAATTAATTAATTAATTAATTAATAAACCGCTACACCCCCCCAACACATTTCAAGAGAGGGGCAGCCCCTTGACAGTGCCTACCCTTTTCTGGGAGGGGCGGGGGAGGGAGCGCAGAAGAATAGTGACTGTGTTCTTAAGAAAATTAAACATGTGACTGAAAGAATGTGAGCAAGATATAGGGTTAGCCAAGTACACACAGAATCTGTTAAGAAGTCTTGGGAGCAGAGCAATAAAACACACACACACACAGACACACGCATACGAAAGAAACAAATAAATGGTTTGTTAAGCACTGTTAGAATTACAATGAAGAATAGGTAGAGAAAAGGTTAGGAGTCTGATGACACAGGTGATGTGATTTTCTTGTAATAAGTATGTACTTGTTGAGTAGCCTATTGTTAGATCTTTTGTAAAAAAACATTGTTCACATAACTATAAAAGGGGCTGTCTGTGAACAGCCATTTAAGACCAACTGTTTACCTGTGTGGGGGTAGCTTTTGTCTCGGCTGCAATAGTAAACCTGCTTTTGCTTTTCTAAGAGGAGTCCTGTTATTTTGGTTTCCCTATAACAAGTATCTGTTTCTAGTGCAGGTGGGATTTGCCTGTCCTCAGCAATGCATCTAGCTTAACTCTTACATGTTATCATGCTTTGGAGTTGAAACAATTTCAGCATCTCCTTGTTTTCTTAGGGTAAAAACAGACCTGTGCAGTGGCGGAGCGAGAGGCTGAAAACAATGGACTTTAGACTATCAATTGAGTTCTAATAGAAAATCAACATTAATCACAACAGCTTTCTTTACACTGCTCCAAAATCTATGATTATTTTTACATAAGGGAGCACAGGAGATGTTCTGCCTAAATATCTGCTCAAAAATATCATCTGACTGTAATATAAAGGTCATAATATTGTGACTACAAAAATAAAATGGGCCAAATATTATGTCACTTTTAAAATCAATCAAACGGGATTTGTAAAGAGCAGCTTGTCACTCTCGAAGGTATGGAGGAGCTGAGAGTGTAGCTGCTAAGATCAGTCGAACAGCCAGATCTTGAGTCCTTTCCTAAATTCCAGAAGGGACGAAGAGGTCTGCAGGTGAAGGGGAGGTCTGGGATTTCCCTGCAAGGTAGGAGAAGGATTAAACTCCACTGTTGCTTCTGTGGATGCATGGGATGTGTGTGAGGGAGGTGGAGCACAGGAGTGTGTGGGGTTGGTGGAATTTCAGGCGGTGGTTGAGGTATGCTAGTCCTTAACAGTGAAGAGCTTTGTATGTGTAGATCAGTGTACTGAATTGGCATCTCTTCTGGAAGGGGAGCCAGTGGAGCTTCCTGAGGTGGGAGGTGAAGGCGGTCCGCTTAGGGAGGTTGAGGATGAGTCTGGCTGTTGCGTTCTGTATGGTCTGCAGTCTCTTCAGTATGTGTGAGGTGATTCCTACACAGAGTGCATTTCCGTAGTCCATTCGGCTTGAGACCAGGGCCTGTATGATAGTACATCTGCTGTTGACGGGTAGCCATTTGATGATCTTAAGGAGCACGCAAAGTGTTAGGAAGCAGGCGAAGGAGGCTGCACTGATTTGGTTTTTCATGGTGAGCTTGCTATCCAGTATGATGCCAAGGTTGAAAGTGTGGTCTGTCGGGGAGGATACCTGTCCGAGTTCCGAAGGCCACTAGGAGTCATTCCATGGGGAGGAGTTGTTTCCAAAGAACAGCACTTCCGTCTTGTCTGTATTGAGTTTTAGACAGTTGTTTTTCATCCGTTTGGCGAAGCTGGCCTTTGTGGTGGCTGGTTTTCTGAAAGTGAGAGGATCAGTTGGGTGTCATAGTATATGATGTTCATTCCATGGGATCTAACAGTGTTGGCTATAGTGGTCATGTGGATGTTGAATAATGTGGGACTGAGGAACAAGCCTTGCAGGGCACTGCAGATGTTGTCGTTGGGTCCCGAGATGAAAGGTGGTAGGCAGATACTCTGGGTTCCACCGGTGAGGAAGTATGCGATCCACTTGCGGGTGTTTCCTTAGGTTCCAATATGATGTAGCCTTATTATGAAGGTGTGGTTTGATACAATGTTGAATGATGCAGAGAGGTTGAGGAGGATAAGGGCAGTTGTTTCTTCTCTATCAAGGAGAACTTTGATTTCATCAGTGGCAGCGATCAGGGTAGTCTTGCTATTATGGTGGGAGCGGCATCTAGACTGGGTGGGGTTCAATAGGTTGTTCATCTCCAAGTGTTGGGTGAGTTGCCGGTTGACACCTTTTTCAAGTACCTTCGGGGGGAATAGCGAGCAGAGAGATGGGGAGGTAGTTATTGAGTTTGTTGGGATTGGCAGAGGGTTTCTTGAGAAGAGGTTCGACTTCTGCGTGTTTCCATACGTTGAGGAAGGCGCCAGCGGCGAGCATGCTAATGATTTTCTTGCTACCAAGGTTGAAGATGTGGTGGGAGCAGGAGTCAGTGGATGTCCGAGTGTACAGGAGTTCATGATGGCTCTTGTATTCTGTGCTGTGAGCTGGTCCCAAGAGGTGGGTGTTTCACTACTGTTTCAAAGTTTAAAAGGTTGTTAACAGTAATATTGTTTTTATGTATTTTAATGTATTGCTTTATCTTTTTTTTATGCAAAATTATAATTAAAAAAAAACTACTTTTCTCGAGTTGTTGAGTTTGTTGGGAGATCGAGAGAGTAGACTTGTTCATTAATCATACATTTATTAAAGTAACTGATTAACTTGTTGATTAATTTATGTATTTTAACGGTTATTTATGATGATATATTTATGTATTAAATTTGACAAAACATGCAATTAAAAAATTTACCCACCTAAAAACCCCACAACCCAAACTTGAATTTTGAATTTATCTTAATAATATGGTACTATGGTAATAACGTAACCATTTATCTGTTTAAATGTATTCTAGTTAGTTAAGTTAGGTATCAAATTCAGGGTGTGGGGTTTACTGGGGACTGGAAGGGTAGTTTTTTAAATACATTTTTTTTTAAACTGAGATTTATTCATTAATGTATTGCTTTTTTAAAATTGGCACTGAATGCATTGTTCATTTTTTATTTAAAAATAATGTTATAGTTTTTAAAAATTAACTTAAAAGAACACATTAACTATATTAACTTAAGCTTTCTAATAAAATTTAGAAACATGTTTTGTAAATTGTTTTATAGCATAGCATTTTCCTTAATATGTGTGTGTTTTCTGGGTATGCCGGAGGCATAATATTTGATAAAAATAGAAAAACAAAAATATATATTTTTAAATGTATATTTATTATATAAAATTATGTTCTTTTAAAAAAAAACTATTATATCCTTTCCCCTAACAAATTTTAAATAGCAATCATTAAACTATATTTCTTATGTGCAGTGAATGTGGGCCCCCTCCCCTTACGCATCTATACCCTGTCACCAATTCACAATTTACATTGGCATTGCAGTTAGAATACTAAATCTGCCCCCCAACACAGGTAAAAAGTGAGGAAAGTGGGAAAGTGCATACATTGGGGCAAGAACAGGCAGATTTTCTATTCTAACTGCAATGTTTGTTCGACTGGAGTTAGAATAGTAGACTTGTTTATTTCACCAACAAAATGAAGGTATTTTTTAGTGGTTATAGTACTGTATTTACAGCAGTGTATTTGAATAGTATTAAATCGTTGCTAATAGTTTTTCTTTTTGGTCAAATACGTTTTCATAAAGGTGAAAGTCTGTACATAGAGAATAAGATCATGTTGTAGCTTCTCCTGTCTGAACATAGTAGCCAATAACATAACACAGCTTATATCGAGACAGAAATTACGTCCAACAACCATTGTTCTTTGAAACTTTCAACCATTTCAACCATTTTAGCAATGAATATGAATAAAAGAAAAACATAAATATCAATTAAACCTAACATGGGAGATAGATGCTAACCAATATCTGGTAGAGCAGGTCAATCACCATGATAGGATAGAACCCCTATATTAATAGGTCTCCAGGGGTTTATCTCCTCAGTCAGAGCCCTAAGAAACAAATGCAGGGCCCTGGTGCAGGTGGGACAGGTGAACAGCGGCAGACCTACAGAAAAATAGGAGACTAGGTCCCCACATATATTAAAAATGTTTTGAGTCATCCACAAATATGTCCGCCATCCTCTCCAATGCCAATACCCTCCAAAGGCGGGTATGCCATTTTGTGAGCGCCGGGGGCCTCCTTTTTGCAAGTTGCCGATATTGCCATTTTAGCTATGCCCAGGCAAAACCAAAGGATTTCTCTATCACTGCGTGTTTGGTGGTGGAGAGAATCATTGCGTAGCCCCAGAAGGGCAGGGTGAGGAATTGGGTATCCTACCGCCGTTATCTGGAAATATTTTGTTCAACTTAGTAAGGTATAGATACTAGTCATACAGGATCTTGTAATGAGCTTCCCTCAGAGTCATGGACCAGTTGCACTCTAGAACATAGTTTGTCCCATTGTGTGTCGGGAATGTCGTCCATCAGAATTTATTCCAGTAAGTAAGTATAGGAAAGTACCATCTTTCTTGGCATGTTACCCTTAATTTTACATGTATGTCAGTATGTTTTTGCCTGTCTCACTGGGATCCTGCTAGCCAGGAACTCAGTGCTCATAGTTTGTGTATGCCTGTGTAGTGCCTAACTGTGTCACTGAGGCTCGGCTAATCAGAACCTCAGTGCTCATGCTCTCTCTGCCTTTAAATGTGTCGCTATAGGCTAGTGACTACATTTACCAATTTCAATTGGCATATTGGACCCTTCCTTATAAGTCCCTAGTATATGGTACCTAGGTACCCAGGGCATTGGGGTTCCAGGAGATCCATATGGGCTGCAGCATTTCTTTTGCCACCTATAGGGAGCCCAGACAAACCCTTACTCAGGACTGCCATTGCAGCCTGCGTGAAATAACGCACATGTTATTTCACAGCAATTTTCACTGCACTTAAGTACTTATAAGTCACCTATATCTCTAACCTTCACTTGCTGAAGGTTAGGTGCAAAATTACTAAGTGTGAGGAGACCCTTGCACTAGCAAAGGTGCCCCCATATAGTTCAGGGCCATTTCCCCGGACTTTGTGAGTGCGGGGACACCATTACACATGTGCACTACATATAGGTCAATACCTATATGTAGCTTCACAATGGTAACTCCGAATATGGCCATGTAACATGTCTAAGATCATAGAATTGTCCCCCATTCCAAATCTGATATTGGAGAGCCAATTCCATGCATCCTGGGGGCTCCACTATGGACCCCCAGAACTGCCAAAGCAGCCCTCTGAGGTCTTGCACTGCAGCTACAGCTCCTGCCACCTCACAGACAGGGTTCTGCCCTCCTGGGGTCTGGGCAGCACAGTCCCATGAAGGCAGAACAAAGCATTTCCTCTGAGAGCAGGGTGTTACACCCTCTCCCTTTAGAAATAGGTGTTACTGGCTGGGGAGGGGTAGCCTCCCCAGCCTCTCTGGAACTGCGTTGAAGGGCACAGATGGTGCCCTCCTTGCATAAGCCAGTCTACACCGGTTTAGGGAACCCCAGTCCCTGCTCTGGCGCGAAACTGGACAAAGGAAAGGGGAGTGACCACTCCCTTGTCCATCACCACCCCAGGGGTGGTGACCAGAGCTCCTCCAGTGTGTCTCAGACCTCTGCCATCTTGTTTTCAGAGGTGTGAGGACACTCTGGAGGCCTCTAAGTGGCAAGTGCCAACAGGTGACATCAGAGACCCCTCCTGATAGGTGCATACCTGGCTAGGTAGCCAATCCTCCTCTGAGGGCTATTTAGGCTCTCTCCTGTGGGCTTCCCTTCAGATTAAGAATTGCAAGAAGCCAGCAGGACTCCTCTGCACTACTCTCTTCGACTTCTGCAAAGGATCAACCACTGACTGCAAAACTGCAACAAAGTAGCCAGAAGACTACCAGTGACATTGTAGCGCCTAATCCTGCCAGCTTTCTCGACTGTTTCCTGTTGGTGCATGCTCTGGAGCTGCCTGCCTTCATCCTGCACTGGAAGCTGCGAAGAAATCTCCTGTGGGTCACCGGAATTTTCCCCCTGCTCCAGCAGGCACCAAACTTTAGCTTCACCGGTACTCTGGGTCCCCTCTCATCCTGACGAGCGTGGCCCCAGGAACACAGATGGTGGACCCAAGTGACCCAGACTGTCCAGAGGTCGAACTGTCCGAATTTGGAGGAGGTAAGTCCTTGCCTCCCCTCCCCAGGCAGTAACCCTGTGCACTGTGTGATCTGCAGCTACAAGGGCTTCTGTGCACATTTCTAAGAAAACCTGCATACACAGCTGAGCCTAGGTCTCCAGCACTCCATCCTGTGATGATCAGCTCCCTGAGTTGACCTCTGGTGTCGTGGGACCTCTCTTCGCAATGTTGAGACGACCGCTGTGTTCAGTCTTCTTGAACCCATGTTCAAGGACTCCTGCGGGTGCTTCCATCCTTCCAGTGGACTCTCTACGTTGCTGAGGGCCCCCTCTGCCTCCTCTCCTGAGTGGTGACATCCTGATCCTTCCTGGGCCCGGGCAGCACCCTTTTTCTCCAACTGCGACTCTTGCAGGTCGCAAGGCTTGTTTGCGGTATTTTGCAGAGGAAACAACTCTGCATCCTCCAGCACACCGTGGGACATCTTCTGCACAAAGCAGAACCTCCTACCTCCTTTCATTGGTGCAAAACCAGCCTCTTTTTCCAACCGGAGGCAGCCATATTGCACCTTCATCCGGGGTTTAGTGGGCTCCTACCCCCTAGACACTTTAGCGACTCTTGGACTTGGTCCCCATCCTTTGCAGGTCTTCAGGTCCAGGAATCAGTCTTCAGTGCTTTGCAGTCTGTTGTGGTCCTTGCAAAATCCTTTATCACGACTTTAGTGTATTTTGGGGGAAATAGTAGTACTTTACTCCTACTTTCCTGGAGTGGGGTCTCTTTTACACCCTTAGGCCCTCATTACAACCCTGGCAGTAAATGCCGCTTACCGCCGTGCCAACGGCCGGCAAGATACCGTGCCCGAGGCGGTAATCCACCACGGGTATTATAACCCACACAGAGAATACTGCCACAATACAGACACCCACACAAGTCCGCCACACCAAAGGTCAGTGATAAACTGGGGGTACCAGAACCCACACTGTTACGCCAACAGGAATACACCCACAGTATCACGTCCCAATCAACACAGCAGTATTTCAACCACGGTAAACCATTGGCGGTACATATCACTGCGCTCAAAATACACACACACATACAAAACCACACCACATTGGATTCAAAATATACACACCTGACACACATATACACCCCACACCCACACACCCACACCACTATGAAACACACACCCACATTACCCACAACCCTTTTAATGAAAAAAAAGAGACCAAGCACAGAGAGACAAGCAAACAGCACTCATCCAACAGAGGCACAGAACACCATCATTCATACACCATCCATGCAGATCACAGTATACACCCCAACACATCACCCCACACATCACCTCACACATATCACTCACAGCACATCCATGGCACCTCAAAGACACCCCAGGTTTTCTGAGGAGGAGCTAAGAGTCATGGTGGAGGAAATCATCTGGGTAGAGCCACAGCTATTCCGATCATAGGTGCAGCAGACCTCCATTGAAAGGAAGATGGAGCTATGGCGGAGAATCGTCAACAAGGTCAACGCCGTGGGACAGCATCCACTAACCAGGGATGACATCAGGAAAAGGTGGAACGACCTACGGGGAAGGTGCGTTTTGTGGTTTCAAGACACCAGATTGCTGTACAGAGGACTGGTGGTGGACCCTCACCTCCTCCTCCACAACTAACAACAAGGGAGGAGCAAGTCTTGGCGATCATTCATCCTGAGGGCCTCGCAGGAGTAGCAGGAGGACTGAACTCTGGTAAGTCAAATCTATACTACTATATCCCCCACCCTACCTGCATGCCATCACAAATCCCCACCCTCACCCCCACCATCACAACCCACACATCCCAAAACCAAGCCCTGCATGCAACACCAATGCATGGACACCCATCACCCCAGCATGCCCAGTAGAGAGACTCACCTAGCCCACAGAATCAGCAATCACACAAGGCCAGTGCAACAGGGAAACCACTATTATATAAGGGAAACACCCATCACACAAGATAGCACACACAGGTACAATAACAATGCATTTGCATCCCAACAGGACCCCTACCCAACGTCACCGGAGAAAAGGTGCCAGCTACATCCAGTCCCCCCACAGAAGAGGCCCACAGTGATGACAGCAGCTCTGCACGCCTGGATCACAATAACCAACCTGGCCCATCTGGGACCTCTGGACAGTCGGTTCCCTGCCACAGTCCCAAACCACCACAGAGCCTCCCCACTCAGGAAACACCACCACAGCACCCACCCAGCGGGCCCATGCCACTGTCCCCAGGACACGTCAATCAGCAGTGTGTCTACCACTACAGGGACCCCAGGCAACCCCACAAACCCAGGACGAGCAGGGACCTGGGGTCAGTGGCAGTGGCCACACGGTTCAGGGGACAGAGGCACAGGACAACAGGGAAGCTGGGAGGCCTGCTGTGCAACAGGGGGAGGACAGGCCAAGGGAACCGACCCTCCATGAGGCACTCTCAAACATCATGGGAGCATACCACCATTCCCAGGAGACCATGGGCACGGTACTGGCCAAGTTGCAGGCGACCCAGCGCTGCAGGAGGGACAGTACCTGGGATCATGGATTACCTAAAAAACATCTACACCATCCTGGTCACCATAGCAAGGGTGCTGGCTGACATGGGCAAGACCATGAGGGAGGCAGTGGCACAACAAATGGCCCCTGACACTAGCCAAACCGAGGAACAGCCTTCCACCTCCGCCGGCGCCCAACCCCTGCAGAAGGAGAACCACCCCGCAAATGGTCCCTGCGATCCAGGCAGAAGACAGAGAACATTGCCAAGACCCCCACCAGGAAATAAGACTCTCCTGATTGTCACCCTTCTGTCCCACTCTGTTCCCCTGTCCACCTTGAACTGCCATTACTACTCTTCCAATGCCCCATTGGACAATGCACCTTTGATACCAAGATTCTGGCCTCTACCATGGACTGTCCTCCACCATCACCCCAGCCCCTTGCCTGTACCCCATAATATTTAGCACAAAAAAATAAACACCATTGCAATATAAACCATGCTGGATTCAGTGTAATGATTGGAAAGATGTATTCTTACAACATTCTCAAAGCATTGCAACATGCATGTTCATTGAATCATAGCAATGTATGACAGTTGGTGGGCAGCAGTACACATAGCAGAAGCCAGAATGGGGTATACAGATCTGAAAAAAGGAAACCCAAAGAGAGCAGTCAGTGGCAATACACAGAGAGTAAGAGGAGGCCATGTACAATGTCCTAAAGTATACTGAAATGTGAAGAGGAGTTACAGTGTCTTACCTGTGTGTCACTGGAAGTACTGCTGGATAATGTGTGTTCTGTTGTCCACATCTTCTTCATCTGCCGCCTCTTCCTCACTGTCCACAGACTCCACCGCTGCCACAAGACCATCACCAGGCTCATCCTCAAGCAGGAAAGGCACCTGGCGTCTCAATGCCAGGTTGTGCAACATACAGCATGCCACGATGATCTGGCACACCTTCTTCGGTGAGTAGTACAGGGATGCTCCTGTCAGATGGAGGCAGCGGAACCTGGCCTTTAGGAGGCCGAAGATCCGCTCAATTATCCTCCTTCTTCGCCCATGTGCCTCATTGTAACGTTCCTCTGCCCTTGTCTTGGGATTCCTCACTGGGGTCAGTAGCCATGACAGGTTGGGGTAACCAGAGTCACCTGTAAATATCGAGGGACAATAGTGAGACACACACTAACCCTTAGGGACAACCCCATACCCACACACCTACATATACTGGGTGGGGTCCTTGGCCTCACCTATTAGCCCCACCCGCTGTCTCTGGAGTTGGGCCATCACATAAGGGATGCTGCTATTTCTCAACATTTAGGCGTCATGCACAGAGCCAGAATATTTGTCATTCACATGGGAGATGTACTGGCCTGCCAAACACACCATTTGCACATTCATAAAATGATAGCTTTTTCTATTCCTGTAGACCTGTTCATTTCTGCGGGGGGACAAATGCGACATGTGTACCATCAATGGCACCAATGATGTTGGGGATATGTCCAAGGGCATAGAAGTCAGCTTTCACAATGTAGCTGCGCATGTGTTTCAGCAGGGCAGACTACACTCTGGTCAACACGTTAGAGAACATTGGCTGAGACATCCCTGATGCCATGGCCACTGTAGTTTGGAAGGATCCACTTGCCAGGAAATGGAGAACTGACAGGACCTGTACCAGAGGGGGTATTCCGGTGGGATGCGGATAGCTGACATCAGGTCTGGCTCCAATTGGGCACACAGTTCTTAGATTGTGGCACGATCAAGTCTGTATGTGATTATAATGTGTCTGTCCTCCATTGTTGACAGGTCCACAAGGGGGTCTGTAAACCGGAGGATGCCGCCATCTCATCATCTGCCTCAGCGGTTGTAGCCTATAGAAGAGAACAGTGAGCAGAAGGTAATTTCCACAGGGATAGCACAACTGTGTTTGCATTAATGTCACAGAAGCAGCGTGTGTGAATTTGATTCAGGATATGTACCAATATGTGCTGTGACACAGTTAGGTGCCATGCCATGTGCCCCCCTCAAATGGCATCTGCCTGACGTTTGAGGAGGGACAAGGGGTAATGAGGTAACTGCGCTGGCATTGTGCAGCGTTGCGGTAGGCGGTCAAAGCCCGCCGTGCAACTCTGCATTGGTTATCATTGGGCCCTATGGGTTCCAGGAGCCAATGGCGATGTATGCCGGCGGTGACGGTGCGCACCGCCACGGACGTCACTGCCATTTTCTACCTATTCACTCACTTGCTACCTGACCATCAACAGGAGAGGACCTACACTGCAAGTGCTGTTGTGACCAGAGCCTGGAAGCAACAATGGCTAGAGTGTCTGGGGAAAGGGCCCCTGCCTTCACTGCGGAGGAGTTGGAGAAACTGGTGGATTGGATCCTCCCCCAGTACACATTACTCTACTGCCCTCCAGACAAACAGGTGAGTACACTGTGAGCATGATGCGTGGGCCATGAATGTAGGGAGTACTGCGTATGTAAGCCACATGTGGGGGGGGGCTGAGGTGTCCTAGTCTGAATGTTGCATGAGAGGCGGTCAGTGTATGTGCGTCAGGGCATGGGTGGGAACTGGTGGTCAATGAGTATGACGGTCTGGACGGGTGAGTAAATACATTTTCCGCTGTCTTTTCCCTCTCGGTCAGCGCCCACCAGAAGAAGGGTATTTGGCGTACTATCGCAAAGGAGGTGCGGACCCTTGGGGTCTATCACAGACGGAGCACCCACTGCTGCAAGAGATGGGAGGACCTGCGCCGCTGGACCAAGAAGACGGCGGAGGCCCAGCTGGGGCTGGCCTCCCAATGTGGAAGGGGTGCCAGTTGCACCATGACCGCTCTGATGTCTGCATTCTGGCGGTGGCATATCCGGAGTTGGATGGTCGCTTGAAGGTATCACAGCAGCCACAAGTGGGTGAGTACTGTTTCAGAAAGATGACTTTTGCATGCTTTAGGAACTAGCTGGGTGGGGAATGTGGTCTGTGGGTATCCCTAGGCTAGGGCGCACATGGCAGGGTAGGTCCCTTGTCTGCAGGCTCTGAAGCACCCCTAACCCAATGGTACAGGTGGCCAATTACTACTGGGCAGGGTCCTGTGGGTGTCAGGTGTGCAGGTGCTGGCATGAGGCATTGTACCACATGGGCTTATGACTACTTTAGTGAGTGGCTGGGCATGGCCTAGTGCATAGGGCAGCTCAGTGTGTGTCGTGTACGCCAACGGTAGTGGTGTTGCTGGCATTCACCATGTGTGTCCTCTGTCTATCCCCCCCTCCTTGTTTTGTCACCCTGTCCTTGTGTGCATTAGCATCATCTGGCAGAGGAGCAGAGGCACCAGCAACGGAGGGAGCTGCATCCCACATGGACCATGAGGCTGAATCGACTGAGGGTGAAAGCACCAGTGGGACGGAGGGCGAGGGGAGCTCCACGACGGGGACAGGAGGGGATACCAGTGACAGCGACTCCTCCTCTGATGGAAGCTCCCTGGCGGACACCTCTGTGCCCACCCCAACAACAGGTACAGCCGCCACCCCACCTACCAGCACCACCCTCCCAGCAGCCCCTCAGCGTGTTTCCTGTGCCCGCTCACCCAGGAGGGTGGGCATCTCCTTCGCCCCAGGCCCTGCCCTAGTCAGCTCTGCTGCCCTCAGTGAGGAGGCTATTGACCTCCTGAGATCCCTCACTGTTGGGCAGTCACCCATTCTGAATGCCATCCAGGATGTCGAGAGGCATTTGCAACAAACAAATGCATACCTGGAGGGCATTCATTCTGGCGTGACGGCCCAACAGAGAGCATTTCAGGCTCTGGCCTCAGCACTGATGGCAGCCATTGTCCCTGTGTCCAGCCTCCCCCTCCAACTTCCACTACCCAGACCCAATCCCATCTACCTCAGCCTATCCCATGCACACCTTCAGACCAGCATGCACACACATCAACACACAAAAGTGGCTCAGGAAAACATAAGCACCACACATCTTCACACAGGCACTCACACAAGCACCATACCCATGCACACATACTAACATCCACTTCCTCCACTGTGTCCCCCTTCTCCTCTCCGTCCACCTCCATCCCAGTAGCGTCTCCACTCACACCTGCATGCACTGCATCCTAAGCCACTGCTTCCATCACCAGCACGCCCCTCACGAGAAATCACCACCCCCACAACCATGCACACGTCCCCTGTGTCCTCTCCCAGTGTGTCTGTGAGCCCACCTCCCAAAGTACATAAATGCAGGCACACACCCACTCAACAGCCATCCACCTCACAACAGCCTCCAGCCCATGCACCTTCACCCAAACACAGCAGACGTACACTTCCTACAACCACTACCTCTTCCTCCACTCCCACACCCCCTCCATCTTCCTGTCCCAGTGTGTCAAAGAAACTTTTCCTGGCTAACATTGACTTCTTCCCTACACCTCCCCCCGTCCTTCCCCTAGGGCCAGGATGTCTAGATCCCAGGCCAGCACCTCAGCCACCGAATTGGCGTCCGCTGTGGTCCCTGCAAGTCTGAGAGGATCGAAGGGGGCACCTGTCAGGGCTGCCAGTGTGCCACCTACCAAAGCTAAAGGCCACACAATTCCGACACCTGCCAAGGTAAAGAAGGGGCCGGCTTGCAGCAGGGCAAAGACGCACTACCCACCTAGCAAGGCCTCATCCAAAACCAAAGAGTACAGTGCCAAGGTCCAAGCAGCGACTACCAAGGTGGGGAAGGGACACAAAAGCAAGGGAAAGTCACCTCAGGGCATGGAGCCCCCTGGTGAGGTACTGGTGACCACCATTTCTCCTGCCAGGCCAGCGACTTGTACCACGGTGAGCACTGCCGCAAAGACGGCCACCTGCCCTGCCATCTGCACTGGCCCCTGCACCACCGCTGCCACAAATACAGTCACCAGAATCATCCCCAGTGGGCAGCTGTCCGAGGCTGCTGGAGATGGCCTGGTGTCTCCCTCCATTACTACAGACACCTGCACCACGGGCAGCACCGGCAGCATCTCCGCCGCAGACACCACCGCAGACACCGCCACCTGCACCGCCATTTGCACTGCCACGTTCCCAGCCAATGCCAACACCATCGGACATCAGCAGCATCCCAAGTGGGCAGCCATCCGAGGCTGCAGGAGAACTCCTGGACCCTGCACACACCACATAAGGCACCACCACCAGCACTACCAGCAGTTTGCAGACTAAGTCGCTGCAGGGTGGAGTGTGGCTCTGCCTCCATGGAGTATCATGCAACTTGTTCCCTTAAAATCTCGTGCCTCAGACACCCAGGTGAGGGAATGGGAACTGCCACACCCAAGGTGCAGCATCACTGGGCACTAAGCCCCCTCGAGAACCAGTGGAGAGATGCATCCACTCACCCAATCCTTGGCAGGATGAAGCACACTGGGCACAAAGCCCCCTCCAGAACCAGTGGAGAGATGCATCCACTCACCCAATCCATGGTAGGATGAAGCACACTGGGCACAAAGCCCCCTGCAGAACCAGTGGAGAAGCCATCCACTTACAGACTGTGGCCTTGCACTCCCCAGGACCAAGCAGTGGGCAAACCACCCAATTGAGAGACTGTGGCTTTGCACTCCTAAGGACCAAGCAGTGGGCAAACCACCCACTAGAGAGACTGTGGCTTTGCACTCCCCAGGACCAAGCAGTGGGAAAACCACCCACTTGAGAGACTGTGACTTTGCACTCCCTAGGACCAAGCAGTGGGAAAACCACCCACTGGAGAGACTGTGGCCTTGCACTCCCCAGGACAAGGCTGTGGGCATGGAGCCCCCTTGAGGAGCAGTGGTGTAGAACCATCTTCCGGCTGAGGTGCCCCCCTCCCCTTCCCACTGAGGTGCCTGTGTGTTTTCGACCTGATGCCACTGCAGTGTTCTCTCCGTTTTGAGGCAGGAGTCAAGTGTGGGCTTCGCCCATGGTTTTTGGGCCCACTGGTCCATGAACATTTACAAGAGACAGTGTACGGCCTTCTGTACATAACGTAAATATTTGTATATACTGAATTTTTTATACTCGTTTTTATATCTGCATGTTCCAAAATATCACTGATTCAACTCAATTCCGTTTGTCCTTGTGTTTTTCCAGAGGGTTATGGGGTGTATCTGTAATGCTGTTGGATGTGTTGTTGTGTATGGTGTTGTGGGTGAGGGTGGGGGTGTTGCATGTCGTGTGTGTGTGTCACTCTCTTTTACCTCCCCCCTCCCCTGTGTCCTAAGTGCAGTACTCACCATCGTCGTCGCCGCCGTCTTCGGTGTTCCTCGTAGATGAGGAGGTAAACCAGCATGGGCACGACCTGCAGCTCGGGCTCCATGGCGTCCTGGTTCTTAGTTGAGTGTCAAAAGGTGAGTGGTTCCCCTTCAGTGTACTGTTTCCGCCATGCTTTTGTTGTCGATGGTACCGCGCCGGAAAAGGTGACGGATAGGCCTGTCATAATACAGTGGGCGGTACATTGTCTTCCGCCTATCTGTTGGCGGTGACCGCCACAGTGTTTGTTGCTACCGCCCTGCCGGTCGGAGTGTTAAAGTGGCTGCCTATGTTGGCAGTTTCCGCCGTGGTCGTGATCCCATTTTTTTTACAGCCGGCCTGTTGGCAGTGTTACCGCCGCTTTAACACCAACCACCACGGTTTTAATGAGGGCCTTAGTGTTTTCTTACACTCCCAGCGATCCTCTACGCACTACACTTGCCTAGGGGTGCATTCGTGGTTCGCATTCCACTTACTTAGTATATGGTTTGTGTTGCCCCTAGGCCTATTGCATCCTATTGTGTTTTACAGTGTTTGCTCTACTTTCTGACTGTTTCACTTACCTGATTTGGTTATTGGTGTATATTTTGTGTATGTTACTTACCTCCTAAGGGAGTATATCCACTGAGATATTTTGGCACATTGTCACTAAAATAAAGTACCTTTATTTTTAGTAACTATGAGTATTGTCTTTCTTATGATATAGTACCTATATGATATAAGTGGTGTTGCATGAGCTTTGCATGTCTCCTAGTTCAGCCTTGGCTGCTCTGCTATAGATACCACTGTCAGCCTAAGCTGCTAGAACACTACTACACTCTACTAATAAGGGATAAATGGACCTGGTATAAGGTGTAAGTACCATTGGTACCCACTACATGCCAAGCCAGCCTCCTACATTGGTGGTGCAGCGGTGGGATTAGTACTTGTAACTGCTTTACCACTTTGTCATTGGTGCTTTTCATAAGAAAACCATATTCCTAATACTTAGAAATATACACAAGTAAACTTAACAGTCTTACTTTCACTCTAAAAAAGTTTTGAAACATTTCTAAAAAGTTTGAAAACATTTTTTTCTCTCTGTTCTTGAAAGCTTTAAACCTTTTTTTTTTACCCCTAACCTCTTTCTTTTCACCATGTCTATGGTAGAGGCTACTCCCAAAGTTGGGAAAACAACTTAAGACAATCTTAACTTTAAAAGTTTGAGGGGTCTCCGTATAGAAAGACGTTTGGGGATTGGTAAGAATCCTACCAAGGATCTCCTTCTTAACCTTCTCCTTGAAAGTGACCAGAATCAGAATGGTCAAACCCAGGATCAGGAAGTAGAGGAGGGGGGTACCAGATAGATTCGGGGGGGGTCCTGAGAATTCTGCGGAGGGTACTTCCAAAGACATTTCAATTAACAGGTCACCTTTTGAAGCTGGTAGTGGTAGGGGGTCACACAGCAGTAGGACACCTTTCACTCCTAAAGGCCAGGTCACTAGGGTTCAAGCAGTCAGAGAAAGATCCACTTCTGCACATTCTCGCATTTCCTCTGTATCAGAGGTTTCACAAGCCTCCCACCCTGGGGACACCACCCTAGACAGGGAACTCAGAAAGCTGAGGCTGGAAGACGCCAGGCTGAGGTTAAAGTAGCAACAGTTGGCCTTAGATAGGGAATCCTTAGATGTAGAGCGAGAAATGCGGAAGTTGGGGTAAGTTCCCCATGGTGGCAGCAACAGCAGCAATCTTGATAGTTATCCTGTTAGAGAAAATTCAAGAAACCTGCATAAGATTGTCCCCCCTTACAAGGAGGGGGATGACATTAACAAGTGGTTTTCTGCACTTGAGAGGGCCTGTATGGTACAGTTGGTCCCTCTAAGGCAGTGGGCTGCTATATTGTGGCTATCTTTCACTGGCAAAGGTAGGGACAGACTCCTTACTGTCAGGGAGAGTGATGCCAACAATTACAAAGTTTTGAAGGATGCACTTTTAGATGGATCTGGCTTAACCACTGAACAATACAGGATAGAGTTCAGAGATACCAGAAAAGAGTCTTCTCAAGAATGGACAGACTTTGTAGACTGTTCAGTGAAGGCCTTGGAGGGATGGTTACATGGCAGTAAGGTGACTGATTATGAAAGCCTATATAATCTAATTTTGAGAGAGTATATCTTGAATAATTGTGTGTCGGACTTGTTGCATCAGTACTTGGAAGACTCAGATCTGACTTCTCCCCAAGAATTGGGAAAGAAGGCAGACAAATGGGTCAGAATAAGAGTGAGCAGAAAGGCTCATACAGGGGGTGACAAGGATGACAAGAAGAAGATGGTAAGTCTAATGCAAGGGTGGGGACAAAGACAAAAATAATTCTGAGTCTTCATCAGGCCCACAAAAATCCTCTGGGGGAGGTGGGTCCAAATCCTCTTCTCACACTCAAAAGAAGCCATGGTGTGATTTATGTAAAAGTAAAGGCCATTGGGCAAGTGATCCTACCCGCCCAAAGAAAAACACCAAGGCTCCCACCACCACAACCCCAACTGCGTCCACTAGTGCCCCTAGTAATAGCAGTGGTGGTGGGAAGAACAATACAAATAGCCAGACAAAGGGTGTAGCTGGGCTCACCATTGGTAATGTAGTGGGGGTTAGTCTAGTTAGGGAGACCACAGAGGCTGTTTTAGTCTCTGATGGTGGTATTGACTTTGCCACCTTAGTTGCTTGTCCCCTTAAGGTGTTGAGGTTGAGGCCTACAGGGACACAGGAGCCAGTGTCACCATGGTGATAGAGAAACTGGTTGCCCCTGAACAACCCCTACTTGGTCAGCAGTACCAAGTGACGGATGCTCATAACAACACTCTTAGCCACCCCAGGACTGTTGTGAATCTCAACTGAGGGGGTTACTGGCCCAAAGAAAGTTTTGGTAGCCACCAATTTACCTGTAGATTGCTTACTTGGAAACGATGTGGAAACATCAGCTTGGGCTGAAGTGGAGTTGGAGGCTCATGCAGCAATGCTGGGCATTCCAGGGCATATCTTTGCTCTCAAAGGGGCTCAGGCCCAGAAGCAAAGAGGACAGGGAAACTTGGATCCTGGAAATCTGGACCAAGTGCTCCTAAAAGCTAGGGCTAGAAAGGGTAAATCCCTGCCACTATCCCTCCCTCTCCAGAAGATTCCCCTTTTGAGGAAGAGGAATCCTCTCCCGGTGCAGAACCTACACCAGAAGAGCTGGCAGCTGACACTGCTGAGCTTTTGGGTGCAGTGGGGCTGCTAGGGAAGAGCTGAGTGTCGCACAGCACACCTGTCCCACACTAGAGGGTCTCCGACAGCAAGCTGTCAAACAGCAAAATGGAGATGTCACTGAGACCCACAAAGTCTATTGGGAAGACAACCTTCTCTATACTGAGGCAAGGGACGCTAAACGTGGTGCTTCCAGGAGATTGGTCATCCCTTTGCAGTATAGGGAGTTTCTTCTGACTTTGGCTCATGACATTCATTTGGCTGGGCATGTGGACCAAAGTAAAACATGGAACAGACTTGTTCCACTGTTTCACTGGCCTCATATGTCGGAGGACACAAAGGAGTTCTGTCACTCCTGTGTGACCTGCCGAGCCAGTGGCAAGACTGGCGGCACACCTAAGGCCACCTTAATTCCACTTCCAGTGGTTGGGGTGCCCTTTAAGAAGGTAGGGGTTGACATTGTTAGCCCCCTTAACCCTCCAACAGCTTAGGTTTCCCTAAGGAAGTGGTATCAGACAGAGGTAGTATTTTTATGTCTTCATATCTCAGAGCAATGTGGAAGGAGTGTGGTGTTACCTAAAAGTTCACCACTCCTTATCATCCACAAACAAATGGATTGGTTGAGAGATTTAACAAAACTCTGAAAGGCATGGTCATGGGACTCCCTGAAAAACTCAGGAGGAGATGGGATGTCCTGTTGCCATGCCTCCTTTTTGCTTATAGGGAGGTACCCCAGAAAGGAGTGGGCTACAGCCCCTTTCAACTCCTCTTTGGACATCCTTGCTCTTATGAAGGAGGGTTGGGAACAACCTTTAAAAGCTCCCAAACAAGACATTGTGGACTATGTGCTTGGCCTCAGATCAAGGATGGCTGAGTACATGAAAAAAGCCACAAAAAACCTTCAGGCCAGCCAAGAGCTCCAAAAGCAATGGCATGACCAGAAGGCTGTCCTTACACAGTACCACCCAGGACAGAAGGTGTGGCTATTGGAGCCTGTAGCACCAAGAACACTCCAGGACAAATGGAGTGGACCCCATCTCATTGTGGAGAAGAAAGATGAGGTCACCTATTTTGTGGACCTGGGCACTGCCAGAAGCCCCCTTAGTGTGCTTCATGTCAATCGCCTTAAACCTTACTATGACAGGGCTGACCTAACCCTGCTTATGGCCACAGATGAGGGGCAGGAAGAATAGAGTGACCCACTCCCTGACCTCTTCTTCACCACCGAAGCTGATGGCTTAGTGGAGGGAGTTGTACTAGAAGATTGCCTTACTGCTGAGCAGAAGGACAACTGCATAAATCTCCTTGGACATTTCTCTGACATCTTCTCACTAGTTCCAGGTACAACTATCTGGTGTGAGCACACAATTGATACTGGAGACAGTTTACCTGTCAAAAGTCAAATTTATAGACAGCCTGACCATGTCTGAGACTGTATCAAACAAGAGGTACAGAAAATGTTAGACCTTGGAGTGATTGAACCCTCTGAAAGCCCATGGGCCAGCTCAGTGGTGCGTGTCCCCAAACCACATAGTAAAGAAGGAAAGAAATAAATGCTTTTTTGTGTGGACTATAGGGGTCTCAATCAAGTAACAAACACTGATGCTCACTATAGGAGGCTGGCCTGGCTTATAGTGGGTACCTGATGGTACTTACACCTTGTGCCAGGTCCAGTTATCCCTTATTAGTAGATTAGTAGTGTTCTAGCAGGTTAGGCTGATATAGGTAGCTATAGCAGAGCAGCTCAGGCTGAACTAGGAGACATGCAAAGATCCTACTATACCACGTATATTATATAGCACTATATCATAAGAATCACAATACTCAGTGTTACTAAAAATAAAGGTACTTTACCACTCCCCTGTCCATCATCACCCCAGGGGTGGTGCCCAGAGCTCCTCCAGTGTGTCTCAGACCTCTGCCATCTTGTTTTCAGAGGTGTGAGGACACTCTTAAGGCTTCTGAGTGGCCAGTGCTAACAGGTGACGTCAGAGACCCCTCCTGATAGGTGCATACCTGGCTAGGTAGCCAATCCTCCTCTGAGGGCTATTTCGGTCTCTCCTGTGGGCTTCTCTTCAGATTGCAACTTGCAAGAATCCAGCAGGACTCCTCTGCACTTCTCTCTTCAACTTCTGACAAGGATTGACCGCTGATTGCTCCAGGATGCCTGCAAAACTGCAGCAAAGTAGCCAGAAGACTACCAGTAACATTGTAGCGCCTAATCCTGCTGGCTTTCTCAACTGTTTCCTGGTGGTGCATGCTCTGGGGGCTGCCTGGCTTCATCCTGCACTCCTCTCATCCTGACGAGCGTGGCCCCTGGAACACAGGTGGTGGACCCAAGTGACCCAGACTGTCCAGAGGTCCAACTGTCTGAATTTGGAGGAGGTAAACCCTTGCCTCACCTCCCCAGACAGTAATCCTGTGCACCTTGTGATCTGCAGCTACAAGGGCTTCTGTGCACATTTCCAAGAAATCCTGCATGCACAGCCGAGCCTAGGTCCCCAGCCATCCGTCCTGTGATGCTCAGCTCCCTGAGTTGACCTCCGGTGTCATGGGACCTCTCTTTGCAGTGTTGAGACAACAGACGTGTTCAGTCTCCTTGAACCCATGTTCAAGTACTCCTGCGGGTGCTTCTCTCCTTCCAGTGGGCTCTCTATGTTGCTGAGGGCCTCCTCTGTCTCCTCTCCTGAGTGGCGACATCCTGGTCCTTCCTGGGCCCGGGCAGCACCCTTTTTCTCCAACTGCGACTCTTGCCGAGGAAACAACTCTGTATCCTCCAGCACACCCTGGGACATCTTCTGCACAAAGCAGAACCTCCTACCTCCTTTCTTTGGTGCAAAACCAGCATCTTCTTCCAACCAGAGGCAGCCATTTTGCACCTTCATACAGGGGTTAATGGGCTCCTGCCCCTCCGGGCACTTTAGCCACTCTTGGACTTGGTCCCCTTCCTTTGCAGGTCTTCAGGTCCAGGAATCCATCTCCAGTGCTTTGCAGTCTGTTGTGGTCCTTGCAAAATCCTTTATCACAACTTTAGTGTGTTTTGGTGGAAATAGTAGTACTTTACTCCTACTTTCCTGGGGTGGGGTCTCCTTTACACCCTTAGTGTTTTCTTACACTCCCAGCGACTCTCTACACACTACACTTACCTAGGGGTGCATTTGTGGTTCGCCTTCCACTTACTTAGTATTTGGTTTGTGTTGCCCCTAGGACTATTGCATCCTATTGTGTTTTACAGTGTTTCCAATACTTTCTGACTGTTTTACTTACTTGATTTGGTTATTGGTGTATATTTTGTGTATGTTACTTACTTCCTAAGGGAGTATATCCTCTGAGATATTTTGGCACATTGTCACTAAAATAAAGTACCTTTATTTTTAGTAACTACGGGGGTCATTCTGACCCTGGCGGTAAAATCCGCCAGGGCCAACGACCGCGGGAGCACCGCCAACAGGCTGGCGGTGCTCCCTTGGGCATTCTGACCGCGGCGGTACAGCCGCGGTCAGAAACGAAAAACCGGCGGTGTACCGCCGGTTTTCCGCTGCCCTGGGGAATCCTCCATGGCGGCGCAGCTTGCTGCGCCGCCATGGGGATTCCGACCCCCATACCGCCATCCTGTTCCTGGCGGTTTTGGCCGCCAGGAACAGGATGGCAGTATGGGGTGTCGTGGGGCCCCTGGGGGCCCCTGCAGTGCCCATGCCAATGGCATGGGCACTGCAGGGGCCCCCGTAACAGGGCCCCACCAAGATTTTCAGTGTCTGCCATGCAGGCACTGAAAATCGCGACTGGTGCAACTGCACCCGTCGCACCCCTTCCACTCCGCCGGCTCCATTCGGAGCCGGCATCCTCATGGAAGGGTGTTTCCCGCTGGGCTGGCGGGCGGCCTTCTGGCGGTCGCCCGCCAGCCCAGCGGGAAACCCAGAATAACCGCGGCGGTCTTTTGATCGCGCAGCGGTATTCTGGCAGTTCCAGCCAGGCCGGCGGCTTCCGCTGCCGGCCGGGGTCAGAATGACCCCCTATGTGTATTGTCTTTCTCATTATATAATACCTATATGATATAAGTGGTATTGCATAAGCTTTGCATGTCTCCTAGTTCAGCCTTGGCTGCTGACCTATAGCTACCTCTATCAGCCTAAGCTGCTAAAACACTACTACACTCTACTAACAAGGGATAACTGGACCTGGTATAAGGTGTAAGTACCATTGGTACCCTCAACAAGCCAAGCCAGCCTCCTACAGTAAGGTTGTGGGGTAGTGCTGGGGTGAGTGTAGTAAGTAGCAAGGCATAGAGGAAGGTTATAGCCCCTCAAGTGGTGCCTGCCCGATGAGCAAATTGTTCAACATGAGTTAATTCACATGTGGCTGCTAGTTGTTTCTCGGGTTGTAGTGTCCAGTGCCATAGTGTGTGTAGTGATAAAATTCGGCGTGGGGAAGATTAAAATCCCGTTTGCAATTTTCAAATGTTAATATGTCTCAATTATGGAAAAGGTCACCTAGCCTAAGGCAGCCTCCCTCTCTCCAAGCATCAAAGGGACTTGGTCGGAGACCTGAGGGGAAGCCTGGGTTCTAGTGCATTGCTGTGTGAGGAGAGGGAAAGGTCATCCAACCAGCCATTTTAGTCACCCCATACCATACTTTTAGAGACGTTTTTGTCAGTTTGCTAAAATTAGTGCTGTGGGGATTTCAGAGTTGATCCCATATTACCCTCCCCACTTTGGTCTGGTCCATGTGTAGCCAGTGCTTAGCGACCACTTGGTAATGACTCTCAATTGTGTTGCTTTATAGTATAACAGAAAGTCAGGGAGCGAAAGGCCTCCCGATTTTCTTGACATGCGTAGTATTTTATAGCGTACTCGAGCTCGGCTGTTCTGCCAGATGAAGCGTATGATGATTGTAAGTAATGTCGAGAAGAATGAGCAGTCAACGTCCACTAGGAAACACTGAAACAGATATAAAAACCTAGGCAGAATCGTCAACTTTATTACATTTATCCTCCCCAAACATGAGATAAAGAGTGGTGTACATCTTTTCAGTTCTACTTTTATGCTTGCCAACATAGGAGGGATACAGATCATCTATTCTTGGGGTCATTTTAATGCCTAGATAGGTCATTTCACTCTTTGCCCATCAACAGGGAGTGGAAGTTGCTAGAGTTTCCATCTCTGGTAACGGCATTGTTAGATTTAACATATATGACTTAGTGAGACTGATTTTAAAGTCCACTACCTTTTCAAAGAGGTGATCAGAAAGGGTCAAGAAGATATCATCAGTAAAGAGGGAAATCCTGTGCTCTGTCATCCCAAATGATATCCCGTGTATGTTGGGTGAAGATGGATGCATGCTGCCAAAGATTCTACACTGAGTGCAAATAAAAAGGGGGATAAGGGACAACCCTATCTCGTCAACTTTGCCAGATGGAGCGACATGGAGCACACCCCATCACCAGGACTCTGGACTGAGGTGCAGCGTAGTTAGCCCGTAACATCGTAATAAATTGGTCACACAACCCATAGCATCACAGGGCATGAGACAGGAAGGCCCAGTCCACCTGATCAAACGCCTTTTCAGCATCAAGACTTAGCAGGATGGCTGGGATCTTTTTTTTGTGGACATTCTCAAGTAGATGGATCACCCTCCAGATGTTCACACTACAGATGTTATCATGCATCTGGTGCCCTTTAATAAAGCCAGATTGGTTTGGATGGACCAAATACAGTAGCATGCCTTCTAGTCGAGACATGAGTGCCTGGAGTAAGCTTTCGCATCAAGATTCAGGAGTGCTATGGGCCTGTAGGAACCACATATGTGCAGGTCTTTCCCTGGCTTGGGAATGACTGAGATAAGGGCCTCACCCATTGGGATTGTGGTTGCTCCTGAGGTGCAAATGTAGTTGAATAGGGTGGTCAGGTGTGGTGTCAATTCAGAACTGAATGCTTTAGAAAATTGTGCCATTAGGTCATCTGACTAAGGTAATTTGTGAAGTTATAGACCACTGATTACTAGCTGCACTTCTGCATCAATGGGTGCCTCCATTCCTTCATTCGGTGCTGGGGATACCCTGGGAAGGTCAATCACTTTTAAGTACCTAAGTTGGCCACTATCTGAGGTAGGCACCACCTTAGATAGTTCTCGGTAACAAATCTAGCAAATATATTTGCTTTTTCCACGTCTGAGCTGTTCAATTTGTTTTGTGGATCGTCGTATGTCCCCTTTCTATTCTGTCTCCCTTTTAGTCCTTAGTTGTCTTGCTAGATGTGAGCCACCTATGTTCCCTTGTTCATAGGACATCTTCTGGAGGTGCAGCAGTATAAGGTCTGCTCTGTTTGTGTAAATAGAATTTATTTTACCTCTCAAGACTGTGCGCTGTAGGGTTAGCATAGGGTGCTCTTTATGTGCTCTTTCAGCGGTACGTAGTTCCACCTCCAAAGCAAAATTATCCTTTGATCTTTGTTTATTCAGCAGTGCCATCAGGGAAATACATCTCCGACGTAGTACCGCTTTTAACAAATCCCATTTCACACTCTGGTTAGTATTGTTCAGATTGTTAAGTGAAAAGTAATCTCTAATGGTTTGGCGTAAGTCATCTCAAGGGAATCTCTCAAATCAGAGAAGGGGGGGAATACCAACGAGGGTATCTCAACTTACCTATTCCCCATTGTAGTGTAATCTCCACTGGGGCATGGTCAGAAAGGGTTATTGAGTGAATCTTCACCTTGTGTATCTCTTGTACCCTCGCCTGACTGACAAATAGAGTCAATTCTAGAGTATGTGCAGTGTGAGTGCAAAAATCTTTTTAGTCTCTGTCTTCAGAATGAAGTGTTCTCCAGGTGTCATTCAGCACCATCTCCTGCAGCGCGCGTTTCAGTGCGTGGGAGAAGCTGCCCATCAGCGGGCGATCATTGGCCACATGTCACGTAAAATATCCCATCAAAAACAGATCTCCCTCCGCAAAGCTTGCCAACACTGTTAAGCAAGCTAGGAGGAACTTTTCCTGGTTAAAGTTGGGTGCATAAACCAAAGTAAATGTGGCCTGCTGACCCCTCAATGCTCCCTTGATCATGGCGTATCGCTTCTCATTGCAAAGACTGGTGGAACAAAACAGCCACCCTATTATGTTTTGAGGAGGATGAAAGTGTGTGGTTATGTTTTATGTTTACGTCTATGGTCTTCTTCCCATTTAAGGTGGGTCTCCTCTAGGATTACCACACCGTAGTGTTGGTCCACCAAATATTTCTAAAATTGTGGCGCTTCGCTGGTGAGTTTAGACCTCTAACCTTCCACATAAATGTTGTCACTGCCATGGCAAATGCAAAATAATATTATTGTGCGTAGTGTGTTAATGGGAGATAACCAATGCACCTACCCACTACCTCGGTGACCACGCCCTTTCCACCTCCACTCCACCAGTGTCTCAACCTCCACTGCTCTCCTGATCTCTACTGTATACCTCTCTATCCATGTTGAATCTCCCAAACCCTTGGAAATCAAAAAATTTAAACAAACAAGGACAACCTGTCCCAAATTTTCTAAACTTAGAGCTATTGTCAGCAACAGTTTGAGCTAAGGCCTAAAACCCCTTATGTCACTTTGGGTGTCTCATGAAGTTGGGGTCAGTGGGAAGAACTAAAGATAGTTAGTTTACCAATAAAAAATAGCCAGTGCTATAAAGTGTGCAGGGGAACCACCAGCTGTGCAAACCAAATCTAGCTCCCCATGCAACAAGGTCTTTGTCCCCGGAGGGGAGGGCAAAGTTGTCTCTCACTGGACTTGTCATTGTATCCATGCATTCTTCATTGTTCCGGTCGTAAGACTTGTAGATCCAGGAATAGGGGAACGCCCCCTTCAGTCAATGTTTCCTGTGTCCTCAAGGTCGGCTCTGGGTCAGCCAGGTACCCGATGTTGATGGTCTTGGCGTTTCTCGCCGCTGTGTCTCCAGACCCACCTCCGTGGCATACTCCTTTGGGAAAGGGATGGCCAACAAAAGGCATTGCCCCCGTGTGATGCTATTAATTGTGTTTGGCCAATGACTTTGTGTTTCACCACTGCGCATATTAGTTGCTCAATGTTCACCAGTAGCACATTATATGTTTTGTTCAGTTCAGCTGCCTATTGGCTTTGACATGGCATTAGCCATTACTTTCTGTATTCAGTTTAGCCGCCTATTGGCTTTGACATTGCATTAGACACTACATTCTGTATTCAGCTTAGCTGCCTATTGGCTTTGACATGATATTAGACATTACATTTTGTATTCAGTTCAGCTGCCTATTGGCTTTGACATTGCATTAGACACTACATTCTGTATTCAGCTTAGCTGCCTATTGGCTTTAACGTGGAGTTAGACATTGCAGTTGAAACATCGCAGATGTCTGTATTCTTCCAAGCTGTGTTTTTCCACAAGATGGACCAAGCTGTTTTCTTCACACCAGACTAGACCTGATAAGAAAGAGTACATTTGTTGTTTTCCTTTCTGCTCAGCCTTGGGAATAGGAGAAGTCTAGGAGATCTGGCAGGTCTCCAAAGGCTTGCGTAGTTTTCCCGAGTCTGAGAGGAGGGGGCACGCTTTTGTAAGGATGACTCGGGGCTACAGTGAGTTAGATTCGAATCTGCTTGACTTCAGTTGCCAGTCTCCTGTGTGGGTAGATAATCTCTTTCTCGCAGTTGACCGGAGTCATCAACTTGCAGACCCCAGAAAGATGAAGCTGAATATTTAGGCCCTGCCGCCTTGCTCAAACGGTGATGAATTTGACTTTTATAATTTGCTTTGAATATGTTATATATTTGCTGTGTACATTGCAACTGAGAAGTACTGTGATATATTTTGTTTTCTTGCTGCGACTACTTTGTGCTTGAAATCTACTAATTCGTCTCTCAAGAACTTGTAGGTAAGGAAGAATTAACAACAATAAAGGTCTTCTTTGAACTCAGAAGTGCATTCCAGAGAGGTTCTGTAAGCTCTGATATGAGATATGTAGGAAAGCAGAACACCCCGACAACTCGGTTACATTATAAGATTTATTTTGCAGTTCGAAGGCAAGGCCAGAGGGAAATGTCTATTGGTACCTGACGTGATCTTTCATCTGTTTGTCTGTTACAGGCTTAAACTGCTGTCTCTGGGCCAGCGTGGCAGGGGCTATGTCTTGGAACAGTGACTTCATATGCTTTCCTTGCTGCCTGAATGACTTCTCCTTGACCTTGAAGGAATGCAGTTTTACTAGCACATCTAGCGGTCGTTGCTTGTCACTCGAGGCTCTAGGGCCAACCCTCTGGACTCTGTCTTAAAGGAAAACAGGCTGCGTTTAAAAAGAAAAGAAATGAAAAGTTTAAGTTTCATTTTTTAAGAGTAGGCAGGGTCCATGGGACCACTGCCTGCTCTTAAAAAAAACATTTTTGCATACATTCCCAAAGGGGGGAGGGGTCCCTTGTGGACTCCCTTGCCCTTTGCGAATGGGTTTGCACCAGTTTGAAATTGGTGCCAACTGTGATTGTTTTGCGACCACATTCACGGTCACAAAACAATCATACATTCCATTTAGGATTGCGATTAGGAAGGGACGCCCTGGACATGCACTCCTTCCTAATACTGAATCGCACAACCAAAATTGCGATTCAGTAACAAGTTACCGAATCGCAGATTGGGCTTTATACATCCCAAAAAGCATTTTTCTAGTCGCAAAGGGTGACTAGAAAAATGCTTTGTACATGAGGCCCTAAGTGCTTTGCACATTTTCAGGGCTAGCAGGACTACTGCAATGATATTTCAAACAAGACCCTTAAAACACAAATTACTCTCATCAGTAAAACAAAAATTCCAGCCATGAGAGAGGCTATAGACACTGAATGGTTGGCAGTGTTATTATTTTGGAGTCCTCACTAACTTAGTGTGGGGACTCAGAGATGATCATCACAGTAGGAGCAGGTGGTGCTGAAAGTTTTGGTGGCTCTCCTATTGTCCTAGGACCACCACAGGCTGAGTTATGGGCAAAAATGTTTTGAAAAATAATGCTGGTAAAGCATTATAGGGCACGTTTTCCCAAGTGTAGTGAATATTGTAGTATCAGCTCTCCCACTGTGCAGGGAGAGCCCCATTGCGGATTTCTGCATTTTTTAGTAAAGCATTTATCAATTACAAGTGTTTTTGGGAAAGCTATGGAGCCCAAGGGGAGAGCCAAAATAAATTACTCTGATTAGGTAAGAGTGTGAACAATGTGACCAGCACTCTAATACCGCCGATGGAGTTTGTGGTGTTGCCACTGTGAGCACCCTAGCTGCCATGAAGCATGAATGGAAGGGACAAAAGAAAAAAGTAGGTCACCCTAGCTGAAGTATATCGGCAATCCTGCAATTATCCATGTAACAGGATCAGTCTGCAAGGCGATAAAGGAAACACCCCAAGGCGGGACAAACGTAAAGCATTTACCAATTATATCAAGAGATTTTTGAAAGGCAAGCCCAAAACCAAGTATAAGTGATGTGTGTGAGATGGGCGTGGTTAAAAGCCCACAGACAGATAACAACAGGTCGGAAAGCGCTTGCGCACTCGACCTAAAAAGTTCATCCAGATCAGCTTCTTGCTGAAAAGTTCTTAAGTGTCTAAAAACACGTTTTCCATGCAATCTGATTGTCAGCAACAACATAAAGAAAAATAATGGGATGAAATCTGAGTATTATAAATAATTCTGCATCTCACTGTCATTGGATTGAGGAACTCGAAGAGGGAAGACAACTTAAAACTAAGGTTGCATACATCTACATCATCAAACCCCATTCCTAGCTTGCCTGTCAGTGTATTTTAAAACAGCCACCACGCTAGCCTCATCACAGCTGGTCCCAAACTAACACCCCATTCTTGGCATAATATTCGAAACTCAAGTAACCAGAGCAGTAGAAGAGCTGACAAACTGCACTTTGATATTCTACATGCCCTGAAGGGCTTCGGATTGGTTTGGTTCTACCATAGTGAATATGAACTATTTAGCTACTCGCCAGTGGTGTAGCGCAAAATGATGGCGCCCTCCTGCCAAATGTGAAGAGGGCCCTCTTAGTCTCCCATATCTCACAGATATTCATGGCCAATTAATGTTCCCTGAAGGCCTTTGGGGCCCTTGAAGGGTTGGGGCCCCCCTTCACCACAGGGGCTGCAGGGGGTTGTGTTCCAACTCTACTGCTCCCATCCGCAACTCCAACTTTAGAATTTTAGAATCAACTCTGGTGTAAACACTAACAAATCCATAGATTGATTCCACAATGCGTCCTCCAGAGCTCTTGGATTTAGGAACCCAACCTGTATAAGTGCTTCAGTGTAACAGTCATTCGCCATTTAGATTTCATGAAAGGACAGCGTCGTGGAGCCTGTTATCAACCAAGAGACCAAGGTAAGCATACTTTTGCACCATTTCGAGGGCCCTCCTCTTTGTACTCAAGCTGCACAAGCCTCTGTTTGACTGTGCTTTCCAGACGGTCCTGGGCAGAATTCAATGTCTGGCAAGGGACCTAAGGTCCTCTGGTTGTCTACCATCGTGTGGTAACATTAACTTGTATCATTCACTTAGAAAAGAGCAAGGACATGTTTATTGCCTGTTTTTTGAGTAAGATATTTTTCCACATTAGTTCTTCTAAAAAACGCAAAAATGTAAAATATGGGGTGCTCACAAAAAAAGTAAAGTTGTGGTGTGTTTGTCGCAGCTTTTTCATTTTATTCGGTAGGCACTTTCACACTTGACTCATTCTGCAATGCCATGATCAATGAAAGAGGGATGTCTTTCAGCACTCTTTTGTCACTGTCCTTTAAAGTATTGATTTATCAACTTTCTGAAACAAACTTGGGAAATAGGTATATATGAAATTCGACAACAGTATCAAAGGAATCCTAGGCCACAGCCAGAAAATGTATACCACTTCCATATGTGAATTTGGTTTAATAAGAACCACATTATCCTGACAATCTAAACCATTCTGTCAAATAAGAAAACAAAACCCTCTGCTATCAAAAAACATCAGTTGCAGCAGATGGCGTGCAGTCCATTAAGTGCCTCTGCACTGCCCAATATTCAGTGGTATGGGTCAGCATCTCATACACATGACTTTCCTCCTGGGCTCAACTAAATGTTCTTCCTTTCAGTCCTGAAGTCTGGAAGTCTGCAGTGCCGCATGGATGGCGTTATAGGCACAGAATCACTGAGTTCCAGATCCCAAGTGACAGAGAAAAAAAGTTCTATTTACACAATGCCACACCCGTCCATCATGCATGCACAGATTACGTTGTTTGGCATGCAGATGCACTGGATGTCTTGAAGATAGCTAGGGTTAGGAGGGAATCAGTGGCATGATGCCCAAACCTGACATAAGTGTGGCCCTTACATAAAGTTGGTAATTCTTGGCATATGGTGGGCATCCATCAAATGATGGGGCACAGCTGTGGTACAGTGCTAGCTCTTGAATAACAGTGCTAGACACGCCCTCATGTGTGAATAAGAACCACTGATACATGTGTAAACATGGCACTGTCCTGAGAGTCTACACAGCAGTGCATGCGACTATTTATTGAAAATCACAACCTGATGTTTGCCTTCTGAGCACACTTTACTACATGTATGTGATGAATGTCACACCTCATGAAAACATTTTTAAATAAGAAATATAATGAATGCGATTTAAAAAAAATAATGTACCTTTCACATAAAGCATGAGCTTCTTCTCATCCTCCTTCTTTGTTGCACAATGGTGGATCTTACAAAGGAACTCTGCTTCGTTGTCTGCTGTTATTGATGGTGCAAAGCTCAATGCACTCAGGATGCTAAAGGTTCCATCTTCAAAAGCGCTTTCGCTTGTTGTAAGTAAATACTTCTGGGAGAAATAGTTGACCTCATCTTTGCCCGGGCCACATTCTACCAGTTTCTCTTCTTTACTGTGGTTCTTTTTTATCCATGTGAGTTTTAATGGTCTTGGTTTAAATCCATTAATTGGACACATCAGCGTAATACTTTCTTGATGAATAATTCTTAGAGGTTTCATTATTTCAGACACCTTCGGACCTCCTGAAAAAGGAATTCAAACATTGGACATTGCATCTAAAATCCTTCAGTTTTCTTCAAAATTAAAAGCTAGCTCCTTTCGATAACGGAGGAAAGAGAATTAATAGCTGTCTTCGGGTCAAAATGTTTTAACGGTTACGCAGTCGCACAGCAAACTCAAGGTATGAATGTATCTTAACAACTACACAACAGAAATAAAGTGCATTGTGATTTTATGAATTTGATTTCTGAGATGTAAACAAATATTGTAAATACTGACGACTGAAACTGTGTGGAGCGATCTCAAAATAAACAGGGACTTATTTGACTCTGCGCACATTAGTTGTTTTTAACACAGTCCATTGATTCATTCATAGATCAACAATCATTAGACATAAATGGCGCCATTAGTATTAAGTATTCCTTTTCATATCTGGATTGTAAGTCATTCATACAAAATTGGTCGTGCAGCCAACCTGTGATTTTAGTGTTCTGCTGCTTCTAACAACAATCATACCAACCACATAAGTGCACATCTTCATAGCCCATGATTATCTTTGAAAATTGTCAATTATTTATGTGTCCAGAAAACCGTTTATAATCTTTTCTGGCTATAGATAAGTTAGGTAAAGTTGTTGTCACAATATAGAGGATCACTAGTATAGCTTCATACAAATGTATAGCTGTTTTTGATTGCTCAAATCCACACGCGTTGCCTCCTACACCTGTTGTAGGACCTTCTAAAAATTGGGGTCACTGAAAATGCATAAAGCAGGCCATGTGACCAACTGAACGCAATGCATTCCCCAGGAACTGTTCAGATGAAAGTGCGTGGCACTAAACTGTGGGCATTTCCTGCTTGGATTTCCTCATCAGAAGCCCCAAACAGAGACATCCTAATCTGGAGAACATAATTTGTCACTTCAGGACGAATATCTTACTCTCAATACAGTAGAGAGAAGAGGTTCAAAGCATCCACCTTCACTGCGAGATCGCACGCAAGGTTGCTGCTACGGCTAAGATAATCTGTTGCTGAGACCCCCTCCAAAGTTTTACTATCTCGCAACACATGGCAGTGTGAGACACTGAACCCTGTTTGTTGATATAATGGATGCTGACGGTGTTGTTCAACAGAACTTGTATTTCTCTCCCTGAGGTGGAAGTGAGGAAATCCTTCTTTGCAAAATGGACAAATTTGTGTGCAGGTTCTGCTCTGATGTGGACCACAGTACCCCCCATGCTATAAAGCTGTCCACATGGACACCCCACCAGAATGAGGCATCCATAACTTTAATAATTACCTTCAGCTGCTGAGGACTAATGGGACGATTTGCCAGGAGACTGGAGGGGTAAATCCACCAGTGTGGAGGACAGAATTATAGATCTGCACCTGAGCTGAGAGGCTCACATATGATGCTGGATACACAGTTTTCTCAGGCATTACTGGCTTGCACTATGCAGGATACACGAGACTATCAAGCCTAATAAGTGTAGAACTGACAGAACTGGGATCAGTGACTGAGCCAGAAACATAACAAACCTATCCAGAATATTTGCAATCCATCTCTAAGAAGGGAAAGCCTTCATACAGGTATTGTCTAGCATTGCTTTCTCCTATGGAGGCAAACCTCTGTGTGGAAACAAGATCTAAGATCTGGTAGTTGATTGTGAAGCCCACATTGCACAGGAGAGTCATAGTGCAATAAAGCTGTTCCATGACCCGTGCATGGGACCATGCCTTTACCACCCAATTGTCCAAATACACCCATATAAGGACTGATGACTTCTACAGTGAAACCTCCCTGGTAGTTCTGAGACCCCACAGTGAGTAACATCTGTGAGCAGGAATGCTTGGCAGAGGAAAGTCCCACTTGAAGCCAATAGAGCCTAGCTCAACGGCAGCATTTTGGACCTATCCTGATGAATAAACAAATTCAAGAAGTGAATGTCCATGATAGGTCGCAGACCTCCACTACCTTTTACTATTTGGTACCCAAATGGGTTGGAGTCTTGTGCCCCTTTCTTCCAATAACACCACTTCTAGAGTCCCTTTCTTCAGCAAATCAAGAACCTCCACTTTCAAGATTGAGGTGTGAACCAGAGAGCACATCCTAGCAGAGGAAGGGAGGTCTGGTGGGAGGGAAAACAAGGACAGATGTAGACTTGTGTAGATGTAGACTTGTGGATGAGCTGGGTCAGCCAGTGATCAGTTGTGATAATCTCCCAACTGGTTGAGAAGAGAACCTCCCTTCACCACATGCATGCTGGTGGTGTAGTGGGAGGAAGTCAAAGAGGTTTTTAGGCAACAGAGCCAGTGGAAGATGGCAGGGACTGAACTAGCAGCTGCTGGTGTTCTTTAAACCCACTCCTGCAGAGAAAGGGATAGCACAGTTACTGTAATGTCTGGGTCCACAGCAAGGAATGTCACTGATGGAACTGTTATAAGAAGTGGCTGGGCTACTCCACTGTGTAATATTGGCTGAACTGCATCCCTATGGAGGAGAGGCCCAGGAGACTCACTGTGGCTCAACTGTTGACCTTCTCTCCAAATTGCTATTCTCCATCAAAAGGCATGTCGAAAAGGGTCATTTAAACATCTCATGAGAAGCCAGGGGAAAGCATTCAAGCATGGTTATGTAAGTGACAGTCATACCCATGGAACAAGCCATTGTTCCAGAAGTATCTAGGCCACACTTTTGGATTTATTTGGATATGTTCAACCTATCACTGACCAGATCAAATAAGGGTTTTTTCATGTTGTAGTAAAGAATAATTTGAACTAGGTACTTTAAAACTTGGACATATCAGTCTAGAAGGCAAGTGGCATTTGTGCTGTGACCGGCTAACCTGCTAGGGGTGAAAATAATAAACATGCAGACTTATATTATTGTGAAAATGTGCCTATGGACTGCTGGATCCTGTACATTTTCTCCCAGGAAGCCAAAAGGGGTTCCAAGACTACATTGTTGAAAGGTACCAGAGGTTCTGAGACCCCAGAGCAAGGCCGCAAGATTTCTGTCAAAATGTTAGATTTTGCCTCAGGTATGGGCAAAATTATTAACAATGCTGCTGCTTTTCGTACCACCAAAGGAGGGTCAGAGGAACAAGGAACTTGCGTTTTGTAAGTCTAGATAGAGACTGATAACATTTTTCACTCTCTCAATTGGGATGGTGGCCTTTGAGTCATCCTCCTCTGTGTGTCTTTGTCAGGTATGGGCAGAGCATAGGAATCGTGCCCAAAAAGAGTTTCCATCCAGACAGTCTGCAGTGCCCCAGGGAGTTGCTCAGCTTGAGGTTCCTCAGTAAAACAAGCACAACATTATCTGAGTGGCAAAAGAAAAGATCAGTCCACTTCCAAGGCAGAAGTGACACCGAAATCATCTGTATGGGTAGCGATATCATAAGAAGCAATGCATGCATGTGGGTGGGTGCTTTTGGAATGTGTAGGCTTCCTCAGAAATAGCACCAAGAACAAAGCCTGTGGATGCATTGTCGGGCTGCATCAGGTTGGAGCCGCTTGGATCATTAAACCCTCTGGAAAATGCCGACTGTGGACCTGGCCAGGCTAGACCTACTTAGGATGACCATCTAACCCTCTGTGCCACTTCCCAAAGACCTCGATTTGTGCTGGATTTGCACAATGGAGTCAGAACTCCAGTTTCAGGTTCTCTAATGTTCGAATCCTCTTTAGTTGATGACGCTAGCATCAGAGAAAGGTGTTGAGTCTTTCTTTCTCAAGGTAGAAGGCCTTGCCTCCCTGTTTTTTTGAGGGAAGACCTCTTTGCAGATCGTTCCTTGTCAGGAGGCTGATGTCAAGAGGAGAAGGACTGCTCTGGTTTGTCCATGTATGCCTAGGCCTAGACCATAAAAAACTTGGCTATCCACTTTCTTATGACATTTGGTTGCATCAAGGATAACTAAAGGTCATGTTTGAATTCAATATACCAAATGTAAATGTCACATGGTTCTGATGGGGACATCTTTCAGCATCTGCTACTGGCTTTAAACTCTTGATGGCAAATGTGGTACATGTTTCTTCCAAGGGCTCCAAAAATGAAAGGAGCCAGGTCAATGAAGTATGGTAAAACAGGAACTGAGGCTAACGTTTTAGTCAGTGCCACATAGCTCCTGAGGTCATTTTGAGCAGGCGAGGCTGGGCCAGAGCTGCATGAAGCCGTTTAGCCAAGCTGGAGGGATATTGTCAGGGTTAAAGTTTCAGACTGAAGTCTGGCGCATTGAGAATATTCAGATCGAAAGGAATTTGCAGGAAGAAACAGCCTTCAGAAATAAAACTTCTAAAAAGTGAAATGATGAGAGAATAGGAAAAATAAATTGTTTGCTTTCATTTTTAGACTGCTTTGAATCAATGTTCAGCAAATGCCTTTAAACCAAATCTGAAAGGAGAACTGAAACTCCTTAGTTAACTTCGATCATGAGTATGTATAGTATTATTTGAAACACATTTAAATAAGAATATTCTAGTTTACAAAATAGGACAACTCGTTTTCATTCATATACAAGACACAACAGTGTCTTAAAAATATATAAAACTTGTATCAAATATACTTACGTCCAACAACTGATAGCAGGCGCTTTTGTTGAATAGGTTTTGCTAGGGCGTTGTGCTTTATAGTCAGACAGATCTCTGCTCCGTCATGCTTGTCTATATCAGGAACAATAGTAATATTGCATGGAAGGCTGTAGGTCCCATCACCGTGAGACACAAGGTCCGCTTCACCAGTAATCGAATCTACGTTTTCAGTCGTTACCTGCTCACTCAAAAGAATCTTGTTGGCTTCAGCACCATTTTCATCAGTATGCCTTTGACTATGCCAACAATAAAACTGTATAGTCCTCTTCTTTTCCCTTTGCACAAATGAAAAAGCAACAGTAATATTTGCTGGCCGGAAACCGGTGATTTGACAAGACAAAGTAGTGGGTTCCATGTGGACTAAAACGTCATTACCAGTGATTTCTGTTACCTTTGGTGCAGCTGAAAGGAAAGCAAAATGGAAATCAACTGATGTCATTAGAAAGAACATGCAAAACGAACAAGAGGCAGAGGAGTGCCCAACTAGGACCAATGGGAAGTGCATTTAGGAGAGGAGATCCCATGTATGTCTGCCAATTTTGTTGCATCTAAACTTTCCTAATCTCCTCGAGCAGTCGTCTATAAATCATATGTTATAAATTATTTGGGGGGCCTACCGCACCCTCCCCACTCTCTGGAGATTTGGTCTCCAGAGGGATCTAAGCAGTGCGAGGTGACTCACCTGAACATGTAGTGGAGCCGTCTCATATTGGCATGAGGTACAAGCCGCGCTATCTCACATGACAGAATGTGAAACCCTAGAACCGCGCTGCTGGGAAGGACATGTTCGCAACGCACACAAAACATATATTGCGCTGGCTTGCTACTGGGGCAGGAGGGGTTTGCTGGAGTTCAAGCTATGGCTGGACTCTCTTATATATTGTAAGAAGCCGCTGGAACTGCTTGCAGAACTAGTATTACCTCATAATGGTCACGGATCGACCAACATCACTGCAGACCCCACACCGTTGATACCCCTCTCAGGTCCCCAGACGAACTCTGAAACTTATCCTTGGGACACCAAACCCTTCATTGTCATACTCACCGCAATAGGCCTCGTGGTGGTCGGACTCCACGTGAGGATGCTGGATCAAAACCAGTGGAATGAATAAGTGATGCACCAATTGAAGGTATACAATTCTAATGGGGCAAATTGACTAAGCAAATGTGCCTAGACTAATGCATGATCAAATCTCTCAACTCTAAGATGCAATGTTATGTTAAAGTTGTGTATCTCTCATCAAGTATTCATTGTTGTGCAACGCATTTTTCTTTTTTCATTTACAAAAAATAGAATATCAGCAACAATAAATCAAGTTCTGGTACAAATGACTGCATAAACACAACGTGCCAGATTTATCAACACTATGCACTGGTTTGTGTCACTGTTGGTGCACCAGTGCAAAGTGTTGATCTATTATTTACTTTCCATCGCAAAACATTTAGGACATCTTCCAGTGCAAATAAAGTAACGTGAATTAGCAGTTCTTGCTGCTTTGCATTTCTTTACGTCAAGAAGGCATCCAATTAATGGTATAAGGGTGTTTCCGTGCTACCGCCCATGGTTTTTGGCCATATGTCTTATCATTTGTAAGCCAAAGAAATCTGCCTCCTTAAGACAGATTTTTTTTCCTCCAAATTTGCTCCTCCCTTTTCCCCACTGTATTTACGTACATTAAAACCTTACCCATTCCAGTTCAAAACCTATGCTAGACATCATACATACACTGTTGCGCTATGTGGGGGTTAGGCAGCCCGACTGTGCACCAGCAGTAGAAAAGGGAGCAGGAGCGCTATATCTTTGTTGATATAGTGAGGTCCTGCTCTCTCTCCCTCACATGCAATGTAGTATCGGAACTGTGGATGCTGCACTGCGTTGCGTTACATTAAAATATGGCATACACTTGCTCGTTGTAAGTACTTTGGAGCGTACAAATTATTGACTGTGAATGCAAATTCACTGCCTACTTGCAAAACAATTATATTTGCAGATGGAGGCAATGTAAAAATGCTATTATTACAGCGCAGGTTTACTACCATTTTTGAGTGTAGGAAGAGTATACGACTTAAGAAAGAAAAAAAACTTGGAGTGGGGCTGAGATATTCCACACCTTCCTTCAACAAATGTATAAATAAGGTGAAATACAACACCTTCATACTTATACCACTACAGTGCATGAACGCTAACATTTAATTTGTTTCCAATAACTAGTTTTTTGGGTCACATATTGTAGGAAAGTACTATCTTCCTTGGCATGTTACCACCATTTTTACCTGTATGTTAGTATGTTTTGCCTGTCTCACTGGGATCCTACTGGTCAGGACCCCAGTACTCAAGTTTATGGCCCAATGTGTGTGTCTGTATAGTGCTTGACTGTGTCATGGAGGCTCTGCTAATAAGAACCTCAGTGCTTAAGCTCTCTCTGCTTTTAAATTTGTCACTGTAGGCTAGTGACTTCATTTACCAATTTCAATTGGCACACTGGACCCCGCTTATAAGTCCGTAGTATATGGTACCTAGGTACCCAGGGCATTGGGTTTCCAGGAGATCCATATGCCCTTCAGCATTTCTTTTGCCACCCATAGGGAGCTCAGACAAACCCTTGCACAGGCCTGCCATTGCAGCCTTCGTGAGATAACGCACACGTTATTTCACTGCCATTTTCACTGCACTTAAGTAACTTATAAGTCACCTACATGTCTAACCTTCATTTGCTGAAGGTTAGGTGCAAAGTTACTAAGTGTGAGGGCACCCTTGTACTAACAAAGGTGCCCCCACATAGTTCAGGGCCATTTCCCGGGACTTTGTGAGTGCGGGGACGCCATTACACATGTGCACTACATATAGGTCAATACCTATATGTAGCTTCACAATGGTAACTCCGAATATGGCCATGTAACATGTCTAAGATCATGGAATTGTCCCCCCATTCCAAATCTAGTACTGGGAAGCAAATTCCATGCATCCTGGCGGCTCCACTATGGACCCCCAGTACTGCCAAACCAGCTCTCTGAGGCTTACGCTGCAGCTACAGTTGCTGCCACCTCACAGACAGAGTTCTGCCCTCCTGGGGTCTGGGCAGCCCAGTCTCATGAATGCAGAACAAAGCATTTCCTCTGAGAGCAGGGTGTTACACCCTCTCCCTTTGTAAATAGGTGTTACATGCTGGGGAGGGGTAGCCTCCCCAGCCTCTGGAACTGCTTTGAAGGGCACAGATGGTGCCCTCCATGCATAAGCCAGTCTACACCCGTTCAGGGACCCCTTGTCCCCTCCTCTGGTGCGAAACTGGACAAAGGAAAGGGGAGTGACCACTCCCCTGTCCTTCACCACCCTAGGGGTGGTGCCCAGAGCTCCTCCAGTGTGTCCCAGGCTTCAGCCATCTTGCTTTGCAAGGTGTGGTGGCACTCTGGAGGGCTCTGATGGGCATCAGTGATGTCAGAGACCCCTCCTGATAGGTCCTTACCTGATAAGGTAGCCAAACCCCCTCTCAGAGCTATTTAGGGTCTCTCCTGTGGGTTCTCTTCAGATTCTGCTTGCAAGTTTCCTTCAGGAATCCTCTGCAACTACTACTTCATCCTCTGACCTCGGATCAACTGCAGCCTGCTCCAGGAACTACTGTAACAGCAACAAAGTATCCACAAGGTATACTTTTCCTCTGCAACTTCAGCTCCAGCCAGCAACTGCAACAGTTTCCACGGTGTGCATGCTCCGAGGACTCCCTGTCTTCATCCTGCACCAGAATCTCCCGTGGGGTGACGGAGTTACTCCCCTGCTCACGCAGGCACCTTCTAAGCTGATGACCGGTACCCTTGGACTCATCTCACAGCAACGAGCACGCTCCTAAGGACACAGAGGGTGGACCCCATCGACATAGACTGTCCTGAGGTCCTGCTGACGCAATTTGGAGGAGGTAAGACCTTGCCTTCCCTGAGAGTGATAGTACCCCTGTGTACTGCGTCTTCTTCACCTCCTGAGGCCTCTGTGCACTATTTGCAAAATTCCTTCGTGCACAGCCTGGCCCAGGTCCTCAGCACTCCATCCTGCGATGCTCAACTCGCTGAGTTGTTCTCCGGCGGCGTGGGATCTTCCTTTGTGGTGCTGTACCAACCGCATTTTACACCTCCTTTGTCCCCGTGTCCTGGGACTCCCTTGGGTGCTGTCTGGCATCCTGAGGGCTCTCTAAATTGCTGAGAGCCTCTTCTTCCTCCTCACACAAAGTTGAGGCCCCCAGGTCCCTCCTGGGTCCAGCCAGCACCATTTGGATGCAAAACGCATATTTTTCGTAACCAAGGCTTCTTGGAGACTTCCAACACTAAATCACATCTGCGTCCATCTTCAAGTCGTAGGGCATCTTTTGCATCATGCAGGAACCCGCTGGCATCTTCCTAGGATGCATTCCTGCAGTCTTCAACTAACCGGAGACTCTTCTTTCGCACCCTCTTCTGGGTTGGCAAGGGCTCCTGTCCTTCCTTGAACTTCTTTCAACTTCTGGACTTGGTCCCCTTCATTTGCAGGTCTTCAGGTCCAGGAATCCAGCAGTTGTTGTTTGCAGACTTGGTTGGTTACTACAATAATCCGTATCACGAGGTGTAGTGTGTCCTAAGGAAACTTGAAGTACTTTACTCCTGCCTTTCTGGGCTCTGGGGTGGGGTAATTTACTTACATTTACTGTATTCTTACTCTCCCAGCGATTCTGCACACACTACACTTGTCTAGGTGCGATTTTGTGATTCGCATTCCACTTTCTTAGTATATGGTTTGTGTTGCCCCTAGACCTATTTTCTCCCATTGCATTCTATAGCATTTCCTATTGTTTGCACTATCCTATGACTATTTACTTCTCTAATTTTGGTGTCTAGTGTATATATTGTCTATAATACTTACCTCCAGAAGGAGTATTGCCTCTAAGATATTTTTGGTACTGTGTCACCCAAATAAACTACCTTTATTTTTGGTAACACTGAGTATTGTCTTTACTTGTGTATAAGTACTGTGTAACTATAAGTGGTATTGCATGAGCTTTGCATGTCTCCTAGTTTAGCCTAAGCTGCTCTACTATAGCTACCTCTATCAGCCTAAGCTGCCAGAACACTACTACTTCACTAATAAGGGATAACTGGACCTGGTATAAGGTGTAAGTACCCAAGGTACCCACTACAAACCAGGCCAGCCTCCTACACATATATTTTCACTCTTGTGACAGAAATTCATGCATCTGTTTCTATATGTTTTACAAAGGTGCAGTCACACATCTGTAATTAAATTTAAGACCTCATTCAATATGAAAGGAGCAAAATAAAATTTTCTAACTTTGCCTTAAAAATGTAACTTTGAGAGGAGCGTGACTAAGATGGCAGGCGGCTAAGATGTGTTTCGCCGTCTATCCATCCCTGCCACTGAATGCATTACAAAGCGCCCTGCCTGCAGGACATTCTGACCCCCAGTGACCACACTGGCCGGCAGAGGTGCACTTGCAGTCACAGCAGCACCGCAGATGATCTTCCTAGCTCGGTGCATGCCTGTGCCAGACGGGGCTTCTGAGGAACAATGGTCCAGACGGGCCACCGCAGATGAGTGACGCAGCCTCGGTAATAGGGTCGGACATCCCAGCCACGCCCTGATGGAGGAGCAGAGATTCACATCGCACCCTGACGGACTCGCCTGATGAGAAGCCCATTCAGCGGAGTCCAGTGGGAGACAGAAGGTGAGGCCTTCGACTGGAACTCCCTCTGGGTGTGGCCCATTTTGAGGTGCACTTCTGTGCTCTAGGCCCGGTTTGGGTGAGCAGCTCAGCAGTGTCGCCTGGTACCTGTGGTGCCCGTGGGAGCCTCTAACGGACTTAGGAGTAAGTGGACCTGGGCTGGCCCGTACTGAGGGTGCAACAGAAGTGACACCACCCGGGCTGACGTGTGGGCCTGTGCTCCCCAGGGCCTTCTGACCAGGATCTGCCATCTTTCACTTCGTTGACGACTACAGACCAGGGAAAGGCAGGCCCTTTTAGGACATTTGCGCTTCCCGGGGCTGGCCTCAGTTACTCTACCAAACAGCGATACCTGCCTGGCCTGGACCCTGGCAGATCCACCCTACAGCACCAGAAAGCGGTGCATAGCAGGTGCGACTAAGGGCTGTTGGAGCAGACAATGGATTGCCTATGGCTTGCTGCCTCAAGTGTTTCTCACAACCTGGGATTACTGATTGTGGGGGAGGGGGTTGATTCTCGCCTTGCCCCCAGTGAAGTCTACGCTCACAGAGTGGACCCTCCCCGGGGACTGGGAGCCTCATGGAGTGGGGGCCACTGGGGAAGACCTCCCCCGGTCTACATGCTCTACCCCGACTCCTCCATTATTGCCTGCACTGTCTCTTCATGACATCTTCACTGTTAAATGAGAGGACAGCACGGAGACTGGTCCCGGAACTAATGTATGGAGTGACTTTGGAGGCGCCTTTTAGTGTGTGGGTGCCCCAGTTCTTCCTCCTGGAATGGGATAGCCTCCAACGAGCAGTAGTTGCGAGGGTCTCTAGAAGGGAAGCAATTCCATGTCTGCGGCCAGAGCTAAGAAGGACCACTTTCTTCATGACATGCTAACAAAGCCTACTGGGGGCCAGTGGGGGACAAAGTACCCGCATCTGGGACTGAGCACCCCCCAGAGAATGATGACAATGAGAGCCCCATGACTTGCTCTTTTTTGGAGGCCTTATTCGCCTCTCTGCACGACGACCTGCAGGCGGACAAGAACTACCTCTCCTCTGACCTATGAGAGGTACGCGACAACCTAGATGGAGTGGGAGAGAGGGTCTCCATCTGGAAGACAAAAACACTGGCTACAGCAAGGAGATAGAACGGCTGCAGCAGGAGGTTCTCCACCTCTGGGAGCAATTATTAGATCTACAGGCTCATACTGAGGACTTAGAAAACTCCTCGAGGCAGAATAACATCGAGGAGTTCCACCAGGTGGGGCCACCGAAATCGACAAAGGGTACTCCTGCAGACATTTTAGTGTATGTTCATGAATTTCAAGTGAAAGAAACCATTATGTGCAAGGCTCATGACATACTTGTGCTCCACTTTAGAGGCCATGCACCTTTGCTATACCAGGATCTCACCACCATTGCACTTTAGAAAAGGCGTGACTTCCACCCTGTCAGTGCACACCTGAGGAACGCCGGTATCTCATATTGCAGGGGCCATCCATTCTGGATCACCATGTGCCTTGAATGCAAACTCCACCACTCTGATCCTTCCAGGAGGCATGCTGAGTGCTGGGCATCAAGGCCAGTCCACAAGGTCAGATGGCACAGAGGCGACCGTGATGGTGGCGGTCAAGACAAGACACTGAAAGCATATGTCCTGACCCAGAGACTATAGCATTGGAAAGGAAGTCTGTACTGGAATTGCTGTTTGGAGATAGCGACAAAACTGATGCACCTTGGAGTGGGGGACTTTAGCTCCAATGTTTTCTCCTCTGGCAGGTGGGGCGGAGAGAGGCGGGGGACGAATCACGTGGGTACTGCAGTCTTGATCTGGTATTTTTAACTTTCCTGGATAGGACAAGTCTCCTCTCCGAAGCTCTTTCCTTTTAATGGCCTTGCCCTCCTAGACCACCATGATCAATGGACTGACACAAGTATTTGATGTTGTTTCTTTATTTTATATGATGATGGGGTTATAGGGTTTTCTGGCTCCTTAGTCTAACATGGTCTTCCCTTGGCTACTTGCCCGGTACTATGATGGATAGATGTGCGGAGCTTGCACTCTTTTGGCTCCCAGTGGGAACTCTCCTGGCACTTTACACTATTGCCCAGATATCATGGAGCTTAAGATTCTTAGCTTCAATGTACGGGGCCTAAACAACCCCACATAAAGGTTAGCTGTCCTTTCTCTCCTTGAGCAATCTGGCAGCGACATTTCTTTTCTACAGGAGATTCACTTACCCTCTAAGGATGTCCATAGAATGCAATCCCACTGGTTTCCACACCAGCTCTGGTCCTCTTGCCCTGTGAAGAAAGAAGGGGTGACCATTCTCTTCTCACTGGTCTTCAAGGGTGAAATCCTATCCACAATGGCAGAAGTTAAAGGGCCCCTTCTCGCTCTTCGACTTCGGGTGAGATCCTTCCACTTTACCCTGACAAACGTTTATGCCCTTAATGAACACCAGGAATACTTCCTTACGAGCTACTTGGCTTCTCTGTTCCAGACACCTGATGCAGCTATACTGGTGTCAGGGGACATGAACCTGGTTATGGACACTGATGTGGACTGTTCTGGACTATGCTCTGTTCAAACTGGGGCCTTTGCAGCTGCAGGCATATGATGGCTTGCAGACTGTGGATTGCAGGACTTATGGCGACAGCTATACCCATATTCTAGGGACTACATATAATATTCAGCTGCACATAAGACATACGCATGTATTGATCACTTCCTAGCTATGTCGAACATGCTTGATCTTATATCAGATGCTTCTATTTCCCCGCCTTCACTCGCTGACTGTGCCCCTCTGTCTCTTAGCCTGCCCACCTCCCAACCTTCCCACTGACATTTGTGGGATTCCTTGCTGCAGTCCCAGGCTATGGTGGACTCCACTTGGAAGGTGATCATTTCTCACCTCCAAACTAATGATACCAGGGAAACCTCCCCGGCATCTGTCTGGGAAGCCTTGAAGCTGGTGGTGCGGGAGGAGCTTATAGCTTTTTCAGCTGTGGAGAATAAGCGCTGCTGGGATAAAAGGGAAAGGCTTGAGAAAACTGTCTCTGACTTGGGAGCAATCCATAAACGAACAGGGGCTCACAGAATATGGAGGGAGCTAGAGAACGTCAAGCTTCTCCTTAAACGCCTTGAATTAGATAGGGTGAAATATGCTATGAGGTGCCTCAAGCTGAAATTTTATCTGAGGAGCAAATAATGCAGGTGCATGCTGGTGCATTGCCTGTGCAGCAAAAATCCATTTAGGGTCAGTGAATAAGATTTGTACCGGCTCCTCTATGGAGACCTGTTCAGATGAAGGAATAGCATTGGTCTTTAAGGTCTTTTATGGATCGCTCCATAACGCTGCTGATGACCCAGACAGAAACCCCTCAAGATATCTTCAGCATATCACCCTCACCTCTTTGCCTGATACGGAGGCTTTGCCACTGGAGAAGCCTATTTGCATAGAAGAGGTGATTTCGGCTATAGCACTTCTGAAACCAATTAAATCCCCGGGGCCTAACAGCTTCACCTCAGAATTTTATAAAACTTTCTGCCAGGACTTAGCCCCCTTGCTCACCCATCTATATAACTCCTTTGCCAAAACAGGTTCGCTTACAGACTCCATGCTTGTGCGGTTATCTAGGTAATTCCGAAACCAGGCAAAGATCATGCCCTCTGCGGGTCATATAGACCTACCTCCCTCTTAAATATAGATGCAAAACTATTTACCTTCATATTGCTGCACCACCTTAACCCACTAATGCCAGGCCTGATCGAACCAGAAAAGTCAGGATTTATCCCTGCACGCCAGTGCAGCGATAACACCAAACAACTTTTACACCTTATAGACATGACATTTCAGTCATGCAAAGCGGCTTTGCTTCTGTCCATGGATGCAGAAAAGGCATTTGACCGTGTACACTGGCCTTGCTTTTTGGAAATGCTGTGGAGGTTTGGAATTGTAGAGCGGTTTTGCAAGTGGGTACATAGCGTCTACAGTGCCACCCGAGCCTTGGTCATGGTAAACACAATTTTGTCCTCTTAACTTCTTAGCCGACGGGTCATGGGGCAGGGCTGTCCCCTCTTCTTTTTGCTCTGTACATGGAGCCTTTAACACAATGGCGAGAGATAACCCGGACATAGCCGGGATCCCTTTTGGTGGTGATCACCATTTGATTAGCCTATATGTGGATGATATTATCTTAACTGTTACAGAACCCATGACCTTGCTCCCTGCGTTGATCAATGAGTTTCAGGCCTTTGGAAAGATCTCGGGCTTTAAAGTAAATATGTAAAGGTCCCCGATTTTAAATCTCTCAGTCAGCCCTTCTCATGAAATCACCCTGAGATCTCTGTTCCCAATTGAATGGGCGGCGGATGCCATACCATACCTGGGCATCTCACTGGCCCGGACTATCAATAAAACAACTGCTGCTAATTATGCAACTCTTGCCTCCCAAAACTGAAATGATCTGTCAGCATGGGGCCGCCTCCGCCTCTCCTAGATGGGTAGAATTGTGGCAGTTAAGACGACCATCCTTCAGCACATTCTATTCTTATTCCAGGCCTTGCCTTTGGCCCCACCTCTGGATGCGAGCTGCTATCTCCAGTTGGACATTAATATATTTGTGTGGGACGGCAAGAAGGCCCGCCTACACAAATACTTAATGTACCACCCGAAGAAGAATGTCCGATTAGTGGTACCCTTGCTGCTCCACTACTACCAAGCTGCACAACTTAGATTTATAATAGAATGGAATCGCTCTCTCTCAGAGAAGCATTGGTCCTCCATGGACCAATCCATAGCAAGTTCCCATATATGGAGGGAAGAATGGCTTCCTCGTAAGCATAGGTCTTGGGGCCTATACTCTTCCCCAGTAACCAGCGCTGCACTTAATGTTTGGGACTCCGTAGCAGTCAGAGCAGGCTTTCCCTTCCCCTATGACTCCGATATTAGCTAATACCATTTTCACTCCAGGGATGCAGCCGGAACTGTTCTGATGCTGGTGAGAAGGGGGCTGCAAACGGGCGGGATGCCTTTTTGACCTCAGGGGCTTATCCCCTGCAACCAACTAAAAGCTGACTATTCCTTAACTGACTCAGACAGCATACAGTATCTCCAACTTCGTCATTGGGTGACTGTATCCAGGCTCGGCAGGGACTGGGATGAACGATGACCCCCTTTGAGGAATGGATATTCCTTAAATATGATGACAAACGTCTTATAACCGAGCTCTATGCCTTGCTGGGGACGGAGGAGAACACAATCAAATCCAAAAGGCAACTTTGATGGGAGGCAAAATTGGGCAGAACCCTTTCTACTAAAGAGTGGGAAGATATTTTATTTACATGACACACCACATAGTGCACAATAAAGCTAGCACAGAAACTGCTCACAAAATTGATTCTTATTGGTACCTGACCTCAATGAGACTGCAACAGTGGAACACAGGGCACTCAAAGGAATGCTGGAGGGGGTGCAGTGACACGGGGACCCTGCTCCACCTTCTATGGCGTTGCTCTTAGCTCAGTTAATGTACAGGTTGTGTGTGATGCCACATGTATCATAACTGACCTTGTGGCCACATTCCCTGGGAACAGGTTTTACATTACATCAACTATGCTTTCAATACATCCATTCCAAGGTTTCCTCCCGAATCCCCTAACATGCCCTTTACACATAATAGAGGGAGACAAATGGCTTTGGCCCTAGGGGCAGCACACCAGGTCATATTTCCCTATGGGGCACAGACAGAATACCTGACCATATATCTTGATTGCCTAAAATATGGCTCATTCTGGGGATGGAGTGGTTATCCCTGTGAGCAGACCTGGACCACACTTTATACTCATGTGGGCACCCTTTATATACCTCTTCTCTTCTGAATTTCATGAATTAACATGCCCGACCTTTCTGCGACGACTCCGCTTGATCACAGATTTTACCCCAAAGGAGGCCTCGATCACTATTAAGACTCCCACATCCTCTGCATCCACAATATGTTCTAGCTTTGTGCCAACACACGACCACTTAGTCACAATACGAAGGGAGAATTAGGAGGGAGGTGGGCGGGGGTGCATTTTCTTATGCATTTGTTGCGTTTTATCTCATTGCCTCACTTACGCTGCCGGCCCCAGGGTTGTAGACAAAAGCTGTGTGCAGGATTGTGCCTGTTCTTCTTGCTTTAACCCTGCCGGCCCTTTGGGTTGTAGGCGACATGCTGTGTGTTCACTAATGATGGCAGTAATAATAAACAGAATTGTTCCACAAAAATGTAACTTTGACCAATTTTCCCCAAGTTTGGTCAAAATGGGAAGCAATGTCCTCCATGTTCTGCGAATTGCGCATGCTGAAACGTATCGGGGGGGATTCAAAGTCAGTGATTTTCATTTAACCTCAAGCTCTCTGTAGACAACTTTAATCACAAGCAACTGGAAAACAGGTTTAATAAGAAGTGGCATAGCCAATAGGTGTGGTTTTTGCAAGCTAGTGCTACAGTTAAAATTTCCTTTTAAATATAAAAAAAAAGAAAATTGCTGTCTCCTGAACATGGCCATCTTATGCTTGCAATAAAAATCCTAATAAAAAAAAAACACCAGTAAAAGATCCTCAATGCTGATTTAAAAAAAAAAAATAAGAAGCATTAATATTTGTGTAAGAGAAGAAAAACATGCATTGCGCAACTGGTAATGGTTCCGACTTAGTTATTAAAGTAGGTGATTATGGTCACAAAGCTGCCTGAACCATAAGAACAATACCTGCAGGGCATTCTTGCTGCAGTACCAGAAGGGCTTGCACATGGTGGAGCGTTCTGCGATATCCTGTGGGCAGTAACCTCGTACAGAACCTCTTTGTCTTGGAATATAAACAATTTCTTTTACCATAGTCCCTGTATCGACTGCGTTAGACCTGTGGTTCTCTTTGCCTGCCAATGCCAGCACTTGTGACAGGGTGCAGAGTTCTGAGGTATACCTTTTGTCCTCTACCCATGTTTTAATTTGTGATTGGCATGGAATTTGCCCAGTCCACACCTCTGTTATCCTGATTAGCAAGGTCTTGTGTTGTACCTAGATTCCACAGGGCTCAAGGCATGGCCCATGACACTTGCATTTGCCTATGCCCAATGCCTCCTTCAACTACACCAGAGCCAACAACTATACTATGTCTCAAATCCATCAGCCCCTGTGTGTCCACTCCCAGAGCCAGCTAGACACAAGAGGACATATGTACAAAGGCATTCTGCATTTCCTGATGGTGTGATTCACAATTTCAGGCAGTTAGAGAAAGAAAAATGTCATTTCGGAATATACGAAAGTCTGTTTCGGTTGTGCAAAATGTGATTTCAATCTAGTAGAAATTGCATTTTGGAAATCGCTAATTAGGAAATTGCAATTGGGGATTTCCAAATGGCAAATCTCTAACATCATGTACAAAGGATTTCATAATTGTGAATAGTTGCAAAATGGGAATTTAGGAAATGCAGTTACCATCAATCCAAATCTGGTGGTAACCAGATGAAAACTACAAAAGGGCACTCAAAATGCATCTGACTCTTTCAGAATGGGGGCCCTGTAGGATTTGGCAAGGAGGATGAGAATTTTAATTGGCAGGAAGAGAAGGAGGAGGCGACAGGAGAGGATATTTAGGGTGAGGGTCACCTTGTTTGAACAAGAAGAGGAGATATATGATAAGTACAGACTCAGTAGTGAGGTAATCCTGGAATTAATTGCTTAGTTACAACACTCAGAAGCAATATAATCTCACCACATGTGCTGGTATTGTGTTGTCACCACCTATTAGCTTCAGGCAGTTACTAGGGGGGTCATAGCAGTGGCAGGGGGTGTCACAAAGTTCTTTTTTCAGGTTCTTTCGCAGGTTTCTGGACATCATGGTTAGCAAAATTAACCAATACATATATTTCCCAAATACACCCCAATATTTGCAACAGAAAAAAATGAATGTTTTACCAGGTAACACAGATCCCCAATGTAATTGGCTGTGTTCATGGCACACATATTGTCATATGACCCCCTGCAGAAAATTCATTTATCTATATAAAAAGGAAAAGCTCACACTCACTCAATGTACAGGTTGTGTGTGATGCCTCATGTATCACAACTGACCTTGTGGCCACATTCCCAGGCAGCACCCAGAACTCCTTCATATTCGGCCACAGTGAAATACATAACCAATTGTCACAGGATGAATTTGGCAATGGTTTTCCACTAGGTAAGACATTTGCTGACTCAATGAACACAGTGGCCAGAACTGTTTGTGTAATGTGACTTAATGTTTTATCCTTCTCATGCTCGTTAAGGAGACGGAGCATATGCGTTGCGCCCTTGGATTCTCACACCACAACTAACTCCAAGAACAAGAAGTGAAAGGGAGTACAACAGGGTACACAAGACAACACACTCTATCATCAAACAGACCTTTGGAATACTAAAGTCCGGGCTCTGCTGCCTCCACCAGACTGGTAGAGCAGTACTGTAGTGACCTGAGACATGTAAGATAATCACCACATGTGCCATACTACACACTATTGCCATAAGCCCGAATTTGACTCAGATGAGGAATCACCACCACTACAGATGAAGCAGGTCGGGACATGTGCAGCAGAGGGTCGTGCACGATGCACAGAGATCACCAACAACAATTTTTAAGGTAAGAGTGATTACAGCATCTAAGAAATGGACATCACACATGATGGTCATGCATGGTGCATAACTGAAAGATCATCTTTTACAAGAGAAACCTAATTGTCACAACCTGAATAAATTAACTGTATCCATTGCAGATGTAACATTGCGTCAACAAGGCATCAAAGTATGTATGTACAAACAAAAAGGTAGACTCATGACTCTGAGTATTAAGTTTTTTCATTTTTCTAACCTCAGGTGTTGGGTGCTTTGTCAGCAACACTGGCCTGAGGAAGTGGGGACATGTCAGATCCAGAAGTGTTTTGGCATGTTGATATTGCATCCCTCTTGCATATATGTTGCACTGATGCTAAAGCCCTTTTCACTCTCAGGCGGGGGCAATATGTTGGAGACAGAAAGGTTGTGGGTCTGTATGTTTTCAAGTGCTGTGGTCACTTGAACAAGCCCACGTACAACGTCCTGACAGCAGTGCCCCATGTCAGTTTGTTATTTACAGTTCTCCTTGCAAGAGTTGTTGTGGCGACTGCCAATCGATTAATTGAACGAGTGATGGCATCAAAGCGTGCCAGGTACGGCCTGTTCAAGTGTCTTTGTATGTGTTGCTCATTCTCCAATGGTCCTGTCCTTTCTGCAATTGCTGCATCAACCTTGACATGCTTAGCAGATGTCTATTGACAGTCTCGATTTGTTTGGTGGCCCGTAGAAGTGCACCATATGTGTTCAGCACCTGCAAACCAAACTGTCTGCCATGTTGTCTGACACATTGTCATTGTGGACTGTTGCTGGTTGACCTCTCGGGTGTCTGTGTGTCCTGTCCACATATGTAGTTGTGCCCCTGACTTGGGATTGTCCCTCATCACCGTCCACAAACTCTGGTAGTGGTTCAGTGGTTGCTCTCCTACCAGTTGGAGTTGGAGTAATGGGCATAGGAGCTGGTATTGTGGCATCCTCCATTTCCACATGTGTCAGTAGCTTCTTCAGCCTCAATTGTTTCTGACGCATCCTGGGTGTGATCTGTGGAAATGCATGTTAGTGTAAATAAATGGTTAATGTCTGTTGACATTAGTGTTGTAACTGTGCTTCATGTGTTTGTGACATGTTTATGATACATATATGTGCAGTGTAGTCATCAGTACACAATACAGCATTCAACTTTGCTGTACTACGACTTCCATGATGCACTGCCAAGGTAGAGCAAACATCCTAATGGAGTTTTTTTCTCTGATGATTTATTTGAGGAATTACAAACATTATGTTATGTTAAGCAAGTAAAGGGGAGTTGACTCACCCTGGCTGGTGCCTGCAGAATTGGAGGTGTCTATGTCTGACACCCCCACCACACTTTCTGGTTCCATTGTCCTCTCGATAAGGGTCTCCATGGGAGTAGGTGCTTTTGACGGTCCTCTAATTGTGCCACAAGTGTCAGCTATGCTGGCCACCTTCCCCGTTGTAAGTGATCTCAGGTCAGACCAGCATTCTCCGATCTCTGGGATGGTTCTCTGTGTGACACCAAAGGAGTTCACTTTCTCGAAGATGCCGTTCTAAATCTTGGTCTGATGGCTCTCATGAACAGTAAATGAGGCCTTCCCAAATAGCTGGTCCATACCAGGCATTCTTCTGTGAGAAGCTCCAGCTCCTTTTCAGAAAACCTGGCCTTGCACTTCCTCCTCCAAAAAACCTTGCCCCCATCTTTCTTGGACATGGTGTGCTTCAAGCACAGGTATACTACAACCAGTGGTGACACAGGTGCACTCCTTCCTTCCAACACCTTCCTAGGCTTCTGGGTTGTGACCACACCCTGTATTTCTTAACTTCCTGCTCTGACATCATCATTCTACTTCCACAATGCGACTTTCTTATTTTGCTATTTTCTATTAGCGAAATCTCAATTTGGGAAATCGCAAGATTGAGATTTCCTAATTGTGATTGTGAATCCACAGAAATCGCTATTAGAAGAATCCACGGTTACAAACATCTCTTTTTGCAATTCCCTAATAGCGATTTCAATGGATTCGCTATTAGGAAATCACAAATCCAAACTTTTGTACATATGGCCCAAGATGCTTATGTACATGGCTGAAGGTTGACACTGGACACTGGCTATGGCCATGGCCTGTGCCCATTCCCGTTGAGTACAGGACCTACTCTACTTAGTGCCCACATGATATGGGCAGAAACCTTTCAAAGGATGTAACCATGACCTTTGTCCACTTCTCACACCCCTACATCTGCTGAGCACAAGAAATGGTCTCTGGACATACTCCTTCTGCAGTGTTTTTGCAGAATATAGCAGGAGCTGGCCCTGGGGGGTGGAGATCCCCAGGGCCATCAGAGGCTCCTCAAGTGGGGCCTCATGACTACCCTCCAATGAGAAAAGCCCAGGGGAGGTGGTGGTGCCTGGGGCTGCAGGGGGTTGTACGGCCCCCTCACACAATTCAACATATGCCTCAGGGAGGGTGTGGTCCCTGGGGCTATGTGGAGGTGCACTTACGTAATGCCCACAGGAGTTGACCCACCGGGGGCTTCAAAATGACAAATTGCTTGAGCCAGGTCTTCAATTTTTTAAAAACTGTGCAGTGAATTCACAATCCTGTCACGATTCTGCAGCAAAACAATTTTCAAAATGCTTTTTAGCCCTGGGGGCGGGGGGTTTTCTGGGACCCCACCACCAGAGCTAAGGAGTCAGGGTGACTCTACTCTGGCCCCTTTTCTTTAATATTAACCTTTTTTGTGGGACTTGGCTGAAGCTGAGTCCCAACATGGCTGACAACACTTCCTTGTTGAATTGTTGTCAGCCAATCAGATCTCAGCTTGAGATTGGAAGGAGTCGCAAATCCCTTGCATTCCTATAAATACAAATTTAGATTTCCTTTAATTTCTCTAAAACTACTGAACAGATTTACACTAAATAACAAAAAGGCCTATTTTCATACCTCTCTGCCAAATTTGGTGTAATTCCGTCCAGTGGTTTTGGCGCTATCTCTGTTCAAAATCCCTATAGAAAACTGAATGGGGGGAAAAAGCATTTTAGGACCACCCGTTTTTCTCTGCCCCCACTTGATAGATCACAGTGAAACTTCCCAGACAGACGCTGAAGTGAGCGCCGTATTTTCTTGGAAAATTTTGTAAAAATTAATCAAACTGCAACAAAGTTATTAGTAACAAAAAACGCTTTTTCTATAGATCTATAGAAACTAGGTCCTAACTATAACTACCTAGTGGTGACTGCCACTAGTTATATATATATATATATATATATATATATATATATATATATATATATATATATATATATACATACGTCTGTGTGTGTAGTTTTATATATATATATAACGGACTACATCCTCCTAGGCGACCTCAACTTCCATCTGGAACAAAACAACGACCCCAACACCACCACCCTGCTCGACAACCTCGCCAACCTCGGCCTCAAACAACTGGTGAACACTGCCACCCACATCGCCGGACACACACTCGACCCTATCTTCTCCGCCAGCAAACACGTCTTCTTCAGCCACGCCTCCGCCCTTCATTGGACCGACCACAGCTGCGTCCACTTCACATTCCGACGCGAGACCCGCCACCTCCGCACTCAACCCATCCCTCGCCGACAGTGGAACAAGATCCCTGAAGAGCAACTCTTCGCCGCACTCGCCGCCAACCAACCCACCCTCACCACCGACCCCAACGTCGCAGCCCTCAACCTCACAAACTGGATCTCCAACTGCGCAGACAACCTTGCTCCCCTCAAACGCTCGCAGCGACAGAACAACACCAAGAAACCCCTCTGGTTCTCTGACACCCTCAAAGAATCAAAAAAAACTTGTCGTGCACTTGAGAAAGCCTGGCGCAAGGACCGCACCGCTGACAACATGACCGCCCTCAAGAACGCTACCCGCAAACACCACCACCTGATCCGCACTGCCAAAAGGAATTTTTTCACCGACAGACTGGACAAAAACAGCCACAACAGCAGAGAACTCTTCAGCATCGTCAAGGAGTTCTCCAACCCCAGCGCCAACGCCAAAGCCGTCACGCCCTCACAGGATCTATGCGAATCCCTCGCCACTTTCTTCCATCGCAAGATCAGCGACCTCCACGACAGCTTCGGACACCAGACCCAACCTAACACCACCGAACCCACATCCCCGACCATCACCCTCAACAACTGGACCCACATCAGCACGGAAGAAAGCAAATCCATCATGAACTCTATCCACTCCGGCGCCCCTTCGGACCCCTGCCCACACTTCATCTTTAACAAAGCCGACAACATCATCGCCCGCACCTCCAGACCGTCATCAACTCTTCTTTTTCTTCTGCTACCTTCCCCGAATGCTGGAAACACGCCGAAGTCAACGCCCTACTAAAGAAACCTACGGCTGACCCGAGCGACCTGAAAAACTTCCGCCCCATCTCCCTTTCCCAGCCAAAGTAATAGAGAAGACCGTCAACAAACAGCTGACCACCTTCCTGGAAGACAACAACCTGCTCGACCCCTCACAGACCGGATTCCGAACCAACCACAGCACAGAAACCGCCCTCATCTCAGTCACAGACGACATCAGAACCCTGATGGACAACGGTGAAACAGTCGCCCTCATTCTTCTCGACCTCTCGGCTGCCTTTGACACCGTCTGTCACCGCACCCTAATCACCCGCCTCCGCTCCACCGGGATCCAAGACCAGGCCCTGGACTGGATCGCCTCCTTCCTCGTAAACCGCTCCCAAAGAGTCTACCTCCCTCCGTTTCGCTCAGAACCCACTGAGATCATCTGCGGCGTACCTCAAGGCTCATCACTCAGCCCGACACTCTTCAATGTCTACATGAGCCCCCTCGCTAACATCGTACGCAAGCACGACATCATCATCACCTCCTACGCCGACGACACCCAACTTATACTCTCCCTCACCAAGGACCCCGCCAGCGCCAAGACCAACCTACAAGAGGGTATGAAGGACGGCGCAGATTGGATGAGGCTCAGCCGCCTAAAGCTGAACTCTGAAAAAACTGAAGTCCTCATCCTCGGCAACACCCTGTCCGCCTGGGACGACTCCTGGTGGCCCACGGCCCTCGGCACCGCACCGACCCCCGCAGACCACGCCCGCAACCTCGGCTTCATCTTGGACCCCCTTCTCACCATGACCAAGCAAGTCAACGCCGTGTCCTCCGCCTGCTTCCTCACCCTCCGCATGCTCCGCAAGATCTTCCGCTGGATCCCCGCCGACACCAGAAAAACCGTGACCCACGCCCTCGTCACGAGCCGCCTGGACTACGGCAACACCCTCTACGCTGGGACCACCGCCAAACTCCAAAATCGCCTGCAACGCATTCAAAACGCCTCAGCCCGCCTCATCCTCGACGTACCCCGCAACAGCCACATCTCCGCACACCTGAGACACCTGCCTTGGCTCCCAGTCAGCAAAAGGATCACCTTCCGACTTCTCACCCACGCACACAAAGCCCTCCACGACCGGAATACCTCAACAGACGGCTCAACTTCTACGTCCCCACCAGCCCCCTCCGCTCCTCTGGCCTCGCACTCGCCGCCGTCCCTCGCATCCGACGCTCCACGGCGGGTGGGAGATCTTTCTCCTTCCTGGCGGCCAAGACCTGGAACTCCCTCCCCACCAGCCTCAGGACCACCCAGGACCACTCCGCTTTCCGGAGACTCCTAAAGACCTGGCTGTTCGAGCAGCGATAACCACCCCCTTTGTCCCTAGCGCCTTGAGACCCGCACGGGTGAGTAGCGCGCTTTATAAATGCTAATGATTTGATTTGATTTGATTATATGTTTATATAGCTCGGCGAGGATAGCACTGTGCTAATCCTATGCTTAAAAACTTTGCTAGATAAGCAGACATTTGAGGTGAGCAAATTTAGAGTGTCGCTGGTGTTGCAGGATGCTCCTTATTAGAGCAGCTCTCCACCTAAAATTGGGAACTTCCCAGAGTTCTCCTTTGTTTTTTTGCATAATTTATGCGTCACTCTAACCCTGAAAGGGCCTTGGTTTGACTTATACTGGGTGCTCCCTTGTGTCTGGACAAAGCTATACCCCTCTGAAGAGCTCTAATGAGATCGAAACACGTGTCAGGGGTTGCTTTACTCAATTCAGGTTGAGTTGGACGGTATTTGACCAGTCCAAAGCTGTAATACTGTGCCTGGAGTGGTAAATGGCTTCTGTCTTTTTACAGCTCGGCGAGGATGACATTATGTCAATCCTATGCTTAAAGATTTTGCTGTACAAATGGCAAAAGACTTTGTCCTTATCTAGCTCGGCGAAGATAGCACTGTGCTAATCCTATGCTTAACAACTTTGCTAGATAAGCAGACATTTGAGGTGAGCAAATTTAGAGTGTCGCTGGTGTTGCAGGGTGCTCCTTACTAGAGCAGCTCTCCACCTAAAATTAGGAACTTCTCAGAGTTCTCCTTCGTTTTTTGCATAATTTATGCATCACTCTAACCCTGAAAGGGCCTTGGTTTGATATGTTTATATATATATAAAACCTATTGGCGGTTGGCAGTTGGTACTTACAGTTAGGGCCTAGTTCCCATGGAAAAAGTGTTTTTGACTTGCCTATATCTTTGGCACTGTTTGACGAATCTTCAACACAAGGGGTTGGTGTAACAGGCTTGTAAATATGCCACTAAGTGTTTTGCACACTTCTGTCATCGGCTTATTCTTGAACTATATTTAGGTGATATTTGTGCTACATTTGGGCTCTTTATTCTCTGGTGGTCATCTTGGGAGACCTATTTGTTATGAATCTCCCTAATTTCCTCATTTACTGCAGTATCCTCTGTAGAAAATGCTTCCAGTTTTCCACTAAGATAGCGTTCAGATGTGCCACACTTTTGGCATAAACTCAGAATATTAGCACTCTAGTTGCTCATTAGACCACTGTAGTAAAGCTGTTGATTACAAGGGAGGTAACTTGCAGTATGCTGCTGGTGCTGAAAATGCATGTTTCAGTCTGCATGTCAGAATGTTTTGATGAAATAAAAGGGGAAGATATTTGAGAACTAACTTAAAACATGTCCTGATTTTTCTTCATACAGCCCTAACCATAATTTCTATGACAAAATGAACCCCCTCATTTTGTTCCTTTCTAAATTAAATGTTTTAAGGTTTAGCAGTTTGATTTAATCAAGATAGCTTCAGGTGGGCTGCACTTTTATCATAAGAAAGACTGTTAGCGCTCTACTTGTTCTTTAGAATACATGTTTTACTGAGAATGTCAGACTTCATTTTCATATGGCTGAAAAAGGTAGTGTTGATGTAGCAGAAATGTTGGTGCTGTCCCGCATGTCACAGAGATCATCTATATGTGACAGTCTGTGCATTATGTTAATCAAAGTATTAATAGTCTGACTGTAGAATGATGCACTTAGAAATCATTTTAAATGTGCATTTGTTTAGACTAATACTAGAAACTCTGGTGGTGTCAAAGTTTTATTAAATGTCTGAAGAATTAAACTGACATTACGATATAATGTAGACTCTAGACTAGTAGTCTGTATTGAAAGGATATTGAATTTCTAATGATTAATGCCTTAAATATGAGTGTAAAAATAGAAAAATGCAGGTCCACGTTATACGGACTGAAATTTATTAACATTAACAGTCATCCCATTTAAAGCCATTGTAACATGAATGCTAAAGTAGAATTATCAATGCAGATACTATAGTTTGCATATTAAAATGTGATTTATCTGATGTATTAATGTGCTGTATTAACTCAATTGTATTAGCGTAAGTGAGGCCTGCTAAGTCCTTCCATTAATGTGTGCCTTTCTTTCAGACTTCATTCCCATGAGAAGAAGACCTGCCAACTTTACCAAAAACCTCACAGTGTAAGGAGGGGTGGGACCTTGGGGGGGGGGGCATGGCCTCGTGCAGAGAAGCACCTAAGAGGCACTTTTGCTCCCACCCCAGCCCCACATCCCCTCCACACAAAAAGAAAGCTTGCTGAGGCTGCTGCCGATGTCCTTGGGTGTTTTCACACCCATTAAGGACATCAGTAGTTAAAAGCCTCCGAAAATGAGCTGAAAACCACTGTCTACAGTGGTTTTCAGCACGTTTTCCCTGCCACCGTGTGATACTGGCACCTCACCGGTAGATCGTGTGAGGGGAGCAAGATTGTGTGTCACACAGTGGCACCGTGTGAGTTGGCAGGTCTGGAGAAGACTAGTTTGGTAATAGACTTCTATTGTTTTACACATAGAGAGTTGTACAAATTTGACATTGAATGTGGAACATACTGGACTGTAGACTAGCAATTTAAACATTTGTTTAAATTTTGTGTGTGGAGCTACAAGGATGGATGATGTCCTCATGACAGACCTTGTATGAAATGAGATTGTTTAAACTTGGAGTCGTGTGATCGATTTCTACTGGATGATGCCCCTTCAACATCAAATGAACTGTTGCCCTGAACGAACCAGATTGTCATATAAACTTTGATATATCAATGACTGGTTGGACTTTGTTCAGAGATTCACATCTGTGCCTAGACAGAACCCTTGCAGATGGAGAACTCCGCATGCTGAGTTCCTTGGAGAAGTATCTTCCTCTCTGCCTTTGCCCCTATAAAATGCCCTGCTGAGAATTAGAGATGTTCTTCCTAGCCCTTTCAGAAGACTCTTGACCAAGCTTCTGATATGCTGACGCTTTCCTTTTTTACCTCCTTTTTTCCAACTTAAGTTAGTAGCTTGTTGCCCGATATTACCTTTTTCCAAATTCTTTTCGCCCCTTCTGTTCTTTTTTTCTATTGCCAATATTTGTTCTGCCCTACACATAATTTCCCCCGATTTGGGTAACCGTAGGATTTCACTGAGCCCAGCTAAACTGAACTTTGATGATTTGAATTGCCTCAATGCTTATCAAAACTGAGCTAAGCCTATTTTCTGTACCTCAGATTATATTGTTGATGTTTTGCATTGTCCTTCTTGAGTGCTTAGTTTTATTAATGCTAGTTCGTTTGAACTTATTTTGTCGCCTTGAGCAAACCTTGGTAATTCTGTATCTTTATAACATTGTCTTACGAATTGTTTGCATGACTCTGAACTTAAGTTTGTAATATATCCCTTAAATGTATTATTGGGTGGAGTTTTCCTTGTGTGGCCACATTGGTCATGCCCTGTAATTTAATTGGTCTGCATTGAAACTCGGTTGTATGGTTTTACCACATCCTATGTGAGGTCCAAAGATCCAATGACCTTGATGAGCATTGATTCCTACGAAGGATGAAAATGCTCCAGCAGTGTAAATGTACAGAAAATTTGCTCTCATTTTAGCTTTTGGAGCACCTTCCGTTGACCTCTAGTGAGGGAAAATAGTTTTCTCTCAAACATGTTTCATGAAATCCCTGCAGAAGGCTTTTTCACAGGGCATATTCACCTTAGAACACACCACAATTCCTAAAATTAGTATGGTATCATCATCAAATGATTTATATTGTAACCAAAAATATGTTATCACCCTTTATACATTCTCCTTTTTGTGACCCTCAAAACCTGCCATTTACTACAATGTATTTCAATGGGAACCATGCCTCAGCGTCCAGTAAGTGCTACCACATCGTGGTGTCCATGTTGTGGCCAGACAATAAAGGGGGTCCATTTGGGACGTCCATATATGCCCTTTGGTGTCTGGGTGTGATCACCCTGGCCACTTACAATTTTTTAAATTAATTTACAGGACACTTGGATCAAGTCCCTAAGTATTGTAATGGCTGCCAAAACATATTGTTCAGGTTGTTACCAACCTATCAGGAATTGACTAATTTCCTTTAAATTGGCCAATCAGAGCATATTTGAACACCAACTATCCTGATATCTATATTTCTTTTTCCTTTAATATCTCAAACCTACTGAATGAATTTACACCAAATAATAAAAAGCAAGATCTAGCTTCCTACAAAATTTGGTGTAATTTTGTTCAGCGGTTTAGGCTTTAGTCGTGTCTAAAAAACCCTCTGGAAATGCATGGGGAAAAAGTGTTTTGGCCCTCCATCCTTTTTCGTGGCCCCCGCTTGACAAATCACCCTGAAAATTTAAAGACAGCAGCTGAAGTGAGTGTCATACTAGTTTTGAAAATTTTGTGAGGATTCGTCAAATGGCAAGAAAGTTAACAAAAAAATGCATTTTCCTATGGAAACTAGGTCTTAACTAGAACTACCTTCTGGCGACTGCCAGTAGGTAAAGAGAGAAAGAGAGAAGGAGAGAGAGTGTGTGTGTGTATATTTTCAACAAAAAACAAAAGTTTGAGTAACACTTTGACATTCACCTTGTAGAGTGGAATAGAGGCAGCACCTTAACTTGTGAATTTCATGACATTTTGGTTTATATGGAGAAGGAACTGTTATCCCCCTCCGTATTAGTACCTGAGAAAGTTTAAAATGAGATGTATTTTAGACAGTCACTGATTGGTGTTTGAATATCTATGAAGTCTGAACACTCATGATGGTCGATGTTTTGTTATAGATACTATACTGTAGTGCATTGCTATATTGTGGGTCTATCAGTGAACAATGGTCAGTGTGTTGTTATATGATGTTGTTTGTGTGGGTTTATGATGATCGGTGTGTGGGCACCCACCATGGAAGGTGTGAGGACGTCTGATGGTAAATGTAAGTTAGTATGTGTTTGGGCATGTGAATTTGGCTGAGGTATTAGGGATGTGAGACTGTATACTGGTTTTTATATGGACATATTGGCCCTCATTATGACCCTGGCAGTCAGCGGTAATATGGTGGAAAGTACTGCCAACAGGCTGGCGGTACTTTACACCATATTATGACATGTACACACCGACCACCATGGCGGTAACAGCCGTCAGGCTGGAGATATCACTCTCCAGCCCGGCGGCCGCCACTGTACCTCCTGCGGGATAATGACCCTGCCTACCGCCATGGGTTCCGTGATTTCCTTACTGCCACGAAAACCATGGCGGTAGGCACTATCAGTGACAGGGAATCCCTTCCCTGTCACTGATAGAGGTCTTCCCCACCCACACACCCCTCTCCAGATACCCCCACACCCCTTCCCTCTCCAAACCCCCCTATATAAATGTCCCATTCACACACGCGCACACACACACCCATTCCCACGTGCATCCACGCATGCATACATCCATTCACACACACATCCACACACTTTCATACATACACGCAGACACGCATTCACAGAACACAACATACACGCACTCACACCTCCATACATGCACACACATTCAACACGAAACACACACCTGCATACACGCATGCACAAACATTCACCCCCACACACACACAACACCCCTCCACCTGTCAGAGCACCCACTTACCTGTGTTCAGGGGGTCCTCGGCAGGAGACAGGACAGTGCGCTGCTGCCAGCAGCAGCGTCCGCCAGCAGAACACCGCCAGGCCATATTATGGGTCATAATACAGCTGGCGGCAGTCTACTGTCGTGGCGCTGCTGGTGGCAGCACCGCCACCTTACCACCATCTGCCGGCATGGCCACAGCCGGATTTCCACCATTCTTCTGGCAGAAATCCGGCTGTGGTCATAATACAGTGGACGGCTGGTAGCCGCCGCAACAGTCTTTTGGCAGCCGTCGCCACGGCAGTAGGCAGTTTTTACCACCAATATCATAATGAGGGCCATAGTGGTTGTTGTTTGGTTATACATAGTGTTAATACCACAAGCATCTTTTAGCATTTTTTGTTAAATGGTGGATACTGGATTCTCATATTTAAGTGTATGATGCTGAATTAATGGATGTATGATGATGTAATTGATGATGTTGTATTTTGTGTAGTGCAGTATATGCAGGGAGTGGAAAGTATAGTTGATCAAGTACAAATGAGTGAAGTCTTTGGCAGTTCAGCAACATTGGGCCTCCTCTCTGGTGGTAAAGAGGAGACTCTGAGACCTGCCCTTAACTGTCAGGCAAGTGGGGATCATTAGAGCATATTTTATCGCTGATGAACAAACTCTCTTCTTCACAGATGCCAATGACTCCCTGGACTGGATGGATGAGATACATGACCCAAGGGTCTTCCGTCTAGCCAAGATACAGATGCTGGTAGGTGTTGACAATGGAGGCACAGCAAGGGGTCCTGGCTGTGGTCCAGTCACCCAGTGAATAACTTTTCCTTACATGCCCAAGCACAGGCGCAACACCATGCCGCCACAGAAACGGCTGCCGCACTTCGCACTGTTAGGAAATCGGCTCCTGACTCATAGTCTGGTGAAGATTTGGTGACCACGTCCTCTACAGTGAGTTCATTCAGAGCCCCTGGGGTTACCCCACATACTGCAGATAACTTGATGTAGTGGCTACAATCCCTGCTCTACATATGATAATACTCAGACTCTCCCCTCACCCTGCATACCTAATTGTAAGGATAGGCCTGTTCAGAAAATGCAATCTCTCACTTCTGGACCATGGAGCTCTTGGAGAGACCCAATCCTTGACTTTGAAGTGCCTCAGTATTAAGCTCAGCTGAATACATGGAAGAAGCTGCCTGTTCTCTGGCTGATTCATCTTTCTGTTGATGCCCGCCTCCCAGCAGCTGAGAGGATTTCCTTTATCACCTTCTATTTGCTTTGTAGCTTCTTGGTTGTATTTTCCCCTGTTTGTAGTTTGGCTGGATGCCTGTTTTGTCACTGGCCATGATGTTGTTTCAATAGGGGTGGGGCTTAGCAGGAAGGGGTTCACTTACCTTACTTTCATGGTCCCTTTTCGGAATTTCCTGTTTCCTACACTGGTTGGGCACATGTGGTCTGGCTCACCGAGCCTCCTGCACGTCTGCCTGTTATGGCCATTAAGGAGACCTGGAGTATTTGCACTCTCATAACATGGAATGCACTTGGAATGGGCAGTGTCAAAAAGCACTATCAAATTCGAGCACACCTGGTCTGACAATGGGTTAATATAGCCTTCCTTGAAAAAACACTTTAAAATAATATGGAGGTCCTAGCTCTCGGGTGTAGATGGTGTGGACAAATCATTAGCACCACATACCCCTCATTTGCACAGGCAACACCATTTGGATTCAAACCGGTACTCCTTTCCTAAGTTGATCCCAAAGGCCAATTCACACTGGGTCTTGCTGGGGACATAAATTGATTCCTAAACCACAGGCAAGCCATCTAGAGCCGAACATGGTAATGAACATCTCTTTCCACTCAACTAGTACCTTGGGTTGACCTTGACTGGATTGTGGGAGGGGATTTCAACACTGTCCTGGACACTATGGGGCATATTTATACTCTGCTTGCGCCGGATTTGCATCATTTTTTTTACACAAATTTGGCACAAAACAAAGTCCATATTTATACTTTGACGTTAGACCCCGCTAATGTCAACATTTCTCAGTGTGCGTCATTTTCTGGATGCGTGAAACTGCCTTGTGTTAATGACATGCAAGGTAGGCGTTCCTATCCAAAAAATGACTTAAACACCCATGCGCCATATTTATCCAACCAGGCAAAAATGGCGCACGGCTGGTAGGCCGAGCCGGAAAATGACGTAAATCAGGATTTACTTAAAAAATTAAAACCTGGGTCAGGGCAGGCGTTAAGGGACCTGTGGCCTCTTCTCCATGTTGGGAGACCATGGAAGCAGTCTACAGGTGCCCTTCCCTGCACCCAGGGACACCCTGTGCCACCCTAGCCCACCCCTGGAGGACACCCATGGATGGGGGACTCATCCATGGTGAGTGCAGGTAAGTGCAGGTAAGTATATATATATTTTTTTTTTAGAGTGGCATAGGGGGGCCTAACTTGGGCCCCCCTACATGCCACTGTGCCCAATGGCCATGCCCAGGGGACAGAAGTCCCCTGGACATGGCCATTGGGCAGGGGGGCATGACTCCTGTCTTTGCTAAGACAGGAGTAATTTCCATGGGGGTTGTGTGTCAAAAAATTGCGCAAATCAGGTTGGAGCCAATATTTTTTACTCTAACCTGACTTGCACCATTCTTTTGCGCACAACCCCCAGTCTTCCCTTCGCCTCCGCTGCCCGGTTAGAGTAATTTATTTTGACGCAAACCAGGCCACAGCACCGGCTAACGTCATTCCATAAATAGGGCGCCCGGCTGGCGCGTTGGAATGGCGTTAGCCGGCGGTAAACTTTTTGACGCAAATCTGCCCTGGCGCTGATTTGCGTCAAAAAGTATAAATATGGGCCTATATTTGACCGGTCAAACCACCCCCCTTTGGGCACTCCTGCCATGTGCAACTTGGTGGCTCTGACTGACAGGTCCCAGTGATGGAACCAAACTGATACGTCACCGGCAACTGCAACAATGCTCCTTCAACTCACCTGCCCACGTCCTTCCCGTCCGCCTTGACTATTTGGTCTGCACTGCCTCCTTACAAACACAAAGTCCTCCAAATAGGCTACCGTGGCAAACCCCTTTCAGATCACTACACACTACACTTGAATATTGCTTGGGGACGAGTACCTTCCACTGTACCTACCTGGTGGATGCAGCCCCTACAGCTGGGGGATGAACTGCTCCCTGAAACTCTGCACAAAGCCCACTGTACACTACTTTCAGAATAAAATAGGCACAGCCTCCACTAGAGAGATTGAATGGGAAGCATTTAAAGTAGTCATCTACACACCACTATCAGTATGCATGTGTCACTGACGACGGACATGAAGCTGTCCTCAAGGACAACTTCAGTACCACCTCCGACCTCTCTGATCAGCTGGCCTGTGCAAGAGATGAACATGCCGACCTTATGGAATGGCTGAGAGGTCTAGATGCAAGCCCAAAGCCCATGCCAAAGCTCATAAACCAGGTAGACTACTGGCGAGACTAATTTGGCCCCATAATACCTATTCTTCTATATACTCGATCAAGAATGTTTTTGGGACATTAGTATTTACACAACATGACATCAATGCCACATTTGCAAGATATTACAGGGGATTATACGCAGCAGGCCCCTCATTGATATGACCAGAATTCCATCACTTTGTGTTCAGGGGTTAACCCTTCATTGCATCATCCCAGGCGACATACAGGAGCTGGAAACCCCTATAACACAGCAGGAAATCTGTCAGGCAATATGAGCACTAGCACATGCTAAAACACCTGGGTTTGATGACCTACCTGTGAAGTTTTATGCCACATATGAGGCTGCCCTTCCACCATGCTTAGAGACCCTGTTTGCCGAAAACCATCAGCTTAGTGCCTTCCCTCCTACTACAATTGAGATGATCATCACTTCTCCACTGACTGCACTTCTTATAATCTGTACTGAGAATGGATAATGGTCAATAAGATCCTGAGTAAAATCTTGGCTGACTGCCTTGTTCTGCATCTCACATCCCTCATTCACCATGATCAAAACAGATTTGCACCTCGTTGTACCACCTCCCTCAACATATGGCGCTTGAATCAGGTCATGGGGGAGGGCTCACGGGCACAGCCGGAAGCGGCATGTTTCTCCATCAACTTAGGTCAGGCATTTATCAGTACATAGTCCCAGCTCAGCGTGTCCATGTTGAAGCTCTATGGAATTGTCCCTAGAATGCTACGATGGGTCCAATTACTATACTCCTCCCCGACGACCATGGTTAAGACTGTCAGACTCATTTCCGAGGCATATCCTATAGCCCAATGGACCAGACAGGGCTGTCTCTTCTCTCTCCTCCTATTTGTTCTGATGGTTGAGCCCTTGGTGATCAAGCTGCGTACTGTGGGGAGACACTGGGGGATATTGCTGGGAGAAACACTACATGTTGTTTCCCTATATGTGGACAATATGCTATTATTCATCCACTTCTCCCAATTAGGTAATGAATGACTCACTCATCTACTGAGTGATTTTCAGGTCCTTTCTGGACAACCTCCACGAAAATGTTCCTTTTCCCGCTGAGACAGGGTGCAGTCCCCCGTCTGCTTACTTTTGGATTGCACCCTATTCACTGGGCAGTACAGGGCAGTGAACTGAAGCACCGGGAACCCGCTGGCCTGACTATGTGGGAGATGTGTTCCAGGTTGGCCGTTTTTTCCATTTTGCAACCATGACTTATCGCTGTGGACTCCACAGGGGAGTTTCTTTCATATGACAGGATTCGTCTTGTGATACAACAAACGTTGCAAACTCTTCATCAGAAACCCCCTGAATATGCCATATTACAGACTCTCCTTACATTAGGCCATGGCAGGATACTGGTATCTTGCCTGTAAATAGATAGGGATTCAAAGCCAAGCAGGAGTCTCCTTACAAACTCTGAAGTGCATTTGGGAAGATGATATTCACACAGCCTTCAACTATAGGGAATGCTAGGTCATTGGTACAGTAACCCTCTTAAATTTCCCAAAATGCTTGTTTTAATTTTATACAAGATTATATTCTTCACAGAGAATACCTGACTCCTCAGGAAATACATATGCTATTCCCTATGGCCTCTCTGAATTGCCTCCGAGTCAAGTGTGCTGGTGCCAGCTGACATCGTATGTTCTTGGACTGCATGCAGCTGTGACCGTTCTGGTCAGGAGATTTTCTCTAAAATTACACAGCTCATGGAGAGGCCACTTTGGCCCTCTCCTGGAACTGCCTTCCTTGGCCCACCTAAAGAGGCCAAGCCAGGGCAAGGGGCATTGCCCTGCCACACCAGGGGAAGAGGCAAGAACAGGGAAAAAACACAGAACAGCTGAAAAGAAATTACTACTCCAAGACAGTGTGCAGAATCTCTTGGGTGAACTCTTGTGAACTTTGCAGATGTTCTGCGCAGGTACCAGCTAGGCAAGGTTTTCCTTGACCTGCAGGCACAAGCTACAGCAGTGACATCATGAGAGGGAGTGCTGAATTAGAATGCAATTGATCTGGGTGCTTTTGGGGCACATAAACAGTGGTCCTGGGAGAAGTTAGCAAAACTCCATTCACTTCAAAGGCTGGGGTTGGGGCAGGCTGATGAGGACAAGGGGGTAGTGAGTGGCAACAATTTGCTGGTCATCATAGAGGGCTAGGCTGTAGGAGGGGTGCAGTAGGCTGCTCTCCTTGCAGTAACATGTTTAGTACTGCATTTGCTTTGACGTACTCCTTATTTTGACTCCTTTGCTGCCGTAGAGACCCAAGAGAATGAAGGAACCAGCTGCGGACAACAATTTCACTAGTGGACTAGGAGGTAAGTATACATTTAAGTTTCTCCATCAGAGGCATTGTCAACACCCCTACCCAACCATCGACCCCCCCACACCTGCTCCCTGCTTTAGCATGCAAAAGCGGGATGGGGTTATTGAAGGGCCTTTTCTGTATGCAGCTTGGCTGACAAAGGCTCATAATTAACTTGGGAGGGTGACTGAGTGAAAGGGAGGGTGGATGGATGGATGGATTAGTGAAAGGGTGAATGGAAGGATGTTAAAGGATAGATCGATGGGTGATGAGAGAATGATGGATGGAAGAGTGAGTGAAAGGATGGATGGATGAGTGGAAGGGTAAATGGATGGATGCGTGGATGGATGGATAGCTGGAGTGAAAGTGTGAATGAGTGAAATGATGTATGTAAAGATGGATGACTAAAACAATGGATGGATGAGTGAAAGGCAGGGTAGATGGATGACTGGATGAAAGGATGGATGGATGAGTGAAAGGGGGAATTGATCAATGAGTGAGTGAAAAAATGGATGGATGAGTGAAAGGGTAAATGGAGGGATAGGTGAATGGATGGATGGGATGAAGGGTGGATGGATGGATGTAAGGATTGATAGATGGAGCAAAAGGGGGACTGGATAAGTAAAAGGATGGATGATTGAGTGGATTGATAGGTTTAAAGATGGGTGGATCAGTTTGTATACAGATGACAGGATGGACAGAATGGTGACAGACGAAATGATGGATGAAAGACTGATCGGATGACAATGTAAAGGTCAAATGGTGGATATCAGTGGTTGGATGGAAGGATGACTGGAGAGATGCTTGGATGGAAGAGATAAAGAAGCTCTCTTGGGGAGAGTTGCAATGACTTGCTTTGCTTTCTTGGTGTTATAAGAGCTTTGGTTCGAAGTGGGGGTATTGTAATTTTCTGCCTACTCCCTTGTTCTGCATTTAGCTGCTAAAAGAGTCATTCTTGGTGAGGAAATGCGGTGAGGAATTTAGTCCCATATTTACAGAATCCTAGCGTCGCCTTAGCGCCATTTATTTTTGCGCTAAAGTGAAGCTAACATAACTCCCAATTTATATTTTGACGCTAGACCCATCTAGCGTCAAAGTATTGGAGTTAGCGCCATTTATAGCATGCGCGAAACCACCTTGCATCAATTAGATGCAAGGTAGGCGTTCCCGTCCTAAAAAATGACGCTAGCCCTCCCAGTGCCATATTTAACTCCCGACACAGAAATGATGCGCAGGTGGGATGCGGGCCTAAATAATGGTTCTAACCCCGCTTAGCGCCATTATTTAACGCCTGGATCAGACCAGGCATTAGAGTGCAGGTAGGCCCATTTCCATGGCTAAACACCATGGAATAGGCACAAAGATGCCCGCCCCAGCAACACCACCTCCCACACCACAGGAACACTACAGGAGGAGGGAGCCCATCCCAGGTAAGTTGCAAATAAGTGTTTGTGTATGTGTGTGGTGTGACATTAGGGGCCCCTTACATGGGGCCCCCTGCCTGGGACTGGGTATGTTGGGCTTGCCCAGGGGTCCCCTGTGGTGAGCATTGGGGTGGTGGACATGAATTCTGTCTATACTTAGACAGGAGTCAGTTTTTGGCTGCTTGTACGTCAAAAGATGAAGCTGGGCTGATTAGCGGCAGAAATTATGCTGCTAACCAGCCTAACGTCATCTCCCTAATGCCATTCCCCCCCCAAGGGCTACCGTCTTTTTTTAGACGCTAACCAATGCCTTAGTGCCATCCTGCGTCATTTCATAAATATGGCGCACGAATGGCTTTAAGGAATGGCGTTAGCCAGCGTTAAAAAAAATGATGCACAACTGCGTTAGCGCAGCTGTGCACCATTTTCCTTAAATAGGGGCCTTAATGCCTCTGCTAAAGCTGTCATAAGCCCTGTTCTGTGCATGATGGGGCTACCTGATGCAGGATGATGCAAAAGCCCTCTCTTCACAAGCATTTATTTTCCTCTCCATGCAAGGAAAGAGAGGCATGGAAAAAAAATTAGGAAGTGGCTGGCTGGGCTTTCATTCATTCTCCACCCTTGTGCGATGCTGCCGATGCTAATGCTCTTTCCTCTTTCTTAAACTCCAGACACCCATGCAGCCTACTTTTAATTATTCAGTAGTCTTTTTCTTAACAGGTGCTCCCATTTCCCCATCTAGTTCTTCTCTATGCTGGCTTCCACTATGCTCATTTGTCTCTTTTTGTTTTCTATGTATTACCTTACCACATTTTTCTGAGGCCGGGGAAACATCCCACTTTCATTTGGACACTCCCTACTCATTCTCCCTTCACTCACTTCTGCTTTCTGGCATTCTCAGACCTTGCCCATAAGCACCCCATCTACTTGGTCTGCTTTGATTCTTCTTTACACTCGTTTGCCTCTTTCTAGCAAGATGAGGTATAGTTACCACCGGTGCAGCAGATGCAGTTACAACAAGGTCCTGAGGGCCTCACAGCTGATAATTGCTGTATTTTACTACTGCAACAGCAGCCAAAGGGGCCATTCATGCTTACACCAGGGCCCATGGCATTGTTGCTACACTACTGCTAACAAGCACCTACCCGCTTCTAATTCATAATAATCCTGATGCAGCTTCCTTTTGCCTCTTCTTTTTGTATTATATCACACACTGAACAGTGCTTTCACATCCGAGTCTAAAAAGTTGATAAAGTAAAACACAATATTATGCTGCGCCACTTTTTATAGATGTTCTACTGTTCTGACATAAATCACTCAAGAATGTAATTTATACGACGTCGAAAAGGAAGCAAAGTAATCACTGGTCTCATTCACCAGATACAAAAGAAACAGGATGTTGGTAATACAACCAGTGTCAATATCCAAGATATAAAATAATAACAATAAAAAAAAAAAATACTGAGCAAGAAACATGCAAAAGAATGAAGGTGAGTTAGGTGTGATAAACAGCCTTCACACGTGTGAATCACAAATGTGAATTTTAGCCTTGTCCATAATTGAAAACTGCACCTTCCTCCAGTCATTGTAACTCCTCAGGCTCCACTGACTCAGCAGGTGATGGAAGGTCCAAGGAGGATCCGCCAACCCTGAAAATGGTATAGTGCTAGTATACTATGGTGTTCACCGAGATGTCCTGAAAATTGGGCACCCTAGCTGTTCATTTAAAGGTCATTTAAACCTTGTTTTGAAGGTTTCATCAGTTTCCACATCCAAGCAAAGGCACTTGGATCCATTTATTTTATATCCTCTCATCCAGCACGTTACCTGCAAACATTACAGACAATAAAGCCAATTTAAGACTCCTTGATACTCAGGTGAATCCAGGGTGGTATGGCTTTTTGGGACCCCAGCACGTTGACTTACTCTGAATGCTCTGCAAACGTCAATTTATGGGTCAAAAAAAGGTTAGTTTCCCACATGTAAGTGACTGCAAACAAACCGTGGTAAGACTGTCACTTCCAGCCAGAGTTTTCTCTCTTCTTCCAATTGAAATCCTACCTCCTAAGTCTGGGTGGACTTAACTTACGTCATCAGAACAGGGCAAAGCTGTAACCATGTGAAAACCTTCTTAATACCACATTGACTTCAGATGGTCTAAGTTCTGAACAGCTCCTGTTGTGTGGGTTGAAACTCCGGAAGTGAGGTACCACTTTACATTTAGAGAAGTATGTGAATGCTCAGTGGTAGTAATTTTGTTGATCCCTGCAGATTCTGGAATTTTTTCTCACAGAAATGTGAGGAAAATCCATGATTGCAGACCAAAGGTTGACATTTGTGGAGAATTCTGGTTAAAAAAATGGTCGAATCCATGCAACTCAGGCCACCTTTGACACTCCTGTGTATCTAGTTTTTAGAAATGTCATAGATTTGTGGGTTTCCCCAAGAGCCAGCCAAGCCTGCTCTCACATTGCCAAAATCAGTGAATTTGAACGAAAAATCGTGACAGTTCCTCATTATGTTTATGGCCTATGCAGTCACGGACAATAGGCCCACCCAAACAAGTAGGGTACCATTTTTATCAGGAGAAGTGTGAAAACGCTGGGTGGTAGAACATGTGTTATCAATTTAATTTGTCTCCATTGTTGGCTTTTAAATCTAAGCATGTGTGTAAAAAAATACTATTCAAATTCAGAGTTGTATGAATAACCACTGTTCCTAAACTCATCTTTTTTTTAAAAGTGCCCAGGATAATGTTTCCTTCATACACGTTTTTCACTCATTAAATTTTACGATATAAACTGATTTTTCATTATGTACAGACCATGCATCATTATAAGCAGCAACTCAGTTGATGGCTCTAGGTATCATGTTGTTGGGTGCTCAAAAGCTCAACTAGAAGAATGTTACAGATGTATCAGTATATTACTTTTGTATAATGGACGTTGAGGCAAAAAAACTACCAATGAAAGAATTGTCAACAACTCCTTTTTTTGTTCTTATGCTCATTAGTTTTTAATTTCAGTTGTACAAATGACCAAAACGTTGTGATGTAATCTAGTCTCGAACATACCTTGAAAGCTATACATTCCTGAAATCAGTCAAACTGAAAGTAGATAAAAACCACACAAAAAAGAAAATCACAAAAACTGTAATTTTGTTTTCCCCATAAATACATATATAGTACAACTCTGCTTGTTCCTGAGAGCTCAGGAATTGGTGATCTTAGCACTGGAAACCTTTTTTGTATGAATGGCATCAACACTTGCAGAGCACATTTTTCCTATTTTTAAAAAACATTAAAAGATTGCAAAAATTTGGCACCTTTCTTGGTTTCTGCTTGGTTCTTACTGGGTTCTGAAGGTACAACTGCTCCAAACATCAACCGATGTGCTCTGCTATGGGGTGGGGGATGGACGGGGGAGGACCAGGGGACATATTCATCAGTTAAGTGACTAGGCACTCTATGAAAGTGCATGTGTTTTTTGCTCTTTCTCCTATGTGCTCCCTCGCCCTTTCCTTTACCATGCTTCTCTCTTGCTCTTTGTGTTGCTTACCTTCCCTCCTACCACCCACCTGCTCTGTTGCTTCCCTGCGCCTCCTAGCTTGTTTTTTTTTAAACAGCCTCAATGTTCCCACCGCATCCTGTGCTGCGCCCCTCCTCTTTCGCTTGTCACCCCCTTCCCTAACTCCAATCCACTTCATTCCTTTACACTTTTTTTGCACCTGATATTCTGTCGGTGCACGTTTTAAGATGGTGCCCACCATGCAAGCTTATGCATGCACACATGTGGGTTGCCAAAAAAGGGGTATGCATTGTTTGAACACACCTATTAAATAATGGTAACCACGGATCTGAGCGCGTTCACCACGGCCATCTTTGAATGAATGGTTTTGTTCAAAGGTTACAAAGATGGGTGCCATGCATCCACACACATCCATGGCTACCATCTTTGTATGATTTTAACAAACCCATTCAAATGTATTTAAATATGAATGCCATGGATGCACCAGCATGCACACCAGGTATCTACAAACAGAAACATTGGCAAAGCCAGAATATTTCACTGTCAAGACCTACTGGCTTTGTCAATGCGTGATATTCTTGCCCTCCCTTTAGTACTGATCATAAATAAATTACACTTTACTTCAATTCAGTATCTCTGTATTAAGAGAATATAAATATAGATATAGGTTACCCAGTGGTGTCCACCACATGGTAGCTATAGTTAGGTCAGTGTTTTCATAGCAAAAGCCTTCTTTGTTTTACTAGTACCTTTGGTGCCGTTTAACAAATCTTCACAAAACTTTCTGAAAACGTTATATTTATTGTCTAGTTTGAGAATGAAGAGTTTTGAGGTGATTCATCAAGTGGGGGCTGAGAAAAAGGGGGTCTCAAAATGCAAAATCCCCAACATTTTCCATAGACTTTTTAGAACAGCTCTACCGCAAAAACTTCTGAACTGACTTACAACAAATTTATCAGGAAGTTAGATCTTGGTCCAGAAAGTGGTTTGATTTGGTATAAATCCATTCAATAGTTATGGAGATATTAAGCTCCAAAAATATTGTGTATCTAGACGGTTGGGTTTGAAGGACTCTCGCAAGAGTCTCTTGAATCCAACCAAGAGTCCCTTGAATCCAATTTTAAAGAGTATTCTGATTTGCCCAGGGAGCTTTTTTCCCCTTGTCCCAGGTCACTCTCTTGGGAGCCAGCGCTTTGATTAGCTGCCAGCAACTTGATGAAAAATTCTGCTGGCAGCCATTTCAGTACTTGGGGTTGTATTAAAGAACATGTGCAAGGGATCTGGGTAGAGATATCCTGCCCCTCCCCAGACCCAGTGGGGGGGTCCCAGAGGGACCCCGTTGGCCAAAATATTTTTTGTAAAGAAACAGTAAAACGCCTGTCGGATTTTTTTTTAAATTATTAATATTTGAGGAGGGGGCATATAGCACCCCTCCTCAAGCCCCTAGTGGAGCCCGGGTGATTCCATCCCCCAGGCCATTACAAAAGGGAGGGTGTGCATGGCTCCGATGCCCCAGCCTTGGGAGGACCCAGGGACCTCATCCCCCTGGGCCAAAAAAGAATCAAAATAGGGAGTGTGGCCCCTCCCTGAGCCCCTTAGGACCACGTCCCCCTAGAGTGGCTCTTTAACCGTGTCCCAGGGAGGGGAGGGCCCCCCAATGCCGGGACAAGTGCAGGGGCTGGCTGGGGCCCCTTGGGCTTCCCTACAGCCACCAATGTTATGTTTGGCCCTGGGCGATAGAGTCCCCAGGGCCCATTTGTGCTTGGCTGCCTGCAGAGGGTTGGACAAAGGGCTTGCGGCCAACTCCTTGCTGTGCACAACCATTGGACATGTGCAGCATAAGGTTGCTTGCCTGTGAGGTGTTGGGCACAGGGCTTGATTGCAGGCCAACTCCCCAACGTGCACGACCAAAAGTCATTCGTAGCAGCCGGTTTGTTTTACGTATAGTAACAAAATATTGCGCTAAAAACTCACTAAAAAACAAAGGTTAAAGTGAGATTATAGTTAGGCGAAATTTTCAGTGCCAATGTAACATTTTAAACTGAAAAAAACATTGAAATTCGCCATTTTTAGTTATAGTTAGGGCTTGAGGTATTCATCAGTTATCTTTAATAACTATTTCAGTGTATGTTCTAGATTAAAAAGTTATGTTGGCACTGAAATTTTCACCTAACTATAAACTTCACACATTATCTATATTCAGTGAAAAAAACAAAGGTTAGAGATAAAAGAGGATTAAGTCAACTATGATACATAATTTTACAAAATACGGAAACCGACACAAACATACCAAAAAAGTTACAATAATAGTTCTGGAAATGAATGCTTACCGATCTTTAGCCACCTCTTGTGTAAGCAAAGAGAGCCTATCACAATTAAAATGCATAAAGCTATAGTTCCAACAACTGCTCCAATTAGTACGTGTAAAGAGTCGTCTTTTTCTGTGAATAAAACCATAGAGAATGCAACAGTTGGTGTGTTTATTGCCATTTTGATTATTAATACTTTCTAAGGAAGACAATGTACACAGTTGATAACACAAATATAACATTTTTAATAACTGTGCGCACATGCAAACATTTTTAAAAGCGAATACGAGTTGATTAGGAGTGCAATAATATAATTAACAAACTAAAGAATCCGGAAAGCAAAAAATACTAGGGTCCAAACTGATAATAAATTAAATGTTCTTACTCTGACTTTGTTAACACTATTCTTTTATTTAATTTCTCAGAAGCGAAAGTAGTGTGGAAGTACACTTTTCTCCAAAGGTGCTTCTAGGCTTCAATTAGTCCTCTTTTTCTTGCCCTTTGTCCAACATTTTTACCTGTTTTCAGGACAGTGCTTGGTGTGTAGTTGCCCAGCAATCTCTGCTGGCAGTGCCTGTTAACAACTCCCACCTTCCTTATGGTATTTCAGTATTTCAGACCACATACCTGCGCGTTGCCAGAAGGCGGAAGATGAGCCAAAGACAAGCCCGCTTGTACTGGTCAATGCCCCTGTTGCAGCCATAACACCTTGCTAAATATATCCAGACTATTGTTTAAGATTTGAAGACCTTTCCTATCTTTCTAAGTTTGAACTCACTCTCTAATTGTCATTTGTCATGACTGTGATGTCCCCTCTTGTCCCAATTAAGCCTCTTTCTAGGAAACTGATAGGAGTAAATGCCAGGGCAAATTTGATGGGAAAACCAAACCAACTGGCACAACTGAACTCACACGCATCTGTTATGCATCGCTCCAATCACACCCCTCATTTTGAAAATGAATTTTTTAAGAAATCCACACCTAAATGTTTTCTGTTATTCTTCTCTTCCTGGTGTTAAATAGGTACTCACCACCACACACTCCCATGATAAAAGAGTAGATGGTTCAGCCATCAATTATTACATAAACCTGAGTTTCCCGCTTTCCACCTATGCCTCTCTCCCTCTAATACTTATCAGGAGCTCCGGGAGCGTTAGAAACTGCTGCTCCTGTAGTTCATGACAAATAATACATTGGTGACCACGATCAGGGCTCTGTGGGGAAGGAGCCAAATGGATCTAGAAACGTCTCCACCCCTCCAAATATTGGTTAGTAAGGGGGATGACAGAAAGGAAATCACAGTGACCTATTAGGTGCTCCTAGACTCCCACATTACGAGGTTCCCTGCCCTAAAGAACACATGGGCCCTTTCCACTGGACACAATTTTATGGACAGACAATGGTCACTCGCATTGGAATAGGTCAGCAAAATGTCCAGAAATCCTTGTGTCTGATGTAAATAGTTGAATTAAGTGTATCTCACCCCCTCATGTATACATCGCATGCTCCCTGGGGTTGCCCCAAGCTGCCCACAATGCCCATACCCTGTGGCAATCTTCTACCATATGGTGCTTGTCTGGGCAATTTTAGTCAGATGCAGTTACACTACTGACTGAAGTCACAAGAAGATGGTTCCTTGTTGTCACACCTATTTCCAGTATGATCAACTTCCTAACCCTCTGGTTCGCAAAACTACTAACAATAGACTTCGGCCCTCGCTGGAGTTTCAGTCGGCCACAGGAGGCGCCAGAGGCAACAATCCAATCCACCACCCTCTACAATACTTGCGTGTCTACTGAGACATCAACATGCTTGCTAAATAATCCACACATTACAGAAACATGGTTCTGTCTCCTACAATTGTCATAAAATCCTCTTTGTCAGAAGAGAAGTCTGCTGCAATTTATGTAAAAAAAATTATTGACAAGGATATAACATATGTACTACTAGATCCAGCAACCATGATCATAACAAGGAAGGACTAACAAGAGAATTCTAGGATCTGGACGAATTACACAAAACAGTTCCTTAAAGACTGAAGAGAAACGGCAATGCAAGTGAGACCCTCTTGACAAAGTGACAACCAGACCCACTCCAAAGATAACATAATCGGCAGTTACAGCCCATTTAGTTCAGATCGCAGAACCAACCTAAAAACATTGACCAACTTCTAGGCCCAGAGAAATTCCATCTAGGGACTGAGACAAGTCATGATCCCCCCTCAAATACTGATGGCTCTCAGACTCATCCAATGGATATGGGACAACCCACCCCCCACAATCTGGTGAAATCCATCCGGACCCGTGCTCTAATATCCTCCTACCAATCAATATTAGGCTACCCAAACTGGGAGCTTTCTTAAACATCAGCTGACTCACCAGCCCACAGTCAAGTTCCCATTCAAATACCAGTGATCCTCATGCCACACAGTGCAATAGTACACATTACTGAGCATCCTCAGATTGACGCAATCAACCCTTACCCAGACACTCCTTCTTCTAAAGACACTGTATGAATTTAGGCAATTCTGGGGGTTACAGTGTATGGCAAAATTGAAGACATCTGCCACCAAGATGAGGGGAGTGCTCCCCTTATGGTCTCCCAATATTAATGGTCAATCGAGTTATGTTTAGCACAAAATAATTGCTGACATTCTTTGCCCATCGATGACCAGATATAATGCTCCTAGAGGAGACCCATTTGTCATTCCAAGATTTTGAAAAACTGAAAAAAGACTGGGTCAGCTAGGTGATATATGCCTAAGAGTCTGCCCTTCAGCGCACCATCGGCCATCAACCACTATTGCACTCAAAAAAATGCGGTGTTACAAGCCCTATTCACAAACACCTCCCAGCCCTGATTCTTGAAACATGAACAGATCCAAATGAGAGATCATTTTTGCCTAAATTAAAGTGCAAGACAAAACTATCATAGTGGGCTCAGTTTATGCACCCACAATCACAAACGCAACAGGCTGCTGAGCAAATTCGAACACTCCAGCCTCATAATAGGAGGCGATTGGGTCCAATGCTATGTCCCAGTCATTGACATCGAGCCACCCAAAGGTTAAGTACTCGGCTGATAGAGGCCTCCTAAAATATCTGCTGAGAAACCATATTTTACTGGACCTCGGGTGCCTGCTTCCTGCGATGAGAGAGTTAACTTTCTTTCCTGTACCCACGGGCCAGAAACAAGAATCAATAATATCTCTCTGCCACAACTTCATTGCTGCAAGCTTGAAGTAAGAGTGTAGTTAGTCCACGCCCCCATTTCCTTACTGTTAGTCTTGACTGTCACCTTTTCAAAAACGAATATCTGGAGAATTAACCCATCCAATTATAAACTCCAAGCAGTAAAGATAAAAGTGATTGTTGATTCATGGACAGTCTTGGAATTGTTCCCTCTGTTAAATCCACACAGCTCTTATGAGCAGCTGGTAAGTCATACCTATGTTGTATAATGATGAGAGACTCCCCCATCAGATGATAAGTGGAAAAAAGGGATGTGAGATATTGGAAAAGAAGATCACCTCGATTTAGTAGTCATACCGTGGACACCCCTCAGTTGCCCTTATTGGAAGCTTGGTTGCCAACAAATATGAACTTAACACCCCTATACACTTTATTGGCAGAAAAGACTTACCACAAATAAAGAGCAAATATTATGACCATGGAGAGAAAGCCAGCAGACTCTTAGCCGTGCTTTTATAGTGGAAAGAAGATGCATGGCTACTAACAAACTGACATGTAAGACTGTTTCTGCGCAGATTCCAAAATTATCAGCTGACTTAACAGAGATCTTGGATGGTGAGATTATGAAGTCTGAGATTGCAGAGACCTTTAAGCTACTATCCACAGGGAAGGCACCAGGCGAGGACGGCTTCCCAGTCAACTTTTTAAGATCCTTGTCCCACAAGTCATCCCCTTGCTTGGAAAGGTATACAAGGAAATGCTTGCTATCCGAATCACATGCTTGGAATTCATGAGGGCCCTACTCTGAACCATCCCAAAACCAGACAGTGACAGAATCCTCTGTTCAACCTACAGATCGATATCACTTCTCATCAGTGACATAAAGATTTTGCCAAAGATTCTGGCTAGAAGACTGCAGCAGACTATCCCACGCTTGATCTATAAAATCAAGTGGGCTTAGTTTTGTGAAGATCTTGCAGGAGCAATCTCCCAACTCTTCTGCACCTACCTTGGTTATCAAAACCAGTGCCAGCAGAGAGTGGCCATCTCCCAGGATATTGAGAATGAGTTCAACAGGGTAGAATGGGATTTTTTTTTTTTTTGATGGATCGAATGGACATCCGACAAAACTTCCTCACCATGGTAAGATTCCTGTACAGCAATCTCTCAGCAGTGGTATGTTTGGTTGCATATTGGATTTGGAAGAAAGCCATTTTAAGGGGCACAAGGCAGCGGTGTCCCTTTTATCTCTTACTATTTCTTCTAGCACTTGAACCTTTTCAGAATGAAATCAGACAAGCTACATGAATCACTGGCTTTCAAACAGTGGCAGGAGAATTAAAGATTGTGCTGCAGGCAGGCAACATACTCCTCACACTTTCCATATCGAAAACATGTGTCCCTCCTAATGGACACTTTAACAGACTTTTCCCAATTCTATGGTTCAAGGTCAACTGGTCAAAATGCCAGGCTATTCCTGGGATCGACTCTATTATAGCAGACTCTATCAGTGATTTCCCATTCAAATGGATCCCTAACAAGCTTAAATATATGGGCATACTCTTAAATTGGAACCTCTCCCAGATGATTCTCACAGACCAAATGAATGCAGATGTCCAGTGATAGAAGGGACTACAGCCATCTCTATGGGGCAGGATCAAAATGGTCAAAATGAGTAGTAATAGCACCCAGATTTTACTATGTCTTTGGCATTATCCTCCTAGAGGTTCCCCTAACACAACTCTAGAGAATTGTTCACTCACTTTAATTATATATACGGAGTGGCATGCATCCAAGGCTGGCTGTGGCAAAGCTTTACGTCACAACCACATCTGGACGTCTACGCTAGCCGCACTTAGCTGATATGCTGTGCAGCAAAATTCTGTCACAACTTGTGTTTACTTTACCACAGAACTTAAAACACCAGGTTGGCTACTGCTATAGACACATGGTCCAAACGACTCAGTCAGCTTTCAAGTCCTATACAGGAGACAGAAGAATGTCAGGGAACCATGCAATCCAATTCTTGTTAGCTGTCTAGAAATGCATTCCAAAGACAAATGGGCTTAAATGGATTCTTATACTCAAGGGTCTGTAAAAGGAACAAATTTGACATAATTATTGACTTGAGGCCAATCCACTGGCTCCACGATGTCTAGAGGCATCTCTGTAGGAGGCTGGCCTGGCTTATAGTGGGTACCTTGTGGTACTTACACCTTGTGCCAGGTCCAGTTATCCCTTGTTAGTAGAATAGAGGTGTTTCTAGCAGCTTAGGCTGATAGAGGTAGCTATGGCAAAGCAGGCTGAACTAGGAGACATGCAAAGCTCCTACTATACCAATTATATCATATAGCACAATATCATAAGAAAACACAATACTCAGAGTTGCTAAAAATAAAGGTACTTTATTTTAGTGACAATATGCCAAAAGTATCTCAGAGGATAGATACCCTCACTTAGGAGGTAAGTAATATACACAAATTATGTGTACACAAGCCCAAAACCGGTAGGTAACAGTTAGAAAAGTAGTGCAAACAATGTAGAATCACAATAGAATGCAATAGGTAGAAATAGGCCTAGGGGCAACACAAACCATATACTCCAAAAGTGGAATGCGAATCACGAATGGACCCCATGCCTATGGGAAGTTGTAGAGGGTTGCTGGGACTATAAGAAAACAGTGAGGGTATCCAAGATATCCCACCCCAAGACCCTGAAAAGTAGGAGTAAAATTACCCTGCTACCCCAGAAAGACACAATAGTCGTGATAGGGGGATTCTGCCAGAACCACAAGCACCAGCAAAGCACTGAAGACGGATTCCTGGACCTGAGGACCTGCAAAGCAAGGGGACCAAGTCCAAGAGTCACAATAGTGTCCGGGGGTGGGGGGCAGGAGCCCAGAAAACCCCAGATGAAGGTGAAAAAGGGCTGCCTCCTGGTGGAAGAAGCCGAAGATTCTGCAACAACGAAAAGGGCTAGGAACTTCTCCTTTGGATGAAAGATGTCCCAGTGCATGCTGGATGTTGCAGAAGTGTTTCCACGCAGAGATACCGCAACCAAGCCTTGCTAGCTGCAAGGGTCGCAGTAGAGGTTTTTGGATGCTGCTGGGGACCAGGAAGGACCAGGATGTCGCCCCTTGGAGGAGGAGACAGAGGGGGCGCTCAGCAACTGAGAGAGCCCCCGCAGAAGCAGGCAGCACCCGCAGAAGTACCGGAGCAGGCACTTAGAAGATTTGTGAGACCGGAGTCACACAAGAAGGGTCCCACAACGTCAGAGTCCAACTCAGAGGCTTGAGCACTGCAGGATGGAGTGCTGGGGACCCAGGCTAGGCTGTGCACAAAGGAATCCTTGGAGAAGTGCACAGAAGCCGGAGCAGCTGCAAATCACGCAGTACACAGGTTTGCTGTCTGGTGTGGGGAGGCAAGGACTTACCTCCCCCAAACCTGGACTGAAGGATCACTGGACTGTGGGGGTCACTTGGATCCAGCTCCTGTGTTGCAGGGACCACGCTCGTCAGGATGAGAGGGGACACAGAGGACTGGTGATGTAGTCTTTTGGTGCCTGCATTAGCAGGGGGAAGATTCCGTCGACCCACCGGAGATTTCTTCTTGGCTTCCAGTGCAGGGTGAAGGCAGACAGCCCTCAGAGCATGCACCACCAGGAAACAGTCGAGAAAGCCGGCAGGATGAGGCGCTACAATGTTGCTGGTAGTCGTCTTGCTACTTTGTTGCGGTTTTGCAGGCATCCTGGAGCAGTCAGCGGTCGATCCTTGGCAGAAGTCAAAGAGGGAAGTGCAGAGGAACTCTGGTGAGCTCTTGCATTCGTTATCTGAGGAATAGCCCAGAGGAGAGACCCTAAATAGCCAGAAAAGGAGGTTAGGCTACCAAGAAAGGTAAGCACCTATCAGGAGGGTTCTCTGGCGTCACCTGCTGGCACTGGCCACTCAGAGCAGTCCATTGTGCCCCAACACCTCTGAATCCAAGATGGCAGAGGTCTGGGACACACTGGAGAAGCTCTGGGCACTCCCCTTTCCTTTGTCCAGTTTCGCGCCAGAGCAGGGCTGGGGGATCCCTGAACTGGTGTAGACTGGCTTATGCAAAGATGGGCACCATCTGTGCCCATCAAAGCATTTCCAGAGGCTCGGGAGGCTACTCCTCCCCAGCCCTTCACACCTATTTCCAAAGGGAGAGGGCGTAACAACCTCTCTCAGAGGAAATCCTTTGTTCTGTCTTCCTGGGACTGGGCTGCCCAGACCCCAGGAGGGCAGAAATCTGTCTGATGGGTTGGCAGCAGCAGAAGCTGCAGTGGAAACCCTGGAAAGGCAGTTTGGCAGTACCCGGGTTCTGTGCTAGAGACCCGGGGGATCATGGAATTGTCCCCCCAATACCAGAATGGTATTGGGGTGACAATTCCATGATCCTAGACATGTTACATGACCATGTTCAGGGTTACCATTGTGACGCTACACATATGTATTGACCTATATGTAGTGCACGTGTGTAATGGTGTCCAGCACTCACAAAGTTTGGGGAAATTGCCCTGAACGATGTGGGGGCACCTTGGCTAGTGCCAGGGTGCCCTCTCACTAAGTAACTTTGCACCTAACCTTCACTAAGTGAAGGTAAGACATATAGGTGACTTATAAGTTACTTAAGTGCAGTGACAATGGCTGTGAAATAACGTGGACTTTATTTCACGCAGGCTGCAGTGGCAGGCCTGTGTAAGAATTGCCTGAGCTCCCTATGGGTGGCAAAAGAAATGCTGCAGCCCATAGGGATCTCTTGGAACCCCAATACCCTGGGTACCTAGGTACCATATACAAGGGAATTATATGAGTGTACCAGTGTGCCAATGAGAATTGGTAAAATTAGTCACTAGCCTGCAATGACAATTTTAGAAAGCAGAGAGAGCATAAACACTGAGGTTCTGGTTAGCAGAGCCTCAGTGATACAGTTAGGCACCACACAGGAAACACATATAGGCCACAAACCTTTGTGCACTGGGGTCCTGGCTAGCAGGATCCCAGTCACACATATCAAACACACTGACAACATAGGGTTTCCACTATTAGCACTGGGCCCTGGCTAGCAGGATCCCAGTGAGACAGTAAAAACACCCTGACATATACTCACAAACAGGCCAAAAGTGGGGGTAACAAGGCTAGAAAGAGGCTACTTTCCTACACAACCCCCCCAAACGAAGGGCAATAAGGCTAACCTTGGTCAGATGAGTCTTTATTGTCTAAGTGGTGATAAGTGGAGAGTAGCTCTGCAATAGATTGGTTACTCCCTTTATCACCCACCATATGGTTACTTCCCTGTGGGGATGTAAACCACCCTGTTTGAAGTTTTTTAGCTAGCCAACAATGTGAAGTTATATTCTCAGAGTTCCTATCAGTAAGTTTTACTTTAGAGCAGTGGGAATTGTCCACTGGACCTATATCAAGCGATGAAAATGCCAGACAAGGATGCTGTCTCAGTAAAGCCATAGCTGGGCAAAAACATTGTCCATATGGCTGTAAGAGAGAACAGGGATGCTGTTTCTCTGGAGTTGGATCAGTGCAGGGATGCTGTCCTATAAGCTCCACACTAGGGCATGGCTGCTGTCCTAAGTGTTGTGAGACAGTGCAGGGTTGCTGCACTAAAGTTTCTCTGGGAGGGTTGGAGGGATGCTCCATGTTAACTAAAATGGTGCTCTTTTTCTCACCAATCTTAGTTATCCCACAGAGAGGTACTTCTACCTCAGGGAGTACAGCTGTGTTTGCTGATGATTCCCTTGATACAGGTGCCACCCCAGGAGAGGTTTCTCCCACCACAGGAATGGTATCCTGAATGGCAGGGTGGGTAGGGGATACTTTGATGCCATTTTTACCTGTTGTTGGAGATGATCCTGAGATTTCAGGCCTTTGTCTCTCCTTTGCTTTTTCATTTCAGTTGAAATGAGAGGAAGCAATTCCTCAGGGATACCCAGCATGGCTGCATGGGTATTGAACTCTACCTCAGCCCAACCTGAGGCCTCTAGGTCATTACCTAAGAGACAGTCTACAGGTAAGCTAGGTGATACTACCACCTGCTTAGGGCCAGTAACTCCACCCCAACTAAACTGAATTATAGCTAAGGGAAGGAACTAAGTGGAGTTATGGACATCAATAATCTTATACTGTTGTCCAATGATGTGTTGTGCAGGAGACACTAGGTTTTCAGTCACCAAAGTGATACTGCCACCTGTGTCCCTGTAGGCCTGAGCCTCAACACCATTTATTGAAACTGTCTGCCTGTACGTATCCATTGTAAAGGGACAAACAGCCAGTGTGGCAAGGCCAATGCCACCAGGTGTGACAGAAACTGTCTTGGGACTGACTACCCCAGTTTCTATGATGGGCCCAAAAGTGAACCCAACTACACCCTTAGTTTGACTGTTGCCAGCAGTCCCACCACTATTACCACTACTGCTAGGGGCACTAGAGTTTGGTGCATTAGTGGTGGTAGGCTCAGGGGATTTACCTGGGCAGGACTTATCCCCTGGCCTATGGCCTTTATTTTTACACACAAAGCACCAAGGCTTTTTAAAAGTTTGTGGGTTGTGAAGAAGAGGAAGAAGAAGATTTATCCCCACCCCCTGAAGAGTGTTTAGGATTTGAAGAAGGATCCTTAGTTTTACCTTTGTCCCCATGCTTATCCTGAGATTTTTCACCATCTTTCTTCTGGCCATCCTTGTCACCTCCTGTATGAACTTTTCTGTTCACTCTTGTTCTGACCCATTTGTCTGCCTTCTTTCCCAATTCTTGTGGAGAGGTCAGATCTGAGTCTACCAAGTAGTGGTGCAACAAATCAGACACACAATTGTTAAGAATATGCTCTCTCAGGATCAGATTATACAGGCTTTCATAGTCAGATACTTTACTGCCATGTAACCAACCCTCCAAGGCCTTCACTGAACAGTCAATAAAATCTGTCCAGTCTTGAGATAACTCTTTTCTGGTGTCTCTGAACTTAATCCTGTATTGTTCAGTGGTTAAGCCAAATCCATCCAAGAGTGCATCTTCCAAACTTTGTAATTATTGGCATCACTTTCTCTGATAGTAAGGAGCCTATCCCTACCCTTACCAGTGGAAGATAGCCACAAGGGAGCAGCCCACTGCCTTTGAAGGACCAACTGTACCATACAAGCCCTCTCAAGTGCAGCAAACCACTTGTTAATGTTATCCCCCTCCTTGTAAGGGGGGACTATCTTATGCAGGTTTCTGGAATCTTGCTCTCTAACAGGATTACTATCTGAAACACTGCTGCTGCCACCATGGGGAACTAACCCCAATATCTGTCTTTCCCTCTCTATGTCTAGGGATTCCTTGTCTAAGGCCAGCTGTTGCTGTTTAAGATTCAGTCTGGTCTCTTCCATCCTCAGCTTTCTGAGTTCCCTTTCCATTAAGTTATCCTCAGGGTGGGAGGCTTGGGAATGTTTGGATACAGAGGAAATGTGGGAATTTTCAGAGATAGACCAGTCCCTAATTGGCTGGACCCTAGTAACTTGGCCTCTAGAAGTGAACAATGCCCTACTGATGTGAGACCCTCTAACACTACCAGTGTCACTAGGTGGCCTGCTAGGGGGCAGGACTTTGTAAGAACCCTCCCCAGCATCTTAAGGGAACTCCTCTGAGTCTGAATGGGAAGCCTCCCCTTTTTCTACCCTCTCCTGGGATGGGCCAGACTGGTTCTAGTCATCCTCAATGAGCAGGTTAAAAAGAAACTCTTTTGTTGGATTCTTACCTATACTTAAACCTCTATCCAGGCAGAGACCCCTCAAACTTTTATAGTTCAAACTCTCATATGTTGCATTAACAGTTTTGGGAGTGGGCTCTACTGAAGACATGATAGTAAAGGTTTAAGGACAGTGAGAGAAAAGGTTTTAGAACATTAGAAAGCACAGAGAAAAAAACCTTTTTCAAACTTTTGGAAAACTTTTAGAAGTTTTCAAAACTTTTCAGAAACTTTTTTTAAAGTTTTAGAGTGGAAAAGTAAACTGTTTTGGTTAAGTGTATATATACTGAACTATTTGGTGTATGATTTTCTTATGAAAACCACCAAATGACAAAGTGGTAAAGCAGTTGCAAGTACTTATCTCACCGCTGCACCACCAATGTAGGAGGCTGGCCTGGCTTATAGTGGGTACTTTGAGGTACTTACACCTTGTGCCAGGTCCAGTTATCCCTTATTAGTAGAATAGAGGTGTTTCTAGCAGCTTAGGCCGATAGAGGTAGCTATGGCAAAGCAGCTCAGGCTGAACTAGGAGACATGCAAAGCTCCTATTATACCACTTGTATCATATAGCACACTATCATAAGAAAACACAATATTCAGAGTTACTAAAAATAAAGGTACTTTATTTTAGTGACAATATACCAAAAGTATCTCCGAGGAAACCCTCACTTAGGAGGTAAGTAATATATACAAATTATATGTACACAAACCCAAAACAGGTAAGTAACAGTTAGAAAAGTAGTGCAAACAATGTAGAATCACAATAGAATGCAATAGGTAGAAATAGGCCTAGGGGCAAAACAAACCATATACTCCAAAAGTGGAATGCGAATCACAAATGGACCCCAGGCCTATGGGAAGTTGTAGAGGGTCACTGGGACTGTAAGAAAACAGTAAGGATGTCCAAGATACCCCACCCTAAGACCATGAAAAGTAGGAGTAAAGATACCCTACTACCCCAGAAAGACACAATAGTCGTGATAGGGGGATTCTGCCAGAGCCCCAAGTACCAGCAAAGCACTGGAGACGGATTCCTGGACCTGAGGAGCTTCAAAGCAAGGGGACCAATTCCAAGAGTCACGATAGTGTCCGGGGAGGGAGGAGCCCAGAAAACCCCAGATGAAGGTGAAAAAGGGCTGCCTCCGGGTGGAAGAAGCCGAAGATTCTGCAACAACGAAAATGGCTAGGAGCTTCTCCTTTGGATGGAAGATGTCCCACGGCGTGCTGGACGTTGCAGAAGTGTGTCCACGCAGAAATACCACAAACAAGCCTTGCTAGCTGCAAGGGTCGCGGTAGAGGTTTTTGAATGCTGCTGGGGACCAGGAAGGACCAGGATGTTGCCCCTTGGAGGAGGAGACAGAGGGGGCGCTCAGCAACTTAGAGAGCCCCCACAAAAGCAGGCAGCACCCGCAGAAGTACCAGAGCAAGCACTTAGAAGATTTGTGAAACCGGAGTCACACAAGGAGGGTCCCACGACGTCGGAGTCCAACTCAGAGGGTTGAGCACTGCAGGACGGAGTGCTGGGGACCCAGGCTAGGCTGTGCACAAAGGAATCCTTGGAGAAGTGCACAGAAGCCGGAGCAGCTGCAAATCACGCAGTACACAGGTTTGCTGTATGGTGTGGGGAGGCAAGGACTTACCTCCACCAAACTTGGACTGAAGGATCACTGGACTGTGGGGGTCGCTTGGATCCAGCTCCTGTGTTCCAGGGACCACGCTGGTCAGGATGAGAGGGGACCCAGAGGACCGGTGATACAGTCTTTTGGTGCCTGCGTTAGCAGGGGAGAGATTCCGTCAACCCACTGGAGATTTCTTCTTGGCTTCCAGTGCAGGGTGAAGGCAGACAGCCCTCAGAGAGTGCACCACCAGGAAACAGTCAAGAAAGCCGGCAGGATGAGGCGCTACAATGTTGCTGGTAGTCGTCTTGCTACTTTGTTGCGGTTTTGCAGGCGTCCTGGAGGAGTCAGCGGTCGATCCTTGGCAGAAGTCAAAGAGGGAAGTGCAGAGGAACTCTGGTGAGCTCTTGCATTTGTTATCTGAGGAATAGCCCAGAGGAGAGACCCTAAATAGCCAGAAAAGGACGTTTGGCTACCAAGAAAGGTAAGCACCTATCAGGAGGGGTCTCTGACGCCACCTGCTGGCACTGGCCACTCAGAGCAGTCCATTGTGCCCCAACACCTCTGAATACAAGATGGCAGAGGTCTGGGACACACTGGAGGAGCTCTGGGCACCTCCCCTGGAAGGTCACTCCCCTTTCCTTTGTCCAGTTTCACGCCAGGGACGGGTTGGGGGATCCCTGAAACGGTGTAGACTGGCTTATGCAGAGATAGGCACCATCTGTGCCCATCAAAGCATTTCCAGAAGCTGGGGGAGGCTACTCCTCCCCAGCCCTTCACACCTATTTCCAAAGGAAAGGGGGTAACACCCTCTCTCAGAGGAAATCCTTTGTTCTGTCTTCCTGGGACTGGGCTGCCCAGACCCCAGGCGGGCAGAAACCTGTCTGATGGGTTGGCAGCAGCAGCAGCTGCAATGGAAACCCTGAAAAGGCAGTTTGGCAGTACCCGGGCTCTGTGCTAGAGACCCGGGGGATCATGAAATTGTCCCCCCAATACCAGAATGGTATTGGGGTGACAATTCCATGATCTTAGACATGTTACATGGCCATGTTCAGGGTTACCATTGTGACGCTACACATAGGTATTGACCTATATGTAGTGCACACGTGTAATGGTGTCCCCGCACTCACAAAGTTCGGGGAAATTGCCCTGAACGATGTGGGGGCACCTTGGCTAGTGCCAGGGTGCACTCACACTAAGTAACTTTGCACCTAACCTTCACTAAGTGAAGGTAAGACATATAGGTGGCTTATAAGTTACTTAAGTGCAGTGAAAATGGCTGTGAAATAACATGGACGTTATTTCACGCAGGCTGAAGTGGCAGGCCTGTGTAAGAATTGCCTGAGCTCCCTATGGGTGGCAAAAGAAATGCTGCAGCCCATAAGGATCTCTTGGAACCCCAATACCCTGGGTAACTAAGTACCATATACAAGGGAATTATATGGGTGTACCAGTGTGCGAATGAGAATTGGTCAAATTAGTCACTAGCCTGCAGTGACAATTTTAGAAAGCAGAGAGAGCATAAACACTGAGGTTCTGGTTAGCAGAGCCTCAATGATACAGTTAGGCACCACACAGGGAACACATATAGGCCACAAACCTATGAGCACTGGGGTCCTGGCTAGCAGGATCCCAGTGACACATATCAAACACACTGACAACATAGGGTTTCCACTATGAGCACTGGGCCCTGGCTAGCAGGATCCCAGTGAGACAGTAAAAACACCCTGACATATACTCACAAACAGGCCAAAAGTGGGGGTAACAAGGCTAGAAAGAGGCTACTTTCCAACAATCTCCATATAGGCCGAACTTTGCACAAAAGGTCAGAGCAAAACATTTGCTCAACTATTGAATGGCTTTGGTATTTTAGTCAGGCTTCCCTCATACTTCCGTCATGCGATTGATACAACTCTGTCCACTTGTCTGCTGCATATTCTGTCCGAAGAGTCTTTTCCCATCTGCCTTGTACTGGTGGGTTTAGACAACAGTTCTCCTATAATGGTTTCATATAGCCCTTTTATTAATTGTCTGTTACTGCAATACACTGTTACTTATCAAAATAGAACAGACGGAAAGGAGTAGAGGTTTGTTTGTTAGTTTCTGCACAATTTTAGATGATTGTAGAGTTTGCCAAGCAGCAACTAGTGGCAAAGCAAACCTATCCCTCTCCTCCAGCTGTTGGGTAAATTGGTATGGGTGCACGGGTGTTCCATATTGAGGACTAGAAGGGCAGATGGCTGGGCATGGCCAAAGGATATGGGGCATGTTACCTGCAGGTCAGATGCATAACCATCCTAGCCTGAGAATCGTGTATTAGGGTTAGTGCCATGGAGGGTATCATGAAACTTGATGGCCATTTTGAACTTTACTGTTGCTAGAAAGATATCAAGAAAAACATCTGTGTGCTTTGGAAGTGGAAAGTAACCTCCATTTCTACCCTGGCAAAACTGCAAGACTTTATGTCAAAGAATACAGCACATGAGATACTAATTTACAAACTTAATTACCAATGTCAGCACTTTGAATACACATGGGGCTACTTGTTACAAAACCCTTCCCAATGTTTGCTGCAGATACGTTTTACATTTTTGACTTGTAGCCTCACTCGTTTGCTGCAGTACACTTGTTCATGTAGGTGGTTATGCTTCATTGTTGTTTATTGAATAATGGGTACTCCATTGCAACTGTAGGTTACTATTTGTTTTTTTTAATGTCCTGTCCTAGCTTTTATAGTCCGCAGGACGTTAACAGCTATAGATAGTCATTTTATCATAACACAATATTTACTTGTTGAGTTGTTTTCTTGGTGTGAGGGAGAGGTATTAAGCTAGGCCAAGTGGTACAAACTTAGACTGTCAGCAGTTCCTTTTCAATTTGGCTGCCATTGCCAAAGACGTCCGGACTCTGGGGGTCTACCACAGATGGAGCACCCACTGCCGTAAATGATGGGAGGAACTGTGCTGCTGGACCAAGAAGACGGCGGAGGCCCAGCTGGGGCTGGCCTCCCAACATGGAAGGGGTGCCCATCGCACCATGACCCCCCTGATGTTCCGGATCCGGCGGTGGCCTATCCGGAGTTGGATGGGCGCTTGAGGGCACCACAGCAGCCACAAGGGGGTGAGTACACTCTCATTCAGCTGACTCAGCGCGCCTTACGAGGTGTCTGGGTGGGGGAGGTGGGCAGTGGGTTCCCCTAGGCCAGGGCGAACTTGGTAGGCAAGGTCCCTTGTGAGGCAGGCTATGTGGCACCACAACCCCACTAGTGGTAAGAGCCATCTGCACCTAGTCAGGCTCCTGTGACTTCCAGGTGTGCTGCAATTGGGCTTAGGCCTCGTACCCCATGGGCATGTGAAAAATCTAGGAACTGTTAGTGCACGGCGTAGTGCAGAGGGCTACTCCCTGTGTGTTGTGTCTGCCAACGGTAGTGGTGTTGCATGCACTGAACATGTCTTTCTTCTGTCTTCCCACCCCCCTTTTTGTGGTCTCCCTGTTATTGTGTGCAATAGCATCATCAGGCGGAGAAGCATTGGCACCGGAGCAGGAGGGTGCAGCATCCCACTTGGCCCTGGAGGGTGAAGCAACGGAGTCTGAAGCCACCAGAGGGACGGTGGGCAAGGGGAGCTCCACGAAGGCGACAGGAGCAAAGACCAGCAACAGCGACTCCTCCTCTGATGGGAGCTCCCTTGCGGTGGCAGGCCCCTCTGTGCCCACCGCATCAACAGGTACAGCTGCCATCCCCCCCACCAGCACTGCCCTCCCAGCAGCCCCTCAGCATGTGTCCCATGCCCGCTCACCCAGGAGAGTGGGCATCTCCTTCGCCCCAGGCACCTCAGGCCCTGCCCCAGTCAGCCCTGCTGCCCTCAGTGAGGAGGCTATTGACCTCCTGAGATCCCTCACTTTGGGCAGTCTACCATTGTGAATGCCATCCAGGGTGTTGAGAGGCATTTGCACAAACAAATGCATACCTGGAGGGCATTCATTCTGGCCAGGCAGCCCAACAGAGAGCATTTCAGGCTCTGGCCTCAGCACTGATGGCAGCCATTGTCCCTGTGTCAAGCCTTCCCCTCCAACCGCCTCCACCCAGACCCAATCCCCTGTACCTCAGCCCATCCCAAGCACACCATCAGACCAGCATGCACACACATCAACACACAAGAGTGGCTCAAGCAAACATAAGCACCACACATCCCACAGGCACTCACGCAAGCACCATACCCATGCAGACACAGCAACATCCACTGCCTCCCCTGTGTCCCCCTCCTCCAAGTCTCCCTCCTCCCTCCCTGTCTCGTATCCACTCACACCTGCATGCACTACATCCTCAGCCACTACCTCCATCACCAGCACACCCATCACCACACACCGCTCACGTGCAATCACCACCCCCACTACCATTCACACATCCCCAGTGTCCTCTCCCAGTGTGTCTGTGAGCCCTCCTCCCAAAGTACACAAACGCAGGCACACACCCACCCAACAACCATCCACCTCACAACAGCCTCCGGCCCATGCACCTTCACCCAAATTCAGCAGACGTACACCTCCTACAACCACTACCTCTTCCTCCACTCCCAAACCCCCTCCATCTACCTGTCCCAGTGTGTCAAAGAAAATGTTCCTGGCAAGCATTGACCCCTCCCCAACACCTCCCCCCCCCCATCCTTCCCCTTGAGCCAGGCTTTCCAGGTCCCAGCCCAGCACCTCAGCCACCAGATCCCCAGGCACAGTGGTGCCAGCAACTGCGGGGTCATCGAGTGCGCCAACCATCAGGGCTGCCAGTGTGCCACGTAGCAAGGGCATGGACATTCTGCCCCCTGCCAAAGTGATAAAGGTGCCCATATCCCGGAGGGAGAAGCCGAAACTACCAGCCACCAAGGGCTCAGAGAAAATGAAAGGGGATAGTGGCAAGACAACTGCGCCACCATCAAAGGTGGGGAGGAGCCAAACACAGAAGGGCAGGTCAGGAGAGGGCATGGTGGCACTGACTGAGGGACCAGTGTCACACCTTCTGTCCACGTCCATGCCAACCTGTACGGCGGCGAACACCGCTAGCTGCACCGCCACCTGCACCACCACCTGCACTGCTACCTGCACCACCACCTGCACTGCCTCCAGCACGTCTACAGCCGCTGCGACAGTCCCCAGCCTCTTCCCCGGTGGGCAGCTGTCCGAGGCTGCAGGAGACATCCTGCTTTGCCCCTCAGCAGGTGCTGACCCATGCACCGCCGCCAGCCCCGCCACCACAGACCCCGCCACCAGCACCGCCGCCACAGAGACCACCGCAAGCCCCGCCACCACAGACAGCGCCGCAAGCACTGCCAGTGGCCCCGCAACGTCCTTGGACAGTGGCACCACCGCTGACATGCCTTCCATCCCCAGTGGTCAGTTGTCCGAGGTTGGAGGAGAGTTGCAGGACCCTGGGCAGATTCCATGAAGCATTACTGTCATCACTGTTTGCACCTGCAGGTGGAAGGCGAAGCCGCAGCAGTGTGGGGTATGTCGCTGCCTCCATGGCGTATCATGCTACCTGTACCTTGCCAATGTCGTGCCACGCACACCCAGGTGAGTGAATTGTACCAGCCACACTGCACGTGAAGCACTCTGGGCACAAAGCCCCCTCCAGAACCAGTGGAGAAATACATCCACTACCTCAGACCTTGGCAGGATGAAGCACTCTGGGCACAAAGCCCCCTCCAGAATCAGTGGAGAGAAGCATCCACTACCTCAGTCCTTGGCAAGATGAAACACTCTGGGCACAAAGCCCCCTCCAGAACCAGTGGAGAAATACATCCACTACCTCAGTCCTTGGCAGCATGAAGCACTCTGGGCATAAAGCCCCCTCCAGAACCAGTGGAGAGAAGCATCCACTACCTCAATCCTTGGCAGGATGAAGCACTCTGGGCACAAAGCCCCCTCCAGAACCAGTGGAGAGAAGTATCCACTTGAGAGACTGTGGCTTTGCACTCCCCAGGTTACAGCAGTGGGCAACCCACCCACTGGAGAGACTTGAGAGACTGTGGCTTTGCACTCCCCAGGATACAGCAGTGGGCAACCCACCGACTGGAGAGACTTGAGAGAATGTGGCTTTGCACTCCCCAGGATAGAGCAGTGGGCAGCCCACCCACTGGAGAGACTGTGGCTTTGCACTCCCCGGATACAGCAGTGGGCAACCCACACACTGGAGAGACTTGAGAGACCGTGGCTATGCACTCCCCAGGATACAGCATGTGGGCATGGAGCCCCCTTGTGCAGCAGTGGCGTTGTGCGTTCATCAGGCTGCTGTGCCCCCCGACCCCTGAGGTGCCTGTGTATTTTCAATCTGATGCCCCAGCAGTGTTCTCTCCGTTTCAGGTCAGGTATCATGTGTGGGCTTCGGCCATGCATTTTGGGCCCAGGGGTCCACTGACAATGATTGGTGCACTATCCGGACTTGTGTAGTTGGTGTACATAATTGTATATACTCCCTTTTGAATTTTGACAGTGAGATTTCACATGATTACATTTGTTCAACTCATTTCCTTTTGTCCTTGCATTCTTCCAGGGGGTGAGGGGGAGTGTATATGTAATGTTGCTGCATGTATTTGTGTGTACGGTGTTGTGGGTGAGGGTGGGGGTGGGGGTGTTGCGTGTTGCATGTGTGTGTCACTCTCTTTCCCTTCCCCCTCCCCCGTGTTGTAGGTGCAGTACTCACCGTGGTCGTCGCCGCCGTCTTTGGTGCTCCTGATAGAAGAGGATGAAGACCAGCATCGGCAGTATCTGCAATTCGGGCTCCATGGCGTCCTAGTTCCTCGTGGGGTGTGGAGAGGTGAGTGGTTTCCCTTCTGTGTACTGTTTCTGCTGTGTTTTTGATGGCGTTGGTTCCGCCCCGCAAAAGGTGGCAGCTAGGACTCTTGTAATTGTGTGGGCGGTACTTTGTCTTCCGCCTGTCTGTTGGCGGTTACCGCTGCAGTGTTTGTTTGTACCGCCGTGGCACTGTTTGTGCTATTACCGCCGCTTTAAAACCGACCGCCAGGGTTGTAATGAGGGCCTTAGTATTGAATGCTGTCTTTCACTCAGCCTCCTCTCTAGTACGGACCGCATTGTAAGCTCTTCTGAGACCTACTTTAGAGGAGGGTTTAGCTGTTTTCACCTGATCAAAAATACTGAGAAGAGGAAGAGGGAATGTCTATTGCTGCACAGTAATAATGTACATGATCTATAATTGTCATTTGGTTTAGGGTCACATAATACAGATACCTGTTGCAAGATGGTTTCCACCCATTTAATACACCCAGATTTTTGCTTTTTGGATCACCTGGTTTTGAGCTTTTTACAGTGGTGAGTCTTACTATGTGTGTTTCATAGTAATCATAAGGTAAAAGGAGGACACTAATGGAAAACATGCGCGGTCCATTTAATATCAGGCGCCTGCAACGCAGCTAGGGGAGGGGCCTTTAGCTGGTTACACATAAACACACATGCACATGTGTGGGGGCATCACATGTAAGATTACTGTTGTGTGCAGCCGGTAATTTTTTGATTTTGTGCACAGGTGGCCTGGTGCAGAGGGAAATCTTCAGGTTTAGATATTGATCTGGGTTAGGCTTTATAATGTTAGTGTACACTCACAGGGAAAGTCTGTGTGGTTTACTGTTTTGTCTGCACTGACACTTTATTACACACACAGGGAGAAAACTGTAGGCCAAAGGGAGGCAAAACTACACTCCATGGCAAAGTTCAGTGACAAAATGGGGTGGAACATGTATGTCAAAATCAAATCTGTAAATTCCAAAAATCAAACCTAGCATGTGAGTGAGGTATCTGTACAATTTATGGGTCATCCAGAATTGTAATATTTCTCTGTCTCAGCTCAGGATCAGAGCCTAGTCCTTTTGTCATCTTGTTGGGCCAACTTAATTACTCCTTTTGTGGGGGGCGGCCTTTGTTTTTTCTGCTGGGGACTAATGTATTTTACAGTGCTTCCCTCAGCTCCTTAGCAGAAAGGGTGTTGGGATGAAAATCTGCATCTGGGAATTACCTGTCACACTGTAGCAGGGCTGGTGACCGCCCAGTGCAAACAATAATAGTGGAGCACTCAAAAACTCTCTTTTAAGTCATTAGTGTAGTAATCAATGGAACCATCTGGGAAAGTGTATTAAATCAGTACATAAAGAAGGAGAGAAAGAAAACCAAACATATAGAAATTAAATACAAAACCATATGGGTGTCAACATTCTCTTGGTTATTAACATCTTTAATAATGATACATCTCTATATAATAAAAAAGCAGTATATGACTCATCATATCCATAATTTATAAGATCACATAAAAAAACAACAACAAGCTTTTTTTTCTGTTTACATTCATATGAAGTTCCGTTTGGCAATGGAACCCAGATGTTCATTCTTTATAAATCCTCAACCAATAAAGGTAAGATTCAGACCGTATGATTTTAATCCAGATGTTCATTCTTTATAACTCCTCAGCCAATAGAGGTAAGCTTCAGCCCGTACGATGTTTAGCCGACACGTGTTTCGTCCCATTCAGGGACTTTATCAAGGCTTATGTTCCATTCATAATAAACTCCAAATTTCAAATTCATTAGAATCCAACTCTAGCGATAAAAGACACAACCAAGCCACACAAAACAAAACAGGTGACCGCCCAGGCCCACTGAAGAAAGAAGAAAGTCCAGACCATTGCAGCCAACATTGGAGGGGGTCCTCTTTGAAGGTTTGGTGGGAAATGCCCTGGCCCTGGTCAGTACGGGGAAGAGCTTAGACCCCATGAGGAGATGCGATCTTGAACTGTCCCAGCATGCTGTGTAGGATAGCTGGGACAGTGGTGGAGAGGTGATGTGGCACTGTACGATAGGCTAAGGGTGTGTGGCTTCTAGAGCAATCACCCCTCTTTTTAAAACTCTTGCACAAGAGAGAGCAAGCTGGACAATGTGAAGGAGAAACTGCCCTATGCCCAAAAGGACCAATGAATTTTTTCCCAGCTGACCTTCCAGGACCAGTGAGTCTCGCCAAGGGTCAGTGAGGCTGGCCCACTTAGTCCCCAGAAGATCAGCTAGGGGAAAGATCTGGACTTCAAGAACCAAAGACAAGAGACCAGGAGCAAAACTGGAGTAGGGAGCCAGTGGAACCAACTCCCTGCAAGGTACACCACCATTTCTGGTGGCTAGAGTTCACCATGAGGATTAGATTAAACCGAAGATCTTCCAAATCAGGCCAACGGGGCCCACGTTGGCCTTTTAAAGGTTGGTGACTTTGACCCCCCTTTTCCCAAAGGAAGTGCGTGGGGCTCCATCGCCCAGTCGGCAATTACCCCCAGGGTGGGTTAGGGCCTGGTGCACAATTTATTTATTTATTCCACCCGGGAAGAGGGCGTGCATGGAGCCCCATTTCCAGGCTCATTTCTGCCCCCATATCCCTAGGGGCAAATGTAGAGAGTGTGGGAGTGCTTTTTGCGCTCCCCAGAGAGAAGGAGAAGGGGCCCGGGATCCTAACTCCAGGCCCAGCACCAGCAGTGGTGAGCCTAAACCCCCCAGCCCCTCCCGCCACTTTCCATGTCCCTGTCTGGAGGGGGGAGCTGGGTGTCCACAACAGAAGAGAAGAGCTGCTGGTTCCTGTAGGCAGCAGAGGAGAGGCTGCCAGATGGGGGAGCCAGCAGGAGTAGTCAGGGGTGAGCTCCCTGTGCTGCCCCAATTAATGGATACATTTGGGGTGCCCAAGTCAAACTGGGTACCCCCAAAGCATAAGAAAATACACAAAGGAAAAACTGAACCAACACAGCAGGAGAGCGGCTGATTAGATATTCACTGACCCATAATGCCCCAAAGGGCTTTTCAATAGAAAATGTTTTTTCACATTGTGGTGGCCCCATGGGGCAAGAGGCACCACCAGTATTGCCATGGGGGGGGGGGCTGCTGGAAGCACAGAAGCTGTCCCCCAGTGAATTTTAAAACTGACCCTAACGTGCTGGGGTGCCACATAATTTTTGACCACCCCAAGATTTTCAGATTTTCATCTACATTTCAAACACTACCAGGGCTGGAGTGTTTGCTCTGCACCTGGCAATGCAGCAACCCCTGGGGGCTTGTTCTAAGTTTGCAAGTTTGCAAGTGTATAAGGAAGATACTTGGATTAAAGATAGATGGAGTGAAGCGTTCTCTAGGACCTGGATATATGGCTGTGATCAGAAAGTGGTGCCCACTTGGGGCTATTTTAATTGTTTTATTTTATGAGACCTGAAAATATATAACAAGCACAGAAACATGTTATGCTCATTTTAAAATGTTGTATTGAAATGATGATGCTGACAGTGATTACTGATGAAATTTGTATGCTTTATTGACATTAATAATTGCGTTTATTCATGGTTAATTATGGTAATTGCGTTTACGCACAAAAGTATGGTGTTTTTAACATGTGGTTTGTTGTTCCTGTAATATGGCGAACCCTTGATATTGTAAATAGGCCTGTTTTATCTAGAGTGATACCCCACTGCATGGCGATGTGTTGTCTGCTATAGGAGGGAACGACTGTAATTATTGAGGTTCCATCCATTTTGGGGGTGAAATATAATCTGAGATATATTTCATATGCCTTATGTATATATGTGTAAATGAATGCATAGTATTTAGTAGTGTGTGCATGTGTATAAAAATAAATGCAGTTTTCAATTTTCTAAATAAAAGCACTGACTGAACAATCATTTATCAAGTGTTATTACTGCGTAGCAGCGAATCGCGATTACTAGCCTACACCACCTCCCCTGAGTAGGCTTGACTCTCTCAGTGTAGCGAAGCAGAGGAGTCCAAGCACTACAGTGGAGTGCGTTTTTTGCAGTAAGGTGAAATTGTGGCCCTATTTCTTACACAGACCTCACATTTTGCATAACTAATAACACAATTTCCTGCAATGCCCCTGCTGAGGACACAGCAGAGAGCTTATAATGACGCCTGACTCTCTTGGCTATGTATACTTTCAGTATCAAATCTTCATGTGTTAACGGATAAATTCATCTGGACAATAAATCTTCACCCTGGAGTTCAGATCCCTCATAGTCATATTCCCTATGTGATGGTAAAGTATTCAGCAAGAAAGGAGCAAATATATCTTTGAAGTCTTGTTAGGCAGGACGTGTAGGTAAATCTTTGACATGCCCTGCAAAAAAAAAGGCTCTTTAAGCTGTATTGTAGGCCCTAACTAACAAATCTTTTTGCATTACTCTGATCCCATCAAAATGTATTCTTATTGGCAATTAATCTCTAGGTTACGCACCTTAATGTTGCTCCTAACAGAAGAGGAAAGAGGAGACAATATGGCATCTAAAGTTTAGATTCAATATGCTCAATTTCTAATGTCAACAATAGAGGTTCAGGGACATATTTATAAGAGGCTTGAGCCGCTGAAGCGTCACTTTTTTTGATGCTCCGGCGGTGCAAGTCTCTCAACCATATCTACGAGGCCACTCAGACCCACTTCCTGTGGCTTTTTATCGCCTCATAGATATGAAGTAAAACAAAGGAGAGCAAGTCGCTGTGTTGTCTCAGTCTGTGCCGGGGGGCATTCCATGGGAGTTGCGGTGGGTTTTCCCACGCAACACTCATGGTTTTCAACACAGTCCCAGGTTTACAAGAGCCTGTAAACCTGTGGCAGCAACAAAACCTTATGCCTCCCCAGATCAGGCAGAACAAGAAGTATTTTCATTTCACCTCGTTTTTTCCTCTTTCCATGTGGGCTGGATTCTGCAGCACACATAGAAAGAGGAAAATGTCTCTCTGGATTGTTTTTGTGCAGGAGGGCGTCCCTTCCTTCACAAAAACAATTCTGCATGCAATGCAGGCACCCTTGCACCATGGTGCAAGCGTGCCTGTGTTGGCGCTGGACAGTCAATTGTGTGCCAGAGCAGGGGGAAAGGACAGGAATGCACCGTATTTCATAAATACAGTGCATTTCTGCCCTTTCACATTGGTGTAAGGCAGCGCAGCTAGACTTGCGGCACTGCCCCAAGTCGATTCGCCATAAATATGCCACTCAGTTTCAAACTGTACATCTGCCAATGACAGACGGGTGCCATCTATTTCCAGCACCGCTTCTACTAAGTTTTCCTCAGCTAACAGAATACTATGTGTTACACAGACGTTTGTATCGATAAATTAACCAGAAACTCCATTATCAATCAAAGCTGCGTCTTCTCTGGAACTTTTGGAGTAGTAACACTGAGTCTGAGACGTAAATGCATTCTTTTAATAGCAAACACTTTTTGTGACAAAAGTCAAGTCTTTCCCAGGGTTTGCTCTTCAAAGACAAGCCTTCTAGTTTTCCTGAAGCAACAGACTCTTCTGTATGAAATAACCACCTTGACCACAGCATAAACACAGACCATAAAGGAAAGAGAATGCCGAAAAAGGGAAAGACTAACTTCAAGGTGTGGATCCAATCTGCAAAGGTTCCTCAGATTTAGATCAGAAGTAAGAAGCAAATAAAACAATAGAGCATTAGACAATCCCAAAATGGATCGAAGAAATGATCTGCAACTAAGATGCCAGGAGGATTTTTTTCTGATATAGCAAGCACACAGACAGGGATCTAGAATCAAATGGAGGTGTTGTGATGATCTGTGAATGGCAAACATCCTAGAGTTGAATTGTGGGATAAGCTCTGGCCAAGGAAACAGTTCTATTGACCACAACATTAAATATTTTTCCAAAACTAGATGATTGTTACGGGAGAGAGACAGGCTTTTTGTCATTAGTGCAAAATGAAGCACTTCTATGCATTCGATAGGCATATCAAGTAGATAACAATGAGTTGCAGTGGCCTCTTACCTATCGGTAGCACCTCACAGTTCCAATTACTGAGTATTGTTTCAATACATCACAGCCACAGTTGAGGTAGATAGCTTATTATTACCCTTCCTCTTCCCTCCCCATTCCCTCCTTATATATATTTCCTGTTGTCATGTAGCTAGAAGTAAATGTCATTATTGTGCCTCGACTACATCCTACACTTTCCGACTCAATCATTTGATTCAGGGGAAACACACAGACCAAGGAATAACCTATGCAGTGTTTTCAGGTACTATTTTCTTTCTGCGGCATTTGTAGTGTGTGGAACAAGAGTGCTCCTGAAGCACCATATTTAAGTACTACTGTAGTGCATCTTACCTTTAACAGTCAAAGTGGTGTTCAGTCTTAATGGTCCAGGCAATGACCTGTGATGCACAATACAAGTGTATACATTTTTATTGTCTTCAATAGATGGTTGCAGTCTTAAATGACTTATCACATTATATGTTCCGTCGTGGTTCTTCTCGGGATATGCAGTGCAGGTATCTTTTGAGATGACACCATATTTGCTCGTCCACCAACTTATCTCGAAAGCTTGTGGATAAAATCCTTCCATCAGACAAGAGACAGACTTTTCTGTTCCAATTTCTACTTCAACCTCTTTGGATGACAGGCTTGTTACTGGTTGTGCTGTGTGAAAAAAAATCTGACGTTATACCTCAAACTATGTTATTGTCACACCTATGAAAACAATTATCATGGCATTTCTTAATTGAGTTTTTTGTCAGTAATAGTTATTGGATAAATACCGTAACATCTGTGAAAATGCTCTCATTAGTAAGCCGAGTACATCTAAAATTCTGTCATTCACCACTTATATAGAAAATTAAAGGGTTTGTACACACTCAGCTTCATTTTAACAACATATGTTTACCAGAGTTATGTAACTTGATTTACAAAGGTTAATTCCACTGTAAACAATCAAAATTGCGCCCCCTGATACTATTCAATAATTTCTTCCTCCCCAAGCTCAGATAAAAAATAATTACTCCACTGATGTAACATGGGTTACTTCTGCCCAACATTAAAAACATTCAGAGTTCGACCACATGCATATAATGTCTTTCTTTAATATTTCGATGAAAAAAAGTTCTGCGTAGTGTTCTGAGGCCCAGATTTACAAAACCGTCAGGCAATTCAGCGCAATAGCCAAAAAAGACTGCACTGCGTGACAGTGAGGGAGAAGGAGGGTGCCATTTTACAGAGTTATGGCTGTCTCCTCCCCTCTCCTTAACGCTGGTGCAGAATTTTGCTGCCGAGTGCCAAGTACACACCTTTGCTCCATAGTGCAAGGGTGTGTGCATGAGTCTAGCATAGGTTTTGTACAGAAAGGTTTTGTACAACCAGTAAAAAATACTATGATTAGACACACGTAAATACTTTTCCTACTTCACATGCATTCTGCACTGTGCAGCACACATAAAAAACTCAGAAAAAAAAGGGGAAATGATTTACATACATTTTGCGCTAGGTTAGCAACACAAAAGTGACGCCAACCAGCCCAAAATGTTTATTTCCTAATTTACTATCCAGTTCAAAACTTGTTTTGTGCCTGAAAGTACCCTGAAAGTACCACAAAGCGCAAAGCACTGTTTCGAGTTACTTAACACCATGGGGACGTTAGATGGGTGATATATGGGCGTTCCCATGTAACCACCTATGTCTTTTAACAAAAACCCTATCTACAAACAATAGTAGTCAGGGTTTTGCACCATTTGAAAGCAGGCGTTAAAAAAATAAATGTTTTATTTCTCCTTTTATTAATCGAGTTGCCATGCTTGGATCATACATACAAAGTAGGAATCATTTTAAAGGTTGTCTAATCATAGTATTTTGTACTGGAAGGGTACCTTTCAGTACAAAACCTGTGCTAGACTCACACACACACCTTTGCACTATGGCGCAAAGGTGTGTGTGGCGTACAGCAGCTAAAATCAGCAGTGGAGCTAGAGAGAGTGGAGTAGCGAGCCATATTAGTGTAAATATGACACTCTCCTGCTCTCTCCTTCTCACGTAGAGCAGCATTTTCTGCCCCTACATTGCGCTGCTTGACTATTTGGTATATCTGGGACTAAAACATTTCCCATTTTAACACCTCTTTTCAAATGGTGTTAACTTTTGATGCTAAACCCTGTCCACTATTGTTTGTAGTTAGAGTTTTGCATCAAAAGGCATAGTTGGTTGCATGGAAGTTGCATATAAGGCCCCCTTGTCGCTAAGTTCACAATGCAGTGCTTAGCGCAGCTCTGTGTTACTTTTAATGTGCTTTCCAGCTCAAAACAAGTTCTGTACTGGAAAGAAAATTAGGACACAAATTGTGATAATTAGCTCAACGTTTGTGACGGTAATCCAGTGCAAAATGTTTGTGCATCTATCCCTTAATGTTTTAGGCCTAATCTAAGCAAACAGGGGCATGAACTAGTGTGAACATATCTTAGATTGTTGATTTTGGATGGCTGTATAGCAATATTAGATGTTATTAACGTTTTCCTAAAAAATATTTTATGTTTATTGCCTGATAAAAAATAGTGTATAGGAATATTTTGACCCCCAGGGGCGATGCATTGAAAATCCTGATACGCCGGTAGAAGGAGCAGGCACTGCGTCGATCCAGTAGGTGACGTGTTGAATTTTCCATCGCAAGGCAGGTGCTGCGTCGCATTTTGCATCAGGAAGTCGGTGCTGCATAGTTCCGGTCACGTTCCTGCATTTTCCCCACCTCGATTCCAGCTTTTGGTCCATTTCTGCAGACTTTGCGGCAATTTTCAACGCACAAGGATTTTCTTAGAGGTGAAGTCTTTGTTGGCACTGAGACTTCAGAAACAGGAGGCAAGCTCAATCCAAGCCCTTACTGAGCACTTCAGTAGGAAGGCAGAGTCCTTCCAGCAGAGTCAAAGGTCAGCAGGGCAGCAGGGCAGCAGGGCAACAAGCAGGGCAGCAGATAAAGCAATACAGATGAGTCCTTTGGGCAGCAAGGCAGTTCCTCAGACAGAGTGCAGGTGTAAGTCCAGAAATGCCTGATTTGGTGGGCTCAGAAACCAAAAAAATGCCTTTGAAGTGGGTGAAACTTCAAAGAGTGGTGAAGTGCACAAGTTCCCCTTTCAGCCCAGTTCTGTCTGCCAGGATCCAAGTGATGTGTTCTCAGTCCTTTGTGTGAGGGCAGGTCATTGACCTTTGAAATATAAGTGTGAGCCCCTCCACCCTTTCTGCCCAGGAAGACCCATTCAGTAAGCAGATGAATGCAGATGTGACTGCATGTCCTGTGTCTGGGTGGAGTGCACAAGGGGCAGCTGCCAACCAGCACAGACGTGAACTGGAGACAGGCTGTAAGGCACAGATGGTAGTAAGTGCTGAGAAATGCCTACTTTCTTAAAGTTGCATTTCTAAAACAGTAATATTAACTCCAACTTTACCAGTAAGCAGGATTTTCTGTTACCATTCTGGCAATACCAAACAAGACATAGCTACTCCTTCCAGATCAGAATCTACCACTTAAGAGTATATGAGGGCAGTTCTAATGTTAGTCTATGAAAGGAGCAGGCCTCAGAGTAGTGGAAAACAAATTTATGGGTTTTTCACTACCAGGACATGTAAAACACATAAGTACATGTTGTGCCTTTTACCTACATAGTACCCTGCCCTATGGGTTACCTAGGGCCTATTTTAGGAGTGACATATGTAGAAAAAGGGACGCTGAAGGCTTGGCAAGTAGTTTTAAATGCCAAGTCGAAGTGGCAGTGAAACTGCACACAAAGGCCTTACAATGGCAAGCCTGAGACATGGTTAAGGGGCTACCTATGTGGGTGGCACAATCAGTGCTGCAAGCCGACTAGTAGCATTTAATTTACAGGCACTGGGCACATGTAATGCACTTTAGTAGGGGCTTACAGGTAAATTAAATATGCCAATTTGGTAGGAACCAATGTTACCATGTTTAGGGGAGAGAGCTTATGCACTTTTGCACTGGATAGCAGTGGTAAAGTGCACAGAGTCCTAAAATCAGGAAAGACAGTGTCAGAAAATGGAGGGAGGCAGGCAAAATGTTGGGAGATGACCACCCTAAGGCTGTCAGGTCTAACACTACTGTTATGTTTATACCCACTGATGAAGTAACTTTCTGCACAGAGGGTGTTGGCAAACAATTTGTTCCCAGCTTAGGGAAACCCCAAATTTGGTTCTTCATAATTGTATTGCCTAACAATAAAGTAAATGCATAACTGGACTTTAATGCATATTTTTGTCCTTTCTGCCACATAATTCCAGTGGCCCTGAATATAACTAAAGGACTAGTAGGCCTACTGGAATATTTTTTTAAACAAGGCCCTTAAAACACAAACTACTCCCAGGTGCACAACATATTTACTTGGCAGTTGGTACAGGCAACATTACCAGCTAAATAAACCCAAGAATGCATGCTTACTGGATCACTGTCCATTTACTGCAGTCTGGGGAATCGAACAAAACGCCCATGATTTTTCACACGATTGAGGAGAGCCATCTCACATGATAATAATGATCCTCAGTCTATCTTGAACTGAAAAATTAATTATAAAATATTGACCATTGTACAGCAAAATCAACCGTAAGCTCTCCTCGAGGTTAGTTGTATAAATACACGCCCACACAGCTTAAGTTTTACAGACTCAAACGTGTGTAGTTCATCTAGTCAGGTTTCTGCTTTGTATTTGCAGCTCGTATCACATTGTAAAAATAAAACTAGAAGTGCCAGAATGCAAAGCAGAAACATAAACTAAATGAGCAAATCGCGCATCGAACTAGGGAGCTGGACAACTCGACTAATACTATTCCGAGGGCTGGTTTCCAGCTTATATCAAGTTATAAAAATAAAACTACAAGTCCCAGAATGCAGAGTAGAAACATAAACTAAATGAGCAAATCACATTTTGAACTAGGGAGCTGGACACCTCTACGAATGCTACTCTAATGGCTGGCTTCCAACTTTATGATAATACAGTTGGAATGCCCTCTTGAATAGTAGTGTATCACAGTAAAAACATGGCAAAGCCAGGATTTCAGCACCTTACCTGACTGTTTTAATCAAGGACTGCAGCTACAGCTAATGAGCTGGGGCTGGCTGTCTGCACAGGGTTTGGAAGCGGCAGCAGTGCACAAATTCCAAGGGTATTATTAAGGAGTTCAGTAGTTGTAATATTGCGCTCAAATAAATAACTAATTATTCTTGGAGGCCCAAAAAAAACAAACATCTTCAAAGCAGAAAATAGCTTTAAAGCACTATGCAGTAACATGGCTGCTGCATATAAATATGAAAGCACTAAATACTGAGGCAATGTAATTTTAAAGCTATATCGGGTTAATGTACCTGCTGCAAAGAGCGTATACTAGGCAAATTACAAAATGCATATAATGTGACAATGTCAAAATAACGCTGGCAATTTATGTTCTTTCTGGAGAGAAAACGTACTTTTGTCTAGTGGAAGCTTGGACTCATAATAAGGTAGCGCAGAGGGTTAATATTTAAGCTGCAAAGAAAGAGAACTAGGCAATTCGCAAAGTGCATATAATGTAAAAATGTAAAATAACTCTTGTAATTAATGTTGTTTCTGGAGAGAGAGCGTAGTTTTAATGTAGTTTTAGCTAGTGCAAACTTGGACTCATTATAATGCAGCGCAGAGGGTTAATGTTCTTTCTGGAGAGAGAACATGCTTTTGTCTAGTTGAAGCTTGGACTCATTACATGGTAGCATAGAGGGTTAATATGCCTGCTGCAAAGAACATGTACTAGGCAGATCACAGAGTGCCTACAACGTAAACATTTCTAAATAACTCTGGTGATTAATGTTCTTTTTGGAGAAATAACATATTGTTATCTAGTGGAAGCTTGGATTCATCATAAGATAGCACAGAGGGTTAATGTGCCTGCTGTAAAGGATGTGTACTAGGCAGATTACAAAGTGCATATGATGTAAAAATGACAAAAAATGACAAAATAACTCTGGTGATTCATGTTCTTTCTGGAGAGAGAATGTACTTTTGTTTAGTGGAAGCTTGGACTCATAATAAGGTAGCCCAGAAGGTTAATGTGCCTGCTGCAAATAACTTGTAGTAGGCATATCACAAAGTGCATATCATCTAAAAATGTCCAAATACCTCTGACGATTAATGTTTTTTTCTGGAGAGAGAACTTACTTTTGTCTAATGGAAGCTTGGACTCATAATAAGGTAGTGTAGAGGGTTATTGTGCCTGTTGCAAAGAATGTGTATTAGGCAGATCACAAAGTGCATATAATGTAAAAATTTCAAAATACCTATGACGATTAAACTTCTTTGTGGAGAGAGAACATACCTTTGTTTAGTGGAAGCTTGGAGTCATTATGAGTAGTGCAGAGGGTTATTAAACCTGCTGCAAAGAGTGTGTGCTAGGCAAATCACCAAGTGCACATAATGTAAAAATGTCAAAATAACTCTGGCGATCAATGTTCTTTCTGAAGAGAGAATGTACTTTTGTCTAGTGGAAGCTTGGAGTCATTATAAGGTAGTGAAGAGGGTTAATATGCCTGCTGCAAAGAGCATGTACTAGGCAGATCACAAGTGCATATTATGTAAAAATGTCAAAATAACTGGTGATTAACGTTCTTTCTGGAGCAAGAATAGCTTTGTATTTCCGCCTCAGGGTCAATCTCGACTATGAAGTCATCTGAGGTCTCTGTTATGTGTTCTGGTGACCCTACACTCTCTACCTCCTGCTTTTGACTCCACAGAGACCTAATTTCCCACACTGGGCACACTGACACCCACCTACAGCTTGCCCAGGCATGACAGGCGACAGTGCTCTCAACACACCTCAGGACCGGGAAAGATAATGCTTTCCTATGTGCCTGGAAGTGCTAATAAAAAACAAATACATCAATATTTACCATGCATTATCCGAGAAGTTAATCCGGTAACCTACAGATCACGCGAATAAAAGCCAAAAGCAAAAATGAAATGTTTTATTAGGTAACAGTGTAAACAATGTCAGCAGATCTCCAATACCGCCAATGGAGTTTGCACTGTGAGCACCATGGCAGCCACAGAGTGCAGACAAAAGAAAAAGAGTAGTTCTCCCATGCTGAAGTATATCAGCAAACATGCAATAATCCATGTAACAGGGTCAGTCTGCATGGCGGTAACAAAACCTCCCCAAGGCGGGACAAACGTAAAAAATTTACCAATGACATCAAGTGATTTTTGAAAGACAAGCCCACAAACAAATGAAAGTGATGGGCATGAGGTGGGCATGGTTAAAAGCCCACATTATTTATGACAGGTCAAAAAGCGCTTGCGTGCTTGACATAAACTGGAGAAAAAGCAGCCTTGTATTCAACAGTATCCCTGTCACTTCAACACCATAACTTCAATCTCCAGTTTTCTTAAATTTTGCTCTGCTTCTATGAAGTGTCTAAAAGTCCACTGTCATGGCCCAGGCTACATGTGCGAGATGCTCCTTCCCGGCCGCTGACTTTATCCATATGGTCTGGTTTTGCCCTGCTCTGGCATCCTTCTGAAGCAGGATAGAGCAGGAGATTTCAGAGGTACCTGGATGCCACATTGGCTTGGGTGCCCACAAGGCCATACTTACTCTTCTGGAGGAGGCCGGGACACTGAGATCTGAAAGTACTTTCACAGGAGTGGACTCCCTGGTAGCCAAGCGAAACATTGCCTGTAGGTGGAGATGACCATATCCCTCCTCACTGGCACAGTGGAGGAGGGGAGAGGATTGGTGTGTGAGCCAGGAGAAACCCATTCATGAAGTGCAGCAATGCCAAAAAGCATGAGAAGGTGTGAGGTAGGTGGTGGGCATACCATGGACTACGAATGTGATGATGTCGCTATTTATTAATGTGAATACTACGTACTATGGTCTGATGTGAACAACGATGCTGTTTTTTTAATGTTGGTGGATGCTGCCACAAACTTTTTTAAATGACCAAGTTTTAAATTTAACAAGGTCCACGGTCAGATCCCATTTTGGGGCCACAAGGCAGACATAGTCTATGTTGCCCCAACCGTGAGGGTTCAGGTTGTTTGCCACTGGTGTCCTGTGGTCGAACCTACTATGGCTCTGCAATCTAATCCAAATACAACCCTTTCCACACTTGACCCACAAGGTAGGGAGGATGAGCATATATAGAAGTAGTATGGAAGAAATGAGCTCTGAACTCTACAATCAACCAACAAACAAAATAACCTGTTGTCCCACACAGAGCTTGTCTTTTTGAAAAAAGAAAGTACTTCTACCCACACAGCTATACTAAATGCTACACAGTCCAATGTGCTAATACAGGATGATGCCCAATCACAATTCCCCTATGGGTGCTACACCCCCATTTGTCTCTTCATGCTTTCTCCCACTCAGCCATCCACCTGATAATAGTCCCCTGACACGTTTTGAAAGAAGCATGATTTAGGCACAGTTGCAGATTACTTTCCCAGATTACGTACCCCCACACATTCAAAGGTGTAATCAGTTCACTTTTTTTCTTACACCCATTGTTGTAAGGGGCAGAAAATAGTCTTAAATCCTCAGACTCACTTCAGCGCATCTCAGCAGCAGAGTGCTGACTACAGATGGATGCCCACGGTCTTGTGTGCTGTCCTTCCAGCGGTCACAGGGTAGGTTGAGCACATGCTATTTCTTTCAATGCTGCATCAAGGGCCTGGTGTTGCCATATTGGCATCTTTACCATGCATGCGCACCAGCCCGAAAGCGGGCTGTGACTAACAAGGTACCTGCAATCTAACTCTGGCAGATGCAATGATGCATGCAATCTTTTGCATTTTTTGTCAGCAACTGTAGCGAGACCAGCAGCCACACTGTAGCACAAGTTGCTCCTGGATTAGCTTTGTCAGGCAGTCCAATTCCTGCGGGTGCTACGCAGTCTAGGAACACATTAGACTTCTTCTCTGAAGTCACTCTTCCTGCAAGGTCAGACAGAGTCCTTCCCCTTCTCAGAAGGCAGACTTCTAGACACTTATGCAGGTCCTCAGTTTCTGCAGCTCAATGGCAAGCTTCGGGGGATGTTCCCTTACAACTGGGAGACTGACTGTCAGGCAGGAACTAACTCTGTTCACACAACAGCACTTTGAATACTCTTTATCAGTTACAAGTTGATCATGACCAAGGAAAGGAGTGCTCCACAAAGTGTGTTGGTGTGGTTCCCACTTTTATATACATTTTGAAGACAACGGATGAGGGTTCACTGCCTCACACTATGTGAACCGGTCTGGGGAGGTTCTCTTTCAAGTGTCTATCTTGGACTACGCAAAGTGTCTAGAGAGCAAAGTAGAGTGTCTCAGCAGTTAGCACTGTTGCTGCATACAAGCTGGAGTACCCACAACATGGGGCAAAATAAAGTATGAGGGATCTGCACCTGGCTGTCATTAGGCTTTCTAAAGAAGTAGTCAGAGACAAATAAAAGGGCAGTCCTGACCCTGAAACTTCAAATATTGAACAACAGAAACAGGAGTCCCATCTGTAATCCCTACCATCCACTAACTATTAGTTCTCAGAAAAAACTAATCAGCACCCCATTGCTAAAAAAGTCTTCACGGACTTTCCAATGGTAGCACAGTCTGCATCCTCCTCACTTCATTGTTTGGAACTCCACACAGGAATGTGGGTAAAACACTTGCAGTGTCTGGGGAAGCTCCATCTTGTTCCATGCTAAATCACTGGCATCCATAATGGATCCCACTAGCTTCAGTATTCGGACACATACACACAGAGCCTTACAGCCCACGTATGCTGTACGTGCACTCACAAGATATCAGCGCAAGTGTAGGAGGCTGGCTTAGTTTACGGTGTACACCTATGGTGTGACACCCTATACTAAGTACAGGCAACCCTTAGTGATAGTGTTTTGGTGCCTAGATAACCAAAGCTCTCTAGGGGTAGCGGTGGAGAGCAGCTCAGGCTTATCAAGGAGGAGTGTAAAGCACTTACAATACCACAGTAGTCAGTCAGTGACTGTCACACAAGAACGAACCACACCAAGTGTTAGAAAAATGAAGCATTCTTTTTTATAAGAATACTACTATATTCACATTGGTATATCTCCACTTAAAATATATACTTAGCAACAAGCAGGAAAAACATTGAAATACATGGGGCTCTATGGCGGGGGCCAACCATATACTTAGAAAGTGGTATGAGACTCGAGGTGCCTAACCAAGGTAATTGTGTTAGAATCTCAAGGGCTGGGGGAGTAAGGATTTTACCAGAGGTAAGTATTGGAAATCCCACTGATGCCCAGGGGCAGAGTTGTTATCATGTCGGGTGTCCCGCAGGCTAACACAGGACTGTCACGGTTGGAATTTTCAGGATTCAGGACCCTTCCCAGAGGACCCCAACAAAACCAGTTGGCACAACAAAGGTTGGATAGTGCCCCCACCAGTGGATACCCAGAATATTGGAGTAGCTACACCAGGGAGCCCAGGTGCATAAGGGTGAAGTGATGTTGGAAACCCTTGTTGGAGTCAATGGAAGCCTCGGTTGTCTAGCTGATGTCACGACCCGGGGACAAGGTCGGTGAAACCCAAAGGTGGATTCTGGATATGAAGGACCTGAAAAAGTACAGTACCATGTCCAGACCACTCGAAGATGTCCAAGCTGTGCAGGTAGGTAATGCCCATCCTACTAGAGGTGAAGTTCCTGAAGGTCGGAGGTGAAGTCCAGCTGCAGAGTCCAGGGGATGCAGAAAGATCCTCGGAGTTACCCACGAGCTGTCCCAAGTCGGTCACTGGATTTCAGGAGGGTCAGTGGTCAGCAGGACCACCAACAAGCATTGGCAAATGCAAAAGTTGTTGCACGGAAGATTGCATGTTTTTGGGAACCTGCAAGGTCCAAATGACTCGACCCTTGGAGGGGAGTCAGGGCTGGCCCTCAGTAGTATGGAAAGCCAGCAGGAATTATTGGAGCCCCCGCCCCCATGAGTGACACCGCTGGCAGCAGGCACAGGAAGTTGCAGGGAGGCCTCAGCAGCAAACAAAACAGGAGCCCCACGCTGCAGGAGCTGCAGAGTGGATGCTGAGCTTGGAGTTGAAGAGTGCTGGAGGCTGGGGCTTCTTTCAGCTTGAAGGACTTTTTGGAGGAAGAGCCAACAAGCCTTGGCAAGAACAACAGTCACAGAGCACAGAGGTTCATTTTAGTGGCTGCAGCAAGGGCCCACTGTCTCCCAAGTTGATCAGAAGACAAGTAGGACCCCAGAACCACAACCTTACGATGACTGTGGGACAGCAGGATCCATCATCCAGTCGTTGTCGTCTTGAGGTGCCTGCGGATGCAGGGGAGTGACTCCTTCATTCCAAGGGAGATTCCTTCTGGCTTCTTGGATGCAAACAGAGTCCTTATGACCCTAGAGGATTCACAGCCACGGATGTTGCAGAAATCTTGCAGGAGATGGAGGAACAATGTTGCAGCAGGAGCCCTTCTAACTGGATAGAGTCTTGCTTCAGTCCCTAAGGCAGACCAGTAGCGGGTCCAGAGACCAGGAGCAGGAGAGTCTTGCACAAGGTTCCTTTGTAGAGTGTTGCTCGATGAATCTGAGGACCCAGCCTCCGGGAAGCCCTTAAGTAACTCTAAAAGGGGGTTGTTCACTATCTGCAGTAACCCACCTATCAGAGAGAGTAAGGGACATCATTTTCCAGCCTAAAGAGTCATATGCTCCCAGGGGCCTCCTCACATCTTGTTTCCAAGATGACAGAATCAACGGGCCATCTGGCAGAGCTCTCTGCACCTCCATAAGGGAGGTGGTCACTCCCCTGTCCTTTGTATGGCTTCACACCAGAACAGGAATCGATTCCTGCACTGATACAAACCGGTTTATGCAAGGAGGGCACCAAATATGCCCTTCAAAGCAGTCTGGTGTAGCTCAGAGGCCATCCCACCACAGCCCAGAGACACCCATTTCAAAGGGAGAGGTGGTCACACTTCGTCCCTACAGGAAATCCTTTGTTCTGCCTTCCCCTGCTTGAGTTAGGCTCATCAGCAGGAGGGCAGAACAGTGTCTAGGGTCAGCAGCAGCGCAGGTTGGCCTGCAGACCCTGAAAGGCTGTACAGACAGAGCTGGGGGATCCTCTAAGGAACCCCAAAAGTACATTGTATCAGGCAGCTAACACTGGAATCGATGTAGTTGCATGATTCCAACATGTTTGATACCAAATATGCCTAGGTTCGGAGAAGCCATTATGCAGTTGGACCACTTGTGTTGACTAGTGTTCACTACATACCTTATGAAGGCTTCCCTGCACTTACAAAGCACAGGGGATGTATTCTGTGGTGTGTAGGGGCACTCTGCTGATGCAGGGGTACCCTCACACTTAAAAACATGCACCCTGCCCTTGGGCAAAAGGGCCTACCAGAGGGGTGGCTTACAGTGGCCAAGTGCAGTGACCGCGATATAAGGCAAACCATATATCTAAAGTGAAAGGTGCATGCATCACTTAACGCAGGCTGCAATGGCAGGCCTGCAGGCAAAGTTTGCATGGTCTCCCAAGGGTGGCTTAATACATGCTGCAGTCCATGGGAGACACCTGGTGTACCAATGCCCTAGGTACCTAAGTACCATATACTAGGGACTTACATGGGGGCACCAGTATGCCAAATGTGGAGTGTAAAAGTTTACCAACAACCTAATTTAGAAAGAAAGTACAGACAGTGGGGACCTGATTTTCAGGATCCCAGTGTACTACTGACTAAACCAGTGGTTCCCAACCTTTTGACTTTTTTGGACCCCCACTTTATCATTACTGGAACCTGGGGCCCCACTGAATCATTATTGGAATCCGGTGACTCCCCACTGAGTCATTACTGAAAGCTGGGGACCTAATCTGTTAATATTGTTTAATTTTCTAAGCAGTTGCAGACCCACTGACGAGGCTTTGCAGACCCCCAGGGGTCCCCGGACCACAGGTTGGGAATCGTAGTTCTAAACCATGAGTACTCACAAACATTTTCCCAGAGGCTACAAAGTATGATCTGTGGTGGGCTTGAGTGCCGCACTGATGCCAGCACGGTAGGAGTGGGGCTCTGTTGGGGGGGGGGGATTAGGTGGTCTAGGGGAAGTGAGTCATGGTGTGGTCAGTGAGTCATTGATTTTTTTGTGTGTTGCATTGCTTACTGTGCTCCTAATTAAGCCCCTAGTCTCTAATAAATCATATATTTTACAATACTGTGTTATACTGTCTCCGAATAGCTATCCCTCTACTGCACCTTGGGGTAATCCTTCTTTGCTTGCTATTGCTACCTTGAGAGACTCAAGTGTTAAAAAAAAGAAGTAAGTGGATTACTGCATGCAAATGAAATTGAATTGAATGTAAAATCAGAACACCAGTATAAACCCCAGGTTCAACCTAGACTAAATTTTGTGCTCCTAGGCAATTGTGTAATTTTGACTTGTCCCCTTTTTCTTCATTATGACATATAAAAGCACCATAAAACATACACAAGTACAGGATATACACTCTACAACACCGTCTTTTGTGTCTGATTTAATAAACTATAATGTTATATTAGTGTAATAACAATCCAGGCCACCTGGAGGGTTCCATGTGACAACCAACTTACCTTTTAGTTCACTATTGGCATTGTTGTTGGAGTGGGAGGAGGCCTCAATGAATATACATTCTTTTGTGAAAACTGTCAGTTTTAAAAAATACTTCTGAATTCACTGATATAATCTGATGTAGTAAGGTAAAACGTGGCTGCATGTTAAAGAAATTCACTTTAAAATACTGAAGAACATTCCTCATATGTTTGCATGTTTGTTTCAAAACTTCTTTTAAAATAAATATGTTTCTAAAGTTAACTGGTGTAGGAAAACCTATTTGCTTCTTTTCTTTCGGTTAATGTATATATAAATAAACGCCCCTTTATTTCATAACTTTCTGAATTTTGGTCCTGTCTCAAGTAAACAGCAGTCATGGAGCTGGGGGCATATGTTAAGGTCAGGAGGGCCGCATGCAGCCCCCGGCCGTACTTTGAGTATCACTGTTCTAAATACACTGACACCATGCAAAAGGTGGGGGTAAATATGTAAGAAAGATGCTACTTTCTACAGAAAGATTCTGGGTTTTCTGGTCAACTATTTAAGATCACAAAACAAAGTATGTTGCCACCACCACCACCATATGTGCTAAATCCAAAACACAGGTAGTAGTTCACTGCCTGCTATGAGGGAGGGCATGCTTGGGGCACCCCTCCTGCACACAACAGGTTCTGGACTTCGATGCCAGGTGCTCATGCAGTCGGGGATCAGGGCAGGACGGCATATGTGCCCCTCACTATTCCCGCACCTGTAGTTACAGTTATGTATTTATAAATATAAGGCCTTTCTTTTGAATGTGTGACCCAAAAATTGCTTGAGTGCACTGACTACATAAAAGCCATACACAGTCGCCTTGCCAATAATGACGAGCAAAACTGCAATAATACAGCCTTTTACTTGTTCCAACAGACTGTGGTACTGCAGGCTTGTGGTGCTCACTGTTACTATGTGTACTGAAAGTGAGCTATACCAGACCAGTAAGACAATCGGTTCTCACTGCCCCAAGACTAAACAATCGAATTCTGCAGTATTAAAGGCTAATAAACAGGTCATACATAACTATAATCCTTGGTCACTTAACCATCATGTTAATAGGATATTAACTAGCATTACATGCACTGAAAGATATCCTACATGCTGCAGCACACCTCATCAAAGATCTTAGGAAGTATCAGCACATCAATTCAACCCTGATGGAATTACATTGGCTCCACCTCTATGCCCACACTAGCCCACCTGCAATTCTACCAAAACCAGCTCCTCCCAATAAATATCAGAAAAATGAACTGCCTCTGGTGGACAAACTGGAAACAAAATACTGCCAAAAAGAGAAATCCTAAAGACAACCCTTCTCCCTCTATACTTTCAGGATCTGGACCTACATGTTCTTCAACATCAGAACTACCTCAACCTTTCTAGATTTCTGAAGTGAGCTGAAGATCCTCAGCTTCTGAGATCATTACATAGCCATGTCATGGGACTGACCACTTACAAACATCCTGCTTCATTGTACAGCATCTTGAATCACAGCTCAGGGCTCCTGCCTTTCTTCAGTGCTCTGATGCTCTCAATCTAGTTTATTGCTGTACATATACCTATACATATATGTTAAGTAACATTTTGTTTAGCGTTTAGGTAGACAGCAATCATATGTATGCATTAAATCAATTAAAAAACATTGAAACAAGTCACCCTATAATAAAAACCAATAAAAAAATTAAAATTTTTACAAAATTCTACCATTAGACATTGAGACGTTCGCCGCAAGGGCCTAGAGCGTTGGAGCCCTCAATAAAAATGGTATCACTTTTAGCACCACAGCCGTATCACTTTTAGCACCACAGCCGTGTAACTCCGAGTCTAATCAGGTTATATAGGTCTTTAATGTTATAGGTGTATGGAAGGATACAAATGAACTGTGCCTATTATATTTTGAAAGCATGTTATACAGATGATGAAGTTCAAACCATTAAAAGCTCTTTTCCGGATGGCATAAGCGACGGAGTTTACAATTACAACCTCTCCATTTTCCTAATCATTCCCAATTATTAATTTTATTTCATTAATTTTTAAAAGTACCAATCTCATAAAAGGACCGGGCCGGAGGGAAAATATTTTTGTGACCATATAGTGAGGTATCAATATTCTCCTTCATCCTTCAATTCCTCTTCTAGACCCTCGGAAATAAGATGAGGAGGGCTGAATCAGGCCAGTCAATAACTCTAGCGAGGTGCCTGAAACTGGAGATATAAGTATGGAGGTCCATGGAACCTTGGCTGAGTGCCAATATATACTCTTGAGCAGAGAACTCGAGGTCTTAGCTATCAAGCATTTCCTAAAATTCCTTGAAGAAGACAGGAAATTTTTCCGAGAATGGGCTGGCATTTGAAACTAAAGGCATACCCCAATGCAAGGCATTGGCTGTGTTATTGCTGACAATAAACCCCACACATGGGGCTTAGTGTACATGTCCAAAAATGCTTTTAATTTACAGGGATTGCTGTTGAGGTTTAATTTAGCCAAGTTAGCCAGAGCTGGATCCATAGAAGCTTGTTGTATTAAAGAAAGGGGCGACAGTAATGATGTATTTTCAGTGGTCAGACTCTGGACCCAAAGAGTCAGGTTGTTTACAGCAGTTATTAATTCCTGGACTTCTTCCATGTCTTGATTGCATAGGCGCTGCAAGCTGTCAAGAACTGTTTTTTACCACAGGGTGTTGTAGTCAAGGAGGAAGGACACAGAACACAACCCTAACAAAGATGGCAAGTCCCTGTGGGAATGTGCCACTGCCACCAAGGTGGAGGAGGTGATTAAGACCAGACAATTCTGAGGCTTGTGGGCCATACTTTTTCATCCATCTGGGGGTCATCCCGTCACTATCAAGGTCCTGGGAAGGATGACACTGTGACTCCTATGCTGCCCAGGGGTGGCTGGTGTTAATGGACATTAGGGACATCACACTACTACTCTGGAGGGGGAAAGAAGAATTATTTTAAAAAAGACCGAGCAGATAGAAAGAAATTGCACTTGCTGCTCGATCAGAAACCAGTTTGAATCTCAGTTCTTTTTGGGGGTGGGAGGGGCTGGGGAGTGACCTGAGTCTACTTTCTATGGAATGCACATGTCATGGTGTTGCGGTCTTTCTCGCCTGGAAGCATAAGCTTGGCCAGTGGTGACAATTGTGGGCGTGGTGGGTTTTGCTTTTCAGGTGAATGTATTCATATGTGGCATTATTTTTAAAGGCCCAGGGCTGCATTGGAACACTTCCATTGAAGTAATAGTTGGTGGAGGAGCTGGCTCCTGGACACGCTAAAGGAGTGGCTGTTTCAATCGCCTGTGCCTCCTTCATTGCCGCACAGTAACTGGTGTTGTTTCTTCACCCTCTGAATTGTGATAGTTGGGCTGGGGGATGGGGAGGAGTCCAGTATAGCTTTCCTCAAAGCAAAATACCTGGAAGATTAGAGGTGTCATGTTTTTTACTTTTTTCAACCAGTGCAGATTCAACAGGGGAACAGAAGCATCACTTGATTTTGGAGGCCGTTTTAAGTGGTGTGTTCGAGCCCAGTCTTCTATCTGACTCAGACTTTCATCTGTGTGTCTGTGCTGATTTTATTTGGGGGGTGGGCTGACTTCTGCTGTCACCAAGATAATACGATGGAATCCTGGCCATGAGGATCAACCAGCAGCCCGAGTCGGTAAGCAAGTAGACTGCTAGCTAAGCTGTCCTTGCTCCTCTCCGCCAGGACAGGCCTGCTGCCTCTTACTAGCCTGAGCCAGCACTGCAGCCACGGAAGATGACAGACTCCGACTGAGAGCCCAGCAGGTCAGGGACTCCACTCGACACACACCTGACCCCAGCTTCAATGGGAAATCGAATTTGCAGTGTGAGTGGTGAGTCCTAGTTGACACAATACCAGTCCTATATCTGACTTAGATTTTGCTAATTTTTTTTTTTTTTTTTTTTTTTTTACTGGGCAGGCGCCTTTAGCTTATCCCATCAAAGAGACACAGTAGAGAAAATGTGTGTATTGTATTTTAGGTACGTGGAAAACCCATCGAGCAGGGCTTACCCTGCCTGCCCAGTCTGCAATAGGAAACAAGTCTTCTACTTTGAATCGATCCAACTGCTCCAGTTCGGGCTGACCCTGCTACTCTCTTCCAGGGTGCAGTGATTATTACCAACCTGCACCAGCAGCCAACACGAGGAGCAGGCCCTCTGAGTCCAACAGAGGCATCCAGTGCAGAAACACCACACACCCTACTTTCATGGTCGGGATGTAGTCTAGGATTGGCCTCTATTCTCCACGTTGGTGTTGAGGTGCTCAGATAAGCACTGCTGCTATTTGCTGACTAGTTGATACGTTTTTCTACCCAGGGCTGGAGGTTTGAAGTGCTCTTGTGTCCTTGAGCAAAGCCGTGTTGTGTTAAACTGGCAAAAAATAAAAAAGGGATTCTGCCTGCCACCTATATTCTAATCTTATACTCCATTACTTAAGAAGAAAGCAATATAATATCCTTTGATGTCAGAAACAGATACCCCTCTAAAGCTGCCTGCTGTTCAATAAGAAACAAGAAAACCTGTGATCAATCCAAGCTGCCTATCTTGCAACTTTTGTGATTCTAGGCAAATGTATTATTTCAACTTCTTTTCCTTCATTGTCAGATATCAGAGCACCTTCAAATCCGTGTGTTCAAGAGGTGTGCTATACAAAACTCATATGCTTGATGTGATAGAACATAACGTTGCTTTATCTAATCTAGGTCACATGTAGGGTCCACATAACTGAATTGCCTATTAGTACACTAATAGTGTTATCATCAGGACAGGCGAGGGAACGTTTCTAAATTCATGTTAAAAAACTGTCACTTTAAATAAATGCTTCTCTATGCAGTAATATAATCTGATGTACTAATGTGAAACTGTAGTGTGTTAAATACTAAAGTACTGAATATGTGAGTTTCTACATTACTTTCAGTCAGTGCTTAGTTTGTGCTTGTTGCTTCCGGTGCTGAGCATCGGCACTTATTTTTCAGGGCTGGCGCTTATACTTCTCCCTCAAGCATTTACTGCGAGCAAAAGACGCATATGGTAAAGACGGGAGAAGACAAAAACGAACAAGCATTTACAATGCAACGGGTCTCGCGTTTGCTCATGTTAGAGCTGATCGCGTTGTAAACTCCTAACCCGACTTTTCACCTATCGGGCAAAAGTGCATTTATGTACATAACCCGAAAAAGTGAAATTAACTATGTAAAGTGCTCGACTTCTGCCAAGCGAGATCGCGCTCGTAAATTAGAGAAAAAGAAGTCCACGAGCCCGATGGAAAACAGCGAGCCTCGCATGTTTTCTGTATTTGGTCGCTGCGCTCGAGGAGGGCTAGCTACCGGAAAAGGCATGACCTATGCGTGCCTCTGACTAATGAAAGCAAGCAGATTTTATTAGACAAGCCCACGAACCAATAAAAAACACTGACGTGAAGTTGTCAGGGCTCCGAGCCCTTTTCTTAATACTAAAGCGTCTCGCTGCGATACGCATGCGCGAGCGCATGCAACGCAGGCTCGACCCTAAAAAGCGTCACAATGTGAGAAAGCAGAAAGCTACAAGAGTGAGCTGAAGGGGCAGGGAGGGACTTTAAATGGATTAAGGGGGCCCGCGATGGCATCAGTATTACGCTGCCTCAGTATTCCGTGTTCGCTCATGTAAATGCTGCAGGCGCGAGTTTAAGAGGAGGGCTTTGAGCACCGGCACCTTTTTATTTACAAATTAAGCACTGCTTTCAGTGGGAAAGTGTATAAACTTCCTGGTCGCTAATGATTAACCAGGAAGCTCTCAGAGCCTGCGTGTATCCAGAACACTGTATGTTTTGGGCATTTCTGGGTTTTTCAGTTTGCTTAGGTTAAGAAAATCGCTTAATCCTTGGCTGCTAAACCCGTAATTCTATTCCCTTTAGCCTTTCTGCACCGAATCCCATTTTTGAGGGGAGAACCACCACCGGGACACCAATTCTTCAGGTCACGCTCACTTGCCATGTTCGCTTGCATGTCATACCGTGGTCTCAAATTTCCACCACACTTCTTTTAAAATCCACCAGCCGTTCTGCCAGGGGCTCAGTCCATGCTTGACATGACCACCTGTTTTTAAACGCGTTCGTGCCCCGCCCACCCCGTCGTCTATTCCTCGATGTGAGAGATATCGGACGAGATAATGTCATTGCCCCCATTTAGTCCACACTGCAACAAATATTCAGTAACTGGCCAAAAGGTGTCACCTCTCATGCTCCGAGTTGTCACCTTGGCTCGGGTTTCTTCATACTAGTGTAGGCCTTTTGGGATGGGTAGGTAGAATATGTGGGATGATAGTACTACAAGCTGAGATAAGTACCCTGCCAGCTATTGCAAGGGATGGTAACTAGTGGCATAGGTAGTACTCCCCATTTCAGGCACAGCTTGGTTCATCTTATTCTGCACAGTCTCTTTGTTATGTTTCTATGATTCTGTGTATGCTTATTTGTGTACATGATTGTACTCGCTTTCACAGACATGTTGTAGTACCCTAATAAAATACGTTTTTTTTTTTAAAAGAGCTGGTCTTTCTGGTTCATAGATGTGGCCTTCTATCTCCAGAGACTGTACCAGACACTAGCTTTATAAATGGAAGTCTAGCAATACCTGAGAAAATAAAGGCAGCAGTGATGAAAAACAGACTGGAGACAAGAAAAGAACCTTCTAGGTGGTCTGGCCAAACAGCATGGTGAAGAGCAGGAAAGGAGTAGGCACTGGAGCATTGAGGCAGCTGCACCCCAAAGGAATGCACCAATATCATCGTTGATTGAGAAAGGAATGCGGCGTGACCTGGTACTGAACCGTCCGGCGGCACCTGCACGGTCCAGCTGCAAAAATTAGGAGGGGGCCTAGGTTCCTCTACTGCCTGTAGACTGGGGTGCTCCAATCAACCATTCCACTTGGGGACCGCTGCATGGCCCCCTGGCATTTTCCTGCCCTCTGGGCTCACCCACCTCAGCTTCTCACTTTTGACCTCTTGTGAGACCCTGTGGGGAAATGGACTTTGCCTGCCTCGTAGAACCCAGTCAGAGGTGTGGGACCTAGCACTGGCGTGGGACTGGGATTGGGTGACCTCTTCTGCAGCCTCAGATCCTAACTTGTTGCGGAGGCAAAATTCCTGAGGCACACAAGAACACACCAACCTGTGCTTTCCTGTTCCCCCTCTTCCCTTGGACATAGCTGCCATACTCGATTGGCCACACACCTGACACCTGCAGAGTCGAGTAGACAATGGTGGCTGAGAATGCTCATGCCTCCCCGACTCAATCTTGGATTTTCTCCATGAGGGAAGGTGAGTCTCTAACCTGGGCTGTTGGCTGCAGATGGTGGCAGTGTCATCTTCCAGCACAGTGGCACAGGTAATGTTCCTACTCATGAGGGAACCACTATCCAGCAACCTTTACAGTCCCGGAGTCTTGGTTACACACCCCATTGGCATTGTGGGGAAACAGTGTTCTGGCAAACCCCTTCCTTTTATTCGGAGTTCCTGCTGCATCCCATGAACACATGGGCAATTCCTCCTGGCGAACACACCACATGCCAGTGCCCCACTCCTCCGCCCCGGGGGGGAGGAACTATCACCTCCACTGTGAAACTTGATCAAATACTTCACACCATCACAAATACCACATCAGCATTAGAGAACAAAGTAAATGTGTTGGTCAGGCCATAGATATAGTTTATTGCATGAAGACTAATGCAAGCAGTAATAAAAGGTGAACGAGAACGAAACCTACAAGAACTGCACCCTCAGACTACTGGTCTCCACCTGCAAACTGCAGAACTAACTGCCCAGAATCGGTATCTAAAAGGAAGAGCAGATGATGCAGAGGGGCACTCTTGCTGCAATAATATCTGTTTAATACACTTGCCCGAAAAAGAGGTGCAAAATTCAACCACAGTCATTGAAGAGTGGCTCTCATAACAAGCAGCGTCTCATTTCTTCACTGTGGAGTGTGCCCACGAGTACCGAATCTGCCAAAGACCCTGAACCTTTGTGACAGCAACATATTACTGCAAGCTTCCAGACAAGCAGATCATCTTTCCAGTAGAGGGGGCCATATGATTTTTCCAGACTGTACTCTGACTCCCCTGAACAATGCTCAAAGGCGTGGGACAGCAAAGCGCAAGCGCCAAGCTCAAGATCTATACTAACAAGCATTCCTATTTTTTCACTACTCCAGAGAAGGCATGGGACTGGATAGAACAACTTGAGCAGTCACTTCGGTCGTTGCAGAAGTCTCCTCATTCTTGACACAGAACTTGAAAAGGTTGGGCCTTCTGGTACTGACCTCCTCCTTGGGGATCCAACTCAGGCTCCCACCCCAGCACTTTCCCAGGAAACAAGATCTTCAGTGCTATATATTGCTTCACAACTTTGAGACCCCAAAGGGTCCATCAATTCAGGAAACTCTGATGTTGCCTCTATATCTGATATAGACTCGATTATTTCTCATCTGATCACGTCTTCGATGCCCCTTGCAGTTAGTCCTCAGACAGTCGACAAACTGATTTGATCGAAGTATCCATAATTACATAAACTCATACATTGTCACACAGCGGGCTCCTGGAAGGAATAAGGCAGATGCTGGGGGTCATTGACACTTTGGCCTACAATGATATTCCTCCCACGGTGAAATCAGCATGAACAACAGTTCATCTAATTAATATTAAGTGGTGTCCGGGGGATTGGACCTATTACCACTAATCACCTAATTGTTTCACACTTCTAAGGACTACTCTGATATTAATGTATTTTGGATTACTGTACCACAGCATGGCCATAGCAGACCCATCTATTCTTGTGATCTGTACTTAACTCTGCCACCCCTCATCACCTCTCCATTTGAGACATGGATGCTTCAGAAGAGAGATCTTCATGATCAGTTCTGAAACCACACAGTTTGGGACGCTAGTTGTCCTGGGTTGGGGAGTTCTGGATTTTAAGACAACTTGTCTTAACACGCTACAAACACTTACATACATATACCGACTGTGGGTGATTTCCAACCTATGCGCCATGGCTGTCCACCCATGATCATACCTCACATTATGTCTAAAATAATTCTGTTATCCTGGAATATCTGTGGTATGAACTCCGCAAGAAGGCAACACATCATTTATACTTACTTGAAACTCAGGGGCTCCCACATTACATTCCTGCATGGGAAAGTGGCCTAAAATACAGAAGAGATGAAGAGGCTCACACTACTGCATCGATCACTCCAACTATGCTTAGGGTACTAAGATATGGGTCAGACATTCAAGCCCTGATTTATACTTTTTGACGCTAAACTGCACTAAAGCAGTCTAATGTCAAAAAGTATACCACCGGCTAGCACCATTCCAAGACGCCGGCCGGGCATCATATTTATGGAATGGCACAATCTGGCGCAAGGTGGGGGTGGCAGTATGGGAGTAGTGAGTTTAGCGTTAAAAAATGACGTTAGGCTGGTTAGGGTAAAAAAAGATGACTCTAACCAGCCTAGCACCATTTCTTGACGCCAAACCTACCATACCACATGACTCCTGTCTTATAAAAGACGGGAGTCATGCACACCACCCCAGTGGCCAGCACAGGAGGCAAGGGCCCGCTGGGCATCATCAGTGCACACAGTGCCATGTATGGGGGCCCATTTCAGGGGCCTCAATGGCACTTTAAAAATACATTCTAAAATACTACCCTCTACTTACTTATACTTACCTGGGCTGGGGTCCCCCATCCTCTGCTGTCCCTCTGGTGTGGGTGGTGATGTCCCTGGGTCCTGGGGAGGGCACCTGTAGGCTTATTCCATGGTGGAAATAGGCCCACAGGTCTCTAACGCCTGCCCTGACCCAGGCATTAAACAATGGCGCCAAGTAAGCTTAGCGCCATTATTTAGGTCCGCCTCCCTCCCGTGCACCATTTTTGCATAGGAGGATAAATAAGGTGCTAGGGCCTTTGAGTCATTGTTTTCCCAGGAAAGCCTACCTTGCAACTCATTGGCGCAATGTAGTTTTCAACAGGCAAAAAATGACTTTAACTTCAATATTTTGGAGCTAAGCATGTCTAGCGCCAAAATATAAATATAGAGTTAAGTTTGCGCTGAATTAGCGTCCAAAAAATTCACACTAATTCTGCGCAAACAGAGTATAAATATTCTCCCCCAGTTCCTTTTATCTCCAAATAGGTAGCATTAGACGAAGATGAGCCTTTTGTATTTGTAGAGGGTCCACTAGATGCCTCACTTTTCTTTCTCAGCAGTATACATGCTTGAAATGTCGGACAACCCCAATTTTGGACAAAACTCCCCAAGAATATCTCTTCTGTTGGGCGCACCTTCCTTGGATGATACATGGGGACTTTAATTGTGACCTGGACATACACCTAGATAGGTCCTACCTTCCATTCCCACATACCCACACAGTGCACAGTGCTAAATGCTGAGTAAATGCCTTTCACATTGATCCTTTGTTAATAGATGTAGGGCTCTCTATCCAGATACTAGGGAATATTCTTATTGTTCTGCCCCAAATGACCTATATGTCTGCTTGGACTGTATGCTTTGCCCACCCTCCCTACAATCCAAAGGTTTGAATGTAGAATATCTAGAAAATACCATTTTGGAGCATAATCCTCTGCTACTGACACTCTAGTTGGGCAAAAATGGTTCCTCCTGTCCTAAACTGGAAATTGTAGCCCTCCACACTGGAGGATCCTACTTCTGAAGAGCAGATCAGCAGTGATATCATTGACTAGTCTATTGATCAATGTGTTCCATTCCACTAATTTGAATGAGAGAGAGCTGCAGTTAAAACTGCCATCCACTGTCTGAGCAGTGATTGGGGCTCGACATCCTCTAGTGCATCATCTTTACAAAAGTGACCTTTGCTTTGCATACAGATACCAAAGTATTAGTACAAATTGTCCTTGACCAGGGAACACCAAGCACAACTAGTCAAATCGCTCCATTGTTTAGACTTTAAAGCTCATCTAGCAGAAACGCACTTTGAATGGGACAAATCGAGCAGACTACTTGGTTAATAAAACAAGACATAACAAATATACCCATATTTGTCATCCATACCACCAAGAGCACTACAGCCCACGCACAAGTAGACATCCACACTGTTTTCACAACCCAATATGGTGCTTTATATGGGCCTGGAGGTTACGCCACATTACCAAATATCCAAGGTCCTGGAGAGTCTGGTCTTTCTCAACATACCTGCTGAACAGATAGATGCACTGGACAGCCCCATCATGGATAAAGAGGTTCATAAGTAGGTTTGCAACTTTGCAACATGTAAATCTCCTGGCTTAGATAAGCACCCCAATGAGTTTTATAAAACTTACATAGACCTACTAGCACCATGCCAAGGTGAATTATATAATGTTTTACTACAATCAGTGGCTCTGACTCCCTCTTTGAGGGACACCCTGTTAGTTTATCTGCCTAAACCATGCCATGACCCCTTGATGTAGGCTCCTATAGACTTTTGGGAATTCCTAATAGTGACTAAAAGACAAATGCCACTCATGCCAGTGCTGGTTCACCCTGACCAAAATTGGTTTATTCCAGTGAGATCCATGTCCCTAAACATTAGACATCTACAGAACCTATTGTAAAGGGGAGCACAGCAAGGAAATATGCTTATTTTGGACTGTGGGAAGGCATTTGACATGCTAGATTAGAACTACATCTCTTCGGTGCTCTGCCACATAGGATTTGGGAGTCAAGATGAGACAATTGATAAAATTGCTATATACTCAGCTGATGACCCAAGTCAGAACTGGCTAGCTCATATCTGAAGCTTTACCCACACAATGGGTTACTTGGCAACCTTTCACATTTGCTGTTCACCTTTGTGATGGAGCCCCTATATATCTTCAATTCTAGGGCCAGGAGTGGGGCATTGCCCTTGGTAACAAAACACATGTAACATCACTGTAGATGACCCAATAATCTACATTACAGACATTTGTGACGGGGTTTCTACCACAGAACACAAACTTAAAACCTTCAGAAAGGTTTCCAGCCTGGGCATGAATTAGTCCAAAATATGTATCTTCCCACTGTGTCTCAACTGCCCAAGACAAGACTTATTGATACAGGATTGTCAGATCAAATGGGAAGCTACTACCTTTAAATTCTTCAAACATTGGCATGGTTAAACGGACTCTGTTGAGAGCAACCTCCTCAATTAAAGTGCAGATTTCCTTCTGGAAGGCCATACCATTTACAGTTTCTGGACACGTGAACATTACAAAAATTGTGATGCTACCAAGATTGAAACATTTTATCAAGTAGATGTATCTTCCGTACACTGGACAAGATGATGGATGATTTAATTTGAAGTAGCCTCCGCCATAGAGTGGTGCTATCCAAACTGCGACTCCTGGTTGAAGCCTGGAGATCCAAGTCCACTGCATTTTAACACTACTATTCGGAAGCACAACTTCAGTGGCCTTCCTGATGGATTGCTTATATGCTCCTACAAGAGGTAAAATATTCACCAGGGAAACTTAGATTTATTCTGCGGAGCACTACTCCCTAATGCCACCATCCTAGATTCTTTACTAGCCTTTTTCATATAGCACACAGCTAGTATCACAGGGCTTTACCCATTTCCTCCGAAACTCCAGGTTCTGCTTGTGGTATTCAACTCCACAGTATCCTGCTTCAGGCAGAGCATCACCCTCGCCGAGACTTGGCATGTTTTGGGCATGTATCGGAAGATTATTTCAGGGACAGTACTTAATCCATTCAACCGGATGGTTGAGCAATAAGGCCTCCCAGCATGCCAATTCTTGATATGTAAATGATTTTTGGTGGCTTTTGAGAACATCTGGGGCATAACACAAGAACCCTTGATCCGCTCTCTCAAACAAACACTATTCACATTAGGAGCAGGTAAACAACTAGCTTCTTCTCTAGTTGAAGCCATTTCAGACTGTTTCCCATCCCCTCCCTGAACACCTGAAAGCCAAATGGGAAGCTGATGAGATGCATATTTACACAAAAGGAATGGGATACAATTCTTTCTCATCCCCACAAGGTATAGCATAATGCCAGATTCCTATTTATTCAATGTAATGTCCTCCCTAGGGTTTATCTGACCTCTGCACACCTGGGGAAAACTTATGATACCATAAACTCCACATGTGCTCACTGCCAGACTAAGGAAGTAGACACTAAACAGATGTTTTGGGATTGTCCGGCCACTTACATTTTCTGGCATGAAATTACTAAAATACTTACACTTGTCACATGCCGTTGTGACTTGCAGAACCTGGAATTTTGTAGTTGGATCCCTATAATGCCCCAAAGCTGGGAAAGTTAATACTCGGTTCCTGGACCTTGCTTTCCTCCTTGCAGGACATACACTCATTATAGACTGGAAGGCCCCATCTCTTCTAGGAGTTACTTATTGGAATACCACTGTGATAGTGTGGGTTGGACTGGAAATAATCGTCTTGGGGAGAGAGGAAGCCAAAGGGCTTCGGAAATGACCCACAGAAGAACAATTTACATTTAGGGAACACCTAAAATGTGGCTCAAATGTTAAACTGCCCTAGGTGTTATCGTATTTACTTGATTTGTGTACATTACACAGCTCATCAAAGTCCCCACACCTGCGAGCAGATAGACATATTAGTGCAAGAGCTCTTTACAGGTGTTCCCTCTCTCGGGTTACATTATTGCAGTTCTGTTACCTCTCTGACAATCTTGTACTTCTAGTACTTTGTTATTTTACACATCTGGGTATACCGTACTTTCGGATTTCAGACCAGGCTTCAAGTTTATTTGATTATTTCTGTTCCTCTGTTTAACGTGACATCAAATCATTATTCTTAAAATTGCTGATCTTCCTCATTTAATATTATGTAAATCAGAGACAGAATAACTTTATCTTTATACACTGTGTAATGCTGTGAACATATTGTGCCATTGACTGTTTAAGTGTAAAATCAATAATAAATAGTTGAAAACGATTTTCATGTTTAAGATACTAAAGTAGATCAGTCAAACATAAGGACTTTCATAGCAATAAACACCGCTAGTAATGACATACTAGTGCTTTCCTCTCCCCCCAAAAAGGTTTTTTAAATGAGAGTAAAGTCTGGCAACTCTCTGGGTTTTATCACCAAACAACAAAGAGCTACTATTATAATAAAGGCTTTTAAGAAAAGTTATGACATTTTGAGTGACACCACCACAGAGAACCTGAACCATTTTTTATCACAATAGTGTAAACTTCCCGAACGCAGACCATGAAAAAATATTGCAAGCATGAGGTAAATACCTTGACTCAACAAATTAGATAACAAGACATGTGGTTGCTAAGTACTTCAATCTAAGGACAAAGTAGGTAAAATATCATGATGCTTACTAGCAGGAAGATCTAAGAACCAGAAAGAATCCCAATAGAAATGTACAAAATTCAGTGCGCTGCGGTCACTCCCATTTTAAGGGTTTGTTAACAAGACTGGTAAAATCAAAAAAATTCACATGCAATGGTCACAGTCGTAAACTGTAGTGTTTTTCAGTAACAAAAAACACTTCAATTATGTGACCTATTTCATTAATATTCAACTCAAATTGCTGGAAATATAAGGTACTTGGGGGCATGTTTATACTCTGTGCCGAATTTGCGTCATTTTTTTAACGCAAATTCAGTGCAAACCTAACTCCATATTTATATTTTGATGCTAGACATGTCTAGCGTCAAAATATAGGAGTTTGCTCCATTTTTTGGATGCATGAACCTATCCGGGAGACACCTTGATATTTAAATTTATAAATTCGTGCTTCTTTAAGGAAATACAATATGAAACATTTGGCAATCATCTTCCATGTTGAGCCGAGCACAGAGTATCTGGGGGTTCCTCTCTGACTTTGATAGTGTGGAGGAACTACCTGACATCTTTCTCAAACATCAGTGCCGAACTTGGCAAGACTTCTCCTTCAAGTGGGTTTAGAATATGTTTAATGCCTCTTATCTGAAAATGTTGTTCACAAGTTCAGATAAAGTTCAACCTACCAAGGGGAACACGGGCAAACACATGCTGGTTCTGGAAGACTTTCTTTCATTAGAAAAGAATCACTGAATTTGAAGATATTTAAACAAACACCTTCTTAGACCTAATATATGATCTATATCTGCATGTACTGGCTATCCACTATAAAACAATAAACTAAGAGAACTTGAAAACCTGTGTAGAAAAATAGGAAGGTGTCTGGACTTTAAATCTAAAGCTGTGGATATTAGCCAGACATAAAGAAGTAAAGATCTGTATTTCAGCAGGACTTTGTAAACTACAAATTACATCAATATGATTGACAATTTCAGGAAGAGGATTTTTTTTTCCACCAGCCTAACCTTGGGGTTGGTGGACACTGCATGCCTCTTGGACCGGTACACCCCCACTTTGTAGGACTCAGTTGTGCAAGTGCTGCTCATGGTCCCGTAAGAAGCACCCAACCAAGTACTCAAGTTACTCAACCAAGCAATGATGGACAGCCGAGACACAGCAAAGTTCACCTTTCAGTGTAGACTGAACACCACAGACTCTCTGAGCAAGGCCATTGCCTTGATGGTGGCACTCCGCTGCCATGCCTGGCTATTATGATCAACAGGATTCTCATGGGATGCCTGCCCTTCTCCGATGGACATGCCACTTGATAGCTCCCACCTGTTCATCAGCCAGGCCGATACAGCGCTTGAGCACTTCAATGAGAATTAGGTCACTGCTAGGCCATTGGCCTTTCCTTGGCTTCACACCATCCACACGCCGCCTTTTGTCACTTTCATGTCTAAAGTAAAAGTACCCAACTGCGCAAGTCATTGGCCAAATCCTTGGCTCCACACGATCCACA